>NW_025964383.1:17410752-18610752 GCF_023055435.1 Haliotis rufescens | reverse complement strand
CGACAATTTGTTTACTTTCCCTGAAATACCTGTGATTTTATCCGTCAAGGCGAACTCGGTTTATTGAAGATTGAGCTCTATTCCTGGGTCAGGCCAATCGCTTAAATAATTGGGCAATACTCGACAACTGCCAATCGACCGTCAGATGTCGAGCCAAACAACGGCCCGATACCAATTTTATAGCGAGGATAAGCCTCCCGGGCAGTTGATTTTGAAGCCAAGCCACGACTGACGTAAATGTAACCAAGGCAAAAAGTTTGCCATGACCATGCGTTTAGGGAACACCAGCGTCTCAAGGTTATCGAGGATTATGACAAGTCTGTAGTTGGCAAACACACTGGTCAATAATGATTAACGACTAAACATAAATCGACTATCAAACCCCAACCCCCCAACCCCCTCCCAACCCCCGCTTTTCTTTATCTTTCCCTATATTTTAACCCTACCCAATTGTATTATCAACTTAAAAAAATACTTAGATTAATACAGGAAATACGTTAAAGGATAACAAAACAAAAATATGTAAAATGAATTAATTTTGTGATTTAAGATGATATTTTCAAAAGATGCATCTCGACTCCCCGCTAAATTCATATTGAGTGGTCATGTCAGCTTGTGTTATTTTCCGTATATTAACGATTAAAAGGTAAAACTCTTTTTTCACCTAATAACTTCTGTAATAATGTTGTTTGCGTACTACATCTGTTCAAAATCGTGAAAATGCAACGTTTTCACTTTTTGAAACACGACCCAACCCAACACGGGTTCAACGCCACACCATATCAATTTCAACTCACAATAGCAAAAACCAATAATGACAACCCGTCAATCATTATGTCGTTTACCTCACGCCCCAGCACGTGCGGTGATGACCCGGCACAGGCCACCTGCTCGTGTTCCACGTGGACCAGCTGACATCTACCCGTAACGTTACAAGCCGTGGACAAACGATTGGTTCAACATAATACATTATAGATGACGTATAATAGCGAGCTGTTCACCTCTTTAACCACGAAGACTATGATCTTTGAAGTTGTACATTTTCCTAAGCATGGGTTGCCTATTCACAAATATGTTCAACGCTTGGCGTCTGTGTGCAACATGTTTATAAGCGGCAATTCAAATGAATTGAAACGTTACTTAAAAAATGAAGTGCTTTTATCTTATCTTTGTAAACATTATCAAACATGTGTATTATATTCTCAGTACTTTGTTCAACATTTTATCAGACAGCTTGATGCTTGAGTTCTCTGCGGTTGTTCCCTCCACCAGTAGTGTAATCGGTGTTTATCAACCATTTGTAGTTCAAAATCGTCAGATATGTATGGACAGCGATTGAAGAACGTTGCGAGTGGCGGATAGCCTATCACAAAACTTTAATCCAACCTAGTTTAGTATCTAAACAACTTAAGATAATGTCAAAAGTGTAACAAGACAATATGGTGACTTCTCAGACAGCGGGTGAAGGTTATCTTACACATACCAGCCGTATCATTTCACTGTACGAGATACAAACACACTCCACACGCGGGATACGATGACGCTTTCGAACTGCTCGACACAAACTAGCACTTAAGTGTTTTTGATAGCACGCCTCTATCGTGAAGTGATATGAAGGAAGGTCCTTGACATCTCTCGCGCAACAGTAGCACAACAAAATACCCGTGAAGATCATGGGTAGAATAGGTCTTCAGCAACCCATGCTTGCCCTAAAATGCGAATATGCTGGTCGTAAGAGGCGACTAACGGGATCGGGTGGTTAGGCTCGCTGACTTGGTTGATGCATGTCATCGTATCACAATTGCGTAGATCGATGCTCATGATATCAAGCACTTGATTGTCTGGTCCAGACTCGATTATTTAAGACCGCCTTCATATAGTTAAAAATATTACTGAGTGCGGCGTTAATCAACAAACAACCAAAGGACAACAAAGACGTGATGAAACTAGAGCGACGTCTTCCTTGTGTCCTTCACACTAAAGCACAATTATTTATTCTCTTTGATGTCAAGCCCGGATCTTGGCATATTGGCAACTGGAATATCTCTCATTCAATGTAATCTTGTTAAATACAACTTAAGGATCGAGAGAAAACTTGACAGACGGAAAGAAAAATGTTCATGTATGACATAGGATGCAGTCAATTGCGAAGATTCACCAGAACATCTCGAATCATTTGATAGCGAGCCCTGGTGTTTGTGATCGGCTATGCAGAGGCATATGATTCAAGCAGTGTTGAGAACCTTGGTGCCGGGAGGGTAAGCCATGGGGTGCTGTTGTGACCTTGAATCATGTATGCACGCTTTGCATCCTGTACACACTTGATCGCATTTCCTGTTTCATCCTCAAGGTGTCATAGTCCTTGCTAAACGATGAAGTCACCACTTGATTGCACAAGGTTCCATCCTTACCCCGTTTGTGTTCAAATGTTCTGCCTCTCTGTGTTAGCGCATTTGAGACTGGTGCCTCCGTCTTCCTTTGCTGGTCGTAGGGGCGAACAAATGGATCGGGTGGCAAGGCTCGGTGATGTGGTTGATAGCGTGTCACCGTACCCCGACGGCGTGGATCGTTGTTAACGATATGAATAACTGGATTGTCTGGTCCAGATTCGATTACTTACAGACCGCCGTCATCAAGCTGAAATATTGCTGAGAGCGGCGTTAACAACAAACTTTTGTACCACTTCTACATAGATCCATCAGTCTTATCCAGTCAGGTTGCACTCTCTCTATTACCCCCTCGGAATGAATTATCAATATTTATCATCATCATCATCATCATCATCACCAGATGCGTTGTTCGTGAAGCAATCAGGACACCATCATGGTTTTGCTTCACATGCTTTATGCAATGCATCATCTATGTCATCATCATCATCATCATCATCATCATCATCATCAGATGCGTTGTTCGTGAAGCAACCAGGACAGTATCATGGTTTTGCGTCACATGCTTTATGCAATGCATCATCTATGTCACCATCATCACATACTTTAAGATGTTTGTTGATGAACTAATAATCAATCACTGGATTGTGTGGTCCAGACTCGATTACTTACAGACCGTCGCCATCTAGCTGGAATTTGGCTGCGAGCGGCGTTAAAACAAAGAACAAACTTTTGTCTGTACATTTTGCATCACTTCTACTTGTCTGTCGGGCGTTAAGCAACAAACGAACAATCTAATAATAACATTATGTTCTTGGGGAAGGCTGGTCGTTCAAGTATTCGCTCTTCACGCCGAAGGACCTTGTTGGATTCACCTCCTGACCCGGTACAATGTGTAGAGCTCATTGCTGTTGTCCACCGTCGTGATATTTTGGAATAATTCTAAAAGCTGGGTAAAACCGTTCTCACTTAGTTCCGTTCTGTATACGACCGCCTCCGTGGTCTAGTGGTAGAGCGTCCGCCCAGAGAGCGGAAGGTCCGGGGTTCGATCCTCGGCCGCGTCATACCAAAAGACGATAAAAGATGGTACTTGTTGTTACCCTGTCTGGCGCTCGGCATTTAGGGGCTAAAACAAGGACTGGTCGGCTCGGAGTCAGTATACTGTGACTGAGTGGGGTATTCATGTTAAACTGCGGAATGGTATCTCAGTGAGCTAGCACTATAAATCGGCATCAGTCCGGACTAGTACAAGCAGCCACACAATCACATACACGTACATGCACGTCGCTATATAAGTGCCATAATCTTGGACGCGACGTTAAACCCCATTTCACCTCACCTCAAATCCAACAGTGCGACACAAGCACATGCCTTGTTGGTTTGTTGTTTTACGCCGCACTCAGCAATATTCCAGCTATATGACGGCGGTCTGTAAATAATCGAGTCTGGACCAGACGATCCAGTGATTGACATCATGAGCATCGATCCACGCAATTGGGATACGATGACATGCATCAACCATCTAACCACCCGATACCGTTAGTCGCCTCTCACGACAAGCATATTCGCCTGTTACGGCAAGCATGGGTTGCTGAAGACCTATTCTACCCCTGGTCTTCACGGGTCACATGCCTTGTTAGTCACATGTGGAATTTGTGTTCATTTTCATTTCCTTACAGAACCTCGCTCGACCACACAGTAGGCCAAAGGTCATAAAAGAAGCTATGTTCCTTGTCTAACAAACACTCATAAACATTTAACCATCACTACATCAGAACAAATATTCGGAATGTTTGTGACCGTCATGACGCCGATTGTCTCTCCTTTCTCACATACACCCCCACCCCACACCTCCTCTCCCCCGCGCTGACCACCCACCTTCATGTTGACACACGGCTTTCTACCCAGCCACCACCCTCCAGTTCCTTTGTCCAACACTCACGGTGTCACCATAGTGACCTCGGGTCAGCGGTAGTCTGCTTTAACAATATTTACACAAACTTTATAAACATTCTTGCTCCATTTACAAAGTCCATTCGATAATCCATCGAGAAGGAATTCAGTTCCGGTGTGTAATGTGTTTATGATCAATGTCCACCTCGGTCCGACCACTATGGTCAATCTTGCCAGCTGGTCAGCCAAAGGCGGCCGTGTCACCATCGGGACGATGAGACAAAGCCGTTGTTTACCCATAACTCGAATGTTATGTCTATGTTAGCCTTGCTCCATGGCTGTGCTGTATAGCGAACCCACGGGTGTATTGTAATTCTATCCTTATAATAGGCAAGTCTAGATAAGTGGACAGTCTAAAGACGACAGTCTCTAATAGGGACGACTTGTTCTTCTTATTTATATAAACAAGAAATTATGTTTTAAACAAAAAATTATTGCCTTAGAGACTTGCGCAAGTCTATGTATATGTGTGCTTGGTGGCCTATGTGTTTGTCCCTATTGACTTCTCAGTCAGTACTTTGTGGTGTGGTGTTTGCTTGGCTGGAGCCAGAACACGGGCAATACCATATGTGAGATTATGCTATACGGACTGTTTGAGATATGGCTTGAAAGGTGTACGGATGTATGCTTAAAATATCCCTTAACGCTGTAGGTGTGACAATATCTTACCCCCATGCATGTATGGTATTTATATGACAAGAATACCAGCCACCGGTAGTCCGAATATCCTGTTTCTTCTGGGCTTATATATGCTGTAGAAAGTGTTGTTTGTTTGTTGTTTAACGCCGCACTCGGAAATATTCAATCTAAATAACAGCGGTCTGTAAACAATCGAGTCTGGCCCACATAGTCCAGTGATTGACATCGTGAGCACTGATCCACGCAATTGGGATACGATGACATGTATCAACCAAGTCAGCTAGCCTGGCCACCCGATCCCGTTAGTCGCATCTTACGACAAGCATAGTCGCCTTTTACAGCAAGCATGGGTTGCTGAAGACCTACTTAACCCTGTTCAGACCAATTCTAACCCGGATCTTCCCGGGTTGTAGAAAGTGTAGATGAACACATGTGGAATGTGTGAATAAACTCGGCTACGACCGGGGACACGTACCATTCTAATGTTACTTGTCATACACTACATGTAATTATCTTAGGCTATATTTATCACAGATTATAATCACATGTCACACTTTTAAAACTGCCACGAAGGTGCAGTTCCTCATTCATTGAAGCTGGATCTGGACCACGGCTTTATATAACTGAGGTCGTAGACTTAGATAATATGTTAACACCTTTTTATCTGTGTTGCCCGGTGAGAAGCGTAGTGTCATGTTCTCAATATTCTGTTGTTGCTTAATGTATACGAGCATTCAGTCTCATTATTCCTGACTGTATGCCACAAACGGCCCAGTTAATATTTATGTGCTGCAGAGTTGCGTCCCTTATCCGTACCAGGATCCGATAATCCTTGGTTCCTGGGTGTTCGGTTCCAGTCTATCGGTGCCATTTGTACAGACAGCATAGCTCTCCTCCATTGAAAACAGTATGATTATCAATCAAGTCATGCGCAGTAACTTGGTTGGTTGGTTGGTTGGTTGTTTAACGCCGCATATATTCCAGCTATATGACGGCGGTCTGTAAATAATCGAGTCTGGACCAGACAATCCAGTGATTAATATCATGAGCATCGATCCACGCAATTGGGATCGATGACATGCATCAACCAAGTCAGCGAGCCAGACCACCCGATCCCGTTAGTCGCCTTTTACGGCAAGCATGGGTTGCTGAAGACCTTTTCTACCCCGGAATCTTCACGGGTCCGCAGTAACTATACCAGCCTTTTTCTAAACAAATCGGCCTTTCTCACGAGAGTTCGACAAACATTAAGCTCCCTGCGCTTTCCAGCATAATTATATCATACCGAAACATGATTGCAAATGCGACATTGGTGCCATAAATTTGACAGTGCAACTTTACAAAAATGTTTTCATAATCACATTTTTATGTTGGTTTAAATCACGTCATTTATGTTTGAACATATAATCAGTATATTCAAACTAGATATCCACCGTGCCCATTTAGTTTTATTGGGACATTTTATATCTAAGACACAGCTCTGTTCAATAAGGCATGAGCCACTGGCACAGTCCAAGCCAGACACCATTATCACCTTAAATGGGATTAATCTTATCAGCCCTTTCTCACGTGTCGTCTTTAAATTGGGCAATTAAATTCAATAACCCTCCATGCCTGACTGACCCAAGTCGCGGGTCAAGTGTTCTAATGGTGTCATCACAACGAGGCGTCATGTTGAACACGATGTTCCCGCAGGGAGCGTCAGGTCTCGGTGCTCAGCGTGACGCTGCAAGGAGGAAGAACGTGTGTTGAAATGCCTATTAAGTCAATGATATGGTATAAACGTGTGGACATTATAAGCTCCGAACATGGTTGGGGCTGAGATACGGTCATGCACATGGCGTCTGTAATTATGATCGTATCGTAATCTCACGCCCCTGTGGGACCCGCTGAAGGGGATGGGTTGGAAATACAGGTATGCAAACTGGACTGTTATCTACGAAAGGAGAATTTGGTAATCGATGTTTGACACGTGACCTACTTTAAACAGGCCATTGTTGATTGGTGATTCGATTAAACGTAAACGTGGAAGTCATTATATGACGTCAACGTTCTCGCAACGTTGTTATAATTGTGTATATTGAAGTAAATGTTGTTTCATGTTTTAAGGTAGCTTGTTGATTATGTGTGGCTATTCCGTAAACAATTAGAGCCACGACACTCATTTCGTTAATTCAATCTGAATTAATTTAGAATGAATTCAAAATATACATTTTTATAACTGATTAACCACCAGAACGTAGACTAACATTCAGTCTCTGAAATCTTATATTACACAATATCCTTCTTGACTCTAAAAATCAAAAAGATTTCCCTATGCTGATTTCATAGAGGAAATTGTGGAATAGAGCTAGCTTGAGCTGGCTAGACTTGCTTTTGTATGCATTTCTAGCTATAGATTATTATATTTTTTTTAAAAATAAATATATGCCACGGTCATGGTGCAGGACTAACCAGAACGCTACATCCAGGAATCTGACGCCACCTCTGTCCTTTAGTCCGTTTCTTTCCTCTGCTAATCTGCTTTAATCCATAACTTAATTTATTCGTTGTCAAAGTTCAATAGGAGAATATACACGTCTGTAACTCAGCTACTCTGGTTTGAGAACACATCTGCTAGTCAGAGAGACACAGCTCGTCGATATCTACATAACAACCACCTGGTCGGTGTTCTATTCATTGTACGAAGCAGGGCTAACTCCTATAGGCGGGATATCCCGTTATCAGTGACGCCCGCCGGACAGTTATTACCTACCCGCATTATTACTTACCGTATATACTCTAACAAAGGCCTACTGGTATGAGGCGACTAACAGGATCGGTGGTCAGGCTCACTGACTTGGTTGATGCATGTCATCGTATCCTAATTGCGTAGATCAATGCTCATGATGACAGTCACTGAATTGTCCGGTCCCGACTTCAACATTTACAGACCGCCGTCATTTAGCTTGAATATTGCGGCGTTAAAAACAAACAAACGAACAAAATGAATTACAGGAACAAAGACAGGAAATTCAGTCCCCAAAACGGAAATGATTGATTTCAGATTACAATACCACATTCAATGTATGTTACACTTTCACATTTGGAATTTAATTTAAATCCATGTGCAATACCATTCGTCATCTTTCGCCCTTTTCCGTAACCCTCAAGACTTGCCCGAAGCTCACACGACTGCTTACGAATATTGCAATGCCGAAAAAATGTACATGCGCAGTAAGAGTGGTAATTCTGCAGTGTTTACATGTTTTCTACAACCCTTTTCATACCAATGTGACAATTGTCACACCAATGTGTCAAGTTCTGAATCAAGTAGTCATTACAGCTGGGTGAGGGAACAGTCAACAGTTAAAAATGTACAAACACAACCCACAAATCATTCTTTAAGTGTTGAGACATACCCCGACATGTTGACAGAGACTTCCAAGCGAATCCTACTTCAAGGTGATGAGCAATGTGGTGGTGAGTCAGAGCTTAGGAGTTAACTTTTAGGTGAGGTGGAGTGAAATAGGGTGCAAGCTTATTGCACTGATTTTACGTGTGTGTGTGTGTGTGTGCGTGCGTGCGTGCGTGCGTGCGTGCGTGCGTGCGTGCGTGCGTGTGTGTGACACCGGTTGATATAGTCGGGATTAATGCCGGTTTTATAGTGCTAACCCACGGAGATACCATGCCGCAGTTTGACATGGATACCCACTCAGACCTGTTCATTATAACATTAACTATACGATAATTAGATTTTATCTATTTATTTCAACTATAAATCCTCTGGCTGTTCGTTTGTTTAACGCCGCACTCAGCAATAGTCCAGCTATATGAAGGCAGTCTGGACCCGACAATCCAGTGATTGACATGATCATCGATCCACACAATTGGAATACAATGACATGCATCAAACAAGTCAGTAAGCCTGACCCCCCGATCCCGTTAGTCGCCTCTAGGGCTCTTACGACAAGGATAGTCGCCTCTTACGACAAGCGTTGCTGAAGACCTTTTCTACCCGGATCTTCACGAGTGAAATTGAAATTTTGTTGACCTGTTTCGCTGTACATTGCCAACCCCACACGTTGTAACTGTCCAACGAAAAAAATCTAAAACAACATGATGAAACAAAATATATATAGTTAATTTCAATCCCTTATAACTTGATAACCACCACGGGCGGCGCATGAGGTATATATACGTCCCGTGAAGATTCCGGACTGGAATAGGTCTTCACTGACTGACTGACTGAGTATGGTTTTACGCCGCTTTTAGCAATATTCCAGCAATATCACGGCGGGGGACACCAGAAATGGGCTTCACACATTGTACCCATGTCGGGAATCGAACCCGGGTCTTTGGCGTGACGAGCCAACGCTTTAACCACTAGGCTACCCGACCGCCCCGGAATAGGTCTTCAATAACTCATGCTTGTTTTAAGGGGCGACTAACGGGATCGGGTGGTCAGGCTCGCTACCTTGGTTGATGCAAGTCACAGCCTCTTTAGATATAAAGCCTCAGTGTTACTTGAGAACCTGATGCCCTTCGATTATCGCTTCTATTTAATTTCTCACAAGGATGCGTTGAGTACAGCTTTCTGCAGCCTTTAAAACTCATCTCACCAATACTTAATTGCTTTTTGTGACTATAAAGGTCACATAGCAGGATAATATTCGCCTATTTATCTTAATGTGAAGTTAATAAACAAAACAACTGTGTTTGAAATAACGTCTACTGAAACGATGAAGAACTCCCTTTCATCCAAAACAGACAAACGCCCCTTATTCGTGTCTTGTCATTTGCAAAACGATTATATATGAGAGGAGGAGACGATTATGCACAATTTAACATTACACCCATGTTATTAAAGCTAGATCATGCGAACGTGAATTGAAACCCTGTAAATTGATGAGGAAAAACACGGTTCACTTTCAACAACCACTTTCGTTTATCAAAGATAAATTACAACTATCGTCACGCCCGACGAATAGGTAAACTTTATGGCCCATTTCAAGATAATAATTATTGAATAGCAGTGTTTTATGATTCACTGTAAATTATAACCGTGTTTGTTTGGATGTTTGGCGAGTTCACAACGCTAGTGTTCACACGAGAAAAGCAAACAAATACTAGGCACTACCTGACTCACTACAAGTAGATAGTAGACATAAGCGTCATTACGGGGCATATACCTACGTAAACACCTGCCTCAGTCACGCCCACACAATAGCCCGTGCCGTCAGGCCTCAAACAACAAAACGGGATATCTACATGCGTTACCTGACCCGTGAAGATCCGTGATAGAATAGGTCTTCAGCAACCAATACTTGCTGTAAAAGGCGACAATGGTTGTAAAAGGCGAGTAACAGGATCGGATGGTCAAAAGCCAAAGATATCTATTGCATGTAAGGCCTCCGGCCCATATACAAGAGAGTTACAAATAAGAAGTTTACATATTTGGATACATACTCATGTTTAAAAAATTGTTTCTGAGGGGAATTGCATTTTTAACATATATAGCCAGTTTTAATATGACAGCATCATCGTTTGAAGAAACAAGAGAAATGAAAGCAGGTATTATAGCGTCCAGGATTTCATCCTGTGATATGGGTGATTCTAAAATAAGTTCGTCAACATCATTATAACATGAATATAACATGAAGAGGAAACATCATTAATATCGTCTAACACATTGCTGTCAGTGTTGAAAACAGTGTCATTTGAAAAAACTTTCATAAAATGTATAAGCCACTCAGCCTTTGAGATACTAACTTTTCTATTTGCCTGCTTTTTTAATGAACGTATTTGTTTCCAAAACTTAGATGGAGAATAGATAGTATCACTCAGTTTTTTAAGCCTAAACACAAGTCAGATTTATTTTTCCTACGACAGGTTTTATAGTGATTTCTCTTTTTGCAGTATATGTTTCTATTAGAGACAGTACGTCTACGTCTAGATGTTCTCAATGCATTCCGAGCATCCCGTCTAGCAATTTACATTCGTCACTTAATGGGGGCCTGCTCTGGCTCGCTGACTTGGTTGATGCATGTCATCGTATCCCAGTTGCGTGGATCGATGCTCATGTTGTCAATCACTGGAATGTCTGGCCCAGACTCGATTATTTACAGGCCGCCGTCATATAGCTGGAATATTGCTGCGTAAAACAACACACAAACAATCAAACACAAAACATGCGTTACTGCATGACGCGATCCTTATAGCGGCATAAAACATCATGCACTCACTGAAGCTGCATGTATACGCATTCCTATTAGTGTCTCCGACGCTTTCCTTCCCCGCCTTCAACTGTGTCAGCATAACCGTCGGAGACGTGATGAGATTCATTAAGTACGACAGCATATTGACCTTTTAAGTGCACGCTGTACTTGCGTGTCTGCCGCATCAGTGTCTGCAGGCACAGCTCATTACATCTTTCAAAACTCGAACCCTGTTCGTTAGATTATGTCTTTTATGTTTCAATGTATCAGTTAAGTTAATAATGTAGAAATAACACGTGAACAAAAATGTTATTTATCTATTTAAATTTCGAAAACCTGTTCGCCGAGTGCGGATTCACATCAATACAAAAACGTCTTAAATCTTTTGTCGTTATATAATTGTGCAGTTTATTGATAACTTTCTTAAGGAAATAATTTTGAGAAGATTACTTTCGGTGGTCAGTATTTACATCATAATAATCCAGCGCTACTGAAGCATTATGTGGCGACTGACCCAGGACTAGTTTAATCAATACGTCAATAGAATCAACGGACGCTCCACCGCTAATGGAGAAAGTTGACAGGGCGCCTATTGTATATTTGGGGGGGGGGGGGGGGGGGTAGTTCTCCTAATCCAAAAATACAGCGAAGGAAATGATTTTTGATTTGTTTCATCTCGACTGACTTCAGGTCTTTAGAAAAAGCTGACTTGGTGTCTCAGAATGCCTCAACTCGGAGCCTGAATGAATGACGCGAGTGAAGCGAGATATCGGGAAATAATTGATGACTGTCGACATTTTCTGAAAGAATGTCCCCGAGCAAAGCAGTAGTTTGTCAGATCGTTCGGTACATTTCTTACAAAGGTCGGAATCTTTGAGTTAAAGGCTCACACTCCGCTTTTAGCAATATTTCAGCAATATCACGGCGGGGGACACCAGAAATGGGCTTCACACATTGTACCCATGTGGGGAATCGAACCCGGGTTTCGGCGTGACGAGAGAACGCTTTCACCACTAGGCTACTCGACCGCTTCCTCAATCATAAGACCTCCTATAGCTGATGTATGAAATGTTTCCAGCACTCAGCACGATTTGTGCAGCTATACTGGACATGTCGCTATAGCTGGCCACTTTGACTTCAAGTTCTATGGGTCACGAGGGGCCCAGTAGGCTAAGGCGCCGCAATTCGTTGTGCAGAGTTGCGTCCCCTGCGTATACCCAGCTCACTCACTCACTACAGTTCTGGCAATGAAGATCCGGGGCAACCTATGCTTGCCGTAAAAGGTGACTATGCTTGTCGTAAGAGGCGACTAACGGGATCGGGTGGTCAGGCTCGCTGACTTGGTTGATACATGTCATCGTATTCCAATTGCGCGGATCGATGCTCATGATGTCAATCACTCGATTGTCTGGTCCAGACACGATTATTTATAGACCGCCGTCATATAGCTGGAATATTGCTGAGTGCGGCGTTAAACAACACACAAACAAATAAAAAAAACCACTACAGCTCTGTACTCAGCAAACAGAACCTTATTGGCTTCTGATTCCCTATACCTGTTTCACCCTAAACCCACTTGGTAGATTTACAATAATCCATGGATTAGGACTGGTTTTAAGGAAGTTTTACTGAAATACTAATCCGGACGCTAATCTAAATCCTACCAGCACCTAAAAGCCAGGTAATATGGTTGTCACCCACAACAACCGTAGGCAATAACATAACTTCTAAAAAATCATCGGTAGCTGTGATTCACAGGCCCTTCACATCGCTATCGGTCGCAACGTCGACCCATGCCAGCAAGACGTCAACGTTACTCGGTTTCATCATCGAACCATACCAGAAAAGACGTCCACATCGGAGGCTAGCTGTTGACAAACTACTGCTTTGCTCGGGGACATTCTTTCAGAAAATGTCGACAGTCATCAAGTATTTCCCGATATCTCGCTTCACTCGCGTCATTCATTCAGGCTCCGAGTTGAGGCATTCTGAGACACCAAGTCAGCTTTTTCTAAAGACCCGAAGTCAGTCGAGATGAAACAAATCAGAAATCATTTCCTTCGCTTTATTTTGGGAATAGGAGGTCAGATGTTGCTCTGGTTCACTGACCCTTGGCATTGAAGGCCTTATCAACTAGCCCTGTCTGTATGTAATGTACCAGCTTCATGTGTGAAGATGTTAGCTCCCCACAGTGTTCTAGACCCGTGAAGTTCATCTCACTCAGTCTGTCAATTTCAGAAAAATAGTTCCAGATCCTAAACTCCATTTTACGAGAATAAAAGAGCATTACAGTACATCTGAGCAGACATGGAAATGGATTCGTGAAGATCCGGGGTAGAATAGGTCTTTAGCAACCCATGCTTGCTGTAAAAGGTGACTATGCTTGTCGTAAGAGGCGACTAACGGGATCGGGTGGTCAGGCTCGCTGACTTGGTTGATACATGTCATCGATCCCAACTGCGTGGATCGATGCTCATAATGTCAATCACTGGATTGTCTGGTTCAGACTCAGTTATTTACAGACCGTCGTCATATAGCTGTAATATTGCTGAGTGTGGCGTTAGACATCAAACAATCAATCAAACAAAACAGTGTTCTAATATTCCAAGCTTACTGGAGAATGTGACGTAGAGGACGCTAGAGATTCCAGAGAAGTCCAAACAAGATGACAGCTCACTGTGCAAAGATGTCAGGTTAACCATCCCCCGCGTTATCTGTCTCAGCACGTGGTCCAGCGTCTGCTGGGAGGGACAGGAGTGTGTGGTCAGGGGAAATATTTGTTGAGATGACCACAAGAGTTACTGTGACAACACCACTGGTCACATGGCAGAGGGTCATGACCTCATCAAGGGTGAAGGTCGAAACACCTGTGCGTAATGTTTGTAAATACAGGCCCTTGGGCGTGTGAGATGTTACTGCGCTCTACACGGGTGACCCAAGGTATACGTTAGTGAGTGAGTGAGTATGGTTTTACGCCGCTTTTAGCAATATTCCAGCAATATCACGGCGGGTATACGTTAGTGGCAAACACGAGTTTAAAAAGTAAATACTTGCATCAGTACGGGTGTGTTTCTTTTTAAGTCAAGTTAACTCTGTCAGATTAAACCATGCTGAACTTGAGCTTAGCTCTTACAAAGTGCAGGCCTAGGCTCAACGTGGGCTAATCCGTGCTTAGCCTATGACGAACCCATGATCGGTATGGTGTAATTTCAGAATACTTAATTGGTGACGCCCAAGATCCACTTGGGGAATATGATCTTAGGTTAGTGAGGTGAGGTGGGTTTAAGATAACTGCACTGATATAGCGACGTGCATGCATGCGTGCGTGCGTGCGTGCGTGCGTGTGTGTGTGTGTGGCTGCTTGTACTAGTCCGGACTAATGCCGATTTTATAGTGCTAGCTCACTGAGATACCATGCCGCAGTTTAACATAAATACCCCACTCAGACACAGTATACTGACTCCGAGACGACCAGTCCTTGTTTAAGACCATTAATGCCGAGCACTAGACAGGGTAACAACAAGTACCAATTTTAAACGTCTTTTGGTATGACTTTTTAATGCACTAAGTCGTTGAGTGAGTCCTTGACCAAATATACCACCAATGTCACGAGAAAATAGACTTCAGACTTTTACCCTCGTGGGAATGGAACCCGTATCCTCAGTGTGAAGAGCGAACGCTTTAACCGCAAAGCTAAACGATTCCTTTCGAAGCGTCCTATAACGTAACGATGAATCCTTTCAATCTGTGGCGTTTTTGTTCAACATGAAGTCAAACAACTCTGTTTGTCTTACTGTCCAGTATTATTTCAGAACCAACCGACGAAATTTTAAAATCATCCTCTAGAATTTGATTTATCAGAATTCACGTCCTTTTATTCGTATTGCTCATGCATGGTATACATGGTATATCTCTTAAAAGAAATGCCAAGAAACACGTTATTGCCCGATCATAACATCGAGGTTCCGCGAGATTTCAGACCTGTTTACGGCACCACCCACGGTTTACGACATCGGTTCGCATTTATGACATTAATTTAACTTTACAATCATAATTAATTGCAGTCAATGTCAGTAAAGGCCGAACCCTTTTCCGGAAAGACGTAATCAAGATTTGTTTACCCTAGCAACGTCCCCAGCGACGCAGTTGAAAGGCGACAGCGGCACAAGAATGTAAATTGCTGGAGTAACTCCTTGTCGTCAAATAGTAATGTTGACTCAGACTTGACTCGTCCCGGGGTGTTGGGATCTCCTGAATGTGGAGTAGTGTTTGTGTTGTGTAATTACTTGCGTTGTAATATGCACTGAATACACGTGCCCCGTGGTTTGTTGACAGGACTGCGTGATTACCCCGATGCGACTTCCGAAATATTTGCTGAAAATAAAACAATTATGATGCTGTCTGTGATCAAAGTGAAGCCTAACATATTAATTTTACAAACGATAAATAAAGTCACAGTGCGAGTAACCATGTTCTCTGCTTGAAGTAAATAATTTTGTTTATTTGTAATTTTATTAAATGAAATATAGGAAGAAGATTCCGATTACTTAAAGGATTGTTAACATGTCCCAAAGTTGACTGTTACTGAATAGCTTGTCTGCACTTCCGGAACCACTTGTTGAGGCATTTTACCTCAAATTTCAATCGTAAACAACTTTCTGCATTTCCTTCTAACGGCAATCACGCAACTCGTATGTTTTCACTGGTAATGCAAAAGGACATCGATGCCTTAAAGTGATTTATTTACGAAGGTAGAATCAATGCCGTTAATTCAGGACAAGCGTAAGTGAGTGAGTGAGTTGGGTTTAGCGCCGCTTTTAACAGTATTCCAGTTATATCACGGCGTGTCAGCTTAATGTGGGAGGAAAGCCCGAAGTGATGCAGGTGTCGGGCGTTTACCACTTCGGTGAAACCCACGAGCACGGGTATGGTGCTGACAAACCTAGAAACATAATCGGGGCGAACCGGGATTCGAACCCACACTCATAGGTAACGGGGAAATAACAGTGCGTCTATGACGACGACACACACATGTATAATCAGCGTTATTCGTATACAGTGAAATCCCGTTTATCTGGACACCCCGTTAGTCTGAATACTCCGTTTGTCTGTATATCGCGTTAGTGTGGAAACCCCGTCAGTCTGGAAATCCCGTGAGTCTAGAAATCTCGTTCGTATCGAAAGCCCGTTTGTCTAGAAACTCCGTTTGTCTGGAAACCTCGTTCTCCGGGCCGTCACTGCCTCTATATAAATTCAAAGAGATCCATTTGATTTTAGTGAAAATATTACTTGGATACACGGAGTAAACCTGTATTCATGTCGTATGTTTCTAATGTAGTAATTGTACTGGAGTTGTAATTCTTATTGAGAATGCGAGTTGGCATTCGATATTGTGTGATAAGCCCGATGAAGAATCGTTTGAAGATTTTAAAGTAAGCCAAGTAATGTCTCGATGAATGATTTAAAAGAGTAACAAGCATAGAGGAACTAACCGTCTCTTGAAATTCTGGACGACCACTGCATCGAGTTTCCGTGCAGTGTGTTGAGAAGATCAGCAACCATGCAGAGTCCTTTGCTTGTATGAAGTCGACTGGCCTGAAAAGTAAAAAACAAGGCTTTTTGTTTGCTGCTCAGGACCAGTCGCTTCCCACTCGAAACCGTCAATGTGTGATTTTGAATCAAATGTAGATTATGCCATGAATTTTATGAGACTGTCCGACACATTGTCAGTGGATGCCCAGCTTTTGGCAAAAACACAGTATCTTAAAAGCGACATGGTGGATTGGCTCGATCCTTCTATTGCCCTCTTCGCAAAGCTTGCGGTTTTGACACAGAGGTCCATCCATGGTACGACCGAGAATATGTAGAGGGCGTCATGGAAAATGGAAAATACAAAATTCTTTGGAGTAGGCCCGTATACAGCCTCAGACCTATCCACGTTAACAAACCTGATCTTGTCCTTTTTCATAAATCCAATGAAATCATTGAGTTTTCTGCCCCCTTTGACACCAATGTGATTGACAAAGTCAGGAATAACATGGCAAATATGCGGACCTTGCTTTCGAAATGTCACGCTTGCATCCAAAGTACCAAGTTGTCCGACTCCCCATTGTTCTCGCTGGCTTAGGTTTGGTCCTCCCAATCTGCTGACTGACATTTGGAGAGTACCCGGGTTTGCTACCAGGCATACGTCCTTTCTGACAATCTAGGTAAGGCAGAAGACTGCAGTGTTTGGGAGTCACATTCTTCGAAAGGTTTTGGGTGGGTTTGACTAGGCAGCGCTTCCTGGGAGAAGTCGCTGTCTGGGCTGCATGTAAAGGAGGCAAGGGCCCTGAGCTGAAGATGAGCCTAACCAGCCTGACTGTACCAGGATCACCCAAACCCTCTTTTCTGCATTCATTTATTTTAATCTGTAAATAATAATCATTTTTATTTATACAATGCAACAATTCACAAAATAAATATGCCTTTGCAATCCTTATTTGAGCTGCACCATTCAAAAAGGCAATGAAGCTATTTCTACACATACCTCCTTATAAACTCCCCGTGACGCCATCCCATTTAATAGACAACATTTTGGTGACCCGTCAAAATGAAACCATATCCCAAACGTCAGTGCCAAATAGTTGTGTGATTATATTAAACGGATATCTATATATGATTTAGGGAAGACAAATATGTTTTTTGAATGTATAACAGGCTGCGCAATTTAACTGTTAATATCATGTACATAGAAGCTCACAGGGTATATGGATAAACCATAGTCGTTTGTGTGCACACGTTGTAGTCACAAAGAATGAAGATTATTTTTTCTGGAATTATTAATGTCAACACAACGTGCGAAATGCGCCCGTTCAGACATCAACCTTAGGCAAACGTGAGTTCACAAAGCCACAGAGTGTGTAATCAGGGTTGTCTGTGTATAGAGTTAACCATGAAAGGTGATGTTTCTCTGTGTTATCTATATTATGGGTATATATTGTCTCTGTCAAACTTCTACTAACCCCATCAACATTGAACTCGCCACCTCACGGGTCTTGTTCCTGTACTCAACTCCCAAAAGTATACACATAAATGCGCTTTAAACTACTCCCTGATTCCCAGCGGAGTAGACCCCAACAGAGTATACACGCCCTCCGCCCTCCGCCCTACGCCCTACACCCTACACCAAACACCCAGATTCCAACAAAATACACAACAACACCCTGTGCTCTACATCCTCCACCAATACCCCCAAAATATACACATCTAATCTCCGCCATTTGACCCTACACTCAAAGCCCGACAAAATACACATCGTCGCGTTTGGCACTACACCCTACTCCCCAACCCTAACAATGGAGTATACACATAGAGGCACTACGCTCTACACCCTACACCCTACACTCTACACTCTACACTCTACACCCTACACCCTACACCCTACACTCGACATCCTACACTCTACACCCTACACCCTACACTCTACACCCTACACTCTACACCCTACACCCTTCACCCTACACCCTACACCCTACACCCGAAGCCTAACACGATGCAAATCAATACTCTACGTTCTAGACCCGTGAAGATCCGGGGTAGAATAAATCTTCAGCAACCCATGCTTGTCGTAAGCGGCGAGTAACGGGATCGGGTGGTCAGGCTAGATGACTTGGTTGATGCATGTCATCGTATCCCAATTGCGTGGATCGATACTCATGAAGTCAATCACTGGATTGCCTGGTTCAGACTTGATTATTTGCAGACCGCCGTCATATAGCTGGAATAATGCTGAGAGCGGCGTTAAACAACAAACATCATCATCATCACCTCTACGTCCTAGCCTCACTTCCTCAATCCAACAAAACACACATCAACTCTCTACGTTATAAACCCAACATGCAAACCAAACAATATACATCTCCGCGATCTTATATTTGAACCCACCACCCAAACTCCAAACATAGTGTACACACCTCAGCACTCTCCCTTTAGGTCTTGGAAATGAATTTCTAATTTACACGGGGCGGCCGGGTAGCCTAGTGGTTAAAGCATTCGCTCGTCACGCTGAAGACCCGGGTTCGATTCCCGACATGGGTACAAAGTGTGAAGCCTATTTCAGGAATATATCATAAAGCGGCGTAAAACCATACTCACTCACTCTAATTAACACCTGAAATTATCAGGGTATTCGCTTTGTAATGTTGTCGGTTAACATATGCATTTCTCGAGCTGACTCAGGGGTGTTTGGGTAGCCTAGTGGTTAAAGCGTTCGCTCGTCATGCCGAAGACCTGGGTTCGATTCCAACATGGGTACAATGTGTGAAGCCCATTTCTGGTGTTCCTCGCCGTGATTTTGGTTGAATATTGCTAAAAGCGTCGTAAAGCCATACTCACTCACTCTATCTGACTCATAATCAATGTAACAATAATGGTAATGTTCTTTGAACTAACTATACTATACTCTTACGTTCGAATCTTTTAGCAGCTGTTTTAGATAGAGTCTTGTAGGAGATAAACAACACGATACAAAATGCCTTGCAAGACTGAACACCTCACCAGAAGTTGTGCCTAATATCAAGAGTCCTATTTTAAACACGTGTATTTCAGACTGAGATTGTGGAGTGAATATTTACAAATCAATCGAGCCATTTTTTTGCAGCTCTGTTTACAAACGTAAAATGTGTAGAGCTTCTAACTAATGCTCGGATGTGTGAAGGTTATATATATAACAACATAATCATATTGTAAATAATACCAGTTTAAGACCAAGTAGCTCTATGTCGTAGGAAGATGTTGCTTTGAAATAGTTACCCCTGACCCAGACTGTTACATACGTGTTTAACATGGGAAACATGCGTACTACACGTCATGATCCAAAATTCCCTTTCAAGTCAGGACTTCTAAATACTCCAGTCAACACAGGCAACGGCACACGTTTCTGCACTCGACTTTTCTGTTTGTCTATATTTATGTATGTCATTTTAAAACATAGTGCATATTTGTTGTACGATAGGGTTTATTAAGACGTCGATGTATTTTCAGAGTTAGCGTATAACACTAAGCTGCTTGCTTTAAGTCACAGGGCGTTGAAGTGCAGTTTGTATTTCTAGTTTGAACTAACAAAACCGTTTCTGTTTAACATATGTTCAACTAAGATGGGAAGATAATCCTTCATCATCTAAGGTATCTGCACGTTGCGATCTGTGTACAAGAACACGTCTTGGTTGTACGTGGTTTAGACAGGGCTCTGGCTACTTAAAGCCATTAGATTGGTTAGCGTTGCCACCTCTGTTGGACTTGTATGTCGCTGTGTGTGAACTGCCTAACGGTCTCCAAGTCCCCATGTGGACGGGAGATTTCACAAAGGGCAGCAAAGCCACAGATCTGGTTCTGCTAATTTTAAGAACAAACAGAGCTCCCTCACAAAAGTGTTTTTTTTGCCGTGTATGTAATCGTTGTTTGAGAAGTTTACACGTTCAACAATGGGTTTTACCAATGTGGTCGTCCCTGGGGTGGTGGTCTCTGGGGTGGTGGTGGGCGGGGTGATTATGGCAGTGGTGGTAAAGGGGGAACGGGGAATGTGGGCGGTGGTATGTGAGTTGGGGAAACTTTGAACAACAATAATAATATAATAAATAAATAATAATAATAATAATGCCAGGATCACCCAAACCCTCTTTGCTCCATTTTATATTTTAACCTGTAAATAATAATAATTATTATTATTATTATTATTATTATTTGTATTATTAGTATTTGTATTTGTATTATTATTATTATTATTATTATTATTAGTAGTAGTAGTAGTAGTAGTAGTAGTAGTAGTATACACAACACAATACATAACATGCTAAAATACACACACACACGCGCACACGCACACACACAAACACACATACGCACGCACTCACACACAAAAAGCATACACAGGCACATACCAAATGCACACACAGGTGTGCGTAATAAAATGCACGCGTGGTAACGTACATATCATTATACAAGCTCATGCACGCATTTACATACATGTACAAAACAACTTCCTGTGGGCATACCTTTTTACACACATATTGCCAAGGGTAGGAATGAGGTAGATTCAAGACTTAATTGGTATTTTTAGGATGAGCGTAATACGTGTATACGGCTACTATGATAAGTCTCGAAGACGTTTGGTTTGAAATATTCAATTCTATATTCAGTACATGAGGTTTCATCATTATGTACAGTAAATGAATTAAAGGCTATGTGACCAGTATTATAAGATGTTGATATATCATGTGTTGTGTTCGTGATCGATGTTTGTTTTATTTACTGCCGCACTCAGCAAAATTCCAGCTATATGACGTCAGTCTGTAAAAAATCAAGTCTGGACCAGACAATCCAGTGATTGACATCATGAGCATAGCTTGCGATACGATGACATGCATCAACCAAGTCAGCGAGCCTGACCACCCGATCCCGTTAGTCGCCTCTTTCGACAACCATAACGTGATCTATGAGATATATGTGTCATCCATGAGGTATATATGTGATCTGTGAGATATTTTGACATATGATATACTGATGGAAACGAATGAGGAAACAATGAAAGATATATATCGAAATAAGCTTCTCTGTCAGTATAACTGTAATAACGGACAAAATAAATTCAACACGTCAGAATCAAATGTTGAGATGTTTGTGTGCTTTGTTTTTCCAACGCGTATTTGGTAGACAGGGCTTGTAACCCACGAGAGCAAATTATTTTACTGCGTCTAAAACTAAGTGTTGCCTTATTCATATATATATATATATATATATATATATATATATATATATATATATATATATATATATACAGAGTGAGAGAGAGAGAGAGAGAGAGAGAGAGAGAGAGAGGGACATATAGATGGATAGATAGATAGATAGATAGATAGATAGATAGATAGATAGATATACGTGTGTGTGTAATGTGTCTGATATGTGTTATCTGTGAGGTCTATGTGTGCTTTTATTGATTCGTGTGGAATTAATTATACTAATTTCTCGGAGCTATCGGAAATATTCGAGTAATCCATTGTTCTAGACAACCGGTCAGTATACCTTTATGTCGAATAGGATTCTGCCGGAACCAGAAGGTTACATTTGAAACGTTTGAAACGATATACCAAGTGAATGAGATCGGCTTTATAAGTTTGGGCTATACTTTATATTGTATTATATTGTAAACGAACGGTTTCCCAAAATTGTGTCTGTCACTCATAAATTAGGTTTAACAAATACACCACAAAACAGCTGAAGTCAGCACAATTTCCACTGACCAATAGGACAGTATAGCATGGGTGGGAAGAGTCCGTCTACCCATACACAAAGCCCATGTGTGGCAAACAGTCGGTATGGCTTACATTGCTGTCAGAGTGATTGACAGGGTCATCAATAGCTGCCATGTACATGACAGGTGCTTGTATCTCCTCTGCCGTTCCTGCGTCAATGACAGGTCATGTTGTGGTTTATGGGGTATATATTTAGGTTCATGATTGGTGCTCTGACACTTGTAAAGGCAGCTTGGTGTATGTTTGAGAGCAGTACTTCAAACACAATTGAAACACATAGCGACCTGGGTATGATATAGGGACAGTTCCGAAATAAATGGAACTCTCTCAGAGAAAGTGTCAAAACCATGCTCTTTGTCTCAGATGGCAGGACAGAAAATATTAGGTTGTCGAGTATGACGAAAAATATGTCTTTGAAAACAACCTCTGATATGAGTGTGTATGAATTTACGCCGCTTTGAGCAATATTCCAGCAATATCACGGTGGGGGACACCAGAAAGTGGCTTCACACCGGGTGACACCGGTTTGTTAAATGTCTTCATGCTATTATCCGTGACATAATGATGACGTCATTGAACCAGTGAAGTGTTATTTGTATTTATTTCATGAGTGGAAACATACATCGTTATATCACTCCTTGATATCGTTCTTTGCTAAGTTCATGATAAGCCGGTCCAATCAGTTGTGCAATAACCGGCTTGTACTAGAATTGTCGACGCCATCCCCTTCAGGATCCGTCGAGTCCTGACAGGTATGCCTGATGACGATGTGTCTCAAGATCAAACGTTTTCCCACAATACTTGCAGATTGTTGAACAATTATCAGTAGTTCAATAAACAATTACCCTCGCTACCACATTTAATGTATTTTCAAATCATTTGAACGACCAAATTGGATTTCTACAAGTTTTTCTACAAGTAAACAAAAACGAAAAAAACCCTTTTCCATATTTGTACCAAACCTCTACTGAAAGCAGAATCCTTTGTACGATGCCGACTGTAATATCAGTATGTGTTTATGAATCACTATAAAATAATGATGTTACCAGGTTTTCGCGACAATGTGAGCGTATTCTGCTCTACCGGTGGCAACCGTTACATGCAGTGGGGACCTGTGAAGATCCGGGGTAGAATAGGTCTTCACAACCCATGTTTGCCATAAAGGCGACTATGTTTGTCGTAAAAGGCGACTAACGGGATCGGGTGGTCAGGCTCGCTGACTTGGTTGATACATGTCATCGATCCAATTGCGTGGATTGGTGTTCATGATGTCAATCACTGGATTGTCTGGTCCTTACTTGATTATTTACAGACTGCCGTCATATAGCTGGAATATTGCTGAGTGCGATGTTAAACAACAAACAAACAAACATGCAAAGACAGGCTAATTGTTCCCCTGAAAAAACGGGAACATATAGTACAAGTCCAAATAGGGAAGTGCATCAGACATCATTTTTGTCAAACGTGTGCACTGGCTATTGTAACCTCGATCAAACAACTATTGAGCACGAGTCGTATGACGCTCTTTGACATCCTCGTAGAAAGACCATGCTCCATTGTATCTCAAAAGTTGTGAAATGTAAACACGAAAGGCTGAAGCTGCTACAATAGAGTTCGACATGAGGGGAAAGTTGACAATTAGAAAGTCATCCCTCTTGGCATACAGTTTCTGGAGAGTTTTATGTCATTCTGAATCTTTATGCATAAGTCTAAATATAAAACAGACGAGGCGGCGTCACTGGCCTCCTTTATTTCTAGTTCAGGTGGGTAAATCAGTGGAATTGACTATTTGGCCGTTATTGAACGATATCAGATCATCGATTAGCAATTAGCAATTAGCAATTATTCGTCACAGCTACCGCCCAGAAGCGCATGAGATCATGAAATCTAAACAAGTTAATGTTTTCGGTTAATGAACCTACTAAGATTGATCCATGTATGTGATCATGATTGATTTCTTTCATTAGTGGGCCAAACATACATATTTCCTCCAATAGTCGCCCTGAAGCTAGATCAAGAATCCATGCGTCACTTAACCTTGCTGCTAAAATCGAGTTAACAAGGTGAAATGCGTCACATGTCATAAAACCACTCATGAGGATTACAATATTGAGCATTTAAAGATCAGTTGGAATTATGACAAAATCATTCACGTAAGATGCTCCCAAGTGAGCACAAGTCAAATCTCCTACATCAGATCCCCATGAGCAGGTCTAAGCGCACAGGGCACATCTGTCGGGTCGCGGATTAACGGATTAGCCGCTACGAATGCCCAGATTATTGCCTATTCATCCCTACGTTGTATGTTCGATTACTAATCTGTACCTGCCCCTGTGGAGATCTGGTGACAATGTGACGCAGTCACAGCTGACTTTAAACTGGATACATACCCATTATTACGGGGATCGTGCTGTGTTAGATCTCTCTGAGGCTAAATGTGTTTGCTGCTATTTGCGCCTGTGTTTGACGATATCGATGACTATGTATTACCGAGCTTAATGGCTCAATCTCCGTACTATTGTGTACCCGTACAAGCTGCAACCCGAGTTGTAGAACGATAAGTATTGACTGTCAGTTGATCGCTCGTGTATTGACGTTTAATAGTGAGTGAGTTTGGTTTTACGCCGCTTTTAGCAATAGTCCAGCAATATCACGGCGGGGGACACCAGAAATGGGCTTCACACATTGTACCCATGTCGGGATTCGAACCCGGGTCTTTGGCGTGACGAGCGAACGCTTTGACCACTAGGCTACCCGACCGCCCCTGACGTTTGATAAGTCATATAGGGAAAATATATCCTTTATCAAAACTCATCATATAGCCGCAATTACTTTGCATCTGTTAAACATAACTATATGGTTATACGCTTTGAATCAATACAGTCAATGAAAGGGTATATTTACTGTGCACCTTTTCAGATTGCTAAACGAAGCCGTTACTAACTGATTAACCATTACTAAAAGCCTCAAGGTTTTGAATGTATACTGATGGCGCAAAAAAGGGGAACGTATAGTACCGAGCAAAAGAAAGCATACACATGGAAAATGGATTTGACCAAACAATAATAAACGTTATCCAACGTAAGCCGAAAGAGTCGCCGAAACACAAACGTAAGGTCTAAAACACAACCATCACCCTTATCAAACACGTCACCATCGAATTATCATTTTTTATCCGTAGTCACCGTCAAACATGGTTGTATACTTTCTTTTGACCGGTAGTGTATGAAGCCTGGGTTTGTGTTTTGGACACCAAAGATGACCTGGTATTTTATGCCAATGTATTATTTTTCATTTAATTTATTAAAATTTGAGAACTGAAAAACAATAAATTAGATGAATACGGGACATAGCTCATGGAGGTATCATTCCTAGAAATGTTCTTGTATCATATTGCCAATATTTTTTTTCAAATTGTGTTTGCAATGTCATGTTTACTGCAACGACTGAGCTTTGTTTGTGTTTCTTAAGCCTAAAGCAAGTACAAATATACGGTCATATCGCTGTTGATGACACGATAGACATATTGACATCAATCATATGTCGCCAATTAACATTCACCTATGGCAAAAACACAAAATTTGCCCGGTTACCGCTTAGGGTTGACGACGCATGTTCTGGCGTTCTGATAGGATCTTTGACAAGACAAAGGACATTTGTCATCGGCTAATATAGATCTACTTCTGGCATGTCACTAAGGAAATTCTTGGCAATCCTAAAAGGGATATTATTGCACTTTTAACATGATCGCAGTGGTGAACAACGTTAAGCTAGTGTCTCGCAGACAAAGCGGCATTATTTCCTGTCGGTGAAATTATGTATATCAGGAATAACTGTTCAACCAGAAATCCTCCACGAGACATGCAAGGCTGTCATCGCACACTCATATCTCATAACTAATGTTCATGTCACACACAAAATCCCGTTCCGTTTGGTAAATACCCTTGTTTGCCTATCAGCGAACAGCATGCCACGTGAACAATCCCAAAACATTGTTTGAAGTCACAGCCTTTTGTTTGCTAACTACGGTGTAATATGTTAGACAAACAATCCTAAGTTGATGTTAGACGATATCCCTTGTTTTGTAATGCCCGTGTATAGATTCAGCGTCTTCGTGGTTAGAATTACCAGTGGGATGCGGCCTGTAACTAATCGAGTCGGACCAGACAATCCAGTGATTGACATTATGGGAAACCTTTCACGCCGTCGGGGTAGAGTGAGACACAATCAATCAAGTTGACCCGTGCAGATCCGGGGTAGAATTGGTCTTCAGCAACCCATACTTGTCATAAGAGGCGATAACGGTCTCGGGTAGACATCCTTCATAAAAGTATATGCATCAATACCCATAAAGATCCGGGGTAGAATAGGTCTTCAGCAATTCATTTTCCCCAAAAGGCGACTATGCTTGTCGTAAGAGGCGACTAACGGGATCGGGTGGTCAGGCTCGTAATTCACTCTTGGCTGGTGCATGTCATCGTATCCCAATTGCCTAGATCGATGCTCATGATGCATAGTCGCCTTTTACGGCAAGCATAGGTTGCTGAAGACCTTTAATTTTCTACCCCGGATCTTCACGGGCTGTTTGCAATGGTACAACCACACACGCACGCACGCACGCATGCACACACACACACACACACACACACAAAGGGACGTTACCCCGCGTTATCCATTCATCCAGACCCTTCATATCCAGATTAACGGGTATTCATGGTATATCAGGGAGGGATACCACTGTCAAATAGCGACAAAAATAATACCGGATTTACTGTAAAGAACTACCACAAATTGGTATGTGTGAACACTGAGATGAATGAACTAGTGATGGAGCGGGTTCATGTACTCTGAATGGATTACCGTAGTCGCGTGTTCAGTACAAACGGCGTTCCACAAACGACGTAAACTGGCCAATAAATACTGTGCGAAATTCCATTCAGTATTTCGAACAATTACCCAATATTGCCCAGACCCCACACTCACACTCTCTTGTGTAGAGCAACGGCTTATCGGTTTCAAGGAACGCGCAGCGAACAATGATCCTTTGTATTTCTATGTAGAGTTTCTTCCAAAATGGCGTGACTGAAATTCTTAACTGCCCTGCACGAGGCTGTAACACGAGACATGAGCGCTCCCTTGTGGTCGTAAAGCCTCCGTCACCAAACTGACTAGAAGCTATGCGGCAGAGGAAGGACATAGTTGTACTATGCCTGTTAAATCTGGTGCTAGGAAGTTGGATGAGTCTACAAATCAATCGCCTCTCAGGTATGTGCAGACAAGAATAGACCCAGGGGGACGTTCACACAGTTTTTCCTTTCAAATAAGAGGCGAGGTGGAATGGGGTTAACGTCGCGTTCAAGATCTTGCAGTTACATTGCGACGTGCATGCACATGAGAGAGAGAGAGAGAGAGAGAGAGAGAGAGAGAGAGAATTATAGAGAAAAACTGAGAAATGTGTATGAAATAAGAGAGAGGCAGAGAAAGACTGACCGATACATAATTAGAGAGAGAGAGAGAGAGAGACATATATATATAATTAGAGAGACAGAAACAGATTATCATATAATAAATAAGAGAGAGAGAGAGAGAGAGAGAGAGAGAGAGAGAGAGAGAGAGAGAGAGAAACATAAGGTAGTATTATTAGAGAGTGAGCCGGGGAGAGAGTGTCTGCTTGTAGTGGTTATAAATGATTACGCTTTGATCGATAAGTTTATATACTCGAAAACGTCATCTTAACAGATAGACGTTTGGTAGCTCTGTTGTCAACGTGTTTGCTTGTCATGGTGGTTCGTATGGTTTTAGTCCGCCTTTATGTCGCCCGACCAATGCAGACGTGACAGAACCAGTCAACCGAATTTATTTGTGGAAGAGGAATTTTCATGATGTTTCCACCTATCACAGTCATCGACTCTCAAATAAGTTCATTTGATACAAATAATATATTAGTTTTTCGTTCCGCACCTGATTGCGTATTTCAATGTGTACCATTAACTATTCCTTTGGTTGAGTGGCAAATGAAAGGTTTGATTTGAGCAGAAAATGCCACATCTTCCGAATTGAGATTAATCACAATATTCCACAATGCACTAAGATTATTCATCTGATACTGTCTCCGAAATTCCAAAATAACCAAAACCCGACTTTCACAAAAAACGAACCTAATTGTACATAGCTATAATACTGATTCGTGACAGTGATTTCGTTAATATTACACAAAGTCCCAGCGGCGACTTAACATCTATTCGCGCCGAGGTAATACAGGATTTGAAATGAATTGAACAATATACTTTTACAATCAGTAAAGCCAATGCCATTCCCACGGGTCTACGCTAAAGCCAGTGATTTCTCGACGTGGTGGCCAACTTCGGCGTCGCGTTTCCCCAACAACTTAATCAGACTTCCATAATATTTGTTTATAACAGCTTCCCGTATTGCTGCAGTAGTGTAGAGGTGCTATGACCTGCGACGATGACCACGGCAGTGTTTATGCCGGCGGTGCTGATCTTACCCCAGGGGCATGGTCAACACTTCGTTAATCCTTGGGTACACACGGCTTTAGATACGCCCTGCTTGGATTGTTTCCATGTGACACTCCCCTAACACTCCACCAGACCCAATAATAAATTAAAATCGAATCCAACTTAAGTCTACATTAGTTTTGGCAAGTCTAGTGTGAAAGTAAGCATTGTTCTGGGCTCCGTTTGAATTATTTTTTTCTTTTTAAGATATATATATTTTTTAAATAAAATTCTTTATTTAAAATAACTTTATTTCTGTGACTAATTGTTAGTGTAACACTCCTCTTTGAACAAAGAAATTACGTTTTCAATATAAAACGGTTTTTTATGTCATTGAAAAGTCTTAATATGTCTATTTAACCATCTCTAATCCCCATAACAGTTTGTAAAAAGTAATCTTTTTCTGGGTAAGAAATGAATTTGCAACCACATGACCCACTACCATGTTTGATATGTTGCACATGTGTGCAAAAATGTAAATTTATTGACTTTCAAAGATAAGATGACAAAGATACCCATCAGCTGTTGTGTATCATGCGGACTGTTTGTGTTTAATTCTTGGAGTACTGACTAAGAGCCAGTACAGTTCATTTTTTAAATATAACATCGCTAAGCTAGGATGTTTTCAATTGACAATCAAACAACATATGCAAAAAAGTCAACAGAGAGGTATAGTTTCTTTTGTCTTTTGTTTCTTTTATATACTGTTACGATTTGGTCAATAGCACATTCCGTTACATAACGCATTGCTCATAAACACATTGCGAAATACGCCTTTGTCATTTTACACGTAGTACAACTGACGTGTGCAGTTTAATTGCATTAACTTGGTTGGTTAGTTGTTTAACGCCGCACTCAGCAATATTCCAGCTATATGACGGCGGTCTGTAAATAATCGAGTCTGGACCAGAAAATCCAGCAATTAATATCATGAGACCTATTCTACCCCGGATTTTCACGGGTCTCTACATTTATGGAGTTGGACAGTTATAAAATAACAAATAGTACATAGCCTCGGATTACCGACACACATGTCACTTGTCACTGAAATTTATATTATATACTGAACAAAAGAAGTAAGGGATCATGATAATTTGGGGGGAATTTTTTCGTCGTGAAGACTGAGCCCAGAATTCAATAAAACTATTCTCAAAAATATTCATGTTTCCTAACTTTTTTAAACTTTTTTTTTCGAATATAAATATTGTACAATTTTGTTATCAATACAATGTAGATATGGATATCGAAACATAAAGAATATTAATATGCTATAAATAACGATGATAAAGAATGGTACAGCAATATCATCAACATCCTGTCTGTGTGGTGTTTGTCCTTTTGTACCACAGCTGTTATTCCCGGCAGAAATTCTGCCTTTTGTCGTTCTAACGTATCATGCAGACGCCAGGTCTTACACACAGCACTTTGTTATTTCATTGTTAAAATAAAAAAAGGTGTATTTATTATAAACTGGAATGATTATTGTATAAGTGACGTTTTTTCCATCAGAATTATGTTGTTGTGCAAACCTATCACAAGGCAATACACGTGGCACGGACTTCGAGTTCTAAACACAGGCAAGGGAACGAAATATAACCTAGTACACAACCACTATTTGGATAAAGAGAGTTTAATACTATACAAATAATTACTCTTGACTCGGTCAATATACGAAAACAAGGACCAGAGGGCCCGACCGTCGAAGGGGTTGGGTCCTAGGGTCTTTGTTTTCGTATACTGACCTCGTCAAGAGTAATCATTCGTTTTGTTATACCGAAATTCGCTTTAAGTTTATGAAGACTTTAAACCATCCCCTGTTTCATTAAAATAACTTAGCCGTGGAATGTTCGTACCAGACGCCATCTTGTTTTCTAGCAGACGAGTCTATATTTATCGCGTGACAGGTCAATGCTGATCATGTGACGAGTCAATATCCGTGGTCAGTGTCAGTGACATGATGTGGGGATCTGCATCGAAATGTAATGTTTTATACCGTGGTAGGGATTAACCAATGGAATTGCAAGATTCTTAATAGAGGTATAACAAAATTGTATCACAGCTCCAACTTAACAAAGACGGTCACGGTGTAATCGCTGTCATTGTTGTAATATTGTTGTAATATTGTTGTAATATTGTGCAAGCGAGGCAAGTTTATGCTGGGAATGTCAGGAACTTTAAGTAGGAAGTATGATCAAAACGTATGGCGTCTTCAGTAAAAGTTCTGATTCGTGAAAAGAAAACCTCGAACCGTCCCATCACCATCCCTGCACCATCCCCGTAACCCTACCTGCACCATCCCTGCTGCATCCCGGACACTTCTGCGCATCGACCCAGCACCGTCCCAGCAGCACCCCCACAACATCGCCGCAAATGCCCCACACCGTATCGGCATCACCCCCGCACCATACCCATAGCATCCCCGCACCGTACCCGCCCCAACCCCGCACCGTACCCGCCTCAACCCCGCACCATCCCCGCACCGTACCCGCCCCAACCCCGCACCGTACCCGCCTCAACCCCGCACCGTACCCGCCTCAACCCCGCACCGTACCCGCCTCAACCCCGCACCATCCCCGCACCGTACCCGCCCCAACCCCGCACCGTACCCGCCTCAACCCCGCACCGTACCCGCCTCAACCCCGCACCGTACCCGCCTCAACCCCGCACCGTACCCGCCTCAACCCCGCACCATCCCCGCACCGTACCCGCCCCAACCCCGCACCGTACCCGCCTCAACCCCGCACCGTACCCGCCTCAACCCCGCACCATCCCCGCACCGTACCCGCCCCAACCCCGCACCGTACCCGCCTCAACCCCGCACCGTACCCGCCTCAACCCCGCACCATCCCCACACCGTAGCTGCACCACCCCCAACCACCCGCAACATCCCCGCAACATCACTGTACCACTTTTGCTTCTCTAAAGTGTGATATCTCCTTTGTTTCAGGTCACGGAGGGGGAGTTTCTCCACGTCGACGTCATCCAGTGACGGTAAGTAACTTCATCATGACGTCAGGGCGATAGGATAGCCTAGTGATTAAAAAGTTCGCTTGTCACGCCAATGTTCCGAGTTTGATATGTGTGTGAGCGCAATGTTTGAAGCCGATTTCTCAAAAGTCCCGTTATGATATTGCTGGATCCTTTCAGACTGTGACATTATGCCATACTCACTCAGTCACCGTGACGTCATCAGCTTGTCTATCACACTTATCTACTTATATCAACCACGTGGTTAATGCGTTCCCTCGTCACGCGATAGGCCGGGTTCGATTCCCCACATGGGTACATTGTGTGAAGCCAATTTCTGGTGTCCCCCGCCGTGATACTGCTGGAATATTTCTAAAAGATGCGTAAAACCATACTCACTCACTCACTTGTAATCAGGATGAGATTAGATCCTCCCCAAGAACTTACTAAACTCAGGATCAGGTGAAAATAATTTACGACCTGATTGATGGCCTGTTATCGTACTCTGACGACGTGGATCATTGCTCATGCTTTCAACCATTGGTTTACCTGGTCCAGACTCGACTAAATGCAGGTTTCCATGTCAGATACGCTAAGGTGGCCTTGTGACATGTGCGTTTGCTCGTTAGAGTCCTGATGGGAACCTTGCCTTCTTGTCTTCTGTTGAGGGAACAATGAAGTATGGCTTTAACTCAACTCTCGGTTATAATATATTGGCCGTGAACTAAAAACAGCGTTGAAACCATTTTAGGCGAAATTTAATGTATTTTTTTAAGAATTGTCAAAACCAAGGGAATGTCTCATTTCAGGTTTTCTGTTGAAACATTTATAGACGCTCTACATGTATAACGTATTTGATATCACTAAGGAAAGAAACTATATACTATCCAAAACACGTTTTCACAGGTGATATCGCTTTGTTGAGATCAAGGGATATCTCTCAGGCGATATCTTCATCGGTTACCATGACATTGCAGCCGATTGTGATGTCATCGGTTACCACGACGTCACAAGGAAATGTCACTAATTTTATCTCTCTCAACTGAAGCTGATTAGTGGGGTCTGTGTCACCAAGCTGTCGCAGCGCTACGAGTGTCGAATGTCTGCGTTAAAGTATAGGAGTTGTGGTCGTCTTAGCGCTAAGATCGCTTTGTGGAACAGAGCCCTTTACTCTCAAGACACTAGTCACAAACTAAAGAAAGGTGGCAGAATAATTTTGATGATGAATAGAATATTACCCTCGTATCTTTTGATGCGTGCCGAAGATGAGACTCGCTATGTATCGGTAATTTTGTCATGTTGAATAAGGAAGTAAGCTGTCTTATGACAATTTGACTCCAGCAATCCATGCTTATCGTAAGACGATTGGGGGCGGTCGGGTAGCCTCGTGGTTAAAGCGTTCGCTCGTCACGCCGAGACCCGAGCTCGATTCCCAACATGGGTAAAATGTGTGAAGCCCATTTCTGGTGTCCCCCGCCGTGATATTGCTGGAATTTGCTAAAAGCGGCGTAAAACCATACTTACTCACCCACTCACTAAGACGATTGGGTGATCAGTGACTTGGTTGACTGCTTGTCATCGTAACCCGGCAACGTGGAGCGTCGCTCATATTATCAACCACTGGATTGTCTGTTCAGAGTCGATAATGCACAAACCTTTATCATATAGCTGGGATATTGCTGGCGGCGCTTTAAACAACAAACAAAACGACACAACACCTTAAAATAGCGCCTTCACACCACCCATTAGGTGATATTGATTCTCAGTGAGATGTTTCTATGTTTATCTTTCTTTTACGTTCAGGCCAGTAACATAAGTAAAGGCTTCTGTCATGATGGTCACTATTTGAATTGTGCAGGCGCCATCTCTAACAACTGTTGTTCCAATCTCTCGCCTCACAAGCCGTTAACCCGTCACCCCTCCCTGTGTGTGTCCCGTGTGTATTAGAGGCAAGGGCTGTCCCCGCCCACACGTGTTCATCCCTCTGTACTCCTCGTGGGGGACACACGTTGACTCGACGCCAACTCTTACCACAATAGACGAGCCACGTCGGTGTCATCACCAGCATCCTTGTGTACTCGTGTACTTATCTTCCTCTATCATCCTCCCCAGTGCGGGCGGTTGGTAGCCTTGTGGTTAAAGCGTTTGCTCGTTGCGCCGTTCAGGTTCGATTCCCACTTGAGTACAGTTTGTGAAGGCTATTTCTGATGTCGCCCGACGTGATATTGCTGGAATATTGCTAAAGCCGGCGTAAAACCTATTCACTCCATCCCTGATCCATATCATCAAGGGGGCACGGGTGGCCCAGTCGTCTAAGGCGCCGCGATTCGCTGTGCAGAGTTGCGTCCCGTGGGCACTCCAGAAACCTATGATTGTGGGTTCGAATCCCGGTTCGCCCCGATTATGTTTCTAGGTTTGTCAGCACCATACCCGTGCTCGTGGGTTTCACCGAAGTGGTAAACGTCTGAGACCTGCATCACTTCGGGCTTTCCTCCCATATTAAGCTGACACGCCGTGATATAACTGGAATACTGTTAAAAGCGGCGTTAAACCCAACTCACTCACTCATATCATCGATATCAGTACCTCCGGTTCATGTGTCTGTCAGGATCCGTGTGTCGTGAGTTCGAATCCTACACCCGCTCCGTGGTTCTTCAGCTCTACATCAAGGCTCTCGGGTTTGGTCAACGTGGTGAACGTCAGTGGCCTACGTCATTTTGTGCTTTCCCCTCATTTAAATGTTGGACCGTGAAATAAGTTGGGTACTGCTCAACGCATCGTCAAAATCACTCACTAACTTACTCTCTCACTCTCACTCACTCTATCACTCACTCAATCACTCATTCACGTCAAGCCAAAACACGTCAAAATATTGTATTTGTTGTTACCCCTCCTGGAGCTCGGCATTAACTGGATAAAACAAGATCTGCTGGGTATTCTGGCCAGTATACTGTGTCTGCGTGGATTATCCATTTTAAACTGTCGCATGGTATCTCAGTGGGCAAGCGCAATAAAACCGACATTAGTCCGGACTAGTACAAACAGGAACAAACACACGTGCATGCACGTCGCAATATAAGTGCGGTAATCTTGAACGCGACGTTTAACCCCATTTCACCTTACTTTAATACAACCGATATTCTGGATTGTCGCGAATCATTGCCTCGTCCTCATTTAGTGTAGGGCTATGTTCTGTCATACTTTGGCTATAAGCCTCCTTTGTTCCACAAATCTCAAACGAGGAGGCCTATTACTGTCTTCTCGCCGTTCCCGCCCTTCACTCCTCTGCTGTTGGCGAGTTTTAACGCCCTTAAACATTAACAGTAAACTGCTAATTTGGAAATTCCCTTTAAGCTGCTAAGTCAACTAACGAGCTCTCTGTAAATTGATTATTTTCAAAAGGCAAACACATCGTCTCGACACACGAAATTGAAGTTTGTTGAGATTAAGCCGCCTAGAGATTAAATATGCTGATAATCCCAACATGAAGCATCTCACACCCTGGACACACAGTGACGGAGAGGCCAGTGTCCGAGTGGACAGACTCACAGGCCGGACTTCGCTCAAGAGACCGCAGCATCACATATATAGTCAGGGCCACGGTTGTAGATTTATCCTGACTTTGTCCCCGCTATCCGTTGCTCAGTTCTTTGTTCCACGTTTCACATGTCCTGTTTTTCATGTCCTGTTTCAGGTTCTCGGTACCCTCTGACCCTGGTCCCCGTCGTTCGTTCCCTTTCTCATGTCCTGTTATCTTGTTCTTATCCTCTTACCCCCGTTCACCGTACCCTGTTCTGTTTCCCCTATGTCAAGAGCCTTGGACCCTGTTTTTCTTGTCCTGTGTTCCGTGTCCTGGTTCCTGTCCAATGTTCCCCGTTCCCCGTTCTATGGGGTTTTGTTACCTCCCCGGATCACCGGCATCTGGTTTGCTTATCCAGCTCCCCTGTATCATGTTCCCCATTCCCACGTCCTGTTCCCCCGTTCCACCGTTCCCCGTGCCTGTCATCAATTCCCCTATCCCCTGTGTTGTGTTCCCGCTCCTCGTGTTCCGTTCCCGATTTCCTCTTCTCCGTGTCCTGTTTGTGGTTTACTCGTGTCCTCGTGTCCTATTTTGCGTTCTCTCTTCCCGTGTCCTGTTCCCGTTCCTCGTGTCCTGTTCCCGGTTCCTCGTGTCCTGTTCCCAGTTCCCTGTTCCTGGTTCCTCGTGTCCTGTTCCCAGTTCCCTGTTCCTGGTTCCTCGTGTCCTGTTCCCAGTTCCCTGTTCCTGGTTCCTCGTGTCCTGTTCCCAGTTCCCTGTTCCTGGTTCCTCGTGTCCTGTTCCCAGTTCCCTGTTCCTGGTTCCTCGTGTCCTGTTCCCGTTCCTCGTGTCATGGTCCCGGTTCCTCGTGTCCTGGTCCTGGATCCCAGTTCCCTGTTCCTGGTCCCTCGTGTCCTGTTCCCGGTTCCTCGTGTCCTGTTCCCAGTTCCCTGTTCCTGGTTCCTCGTGTCCTGTTCCCGGTTCCTCGTGTCCTGTTCCCAGTTCCCTGTTCCTGGTTCCTCGTGCCCTGTTCCCGTTCCTCGTGTCCTGGTCCCGGTTCCTCGTGTCCTGGTCCTGGATCCCAGTGTCCTGTTCATGGTCCCTTGTGTCCTGTTCCCGGTTCCCCGATCCCTGGTCCTGGGTCCCAGTGTCCTGTTCCCGGTTCCCCGTGTCCTGGTCCCTGTTCCCTAATCCCCATGTTATCTTGCCTGTTCCCTGGCTTCATCAACTAGATTCCGTAGACCTTCATAGTTCGCCAGACAAATGCTGGGTGCTCGCTGTTCAATTGCCTTGAAAGATGAACTGTGTTCCCTTTTACCTCAGTATCCGATGAAGTAGGAATGAATCGTTACCGCTTATGACAGATTAAACTCGTTTGAGCAAATTGCTCTGAAAGCACCCAAACTTTCGATTTTGTCATGGATTGTGGCGTGTCGGATCGTCAGTACATGCTCGTTTCATAGAGATTCTGTAACATGTTTGAAGTAATACAGATAAACACTTTCACCCGCTGGTTCCCACCGATGATTTTGTTTGTTTGTTGTTTAACGCCGCACACAGCAATATTCCAGCTATTTGAAGGCGGTCAGTAAATAATTGAGCCTGGACCAGACACTCCAATGATTGATATCATGATCATCGATCAACGCAATTGGGATCGATGACATGCATCAACCAAGTCAGCGAGCCTGACCACCCGATCCCGTTAGTCGCCTCTTACAAGCATAGTCGCCTTTTACAGCAAGCATGGGCTGCTGAAGACTTATTCTACCCCGGATCTTCACGTGTTTCCCACCAATGATAACACCCCAATTCCAGGTGTTCGAATCCGGGTCTATTAGTCATTTTCTCTCAAAATGTTATTTGGTACCTGTGGTACAAATGGGACTCAACATACAATTTCGTTTTTTTTTCTTGATTTGGGCATGCTCTTAAATTATCCAAAAGTGAGTATGGTTAACGTCGCTTTTAGCAATATTCCAGCAAGATCACGGCGGGGGACACCAGAAATGGGCTCCACACATTGTACCAATATCAGGAATCGAACCCGGGTTTTACGGTTTTGACGACCGAACGCTTTAACCACTAAGCTACCCGACGGCCCAAATTCTCTCAAAAGATATATTTGGCTATGTAAACCTCTTTTACCCTAAAATGGCTGAACCTTGATACATATGTTTCTGCTTACGATGACATCACTGTTGGTTCAACTCTTTATGTGTTAGTGTCAGCTGCTTGTCTTCAATGGTTATGCCGAACACATTTGACAAACACTGCTGACAACAACCTGATGTAAGTATATGTTGATACTCAACATATCCAGGAGAATTACAGTGCCGTGGCACTATTTACGAACACGCTTATGCCGAACTGACAGATATAACGAACTACTTTTGGGTCCCGTCCATTTGCTGTATATAGGCTGTATATGTGTCTACAACGAACTACGGTTATAACGAACTAAAATTAATGGTCCCTTTTAGTTCGTTACAACCGTAGTTTACTGTAAGTGGTATTGTTAGCAAACCAACGGACAAAACTGTGCGAATTTTTGACCCGAGGTTGAAGCGGAATGAAAATATTGCTGTTTCTCGTTTCTTTGACGGAAGCTAAAACCTAAAGACCTATCGGACAGCTATGGTGTATGTTACCGTCTGAATTATTCAAATAAATAAAAACCAGTTCCATTTGCACAAGAAATATCTGCTAAACGCAGAGCCGATTGTACGATGCCGGCTATGTGTTCATGAATCAATAACAAATAGTGATGATACCAGGTGTTCGCGAAAAGGTCGGTGTATCCTCCCCCCACTTGCATGTGACACCCGTCACGAACACATGCAAAGGCAAGACAGGGTTCATTTGAAAATCCCACGGGAACAAAACTGCGTTTTGAAATTTCGTATTATTACATCTTAATCGTCATTCTCTCATATCATTTAGGGGAAATTATTATAATGAGTGAGTGAGTTGGGTTAAACGCCGCTTTTGACATTATTCCAGTTATATCGCTTAATGTGGGAGGAAAGCCCGAAGTGACGCAGCTCTCAGACGTTTACCACTTCGGTGAAACCCACGAGCACGAGTATGGTGCTAACAAACCTAGAAACATAATTCGGGCGAACCGGGATTCAAACCCACAATCATAGGTTCCTGGCGTGCCCAAGGGACGCAACTCTGCACAGCGAATCGCGGCGCCTTAGACGACTGGGCCACCCGTGCCCCCGAAATTATTATAATGCTTTTGAAGACCCTCTTTTATATTTTGATGCCAACAGTGTTCATAGACAATAAAAAACAACACAAAATTGAAACTGTTTCACTTCACGTTAGACGAACTAACCTGACTCGATAAAAAAACAAAGAAGCAAATATAAATTACTAAATATCAATGCTGCAACGATTCAGGGATCGTTGCTGACGGTATCACTGAGTGCGTAAGCCAGCTGATGATTACCCAGGCTGGTGCAAGATGCTAATGCCCTTGTGTACACTGGGAAAGGGATTTCTCATTTTGTTGTTGAGATAAACGACAGATAAGAGACAAACAGTCAGCGAACAAAGCAGCTTGTAGAACTAGGGAAGTCCCCTGCCTGATTGCACCAAGGAGAATTGTGATGTATCGCCGTCAACAAGTCATACAAGTCACCTTCCGATGCGGAGCTTGTGCCTCCGTGGTTTAGTGGTAGAGCGTCCGCCCGGAGAGCGAATGTCCGGGGTTCGATCCCCGGCCGCGTTATACCAAAAGATGTTAAAAGATTGTTATGGGTTACCCTGTCTGGCATTAAAGGGATAAAAGGGACTGGTTGGCTTGGAGTCAGTATTCTGTGTCTGAGTGGGGTATTCATGTTAAACTGCAGCATGGTATCTCAGTGAGCTAGCACTATAAATCGGCATCAGTCCGGACTAGCACAAACAGCCACACGCAGCAACACACACATACACACACACACACACACACACACACACACACACACACACACACACACACACACACACAGACACACACACACACACACACACGTGCATGCACGTCGCTATGTATATGCGATAATCTTGGACGCGACGTTAAACCCCATTTCACCTCACCTCACCGAAGCACCAGATTTGATGTGGTCGCCTCTTAAGCCATGCATGGGTTCGCGAAACCTATTTTCCACCCGGATCTTCACGTGAAGAATCTACCCAACGAATCCCCAGGGGTAACCGCGCTAGCTGTAAGACCTGATTAAAGGGGGGTCGGGTAGTGTTACTATAAAGTTGCTGAACGTCTACAATTACTCGACGGCATGCATCAACCATAGTTTTCTGGTACTGATTCCACTATATACATCCCTGATACAGTTGTATGAGTGCTGGGTGCGATGTAAAACAACATTTACACACCCTCGCGTCCTTGTCGGCTCTCATCCATCGAACATTTCGTTCTGTCTCCCCGTTTCTCTTTGTTCCAAGCTTTACATATAATAATTTATCTTCATGTAATCGCCATATAAATATATGTGTCTCAATCTTTCCACACCAATCTTCATTGTATCGTCAAATTTCTATGTCCTAATCTCTCTCTGCTTAAGCATTTCATCACATTTGTATGTCCAAATCTCTCCATGCTTAACCATCTCGTCAAATTTGTATGTTCAAATCTCTATCTGCTAAACCATTTCATCGCAGTTATATGTCCAAATCTTTCTATGCTTAACCATTTCATCCCAATAGTTTGTCCAATACTCTGGGGTCCTGTCATCTGAGTATAATGTTCTCACACCCACACCTTCCTCCCATCTTCCTTGTTCCGCCGTCATCAACATCCGACTTCCTCACCGCATGGTTGACACGTACAACAAACGCCGTCAGTTTGTGCAAATTGGCTCTGGCCACATTAGCGCTGTACATGGGAGCACATTGATTGTACGAGGGGATCTTGAAAGGGAAGTCACGACCTAAGAGGACTAACACTTTAGTGCTGTGTCGGAATCAATGAGGCAATCAACATTCTTTAACGTGTTTGTATTTTGTGCCATTGATTACCCAGACCAATTGACGCCCTGAAGGCACATTCCACTGCCCAGGTTATCCATCGATATCCCAGAACCTGTAAATAACCTGAATGTCTTTTAAAATGGTAAACCTCGTCTTAAAATGACGTATGTAATAATGCTTTATTCGTTTTTCCTTAATTATTCGTTTAAGATGCGTTTCTTTTAATATGCGTAATCCAAAAGCTCACTTCCTAAAATCTCGGGTTAGAATCACCGTCTTGCAATGAATGCCGCATTAATTTATGATATACGCATTATTTTGACATGAATTTCTGTTTTTAAGTGAATATGCATGATCAAATAAGATCATTTCCTGATCTCCTTTGCAATTGGACCCGTGAAGATTCCGGGGTAGAATAGGTCTTCAGCAACCCATGCTTGCCGTAAAAGGTGACTATGCTTGTCGTAAAAGGCGACTAACGGGATCGGGTGGTCAGGCTCGCTGACTTGGTTGATGCATGTCATCGATCCCAATTGCGTAGATCAATGCTCATGATATTAATCACTGGATTGTCTGGTCCAGACTCGATTATTTACAGACCGCCGTCATATAGCTGGAATATTGCTGAGTACGGCGTTAAACAACAAACCAACCAACCAACCAACAACCTTTGCAATTGACGTATTAGAATACCTGCGTCATTGGTTTAGCATTAATGCTGTTTTAGTTTGCACTTCTTGTAAAAGTAATTGTGGGGTAAATGCGTGTGTGGTGGGAGACAGCTCCCTCACATCCTGTATTGAAGTTGTCGTGTGTTTGTTTGTTGCGTAACGCCGCATTCCAGCTATATGAGGGGGGTCTGTAGCGGACAAACCAGTGACACGGGGTACAATGACCCCCGTTCAACCAAGTCACCGAGCCGGACCACCCAATTTATTAAGTCGCCTCGTACAACAAGCATAGCTTGCAGGAGACCAATTCTAACCCGGAAACAATACTAGACAAACTTGACGTATTACAATAATTGCGGCATGGAATTATCCTATGATTACTATTTTAGGATTCGTTTATTTTAAAAAGTTATTTTGGGAGTGCAAAGGCGTGATCAAACGAGATCTCTTCCTGCTTGCCAGATAAACACCTCCCCGACACGTTCATCTGTTGTAACGGTAAACCCATGCATGACTTCAATGTTGCCCATGCTGAAAATCACGTTTGTCTTTAATTGACTTGATATATCCCGATAGTGACCGTATTTTGGGAGGCAAACTATTTTTGTAACGTCAGCCAAATAAAATTTTGTGTTAATTCAAAAGTTCCTATTGCCCGCTCTTGTGAAATCCCGTGTAAACCCACTATGGGTCGATATATCGAATTTCTTTTTAGGGTCAACATTTTTTGTTAAAAGTACAATTCAAATTTTAAGAATAAAATTTCATGTAAATTCACAAGTTCCTATTGACCGCTCTTGTCAAAACCCGTCTTAACCCACTATGGGTCGATATATCGAATTTCTTTTTAGGGTCAACATTTTATTGTTAAAAGTTCAAATTTAAAGAATAAAATTTCCTGTTATATTAAATCTGTTCCATATTCAACTTTAGGAGAGTAATACTGTTTAATAATTCATAATTAATTATGAAAAAGAGCGGGTCTTCAAGCGCGTACTTGAACTTAGGTATAAGCGACACTTGACCTAACCATTCATAGTATTTATTAAGTTAATGTTTATCCCCTAAGTAGATACGCATGTACAGTGATGGACGTATATTTAACGTAAACATAGTATGCAATCGAATACTTGTTAACACAGTACTCCTTTTAAAGATAGAGCAAGTTTATTTTATAACCTTTCTTTATAAGGTGAAATACTTCCTATTTTGAAGACATTGTAAGAATGGCTGATGTCAGTCAACAGATGGGTAAGTGAATATGGTTTTACGCCCATATTCAAGTTATATCATGGCGTGGAAACATCAGAAGTCTATTTTAGTGACTCCGCCGATCTAATGCTGGAATATTGCTAAAAGCGGCGTAAAACTATACCAAGTCACTTCAGGTGATGTGGGGTTTAACGTCGCGTCCAATGTTATTGCACTTATATAGCGACGTGCATGTACGTGTGTGTGTTTGTGTGACTGCTTGTACTAGTCCGGACTGATGCCGATTTATAGTGCTAGCTCACTGAGATACCATGCCGAAGTTTAACATAAATACCCAACTCAGACACAGTATACTGACTCCGAGCCGAACCAGTCCTTGTTTTATCCCCTTAAACCGTGTCGTTATTACGAGGACCTCGATATCAACCACTAGTGTGTCCAGATCTGATAATAGTCATAAAACTTGAATATAACTGACTGCTGTCTCTCACTAGCTGTTGCACCTTGTGTCACGTTTTCAACGATGTATTTCTGTTTGCAGGTAGCAGCGTGTCCTCAATGAGCTCAAGCAGGTCAGACGCTGAGAGTGAAAGTGTCAGCCTATCTGGTTCCGATTCGGACTCTCTGCTCCAGAACGACCCCACCAAGCTGACGGTCCAGTTCTATGCGGACACCCATGAGGTCATTCCCCTGCTTGACCTCTACCAGCCGGTCCTAGGATGGATAGACTCGGACCTTCAGCTCTTCAAAATCAGAGAAAGAAGTTCCAATACTGATCGTGAGGAAACACTTTCGGAGCATGTGTCCAGCCTCGCTATCATTGTGTTCCTGCACGAAGAAGGTATGCTTGGCTGCGAACGGATACAATCAGCCAGACGACATTTTGAAAAACCGCCATGGAAATTTCATCATTCCGAGCAACTCGTGAAGGGAAAGATAAACCCGTATCCCTACAATTCACAAGAATTTTACTACACTTCGTCCGATCTGCCATTGTGGGCGGTGAGGCAAGTGCATTATGGGAAAGAGCACATCCGGTTGGTTGTGTACGCGAGTGATGAAAACTGGGATGATATGCTTGATTTCTATAAACTCATTCTCGGAGCTGACCCTGAGCTGTCAAGATCAGACTTCTGTCTCTTCACGATCCATGCCCAGATACACTACAATGTTCAGTTCGCCCTGAAGCGTCTACCGGCCACCACGTCTCCAAAGATCCTTCAGTCCGTCACCCTGCAGTTCAAAGTGGCGGAAGTCGGACATATCGTTCCCCTCTTTCCCAACATCTGTCGGCCCTTGTGTGACAACCGTTGGGAGACGACGGACCACGATGGCAACTCCATCGTGCTGGAGGTGACAGGTTCATCACCCAATACGTCATTGGACAAGTCCTTCTCAAGGTTGACCCCCCTGGACTCTTCTTTAGACAGGTCACATGGTCAGATGAGCCTCAGTTCCTCATCCAGGAGCAGTGTCTGCAGCAACAAAGAGATGCAACAGGAAAGGACACTCAGCTGTTCCTCTTTCAAAGAACAGGTCCAGGGGAACAGTTTCAAAGAAGCGGAACTGAGGAATTGTTCTTCGTTCAAGGAACGGGATCCACGGAACTCGTTCAAGGACGGGGAACAGATAAGCTCCTTCAAAGAAAGGGAACCGAGGAATTGTTCTTCATTCAAGGAACGGGATCCACGGAACTCGTTCAAGGACGGGGAACCAAGGAACTGTTCTTTCAAGGAACGAGATCAACGGGCCTGTTCCTCCTTCAAGGAGCAGGAACATAGACACAATGATTTGAATAACTCAAAGCAAAGCAAGACACGTAGGTGTCCATCTCTTGCTGAAAATAAAAACTCTCAAAGCGACAAACAACACCCTGTGATCCAGAAGGACCATCCACATTCCCGTGGTGTGTATACAGACAATTCCCAACCATACAACTCACCTGCTTATTATATAGACGCCCAGGCAGGTCACCTACAGACTGAGTCACAGGGTTTCTACGTATGACCGCTGGATGGTCTTATCAACCAACCCCTCTTGACAATTCTCTCGAATTATGTTGAAGAGTACCAGAGAGATTCTGGCCACAACCCTTCGAGTGGCTAAAACAGAACCAGGAAGGCTGATTGAAGTCTTTTTATAACGTTGGACACGTCAATAACAAATCTCCAGGAAGAACAAAAACGGTCTGAATTATATAGGGTCGTTTTGGGACTTGGGAGATTTCAAAAGCTAAATGTCCAGAAAAGATACAACTGCTACAGAAGAGAACCTTGATCTTCTTATCACAGAAGAGTGTGTTTGTTGTAATGACACCCTTGGACGCTCACATATTTGACATTGTGGTAACTGTTATAGAGACGCACATTCCATGCCTTATACAAACTACAGAACATGGACGATGGGGAAAATCGAGGAAAAGGACATGTATTTCTGTGACACGTTGGAGGCATCGTGTGAAAACGAGTAATAAAAGACGACAATGATCCTAAACACGTCTATCTTGCCAGACAATGAAACGACATTTGGTCGCTTGAAACATGGACACGAAACTGGAGCGTTCAAACAGGGGAACAGGACCTAGACAATAAAGTGCTTCATCATTCACAGCGGAGGCATCCTGCGTCTTGGTCGCACCCTCGATGTGACCTTTTGCTTCCGGGTCACATTCTCGATATGGACATTCTCCATCCGGGTCACAGATTCGTGGAGTCTGTTATGCGCACAACCAGGAAGGGATATAACTTGGGGTTAGATACCGTTACCTCATCCCATGTTGATATGTAAATAAACAACTGCGTTTTTCATATGTAACGTTGTGTATAGCCATCATCGTCACACATATATTTATATTACACGTTCCTGTGACGAAACCAATATTCAGTCTGTGTTCTTACTTGTAGATCCTATTTGGGGAAACTCTTTCGTCACATAGTGACCTACGATCTGTGCATTTGCGATGATCTGAAACGCAGTGTCATATTTGGTATTGATACTTTCACGAAATAATATTTCGGATTAAGTCTAATTTATACACATTTGTTAATGTCACTGAAACCCAGACTACTATGAGTTCATATAAATTATGCCTACAGATGTATTTGTTTCTCAGTTTACAAATCATAAAACTATTATGAATGCATTTTAAAACACTGTTCTTTACGGTTAGACACGCATGCGTACTTCAGCATGAAGACAGTAAGTGTTATTTATGTCGATTGTGACAGAGGAATCTACGTTATATTGATGCTTTTTTGTTTTTGTATTGTTATAAATTGTGTATTTAACGTCATATTTGTGTGAAATACTCTAAGATATTCAACAGAGGGTGTGTAGAGACTGACCTAGATTGAAACAGTGACATTAATGCGTCATTTTATATTCATCAGTGGGAAATTAAATTAGGTAGACCGGACACTGTGCAGAGGCTTGTCCCTTTGCTACTAGGTTCAGTAACTTCCGGGTTCTTGCGTGGATCGATGCTCATGATGTCAATCACTGGATTGTCTGGTCCAGACTCGATTATTTACAGACCGCCGTCATATAGCTGGAATATTGCTGAGTGCGGCGTTAAAAGACAAACAAACAAACAACTTCCGGGTTCGATCCAATTCGGATCTTGGTCCCAAGTATAGGCGTTACAGCCGTAACAGAATATACACAATGTATTTTATTAGGGACGTAAACAAGACTTGAACTTTGTGTCTGTCTATGGTGTACACTGAAACCTGTTTATCCAGAAGGCGTCATTCCCAGTAAACACAAATGTCCGGATTATGGAGTCAATAAGACATACACGTTAACAGTGATAGTCCGGATTAACCGGGTTTCCAGATTACCGGGGTTTCATTGTGAAGTTGTCACTGTAGCGATGTACCATTCACGTCAGTACTTACTAAACCAACTATATCACAAATACAACCATTTCCTATAGGTTTGTTCACGGGAATAGGAACTTCCGATTTACGTAATGAAATTTTACGGGGTATTCTCCCAGTGACCACTCCCTGTTAAAAAAAGAGAATGGCAAAGAATGAAATCAGACAAGAGTGAGCACCCCGATCGTATATATATATATTCAATTTGTCATATTTCAGTGAAAATACCAATGCAGTCGGGAATAACCCATGATACGCACAACAGGTTTGTGACGTCATGAATACCTGAACGATAAATGTCGTACTGTAGGATATATGGGAGGTTCAAGGTGGGGTTATAGTAGCGATTTCGAAAGGGAAAGCATATTGAATCAGTATCACAATACAATTCCTGATTGCATTGATGTGATCTACGATTGCATTTTATTCCTGTTATTTTTGTATAAACTGATGGTGACTAAATTGAAACAAGTAAAAAACGGTTGTTCGATGGTAATGTATTTGATACGGGTGGCATAGTTGTGTTTTGGAAGTTTGCAGTATTTCGGCGACTGTTATCAGCCTAGCATTGTTTTGATAACTTTTGTAATAGTTTGGTCAAATCCAATTTTCAAGCGTATACTTAATTTCGCCAGGCAGTTTATATAAAGTAGATGGTTGGTTGATCCCAAATATACAAAGTTTAAACATTTATTTCTGAAGTTCAGATTCCCGTGGTTATTGTTAAGTTCCAGATACAGTATTCGTGACAACTGTCTCAGACAGGCTTAGAGGTAGACCCTAGATGACCACATATTCAGTTGGATATCAGAATGTACATGGCTTTTATTCAGTAAAACTCATGCAACAAGCTCTAAGTATGAGATGTTTCTAGGTACGTAGCATGTTGGATTATTTGAATTATTGTATTGATGTGTTCAACCTTACGCCAGAAATCAAACTCTTAGTCAGGTGTCCAGGACTATTTAACCTAACCCCTAGTCCCATTTTCATGTTATTCCAACTACCAAACGCCCAAAGTCAAATCAATTCATAGAAAATCTACACGTGTAAGAAAATCGGCATCCCTTAGCTTTTTATCTTTAACTTATATTTCTTTTTAAATTTTACACACAACGACTTAGTTCTGAATCTTTCCTGTAAGATAAAAATTAGAAAGGGATAATGCATTATATTTTTCTTCTTTGCGTCATTCCAATAAATTTGGATACATAATCTCGGATGAACGTTATACTGTATTTCAAGCGTGTAGGGTTAATATTATATCAGGTTATATGAATATTCCCTTTTTTGGCAGAAGTATAAATGTCGCCCTTCTTTGTAGCGCATTCTCGTTTCTTTACATCAAAAAATAAGTGTTGAGTTTAGAAATGCAATTATCCCCTGAGGTGGCGTCAAAGGAACTTTCACTATATTGACGTATAACGTCGGAGTTGAATTAGGTGAAGGTCACCTCTCGGTCCACTGACCGTAAGCTCGGACAACCATTGAAACGTGATGCTAAATACGGTATTTGTTAGCATATACCCCAGCGGACAAACGAAACGGTGATCATTTTTTATCATATCATAAGGTTTGGGGTGAAAAACGCAAAACTTGATTTTATGTTTTTTTAAAGGTATTATCTGCACTAAAGGTAAATTGGGTTGAAGATGGGCTCGTCTTTTTATTTCTTTTTGTTTAATATTCGAGTTTTCAAATTATCGCCACGTTTACACTTTTCTTTGTTGTTTAAAAACTCTCTTTTTTTAAATTACTGCTTATTTTCAATGTCAACCTTAGATGTACAACAGTTCAAGAAAACATGAACTTGACTTCCTTTTTGCCCAAATACACACATAAACATAGGGTGAGTATCACAACAAATGTTTATTTGTTTACTCATTTGTCAGATACACCAATCTCTGAAGCTATTATATTTCTATCATCAACGTTATTATTTTGACATTCATAACTGTATTTGATCACAGTGACTTTGTTCGCTGGAATACACTGCTATCTGAGCATAAGCTCAAAATGAAGTTGTTGACAATATTGTTGTATTTTACACACAAAAAACTGTTCCTCACGACAAATGCCTTCTAGAATTAACATGTTACATACAATGACGCGGATGACGGGGGTACCCAACAAAAGAATGTTGACAACGCGTCAGTGTAAACCTCGACTTGAAACATTTTGTGTCTGTCAGCTTAACATGTACATTCGAACTGGAAGCGTCAACACTATTGACGTGTTTCCCATGTGTCTGTGAGTCACTGTGGCCCTGTCTTTGTCTGCCGTTCCCTGTGTTGTGGTCAGTAATAAATTCATTTGCATACATATTTGGTGTTTATTGCGTATTTCATTTAAAACGCTGGTGACAGGGTAACCTCCCAAAACCCCTACATCCCATTTCCCCTAGCTACAGCTTAAGAAAACAAAGTTCACGGTCCATGGCACTGCTAATCCCTAGTCTGTTACCTATTTCATACAATGGAACAACCCAAGAAACACGAATAGATTGAGATAAATATGGATCCAATCCATGACTCGCCTCGATAATGATACTTGTTTTTTTCAACACTGCATCCGCCCTGGCTTTCATCAGTGTGATAAAATAATGTCCACGGTCTGCGGTATTGGATTGTCCCTCGACATTATTGTGACGTGCTGTTATATTTCTGAAATGTTTTTTGTTCAAAGCGGCGGAACAACACATCCAGTTGCTCACTTGAAGAGTTTTTAACTTGAACGGGCGCTGGGCTAACCGTGTGGTTAATCCATTCGCTCGTCACGCCGAAGACCCGGGTTTCATTCCCGACATGGGTACAATGTGTGAAGCCTATTTCTTGTGTCCCCCGCTGTGATACTGCTGGAATATTGCTAAAAGCGGTTAAAAACATTTTCACACACACTTATAACTTAACACAACACATTTCTCGTAACACATCAATGAGACAAAACGTTACATCGTTCCAACAAATACAAAAGTTATTTTGAATAATATATAATAATGCATAGCAATGCGTGATATTATTTGGCTTTGACACAGGATCTTGTGAGTAATCCAGTCCAGTACAGGCATTTAAACCAGAGGTCGATAGCATGCACAACGATGACTGGATAAAAACACATTGTAATGTTTTTTGAGACACGGGAGGCGCCGCAATTCGCTGTGCAGAGTTGCGTCCCTTGGACACGCTAGAAACCTATGATTTTGGCATTCGTCACCACTCGCCCCTTTCCGTAACCAGCTAATCGGCTTGTCCCGGAATAACACGACTTGGTCACGAATGATGATTTTGGGTTCGAATTCCGGTTCTCCTCGATAATGTCTCTAAGTTTGTCATACCCGTGCACGTGGATTTTACCAGTGGTAAACGTCTGAGGCCTGCATCACTTCGGGCATATTAAGCTGACACGCCGCGATATAGCTGGAATACTGTTACAAGCGACGTTAAACTCAACTCACTCACTGTAATACTAGTATTTCATTTGCGATGTTGATAAAATGTACATGCTTTAAAAATAGTTACCCATTTTTTTAAGATAATGTCTTCCAAAATAGAATTCGACCTCGGAAACGTCGGCCAAATCCACGTTACGGACCAAATATATCAAGTTGCGAGCGCATATTCGAATTTCCAGAAATCACGTCATGATAGAATAATGTTTTATCGTGAAATAAACAACGCTTTGTTTTTTATTGTTCTTTGCGATTTATCGCGTAGCTTTCTGGTATTCGAAATATAAGACAGTGATAAGTGTTGTCCAAGAATGTATTAAATGTTTATAAACATCCAGTGATGTCATCCTATTGTTCCCCAATCGGTCCGGATTAAATATCATAAACGGGGATTTTATAATATCCCGATTATAAAATATTAAAATATTTACAACTTTCGATGATATTGTAACATGTAAAAGTCCCTCGCTAGAGACTTATTTTGAAGACAATGCAGACAACGAAATGATGTACAATCAAATGACAAATGTTTCCTGTGTATTTCAAAGTATTGAAGTTGCATATCTGTAGGCAAGTGAGTAGGCCACTAGACATCAGGGGGCGGTTAAACCAACATGCTTTTGAGAATGTTTTTTAAAAGTCCCCGCACGCCAGGAGAGACATTTTACGCCCGTTTCTTGTGGTTCGTGGAAAGTATGTTTGAAACAGGCTTTGGTTGTGTTTCAGTTGCGTTATCGTGCTGAGCGTTCATGACATTATGAGAACTTGCACATGTTTAAGGCACTCGTGGGTGCAGCAAATTGTGTCTGGTTTCATTATCTTGCGACCGCCTCCGTGGTCTTGTGGTAGAGCGTCCGCCCGGAGAGCGAAGGGTCCGGGGTTCGATCCCCGGCCCCGTCACACCAAAAGACGTTAAAAGATGGTACTTGTTGTTACCCTGTCTGGCGCTCGGCATTAAGGGGCTAAAACAAGGACTGGTCGGCTCGGAGTCAGTATAGTGTGTCTGAGTGGGGTATTCATGTTAAACTGCGGCATGGTATCTCAGTGGGCTATCGCTATAAATCGGCATCAGTCCAGACTAGTACATGACACACACGTACATGCACCTCGCTATATAAGTGCAATAATCTTGGACGCGACGTTAAACCCAATTTCACCTTCACCTCATTATCTTGCATATATATATATATATATATATATATATATATCATACAACCATACTGAACCAAGCAACACAAAAATAAAAATTGATTTAGGAGTGTATTCACAAGTACAAAAGTATTTTGAACCAATTAAAATTGTTCAGGATGACAAATAGCCATGTAACGTCCAACCCACACAGCAGTACAGTTGCAAGCAGTAACGTCAAAGTGAACCACCCACTGGTATCAAGACGTATAAAGTATAGTATGGCAACCTCCTAGTCCTAGGTTTGCTTCATGGTGGCATTCCAAACATAAATGTGATTAATAATACATCTAGCCATGCAGATCCCTATATCCATATGTTGTGGTGAGTTGTTTTAATTGTTGTTTCAATAAATTGTTTGTGTGGTATATTTAAATGATATATCATGGGGATAGTCCTTTTTGGAATTTTGGTTCAAATCTTTATTACATAACAGGAGCCATTTTGAACCAAACATATAGAATACACATTACCAGTGTAAATGATCACCTTTCGTAAATATTCACAAAATGTTATGTACAAAGCATTCAAGCTGCCATGGATTTACCCAGGCCCGTTTAAAAGTTACAGTAAACTACGGTTATAACGAACTCAAAGGGACTACTATTTTTAGTTCGTTATAACCGTAGTTCGTTATAAGCATATATACAGCATAACTATGGCAAATAGTCGGGACTAAAAAGTTAGTTCGTTATATCCGTCAGTTCATTATAAGAGTGTTCGTTATAACCGTAGTTTACTGTACTTCATTTAGGTATCACAGTTGAGAATGTTAAATGGCTGATATCTCAAAATGATGCCATCGTGTTTGGTTCTATATGGCGTCATGGTATCCAGTTATTACCTACATTCAGCACAGGAACTCGTTAGGCAATTTGTGTAATCTGCGACCGCGGGACAGAGGAAATATAGAGACGTCTCGAAGACTGTACCGAGACATAAATTGCTGTAACTACCGAGTTCATGTGCACTCGACATGCGTTATCTCCTTGTGCGTTCATGAGTGTCAGTGAGAAGATGACGTCCAAGGATAAATGGGAAAATCTGCATGCCTCATCCCTGCTTCCTTTTGGATAAGCTGTATCCGCCACTGCAGCGTGAAAGCGGCGTGTGTTTGCGAACAGGTAGTGGCGAAGAAGCGATGACGCGGAAGTCCCCTAAAGATTTATTTGTTGAAGTTTTATAAATATCTGCGCACACACACAACCCACCCCACACCATCCCCTCCCCCCACCATCAACACACACACCCCACCACCATCCCCCTCCCTCACCCCACAATTTCCCCCTCCCCCACCCCACCCTCAAAACTTTGACTTTCAGAAGAGGGCTTAGGGCTGTATCATACTTTACAACAATTTTACTTACTATAAATATGTTCATGCCCCCCCCCCCCCCCCCCCCCCGCCCTCCTCCCCAACCCCTGTACATGTATCCTTATTTCATGCATCCTACCCACCCTCCATAATAAAGGACCAGAACCTACATAATGTTCAAGATGAGACAATTCTTAGAATCTTTGTGAATACCGCACCTGGGTCCGGCTCCTCAAAGCGATCGCAGCCCTAAGACAGTCTTAGCTATTACTTCTATGGTAAAATGTGCTAGTAAAGATCACCTTAGTTCTACGTTCGCTTTGTTGATCGGGCCCCTGAATTCTCACGGTAGGCCAATTTAATTCAGCTTGTTATTAGAAGGAACTTGAAATATTACCATTGAGGGGAGAATAATCTTCACGAGTAAATTAAAGGTACTGAGGAGAATTGTAACTAAACGAAATCGGTAAATAGGATCATGTTAATGTTCAAGCAAAGGTTATAACATAAAAAAATACATTGTAAAATATGGCTTATTAATTTGTAAGCATCGCGTTTTGAGAGATTGAATATGTCTATGTTTGCGTTGACTGCATGAATTGTCCTGTGATTGTTCTCAAATGTGGCTCAAATGTGGCTCAAATGGCCACATGTAATTATAAACACCGGTTTGCTTTTACTGTCTCCTTTACTGAGATGAATGTGAAGTCTTCACGTGTGTGACCAACGGTTCGACATAAACATAAGACGATATCAAACAGGCTTCAGCGACAGAATTATTAAAAGATTTTACGAAACTTCACTCAACTTTAGCCAACAAGTATGACTTCAATTAATGTTTTTGGCGCTCGTTTTGTTTGTTCGTTGTTAAACACCTGACTTAGCGATATTTCAGCAGTATGACGGCGGTCTGCTAAATATAAATTGATGAAAAAAAAGATGAGGGTCGTCCGATCGGTGTGAATTTGCGATTACTACAGAATTCAAAGGATGTGTGGCAATACATTTTGTGCAGAAATCTTGTGCAGTATTAGGCTTGTTGTATATTCATGACGGCTACGAGATAATTCACAACATATAATACGGAGACACCAGAACTTCGCGTGGAATTGGAAGGAAGTATTCTTCATGTACAAAATGAACTCAGGTTTATTCCCAAGCATAACATAACTAATATTCTATAGGTTAACCCCCCCCCCCCCCCCCCCACCCCCCCCACCCCCCCACCCCCCCACCCCCCACCCCCCACCCCATTAGAGCTACAATCGTATTCATAATTAAGATATATTCCGATTTCAGTTAGTAATCCCTAAATCACGTAATTATCTTTATTTATTCCATGATTTTCTTCAGTCAAATACTCTACTGGACGTCCACAGTGACTACCTGAGGAAGAGGGCGGTCGTCGACGTGAAGACGCGAAAGGTGAAGAGATGGGAGGAGTGTGCCAACAGATTCATCTCCACCAACTGCGAGCAGCTCTACATCCGGGCACCCTGGACTACGCCGTCATCCACCTTGTCCCACTCCATCATCATCCAGGAGGAGACGATCGACATGGCCAAGGTGGCCAAGTTCTACGATGCCGTGGAGAACTGTGATGAATGACCTTGTGACCTCGGAGATGTCACATGATGTCTAAATGGCAGTCACGACAGGAGACAAACAATAAACCGTTTGTCAGTAAGTACACGATGTCATAAAACAGACTTTGGTCAAATGTCAAATGGTCAAATCTTCGTTTTAACGTTTATTCACGTACTTGTTACCTAGGTGAATGATTTGTTGGGGTTTTTTTGTGTAACGCCGCACTCAGCAATAGTCCAGCCATATGACGGCAGTCTTTAAATAATCTTTTGAGTCTAGACCAGACAATCCAGTGATTGGCATCATGGGCACCGATCTACAGGATACGATGACATGTATCAACCAAGTCAGCGAGCCTGACCACCCGATCCTGTGTGTCGCCTCTTACGACAAGCATAGTCGCCTTTTACGGCAAACATGAATTGCAGGGGCCCCGTTCCACAAAGCGATCGTAGCGTTAAGGCGATCGTAACTCCCATACTTTAACATAGACTTACGATAGTCGTACGGCTACGATCGCTTTGTGGAATGGGGCTCAGTGGTGACCTATTCTACCGCGAATCTTCACGGGTACCTGGGTGAATGAATACATGTCTACTGGTGAAGCTAACTTCCCGCGCTGTTCTCTGTCCATCTTAAGCATGTAGATTATAGAGTCTTCTTGCACTGTGTGACAGTTAAACAAACGTCATGTTTTATATTTTCAGATACAGAAACGGCGAAGAAACGCAGCTTTGAAACCAAGAAAACAACATGAACAGAAGCCAAGAAGTCACAGGTCATTTCTCAAACAGGTTCCTGGAATTGTCTGTCACGTGACTAGCTTCCTGAGTGACTGTTACTACTGGTTGGAGTAGATGCGTTGTCATGTATACAGAACAGTATATAAAGCCTATTTTCTTAGAAGTGTTTGTATATACACTTATAAAAATTATTGTAAATAGTTGCATAGTATCATCTTGTAAATATCACAAAAATTCGTTCAAATATATTGTCATTGGAAAACAAAATTAAAAATCGTATTGTGTATGTACTGTTCAGCTGGTGGTGTAAATAGATGCAGCATTTCATGTGTACATATAGACGTCTGAGACCTGCATCACTTCAGGCTTTCCTCCCACATTAAGCTGACACGCCGTGATATAACTGGAATACTGTTAAAAGCGGCGTTAAACTCACTCACTCACTGTGTACATATAGCCGTCACACAGAATAAAACCCAGTCTCAAAACATACATAAAGTCAGTGTTGTGGTGTTTCCTTAACCATTATGATGTGCGATGTGGAAGTTACGAGATGGACGTAACAACAGTCACTCCTCCGAGATGCGCTGAAAACGGAGATGCTAGACCACGGCCTCCCATGTTGTGTCCTGTCCCGGATGGTGTCCAGCATATATATTGAGTAGCCTGTTGGGGGACATGGGAAAACTGAAATATTATATTTACAGCACTAGGAATTACGGTGCATAGCACAGAGACAATTTTACCATTTTGCCTAAGTGATCAGCAGATCAGGGAGTCTACATCATTTTATAATCTCCCTGAGCAGATTGAAGGCATCTTTTTATGTACTGGTGGCACAACAAAAGAAATCATAAATCAATATATAATCCACGAAAAGGCCCCATGCCATTTTTTTTACACATCTGCTGTCTGTGATCGATCTGCGATCCAGAGGAGGATCTTAAATCAGCTGGACAGAATGTCAGATTGATGCTACAACATCAAAGTAGTCTGCTACTCCATCGTCAGTAACAGCAACAAGTGCGTTGCGATGACCTAATCGACGTGGTGTCGTACTATATAGCGTCGACCCGTGAAGATCCAGATAGAATAGGTCTTCAGCAACCCATGCTTGCTGTAAAAGGCGACTATGCTTGTCGTAAGAGGAGACTAATGGGATCGGGTGGTCAGCCTCGCTGACTTGGTTGATGCATGTCATCGATCCCAATCGCGTGGATCGATGCTCATGATGTCAGTCACTGGTTTGTCTGATCCAGTCTCGATTATTTACAGACCCCCGTTATGTAGCTGGAATATTACCGAGTGCGGCGTTAAACAACAAACAAACAAACAAACTATATACCGTCAGCCCACGTGCACGTGCACGGGGTGTGGAGACGGGGAGAGATGTGCATGATTGATGTCTGTGTAACACTTCCTCTGTCATGTTCCCAGACGGTCCGCCCTTACAAGGTTGCAGGATTAATCATTCTTAAAAGATAGATGTATGTAGTTGAAGGTGTTTTAATTTAATGGGTGATTTTAATGGTGAAAAGTGTGTTAAAGGCTTATTTGATGTTCGGAGTTGAAGTTGTTTTACACGGAAGCGAGTTTAGTTTACCATATCACCTCGGTTTGTTTTTTCGTTTTGATTGGATAACGAGATTTTTGTCACACCGGATCTACATTTTTCATTCAAAAAAAAAATCACCAGATGCATTTGGTTTTACAACTACAAGGCAGACCTGAAGGAATCTCGTGAAAGCGAGAGACATTTAAACTTTATTAAACCAAACAAGCTCGTCACACGCATCATCAAATTCGCTTTGCATTTTATATTAGTTATGCATAGAGCTATAGCCATGTGCAAAGTACGACTACCGATAGGTCGAGGGTCCCTATAAGAAGGACGCAGCCGACCACTTTCGCGACTTTCAATTTGATTTAACGTAGAAGGTTAAGCGTGGTGAAATGAAGTCGGTTTAAACTATTTGGACTGATATCTGGAAGTAATATGTATGCTCCGGTTGTGACATTGCTTCCGAATAAACGAAAATACACGACTGCACGACCAGGGCCTACTTGAACAAAGCGATCTTAGCGCTAAGATGATTGTAACTCCCATACGTTAACATAGGCTTACGATAGTCTTAGCGCTAAGATCGCTTTGTGCAAGTGGGCCCTTATCACTCAAAGTGAACAGTACCGATACACCACATTCGAAAACTCCGTGGAAGTGTGCCTGAGTTGTGTTTTTGTGGCCCAAACATCCCAAATATGAATATAGCATTCCTAATTGATCTCTAACGTAAAACGCTGTGAGTAGATCTTATTCCGATGGTGACCTTGGCCTTCGTTCGAAGCTGTCACTGACAAGACTTGAGTTTGTTGATTTTCACGTCTTCAGTACAGGGTCTTACAGTAAACATAAACGTCTTTGGCGAGCACTCTGATTTCCCTCTTCCAAAATGGTACAGAGAGGATATAAATTCCGCTGATAGATCAAGGAAACCGAACCATTTTGATTACACGGCCGGGATCCCGTGAAGGAACGAGTGTCCGAGATTCAAAGCGCAACGCTAATTGACTTTTTAAGTTTCCTGACAGTTTTCATGCGTACTAACGACAATACATTCTTAAAAAAAGATCTTGAGCGTTGATGCTGTCATGTTTGCACACACAACGGCAAGAACACGTTGTTAATACGTATGCATAGAAATGTCAGCAATGCCCATATTTGGGCATATATCAATATTCATGCACAACCAGATTTGCAACCGGTTTCAGTTTGGTCTGTTCACGAACTAAAGCTGTTATGTATTTACACTTAAATATGTACTTCACGTGGGTAATAAATAAAATACCACACTCATTCTCGTTAGATACCATTTTTACGAAACTTGTAAACTTTCTATGGCGTCTGACCTCGCTTTCGCTCGGTCAGATACCACAAAAAATCCACTCGTTTCGTAAAAATGGTATCTAACTAAAATGAGTGTAGTATTCTCTATGTATATGTATAATACATCACTCGAACATATGACAGCCGTTAAAAGCATATAAGAACGGCATCTCGGGCACCCCTAAAGGAAACTTAGCATGTTTTGCAAAGCTTTCGTTCTACTACGCACATCACCATTATGACGTCATAGCGCTCATTGTGACGCAAAAGATATGACATCACAGATGTATTTCGCAAAGCGCCAAGTGCCAAGTTCTCTGTTGTCCTAATAGCCCCCATGGTGCCTGGACGTCAGTCAGCCTGCAGACCTCTCAGTGCCGCACTGTGATGACGTCGCGGTTTCAAAAACATATCCATTGTATCAAAAGTGTTTCTTCAAACAGTGTAACCAAATTGTATAGTATGCAACTCGCGATCGAGTTGATTGTCTTTCCAACAGTATCTAAAGTCAACAAATCCAAAAGATCTATGCACTGCCTCGCCATCGATAAAAGTGCTGGTAGTATAAGTTTAAAATCTTACAACACAGGAGGGTTCAAGGGGGGTACACCTTAATTTTCAAATATAATTGAAGTTAATTGCAAGTTCATTCTATTTCTTGAAAAATATATTCTGTAAGACAACACAGCGGGTTTCAATGGGGTACCCCCTAACCCCCTTTTAATTGTAAATGTAAAATATGGGGATAAATCGCATTCATGAACGCACATTCCTACATTCATAATTGTACACCTTTTAACTCCGACATGAGAAGTATCGTACTCTTTGTTTGTCTGTTAATGCAAAAATCAGTAATATTCAAAATAAGTTTAATTTAGTTTAATATATATACCCTCCCACATGCACATTGTGCAAATCATCCCATATCTTGCAAAGTCATGATTGTACACTCCTATGTATTTAAATCCTGACTATCAGAATTTTTCTCTGTTATTCATAAACATGCGTACGACATATAATCTTACTTTTATTAACTCTCGCAAAAAGCATAACACACACATCCTGAGATTTTATATACACTATACGAATCTGTACGAATTAATACAATATATCCCCTTCCAGAAGTGACATAACATTTTTAAGAAATATTAATTAGAGAATAATTTGGTTACCTTTTTCTCTTGCTTTTTTTAAAGAGTGAGTGAGTGAGTATGGTTTTACGCCGCTTTTAGCTTTATTCCAGCTATATCACGGCGGGGGACACCAGTAATGGGCTTCACACATTGTTGCCATGTCAGGAATCGAACCCGGGTCTGATTTCAACATGGTCGTAATCACAGCCATGTTGAATTTGTGATTTGCATCCACAATCACTCACCAAACATACCCTGATATATATACACCCTTACGTAAACATAATCACCATGCACACATGTTGCGTGTGTGTGAATCCTTTGCAAATACCTCTTGTAAAGACTTTCACTCCGGCAACAAACATATAAATGACGTCCTAAGTATTCATACATATACATATCTGTCCACAAAAACACCCAATCATTTTTGCATGTGGCATTGCTACCCCATAACCGTCATACACCTGAAGCGCTTTCGTCCCCTTTCACCCTACCACTCTCAACGCCCCGGGGCTCTCCGGGTTAGAATAGGTCCCCAGTTACCTATGGTGGTCGTACAGTCGACTTAGTGGATCGGGTGGTCAGACTCGAATACTTGGTTCATTGCGTGTCATCGTACTCCTACGGCGTGATCACAACATCGATCACTGGGTTGTCTGGTCCAGACTCGATTATGTACAGGCCGCCGCCATATAGCTTGAATATTGCTGAGTGTTACGTTAAACGACAAACAATCAGTCAGCAATCAATAAAGTCTGAACGGAAGGCCAACATCAACTAACAATCTATCTGTAAACGTCTTTTAGCCTTTACGCATCAATAATAGATAAAAGCGACAAAAACCTTTCCATATTCATAAAAAATCGAAAAGGGGAAACAAGCTGGAGTTACGGAAAAGGAGATAGGTTTAATAATCAGTTTTATAACAATATATACAAACATACTGCCACATGCACAAAGCTCTGTAGCTCAGCTGTGTTTTCTGGAATATTTTCAAAATAATAAAACTATTTATAAACAATAATAAAAATGCCAAAAATATTGCGCCCTGTACGCATAACAATTATAAACGGACGCAAACAATATCCATTGGACACACAGGAATATGGATGTCGGAATGATTAAATTGAAACTATAAGTTTGATTTGTATGACATATCTGTTCTGTTAAGAAATACTATCAATGTTCGGACATTCCATGTCAGTGTCTATACTCAGTCAATAAATGTCGTTTCAAACAAGAAAATCCCTTTCTGAAGGAAGCAAAAGCCCTCACACATAATTTGTATGTTTTTTGCTGTTGGTACAGCGGTCATTAAGCTGGTACCCGAATATATTCCCGAGACCCCCAAAATTCATGGACTAACTGACATCATTTTGTATGTCAGTTAAGTGAGGGACTTGGTTTTAAAGCCGCTTGAACAGTATTACAGTTACATCACGGCGTGTCAGCTCAGTGGGGGATGAAAACCCAAAGTGATGCAGGTCTCACACATTTACCACACTGGTGAAACCCACGAGCAGGGTGCTGAGAAACATCGAAACATAATCGGTGTGGACCGGGATTCAAACCCACGAGCATAGGGACTAATTGCGGCGCCTTTGATGACTGGGCCATCCGAATGTGATAAAGTTTGTTTGTTGTTTAACGCCGCATATTCCAGCTATATGACGGCGGTCTGTAAATAACCGAGTCTGGACCAGACAATCCAGTGATTGACATCACGGACATCGATCTACGCAATTAGGATAGATGGACAGATATTCTTTATTTCCTCCAATTGAATGACGAGTACAACATGCAGAGATAATTATGTTACATGATTAACATGGATTGGGGGTATATTTAAGTATGTTCATAAACATACAAGTTTTGAGCAGGTATTCCCATTTCCTTATAAAGTGGTTGACATTAATGATTACTTCGGACCACACATCTCTTTCTAATTACGTAATATATTCTTTTGGAAAATCCACCAAGTAAAAACGCAAGAATAACATCATCTTTCTCCCAAAAAAACATTAACATCCAAGAATACCACATATGGTGTTGAAGAGTAATGCATATTGATCGGACAAGACATAAACACGTGCTTTACATTATTACTGCCAACATGTTTACAATAACATTCTCCAGAAACAATTTCAGCTGAACGATAGAATACAAATCTTGCAATATTACTTAACAGGACATAATTCTCCACTGCTGGCTTCCAAAGATAGTGTTCATTAATTGATGTCTTGAATTAAGATGAAGAGAAAATACATCATCTCGATGAGATTTAATAGCATCATTTACGGCCTTGGACCAGCATTTCTTAATAATGAATTGACAATTTCTGACATAGTTAACAAGTATAGGTTATACTTCTGTACAAGTTGAAGCATATCATATATCGGATATCTTCTACTGCATACATACTACATAGCATGTTAAACTATCTGTACACATAAATTGACCCAGGCGAGCTAGAAACATTGCTTTAAACAAACAGTTATACTTTGCCTTACATAACTTTCTTAAGAAGTAGAGTGCTCTTCAATCTATCATAGATAATGTAATACAATAAACTACGTTTATAACGAACATGCTTCTAACGAACTTCCGGATATAACGAACAGTTTCTTGGTGCGCCTGTGGTCACTGATCGTTCTATTTTACAAAATTAACGTTGGACAGCTTCAAGCATCTCATATTCTTTAAGGGGAAGTTTACCCATACGCTGCATCCATAGAGGCCACATGACAAGATTACCCTCTCCCAGATACGTGCTGCAGATATAGGATACAGACCACCAAAATTTAGCCCATTGTTATGATAAGCGTTGACGAGTGCACGAAACTTTTCACATGCTAATTTTGTACGTTCAAGTGATGATTTATCAGTACTAAGATATAACCTGCATATTTAATGGATTTCCTTTGTGGAACATACATATCGCCAATTGATACATTTATTATTTGAACCTTATTGTCTGAGCATAGAACTGCACACTTGCTTACATTATGCCACTTATAAACATAGTAAGTGAGTATGGTTTACGCCGCTTTTAGCATTATTCCAGCAATATTACGGCGGGGGACACCGGAAAATGGGCTTCACACATTGTACCCATGTGGGGAATCGAACCAGGGTCTTCGGCGTGACGAGCCAACGCTTTAACCACTACGCTACCCCACCGCCCACTTATGAGCATAGTTTTGAACGACATCAAGTAGATTTTGCAGGACTTTATTAGAGATATTCGGCAAAGAAGTGTCGTCAGCAAGACGTGGAACCAGAATTTGAGTTTCCAAGTTCATATAGGAAGTCATTAATAAATAACGTGAAAAGCCAGGCGGACATTACTCTGCCTTGACCTACTTCTTGATTCATGACATCGATCTAAGCAGTTGGGATACGACGACATGCATCAGCCAAGTCAGCGAGCCTGACCACCCGATCCCGTTAGTCGCCTCTTACGACAAACATAGTCGCCATTAACGGCAAGCATGGGTTGCTGAAGACCTATTCTACCCCGGATCTATACGGGTTGTACCCATGTTGGGAATCGAACTCGGGCGTTCGGCGTAAAGCTTTAACCACCACAAGTCTACAACACCACCAGCACCCACCCCTCCCTTACCCCCATATCCTCTGAACCATTGGATTCTTGAAACTGGAATGTAGTGATGAACCCAGCAATTTGGACTCTTTAAAATTGAGCGGGCGGTTGTTGTTTGGAGGGTAGATATTTCTTCATTCTTCAGCTACTGATGCAAAACCAGATATTTTTCTTAAATAATACTAAGAGCCTAAATAGTTAAGCTTTATAATGTTATAAAGCGTTATTTTGGCAGACAATATCGTTTTACCTAAAAGTTTGAAGCTTGCTCATTCTTTTCAATCATTTTCTGGGTAAATTTATAATTTCTTTGATAAAATCCAAGTTTGAGCATTTTGATCAAACCCATATATGCTAAAAACTAATGCAACAATCAAACAACGATATCGAGTCGACTCATAAACGACAATTTCCACACTGGGTCGTCCAGTTACACGATTTCAAAGTGTGAGCGCTTGTTGTGTCACGTAGTTGCTACACGCTGTGCTGCATTCCACATATATACTGAGGACCAAAGGAAACGATACATCTCAGTTGATTTTATCATAAATAATCTTTGATTTTCAATTACAAATATCTTAAGCTAGCGATATCATACCCAACAAAATTATACTGGCACTTTGCCAGCACTAAAAAAATACCCTCAACATAGTTTCATTTTTTAAGATATGATTTGATTTAGAACTCTTAAAAATTAAAAACAGTTATTCGCATAATACACAACTACTGATGGGTACCTTAAATATCTTATCTTGAAAATAAAAAAAATTGCTCTTTTCGGTATAAATTAATAACATTTCAAACATGTTAGGGGTCATGTGGCTGCAAGTTCTTTTCCTACCCAATATATTTTTTCCCAAAATCACCTAGTCACAGATCACTTTTCACAAACTGTTTCAGGAATGAGTGATGGTTAAATAGACATATTTTACAAAAAATGTTTAACTTTTCATTACATAAAAAACAATCTCGGCATACTTTCTTTTGACCCTTAGTTAATATCTTTTTTGCTCGTGTGGTACTTTATACATATTGTTCATAATTCTTTAATATTTTTTTAATCATAATCATCATGATGATTAAAATGCATCAAAATGTTAAGGCGCTTGGCAACTCACATTCGACTTTCCACTGTCTTATATCACCATTCTATTGTGGTGAATACCGCTCAAACATTACCATTTATTAGTAAAATTCATGTGCGAAATTTGGAACGAGCAAAATCCAAGCCATATTACAAAGAGGGGCGTCAAAATCAGCTCTTTTTGGTGTACCCGTGTGGTGAATTGGTGTAACGAGTCAACGCTTTAACCTCGCTAGAAAAACTCTACCGCCAATGTCTTTGTCGGTTAAGATTATTTATATAAACAAATGTCAACTCAGGTTAGAAGTGTTGTATATTTCACGCAGGTGTTCACCAGAATAGTCACGTGATGTCGTGGTTACGAGTTTAGCCAATAGGGAAACACTTCCGGTGCACGAGATTTTCCTGCGCGTCATCAAGACTCTATGAATCGAAGCAGACGACACTTACTTTATCATATGCTCCGGTGCATGTTAATTTAATTTCAACAAGCCGTTTAGTATTCATTTAAAATCGCGATTACAATGGGCTTCGACCCCTATTTCTCATGTTTATATTATTCGCGCGCTACTTTGAACGTTTTTTTTTTTAAACTTTGGTCTGTCATGTGCATTATGAAGACTTTTCAAGAAGAAACATTTTTCAGCGTTATTTCCTGCCCTGTCGTATGTTTTCACTCTGGAGAGGACGTTGAACAAAACGACAAGGTAAGTGCAGCAATATGTAATTAAACAATCTGTTGGTTAACATATAATTATGTAAACGAATAATCGTTGTGGCTGTAACGATTCGCAAATGTGATGTTATATTCGATACAAAACAGCACCAGGGCACAAGGCCGGTAAGAACGTTTCTCAGTCACTGTGTATGTGCTTGCGTGTGTGTGTGTGTGGAGGGGTTGGGGGTGATTTCCCCATGTCTTCAATGAGTGAAGCATATTATTTAATGTAATATTACAGCATGTACATAAAACATATTGATTCTTATTTCTGTTTCGCAGCAAATACTCTGTATGTATGCATAAGTTGTTGGACAATGTGCGGAGGCGTTGGACAAAATTCTCCTTGTGAAATTTTATTGAAAAGAATAATTCGGTGTGTGTATAGTGTGCACGCGCGGGTTCGGATCCCGATATGGGTACAATGTGTGAAGCCCAATTTTGCTGTCCCCCGCCGTGATATTGCTGGAATATTGCTAAAAGCGGCATTCGCTTTCTAAAAAAGACGGATAAATGATATACCACTTGTTCGTTATAACGGCAAGGAAACTGTTTTCTATTGTTTGCATTACTGGTGTTGTCTGGAGAAACCACGTTCGCTTCTGTGACGAACATCCGGCTCTGTGCCCAAATTGGGTAAAATGTGTGAAACCCATCCTTGGTCTTCCAGTCGTAATGCGGTTGAAATATAATTATTATTGTGTAATTGGTTAAGTTGAAAACACCAACGACATACGTGTAAGAACATAAATGACCGTTTTAACCATTCACCGCAGCTCTATCTTGTCCAGCTCCGCTATAAAAGGTGCAGTAACATCAATACATGCTGTTTTCGTTATGAAACCTAAAAACTGTTGGTTTAATATCAATAAAACTTGGTATTAATTGCAATAAAAACGAGTTTTAGCTCCGTCGATTAAGCAGTCCTACTCCGACGAGGGTAGTTGTTTGGTCCGCTGTAAGCAACCGCAAACCTAGTACCAGAGTCTAAATAGGCAGGGTGAGGTTAGGTGTCACTTTTTCCTTCGGAATTTTTATCAACAAATTTTCACAACTTGGTTGAAGCATGTCATCGATCCCAATTGCGTACCATATTTGTCCCGACAAATAAAATAGTTAAAAATATATTTGCCTGATTTGATTTTGGTTGGGTTTGGTATGGTGTGACAGAATATGTACATGATTCATTTAAACATAAAATGTTTTTGTTATAACAAAATGTCTAGTGTTTCAATATTTCTACTGGTCTATATGCACTAACTTGCCATCGATAAAAGTGCCGGTATTGTAAGGTTCCAACTACATTAATCGTAATATAGAAGCACCCGAATGTGGCAAGTAAAGCCAAGTAAGCGCCCTTTTTTGGAATCTTATTGTCCAATAATTCGTATTAATGGAAGTACATATCCTGACGTATATAGACATATGACATTTATGTCGCAGTACACATTAATTGAGAAATTTCCGTGATAAATACTTACTGGTCACCGACCAGTTATATTTTTCATGTTATTTCTGACATATTCCGTGTACAAAGTTGACTGTACCCATAACTTTTATTTTTGTTAAACTCTGAGCAAATGCGCTCATTTCTGTCCGTGGAATTAGATTTCTGTTATAACAGCTGCGATAGGGAATCAAAACAGTTGAAATAGAACTTTTCCGTCGACTCATTGTCTTAAAAGAACGTGTCACGTGATCACACGCACTGCTTTTGTTATACAAATTGCATTTTTTAGTATCTCGGGTATCGCAATCAATTTTTAGTCCATCAAAATGAATGCGAAATGCTATTATAAATGTGTCGTCTGTAAACTGACAAAAACCAATATTCCCCAATTCGATCTACTTTATCAGTAGCATCAAACAAACATGGCGGATTGGTGTCCCGTATAATGCATGTTTACCCAAATAGGCTTCAGAATTGTATTTTGGGGAAGAAACGACAGAACTGAAAATGCATCATCGTGTTGTTTGGTTTATATTTTCGCGTGAAATACTCACGTGACACATCCCGCGAGTCTTTTCTAAAGTTGTATTTCAGCAAGGGGATTATGGTGTTTCTTTTCTAATCATTTCCTCACAAGCGTCCACTTTATAAATTATTTTCGGATAAATATTTCTCTTTTCTAATGAAAACGAGCAAAAGAAAATGAGATGCGATCACGTGCGCGCTATAACGGGGAGCTAGCGATAATTGGTCCTCGGTGATAACTGGTCATGAAATTGTCAGTGTTTCTTACATCAAAACAAAATTGACGGAAGTTGTCGTGATTAGTTCGTACGCAGACTGTCAAAGAGAGAATGTTACAAGAGAATGTTACAATACGAATGACAGTTTGGAATGTTTATTTGGAAGAAATCCCGGTTACGTCCATGTAGGTTTCAGTGTCCGTGCTCTTTCATTAGTGATAAAAACTTCGGGGTAATTGACATCGAACATTTTCAAAGGACAAAATGTGAAAGATCGCTAAACAGCCCTAACAATACTCAAATTGGCATCGCTCAATATCTGACATCATTTTTATTTCTTAATAATTAACAAGATTATAACGCACTTCCACCCAAGAGTAAGTACATGTGGATTCAATCAAAATCGTTGAAACGTATTCATGGGAAGCTAATCTATTCAACAAGCCTATTTTCGATCACTCGTAACTGTTTGTCATATTGCTTCGTTGTGCAATCACACAGACCGCTCAATTATACTTCGGGTGTTATGATGTGTTGTTGATGGTTTAATCTATTTTATAAAAAAAGCTTGAAACGAGATGTAATTGGACAATTTTAATACTTGAATTTGAAAGCTCAAGAAGCATAGAGTAGACTAAATTGAATACAGGCAACGATAACTTGCACAGGTGAAAGAAGGCAATGTTATTGTTTTTGCTGTACAATTATAAGTAATATCCACATGACGTAAAAGAGGAAATTACGAAAATATGAATTACTTCGATTGAAGTACAGTTCATGTGCTCAAAACTCTGAACAAATTTGTTTCACAATAACCACTAGAAAACATACATCTCTCGTTTCAGCATGTATTTCGCACTTGGCTGCCTCGCGTAGACCTTTGCTCAAAATATTACTTGTATGGTCAGTCCTTGAAAGACCACTTTTTCTTTCATATTGTTTTATAAATACGACTTTAGAAGTGTATATTACACCTAGGTATGTAGATGCACATTCAAACACAGTCGTGATAGTTTATTTCCAGTACAGTTTTCCATTTCATCCCATTCTACAAAAGGAAAAGTTTGAAATAGATAATGATCGGTGGTGAATGAAAGTAATAGAATTATTTGTCATATATTTTTGGTATTGAACTTAGAAAATATAACTAACACAGTCCTTAATATAAATGGTTTTCAGTTATTATGTCTTTCCTTTTTTTCTTTTCGCTTAGCTAAACCCCAACTTGGAGGGAACATGCAGAATTTAAAATTGTTAAAAAAGAACCACAAGACAAGATTTTTATTTACAAATTCTATTTCTTACTAAGGTCGGGTGGTCAGGCTCGCTGACTTGGTTGATGCATGTTATCGATCCCAAATGCATGGATCGATTCTAATGATGTCAATCACTGGATTGTCTGGTCGTACAGACCGCCGTCATATAGATGGAATATTGCTCAGTGCGGCGTTAAACAACAAACAAACAAAATCTTACTAAGGATGCAAAGCAAGGTAATTATTTCAAAATATGTATGACACTTATCGAAGTATTTGATAATTTATAGAATGCACAGTGAAAAAAACAAATGAAAATTATTTAAAACATCAAAACGAAATCACAGTTAGTATACACTGAAATCATTTTGTCCTTCAGAAATCGATTATGAATTTATCAATATATTCCGTGTAAATTTAATTATATTTACTGGTTATAAATTGAACAACGCAAGATTCTAGAGATTATTAGAGGCTAAAATATTAAAAGGTTGTTTTATATTGGATTTTGACAGCCTTCTCACTGTAAAACATTCCTTTCCTTAACTCAACTATATGCACATTATTTTTTTTGGACTTTAAGGCCTTCAAAAACAGATATGAAAGGCACATATGTCAACATAATATAATTAGAAAACGGCCCCAAATATTCTAACAGTGTTAGTCTGGTGATAAACGGTCTCATTCACTCGTGCTTCGCCGTGGTAATCTTCACATTCGTGGTGTATTAGTCTACTTTCTTCGTTCTGTCAAAGAGAATAATATTATTATTAGGAAACTGAAACCACGTGTATCCACTATACGACCACAACATTAGATCAGCTGTTTAACGTGACGTCACCCACGTCACAACACGCGAGGTCAAATCACGACAGACGCAGACGACAAAATCACAGCAGCAGGAAAACACCGACCGTCTATTTAGCCTACACAAATAAAATTTCAGATTGTAACGTCATTGAAAGCGTCTACTCACTGATGACTTTTCTCATACGTTAATCGAGAGTACAGAATGTTGGAATTACGAGCTGTCGTCCTATGATAATATATTGCATTTTCTGAGGAGATTTATAATGTGTATGTGATGATGTATATACGTACATAATTGATTATCAATTATATTGTACAATCACAACATGTACCACGACTCACGGAAAATACTATTTCAGCAAACCAATCATAGCGCCATTATCACAGTTTCAATGAAAGGAAAAACAAATCGAAATCGAACTTTACAGCACATCGTATCCATAAGCGGTTAACCCAAATGCAAATAGAGTTATTGCTGTCATCATTTTAGAAGTTATGTCGATGTATTCAATAGTTGTTTTATGTTTGTATTGCGACAGAAACGGGGGCCGATCGCGAGCTACCACATGTGGGGACTTCTGTCTGCGTTTCATGCTACGAGGTAAGCAGGTAAATCTTGTCAGGCCTTCACCAACAAAGCTACCAACGACAATAACCTTGAAAGCTTCGTATGTTGGAATTTCAACCGGTCTACACTCTAAATCTATTAATTCTAATATTGAACACTGGACGCGTCCACACGTACTGCCGCAGAATACTAATGTTTTATTCCCGACAGCACGTGTTCTATTGCTGAACGCCTGTGATCTGTTGTAGAACGCTCGTGTTCTCTTCTGGGAGAAGTCCATGCACATTAGCAGAGATAATGTGCTGAATATTGTTAGACAGATTTAAATTCGACCATAATTGTGTTTTCGGAATATTATTTTAGAGAAGAAGAGTGGCTGATAGATGGGTAAGTCAAACAGAAATGTTTATAAGAAAGGGGATAGTTTGAGTTTGATGAAAAATATATAGTTAATAAACACGGCATACTTTGTGTTAATAATAACTCATATGTAGTCAAACTAAATATAACAAGAAACGTCATTGAAATACAGCTCATTGGTAATACATGGAAATAACTTGCCAGCATTACGGAACATTTACGTGTATCAGAACACTGGTATTCTGTTAGCTAAATTTACCTGGAGCATTTACCGTATTCGACGTAATAAGCGCCCAGGGCGCTCACAAAATTAGAAATAGGGGGCTCTTATTAGATTATTATTTTGGTGAAAAAGATAAAAAGTTAAAAGATAAATTTCGTGGTTGATGCTGACAGCCTGAAGTGTTTATATACGACAGATATATTTTTCCAGAATTTAATTGCCCAGAATTGAGGGTGCATATTACACACAAGTGCGTATTATACACGAATAAATAGGTCTTGTGTACATTGATCAATCGGAAGGGGTGCTAACTGGGATTGTTCACTAGCCAATATATTAGCAAATATCGCCGTGGGCGCTTATTAGAGCGGCGCGCTTATTACGTCGAATACGGTATGTGTACGGTCTATATATGCTGAACACATGCGTTCTCTCAACCGTGTTCCATTAACAGAACATTGGGGTTCTCTTTTTCTAATTAGCATTCAAAGCTGCCCATGCCCTGTGAACCACATCCGTTATGTGAGAAAACTGACGTGACGTCGCATTTATTTGGCGCTACAGTTTCCTATCATCTGGGGGGTATCTGTGGTAAGTATCCATCTAGTAATACTTTTGTTTCATATTTAATCCTTACCTAAAATTGTGCAATATTTCGGCGATAAAATCATGTGCTGATCACATACGAAGTAAAACCTGCCCCATATTCCTTGCCATTTAAACCATCATTTCTGTCATGGTTCCACAGGCATTTTCGCAAATTGTGAATTGAAATCCTTAACCCAAATGCAAATAGAGTTATTGCTGTCATCATTTTAGAAGTTATGTCGATGTATTCAATAGTTGTTTTATGTTTGTATTGCGACAGAAACGGGGGCCGATCGCGAGCTACCACATGTGGGGACTTCTGTCTGCGTTTCATGCTACGAGGTAAGCAGGTAAATCTTGTCAGGCCACAGGCATTTTTCGCAAATTGTGAATTGAAATCCTTATCAAATTTGCACATGTGACATGAAGTTTTTCGAAATGATGTTCAAGTAACATGAATATCTCTATTTCAGGTTCTATATGAATCCAGACTAAGTTCATCAGAACGTGCGATGCGGGCTACATGCAACAAATCTCTGAAAATCTAAATTTGTGATCCGAGGTCATGATCAGCATGCATCGAAAATGCATCGAAATCAGCAGAGTAGTGTAAGTATGTAATGAACAAAAAGAACTAAACCTACACAGGACATGCTTTTGGGTATTTTATGTGACAAGTTTAGAGAAACAGTCTCATGTTGTTGTTTTTTGTGTCTAACACAGGGTGCTTTGCAGATAATCAGTACAATGGAAATTATTGAACACAACACACATCTACGCAAAGGAGGAAAAGAAACAAGGGTTTTGCAGATCAATTAAGAAGGTACTTGTGTATATTTTGCTCTAGTCTTTATCCAAGTAAGTTACTTTGTCAGTCAAATTACATTTTCGGCAAAACATTTTGCAACCTGTAAATAATGAAACAAATGTGATTGTCACGGTATTCTTGCGTTTACTCACGAACATTTGTTAGAATAATGTTTAATGTAATATGTAAGAATTTGATAAATATATGACTATGACAAAATAAATGTTTGGGGTTGTAGGATGTTGCGGAATCATATTTGACATGAAGTTTCCTGAAGCATGCAATGGTCATGTCGGTGTTTCGAAGTAGAACACTTAGGTTTAAAATGCCCAGGACATGGTGCCGTTCCTTTCGTCCAAGACAGTCAGCAGGGAGCCAAGTAAACAATGCAACAATTCCTTTCTCATTTTAAAACAAGTATTTGTTTGCGAAACCAAACTTACGTAGACGGCTCATGTTTTGTCCTAAAAGTGGAAAAAATATCTCAAAAGTATGAACATCTCAGAAATGAGAGCTTTTAATAGTATTATTCTATCAAACTAGTCAGATGGTTTGACGTTGGCCTATCAAAGAAAAATCCTTATGAAATGTAAGAAAAATGATTTATGACACTGAAGATTTCAAGCACTAAACCTAAGGTTTTTCAAGGAAAGACAAATGTATGTTTTTAATTGCAAATATGGTAATTGGGAATTCTTGTTTCATGAAGGCAAGGGCACTTTTATACACACCAACTGAGGAACTTGTGACACACCAGCTGATGAAGTTTGATACTGTTTGATACAATGGAAAAACAGGTTCGCAGCAGTACACATAAGGTGACATAAAGGGGGGGGGGGGGGGGGTAATCATGTATTTCTGTTCACTCCACCAAGACGGCTGGGAAACATAGAACATGATAAGGACCTATACTGACAGGATATTCAGAAACCAATCACATGATCAAGGATGTCAGAGGATGTCAGATCCAAAGCTGGTGGTGATCTGCATTTATTTTCAATTTTTGTACTCCACAGACTGACAGACGAAACCCTGTTGGTCACATTTCACGATGGTTCATGTTCCTTTAGGGGACATGCATGAGCGTCACAGTCACACACCTGAGCATACTGCAACAAACCTGGAAAGTCCAGCCACACTAATTACACATTATTTTATTGGTGAGAACCCTGAGAAAATACACAAGGTAGGATATATTTCCATGTGCTTTTCTCCAACAGAACAGAACTGCAAGAATTGTCAATGTACCTATATGTGCCCTATTCCCTTTTTAAAATAAAATATTCTCTTATAAGTATAAGTATGTGGCTAACGCACCAGCTGGGCCACCCTGATTCTTGTGATCATACAAAAAAAAATCTCATGTACTGTTACAAGAAACTAATGTATCGTTTTCATATTACAATTATATTTAAGAATATATTTTTTTGGGGAAAAAAACACTTCATACAGAAGATTAATGTCCACATGAGATGTGTATGTATATGTTCATAAGGGTCGTATCTATTTCTTTATTTTTTGAGGAATACGAAACTTAAATAATGACATCAAATTCACATAATTGATGTTCAGGTGAAAGATAATAATTGTTGAATATAATTTGTTTTAACTAAAGATAATAATTGAAGTTAAATCAGTTACACTGTGCTGATGCATTGACCATGCATATTTAGTGTCCATACACATAATAATTATGGAACAAAAGAGCTGCTAAATATAAAACTATAACTTAATATTTTAGAAGCTGTGAACAGCTTTTAAAAATTAAATATTAATAAATCTATCATCAATACGCAATCATGGCGGTCTCTATATTGATGGAATAAATTTTAAAATCCTCCGTGAAATTGTTCTAAAATCATGTTACAGTCGATGAATGTATTATAAAAGGAAAAATTCTTTAACTATCCCACATTTAATGAGAAACTAACACTGAAAGTATGCATGTAGTATGTTATTGATATATACATCACGCACTTGCGTATATCCTATCATGAATGCTATTTAGAATCGCGTTTTGTCACGTCTATTTTCGCGCGCCTGTTGTGGAGGGTGATCATTGCCGATTGACGATATCTATAGACGTATTGACTTGGACACAATTATTACAGTGAAAACGAAATCGTCAGCGTGAACATAGCAGATACATGAATCATATCCCTTTATATTCAACGTAACATCGAATGGTGATCCTTATATATCAACACGGGGTAGAATAGGTCTTCAGCAACCCATGCTTGCCGTAAAAGGCGACTGTGCTTGTCGTAAGAGGCGACAAACGGGATCGGGTGGTCAGGCTCGCTGACTTGGTTGATGCATGTCATCGGTCCCAATTGCGTGGATCTATGCACATGATGTCAATCACTGGATTGTCTGGTCCAGACTCGATTATTTACAGACCGCCGTCATATAGCTGGAATATTGCTGAGTGCGGCGTAAAACAACAAACAAACAAACAAACTATATATCAACAAAAGTTCAAATAAAAGATACGGAGGAACTTGCATGTGGCGTGTTGATTCATCTTCTACCGTTTCCGGGTCACGGGAGCATGCAAGGTAAAACGAATTGAAAAATACGCCAATTATATCGTGAAAATCACTTTGTTATTTCACATTAGTGGTGATTACTGATAATATGTAGCGATTTGTGATTAGCAGCAGACTACCCCTGTCTGTGACATCACATCCGGTGACCTTTTGCACTTATTGCTGTCAGATTTCATGATCTTTATTTTCGTTTTTCTCTCGTCATATTCAACGGAAAATGACAAATCGTCAACTTTCGCCAAGGCATATATATCAAGGCAATGTAAACTTTGTTGATACTAAAATAGCAATAAGTTATGCTCCTGCTTCCTGGTATGAAGAGTTGTGACGCACCACGTCATATAAGGAGTTCGTCTCTAATGTTTCAGCTCCAGTTGTGACACGCCACTTCGTAAATGAGTTCGTCTCTAATGTTTCAGCTTCAGTTGTGACGCGGCAAGTAACTTTTTAGATCTAGTTCAGACGTGCATAATCCTTTTTTAATGAGTTGGTCTTTCAATGTTTCAGAACATTTGAGAAGCGCCACTTCCTGGTATAATGAGATGGTTTCTTATTTTTCAGCTCCAGTTGTGACGTGCCACTTCATATAATGAGGTTATCTAAAATGATTAAGCTCCAGTTGTGACGCACCCCTTCATATAATGAGGTTATGTCAAATGTTCTGCTCCAGTTGTGATTCACCACTTCATAAAATGAGTTGGTCTCTAATGTTTCAGCTGCAGTTGTGGCGCACCACTTCATATAATGAGTTGGTCTTTAGTGTTTCAGCTCCAGTAGTCATGTGCCACTTCATATAATGAGTTGGTCTCTAATGTTTCAGCTCCAGATGTGACGAGTAACTTCATATAATGAGGTGATCTCTAATGTTTCAGCTCCAACTGTGACACGGCACTTCATAAAATGAGTTGATCTCTCATGTTTCAGCTGCAGTTATGACGCACCACTTCATATAATGAGTTGGTCTCGAATGTTTCAGCTTCAGTTGTGACACGGCACTTCATATAATGAAATTATCTGTAATGTTTCAGCTCCAATTGTGACGCACCACTTCATATAATGAGTTGGTCTCTAATGTTTCAGCTCCAGTTGTGACACGCCACTTCATATCATGAGTTGGTCTCTATTGTTTTAGCTCCAGTTGTGACGCGCCACTTCATATAATGAGTTGATCTTTAATGTTTCAGCTCTAGTTGTGATACGCCACTCCCTATACTGAGTTGGTCTCTTATGTTTCAGCTCCAATTGTGACGAGTAACTTCATACAATGAGTTGGTCTCTATTGTTTTAGCTCCAGTTGTGACGCGCCACTTCATATAATGAGTTGATCTTTAATGTTTCAGCTCTAGTTGTGATACGCCACTCCCTATACTGAGTTGGTCTCTTATGTTTCAGCTCCAATTGTGACGAGTAACTTCATACAATGAGTTGGTTTCTAACGTTTCAGCTACAGTTGTGACGCACCACTTCATATAATGAGGTGATATCTAATGTTTCAGCTCCAGTTGTGACGTCCTACTTCATATAATCAGTTGGTCTCTAATGTTTCAGCTGCAGCTGTTACGTGTCACTTCCAACTATTATGAGCTGCTTTTTTATGATTCATATCCAGTTGAGTCGCATCACTTAGACAAAGCAGATGTTTTTTCCAGACAGAATCATTGTTTCAGTAGTATGGTTTAAACTCGGCGCTACTTCAAGTCCATATGGTGTCTGTAGCCACGATGACTTTGACTGAATGTAAACTTGTCCTACAATTGTAGGTTATACCTAGACGACCAAGGTGCCTGGACATGGGTTATACATTGCAACTGTCCGTGGTCACGTGGGCTCCATTCTGAGAAAGCCATGTTTTGCTGGACTTTCTCTGTGAAGAATGCGGTCAGTAGATATAGGGGTGTATTTTGCTTGTCCGAATGTTCCGAGTAGTGGAGAAAGTATAACCTTCCGCATTCATGGTGAAGTGTAAGAATGAGTTGCGGGTGCTGTCCACGCCCAATGATACCCCAGTTACCGTAGAAAGGCAGTTGTAGTGTCAGCTGAGGTCGTCTGGAAGTCTGATCTCTATAGCACATATACTGATAGATATTAAAAAGCTCTCAGCTTCGGGTTCAAATAAAGACATACATTGACTCCGTTTGGCCATTATTTAACACAATAGTCAGTGCAAAGATTTCGTGTTATGGACACCTGTTCTGCATACCAATTCAAATAATGATGTGATCTCTAATGTTTCAGCTCCAGTTGTGACACGCCACTTCATACAATAAGTTGGTCTCTAAAGTTTCAGCTCCAGTTGTGATGTACCACTCCATATAATGAGCTGGTCTCTAATGTTTCAGCTCCAGTTGTGACACGCCATTCCATATAATGAGTTGTTCTCTAATGTTTCAGCTCCAATTGTGACGAGTAACTTCATATCATGAGGTGATCTCTAATGTTTCAGCTCCAATTGTGACATGGCACTTCATATAATGACTTGGTCTCTCATGTTTCAGCTCCATTTGTGAAGCGCCACTTCATATAATGATGTGATCTCTAATGTTTCAGCTCCAGTTGTGACACGGCACTTCATATAACCACTTGGTCTCTAATATTTAAGCTCCAATTTTGACGAGTAACTTCATATAATGAGTTGGTCTCTAATGTTTCAGCTCCAGTTGTGACACGCCACTTCATACAATAAGTTGGTCTCTAAAGTTTCAGCTCCAGTTGTGACGTACCACTCCATATAATGAGCTGGTCTCTAATGTTTCAGCTCCAGTTGTGACACGCCATTCCATATAATGAGTTGTTCTCTAATGTTTCAGCACCAACTGTGACGAGTAACTTCATATAATGAGGTGATCTCTAATGTTTCAGCTCCAATTGTGACACGGCACTTCATATAATGACTTGGTCTCTCATGTTTCAGCTCCATTTGTGAAACGCCACTTCATATAATGATGTGATCTCTAATGTTTCAGCTCCAGTTGTGACACGGCACTTCATATAACCACTTGGTCTCTAATGTTTCAGCTCCAATTTTGACCCGTCACTTCATATAATGAGTTGGTCTCTAATGTTTCAGCTCCAGTTGTGACACGCCACTTCATACAATAAGTTGGTCTCTAAAGTTTCAGCTCCAGTTGTGACGTACCACTCCATATAATGAGATGATCTCTAAAGTTTCAGCTCCAGTTGTGACGTACCACTCCATATAATGAGGTGATCTCTAATGTTTCAGCTCCAGTTGTGATGTGCTGCTCCATATAATTAGTTGGTCTCTAATGTTTCAGCTCCAGCTGTTACGTGTCACTTCCAACTATTATGAGCTGATTTTTTTTATGATTCATATCCAGTTGAGACGCATCACTTAGACGAAGCAGATTATTTTTCCAGGACAGAATCATTGTTTCAGTAGTATGATTTAAACTAGGCGCTACTTCAAGTCCATATAGTGTCTGTAGCCACGATGACTTTGACTGAATGTAAACTTGTCCTACAATTGTAGGTTATACCTAGACGACCAAGGTGCCTGGACATGGGTTATACATTGCAACTGTCCGTGGTCACGTGGGCTCCATTCTGAGAAAGCCATGTTTTGCTGGACTTTCTCTGTGAAGAATGCGGTCAGTAGATATAGGGGTGTATTTTGCTTGTCCGAATGTTCCGAGTAGTGGAGAAAGTATAACCTTCCGCATTCATGGTGAAGTGTAAGAATGATTTGCGGGTGCTGTCCACGCCCAATGATACCCCAGTTACCGTAGAAAGGCAGTTGTAGTGTCAGCTGAGGTCGTCTGGAAGTCTGATCTCTAAAGCACATATACTGATAGATATTAAAAAGCTCTCAGCTTCGGGTTCAAATAAAGACATACATTGACTCCGTTTGGCCATTATTTAACACAATAGTCAGTGCGAAGATTTCGTGTTATGGTCACATGTTCTGCATACCCATTCAAATAATGAGGTGATCTCTAATGTTTCAGCTCCAGTTGTGATGTGCCACTTCATGTAATGAGTTGGTCTCTAATGTTTCAGCTCCACTTGTGACACGCCATTCCATTTAATGACTTGTTCTCTAATGTTTCAGCTCCAATTTTGACGAGTAACTTCATATAATGAGTTGTTCTCCAATATTTCAGCTCCAATTGTGACACGGCACTTCATATAATGACTTGGTCTCTCATGTTTCAGCTCCAGTTGTGAAGCACAACTTCATATAATGATGTGATCTCTAATGTTTCAGCTCCAGTTGTGACACGGCACTTCATATAACCACTTGGTCTGTAATGTTTCAGGTCCAATTCTGACGAGTAACTTCATATAATGAGTTGGTCTGTAATGTTTCAGCTCCACTTGTGAAGCGCCACTTCATATATTGATGTGATCTCAAATGTTTCAGCTCCAATTGTGACGAGTAACTTCATATAATGATGTGATCTGTAATGTTTCAGCTCCAATTGTGACACGGCACTTCATATAATGACTTGGTCTCTCATGTTTCAGCTCCACTTGTGATGAGCAACTTCATATAATGAGGTTGTCCCTTATGTTTCAGCTGCAGCCGTGACGCGTCACTTCCAACTATTATGAGCTGATTTTTTTATGATTCATATCCAGTTGAGACGCATCACTTAGACGAAGCAGATTATTTTTCCAGACAGAATCATTGTTTCAATATTATGGTTTAAACTCGGCGCTACTTCAAGTCCATATGGTGTCTGTAGCCACGATGACTTTGACTGAATGTAAACTTGTCCTACAATTGTAGGTTATACCTAGACGACCAAGGTGCCTGGACATGGGTTATACATTGCAACTGTCCGTGGTCACGTGGGCTCCATTCTGAGAAAGCCATGTTTTGCTGGACTTTCTCTGTGAAGAATGCGGTCAGTAGATATAGGGGTGTATTTTGCTTGTCCGAATGTTCCGAGTAGTGGAGAAAGTATAACCTTCCGCATTCATGGTGAAGTGTAAGAATGAGTTGCGGGTGCTGTCCACGCCCAATGATACCCCAGTTACCGTAGAAAGGCAGTTGTAGTGTCAGCTGAGGTCGTCTGGAAGTCTGATCTCTATAGCACATATACTGATAGATATTAAAAAGCTCTCAGCTTCGGGTTCAAATGAAGTGATACATTGACTCCGTTTGGCCATTATTTAACACAATAGTCAGTACAAAGATTTCGTGTAATGGACACCTGTTCTGCATACCCATTCAAATAATGAGGTGATCTCTAATATTTCAGCTCCAATTTTGACGAGTAACTTCATATAATGAGTTGGTCTCTAATGTTTCAGCTCCAGTTGTGACACGCCACTTCATACAATAAGTTGGTCTCTAACGTTTCAGCTCCAGTTGTGACGTACCACTCCATATAATGAGCTGGTCTCTAATGTTTCAGCTCCAGTTGTGACGTGCCACTCCATAAAATGAGTTGTTCTCTAATGTTTCAGTTCCAACTGTGACGATTAACTTCATATAATGAGGTGATCTCTAATGTTTCAGCTCCAATTGTGACACGGCACTTCATATAATGACTTGGTCTCTCATGTTTCAGCTCCATTTGTGAAGCGCCACTTCATATAATGATGTGATCTCTAATGTTTCAGCGCCAGTTGTGACACGGCACTTCATATAACCACTTGGTCTCTAATGTTTCAGCTCCAATTTTGACCCGTCACTTCATATAATGAGTTGGTCTCTAATGTTTCAGCTCCAGTTGTGACACGCCACTTCATACAATAAGTTGGTCTCTAAAGTTTCTGCTCCAGTTGTGACGCACCACTCCATATAATGAGATGATCTCTAATGTTTCAGATGCAGTTGTGACGTACCACTTTATATAATGAGGTGATCTCTAATGTTTCTGCTCCAATTTTGACTAGTAACTTCATATAATGACTTCGTCTCTAATGTTTCAGATGTAGTTGTGACGTACCACTTCATATAATGATGTGATCTCTAATGTTTCAGCTCCAGTTGTGATGTACTACTCCATATAATTAGTTGGTCTCTAATGTTTCAGCTCCAGCTGTTACGTGTCACTTCCAACTATTATGAGCTGATTTTTTTTATGATTCATATCCAGTTGAGACGCATCACTTAGACGAAGCAGATTATTTTTCCAGGACAGAATCATTGTTTCAGTAGTATGATTTAAACTAGGCGCTACTTCAAGTCCATATAGTGTCTGTAGCCACGATGACTTTGACTGAATGTAAACTTGTCCTACAATTGTAGGTTATACCTAGACGACCAAGGTGCCTGGACATGGGTTATACATTGCAACTGTCCGTGGTCACGTGGGCTCCATTCTGAGAAAGCCATGTTTTGCTGGACTTTCTCTGTGAAGAATGCGGTCAGTAGATATAGGGGTGTATTTTGCTTGTCCGAATGTTCCGAGTAGTGGAGAAAGTATAACCTTCCGCATTCATGGTGAAGTGTAAGGATGAGTTGCGGGTGCTGTCCACGCCCAATGATACCCCAGTTACCATAGAAAGGCAGTTGTAGTGTCAGCTGAGGTCGTCTGGAAGTCTGATCTCTATAGCACATATACTGATAGATATTAAAAAGCTCTCAGCTTCGGGTTCAAATAAAGACATACATTGACTCCGTTTGGCCATTATTTAACACAACAGTCAGTGCAAAGATTTCGTGGTTTGGACACCTGTCCTGCATACCAATTCAAATAATGAGGTGATCTCTAATGTTTCAGCTCCAGTTGTGATGTGCCACTTCATACAATAAGTTGGTCTCTAAAGTTTCAGCTCCAGTTGTGATGTACCACTCCATATAATGAGCTGGTCTCTAATGTTTCAGCTCCAGTTGTGACACGCCATTCCATATAATGAGTTGTTCTCTAATATTTCAGCTCCAATTGTGACGAGTAACTTCATATAATGAGGTGATCTCTAATGTTTCAGCTCCAATTGTGACATGGCACTTCACATAATGACTTGGTCTCTCATGTTACAGCTCCATTTGTGAAGCGCCACTTCATATAATGATGTGATCTCTAATGTTTCAGCTCCAGTTGTGACACGGCACTTCATATAACCACTTGGTCTCTAATATTTCAGCTCCAATTTTGACGAGTAACTTCATATAATGAGTTGGTCTCTAATGTTTCAGCTCCAGTTGTGACACGCCACTTCATACAATAAGTTGGTCTCTAAAGTTTCAGCTCCAGTTGTGACGTACCACTCCATATAATGAGCTGGTCTCTAATGTTTCAGCTCCAGTTGTGACACGCCGTTCCATATAATGAGTTCTCTAATGTTTCAGCACCAACTGTGACGAGTAACTTCATATAATGAGGTGATCTCTAATGTTTCAGCTCCAATTGTGACACGGCACTTCATATAATGACTTGGTCTCTCATGTTTCAGCTCCATTTGTGAAACGCCACTTCATATAATGATGTGATCTCTAATGTTTCAGCTCCAGTTGTGACACGGCACTTCATACAATAAGTTGGTCTCTAAAGTTTCTGCTCCAGTTGTGACGCACCACTCCATATAATGAGATGATCTCTAATGTTTCAGATGCAGTTGTGACGTACCACTTCATATAATGAGGTGATCTCTAATGTTTCTGCTCCAATTTTGATGAGTAACTTCATATAATGACTTCGTCTCTAATGTTTCAGATGCAGTTGTGACGTACCACTTCATACAATGAGGTGATCTCTAATGTTTCAGCTCCAGTTGTGATGTGCTGCTCCATATAATTAGTTGGTCTCTAATGTTTCAGCTCCAGCTGTTACATGTCACTTCCAACTATTATGAGCTGATTTTTTTTATGATTCATATCCAGTTGAGACGCATCACTTAGACGAAGCAGATTATTTTTCCAGGACAGAATCATTGTTTCAGTAGTATGATTTAAACTCGGCGCTACTTCAAGTCCATATAGTGTCTGTAGCCACGATGACTTTGACTGAATGTAAACTTGTCCTACAATTGTAGGTTATACCTAGACGACCAAGGTGCCTGGACATGGGTTATACATTGCAACTGTCCGTGGTCACGTGGGCTCCATTCTGAGAAAGCCATGTTTTGCTGGACTTTCTCTGTGAAGAATGCGGTCAGTAGATATAGGGGTGTATTTTGCTTGTCCGAATGTTCCGAGTAGTGGAGAAAGTATAACCTTCCGCATTCATGGTGAAGTGTAAGAATGAGTTGCGGGTGCTGTCCACGCCCAATGATACCCCAGTTACCGTAGAAAGGCAGTTGTAGTGTCAGCTGAGGTCGTCTGGAAGTCTGATCTCTATAGCACATATACTGATAGATATTAAAAAGCTCTCAGCTTCGGGTTCAAATAAAGACATACATTGACTCCGTTTGGCCATTATTTAACACAATAGTCAGTGCGAAGATTTCGTGTTATGGTCACATGTTCTGCATACCCATTCAAATAATGAGGTGATCTCTAATGTTTCAGCTCCAGTTGTGATGTGCCACTTCATGTAATGAGTTGGTCTCTAATGTTTCAGCTCCACTTGTGACACGCCATTCCATATAATGACTTGTTCTCTAATGTTTCAGCTCCAATTTTGACGAGTAACTTCATATAATGAGTTGTTCTCCAATATTTCAGCTCCAATTGTGACATGGCACTTCATATAATGACTTGGTCTCTCATGTTTCAGCTCCAGTTGTGAAGCACAACTTCATATAATGATGTGATCTCTAATGTTTCAGCTCCAGTTGTGACACGGCACTTCATATAACCACTTGGTCTGTAATGTTTCAGCTCCAATTCTGACGAGTAACTTCATATAATGAGTTGGTCTGTAATGTTTCAGCTCCACTTGTGAAGCGCCACTTCATATATTGATGTGATCTCAAATGTTTCAGCTCCAATTGTGACGAGTAACTTCATATAATGATGTGATCTGTAATGTTTCAGCTCCAATTGTGACACGGCACTTCATATAATGACTTGATCTCTCATGTTTCAGCTCCACTTGTGACGAGCAACTTCATATAATGAGGTTGTCCCTTATGTTTCAGCTGCAGCCGTGACGCGTCACTTCCAACTATTATGAGCTGATTTTTTTATGATTCATATCCAGTTGAGACGCATCACTTAGACGAAGCAGATTATTTTTCCAGACAGAATCATTGTTTCAATATTATGGTTTAAACTCGGCGCTACTTCAAGTCCATATAGTGTCTGTAGCCACGATGACTTTGACTGAATGTAAACTTGTCCTACAATTGTAGGTTATACCTAGACGACCAAGGTGCCTGGACATGGGTTATACATTGCAACTGTCCGTGGTCACGTGGGCTCCATTCTGAGAAAGCCATGTTTTGCTGGACTTTCTCTGTGAAGAATGCGGTCAGTAGATATAGGGGTGTATTTTGCTTGTCCGAATGTTCCGAGTAGTGGAGAAAGTATAACCTTCCGCATTCATGGTGAAGTGTAAGAATGAGTTGCGGGTGCTGTCCACGCCCAATGATACCCCAGTTACCGTAGAAAGGCAGTTGTAGTGTCAGCTGAGGTCGTCTGGAAGTCTGATCTCTATAGCACATATACTGATGGATATTAAAAAGCTCTCAGCTTCGGGTTCAAATGAAGGGATACATTGACTCCGTTTGGCCATTATTTAACACAATAGTCAGTGCGAAGATTTCGTGTTATGGTCACATGTTCTGCATACCCATTCAAATAATGAGGTGATCTCTAATGTTTCAGCTCCAGTTGTGATGTGCCACTTCATGTAATGAGTTGGTCTCTAATGTTTCAGCTCCACTTGTGACGCCATTCCATATAATGACTTGTTCTCTAATGTTTCAGCTCCAATTTTGACGAGTAACTTCATATAATCAGGTGATCTCTAATATTTCAGCTCCAATTGTGACACGGCACTTCATATAATGACTTGGTCTCTCATGTTTCAGCTCCAGTTGTGAAGCACAACTTCATATAATGATGTTATCTCTAATGTTTCAGCTCCAGTTGTGACACGGCACTTCATATAACCACTTGGTCTGTAATGTTTCAGCTCCAATTCTGACGAGTTACTTCATATAATGAGTTGGTCTGTAATGTTTCAGCTCCACTTGTGAAGCGCCACTTTATATATTGATGTGATCTCAAATGTTTCCGCTCCAATTGTGACGAGTAACTTCATATAATGATGTGATCTGTAATGTTTCAGCTCCAATTGTGACACGGCACTTCATATAATGACTTGGTCTCTCATGTTTCAGCTCCACTTGTGACGAGCAACTTCATATAATGAGGTTGTCCCTTATGTTTCAGCTGCAGCCGTGACGCGTCACTTCCAACTATTATGAGCTGATTTTTTTTATGATTCATATCCAGTTGAGACGCATCACTTAGACGAAGCAGATTATTTTTCCAGACAGAATCATTGTTTCAATATTATGGTTTAAACTCGGCGCTACTTCAAGTCCATATGGTGTCTGTAGCCACGATGACTGACTGAATGTAAACTTGTCCTACAATTGTAGGTTATACCTAGACGACCAAGGTGCCTGGACATGGGTTATACATTGCAACTGTCCGTGGTCACGTGGGCTCCATTCTGAGAAAGCCATGTTTTGCTGGACTTTCTCTGTGAAGAATGCGGTCAGTAGATATAGGGGTGTATTTTGCTTGTCCGAATGTTCCGAGTAGTGGAGAAAGTATAACCTTCCGCATTCATGGTGAAGTGTAAGAATGAGTTGCGGGTGCTGTCCACGCCCAATGATACCCCAGTTACCGTAGAAAGGCAGTTGTAGTGTCAGCTGAGGTCGTCTGGAAGTCTGATCTCTATAGCACATATACTGATGGATATTAAAAAGCTCTCAGCTTCGGGTTCAAATGAAGGGATACATTGACTCCGTTTGGCCATTATTTAACACAATAGTCAGTGCGAAGATTTCGTGTTATGGTCACATGTTCTGCATACCCATTCAAATAATGAGGTGATCTCTAATGTTTCAGCTCCAGTTGTGATGTGCCACTTCATGTAATGAGTTGGTCTCTAATGTTTCAGCTCCACTTGTGACGCCATTCCATATAATGACTTGTTCTCTAATGTTTCAGCTCCAATTTTGACGAGTAACTTCATATAATCAGGTGATCTCTAATATTTCAGCTCCAATTGTGACACGGCACTTCATATAATGACTTGGTCTCTCATGTTTCAGCTCCAGTTGTGAAGCACAACTTCATATAATGATGTTATCTCTAATGTTTCAGCTCCAGTTGTGACACGGCACTTCATATAACCACTTGGTCTGTAATGTTTCAGCTCCAATTCTGACGAGTTACTTCATATAATGAGTTGGTCTGTAATGTTTCAGCTCCACTTGTGAAGCGCCACTTTATATATTGATGTGATCTCAAATGTTTCCGCTCCAATTGTGACGAGTAACTTCATATAATGATGTGATCTGTAATGTTTCAGCTCCAATTGTGACACGGCACTTCATATAATGACTTGGTCTCTCATGTTTCAGCTCCACTTGTGACGAGCAACTTCATATAATGAGGTTGTCCCTTATGTTTCAGCTGCAGCCGTGACGCGTCACTTCCAACTATTATGAGCTGATTTTTTTTATGATTCATATCCAGTTGAGACGCATCACTTAGACGAAGCAGATTATTTTTCCAGACAGAATCATTGTTTCAATATTATGGTTTAAACTCGGCGCTACTTCAAGTCCATATGGTGTCTGTAGCCACGATGACTGACTGAATGTAAACTTGTCCTACAATTGTAGGTTATACCTAGACGACCAAGGTGCCTGGACATGGGTTATACATTGCAACTGTCCGTGGTCACGTGGGCTCCATTCTGAGAAAGCCATGTTTTGCTGGACTTTCTCTGTGAAGAATGCGGTCAGTAGATATAGGGGTGTATTTTGCTTGTCCGAATGTTCCGAGTAGTGGAGAAAGTATAACCTTCCGCATTCATGGTGAAGTGTAAGAATGAGTTGCGGGTGCTGTCCACGCCCAATGATACCCCAGTTACCGTAGAAAGGCAGTTGTAGTGTCAGCTGAGGTCGTCTGGAAGTCTGATCTCTATAGCACATATACTGATAGATATTAAAAAGCTCTTAGCTTCGGGTTTAAATAAAGACATACATTGACTCCGTTTGGCCATTATTTAACACAATAGTCAGTGCGAAGATTTCGTGTTATGGACACCTGTTCTGCATACCCATTCAAATAATGAGGTGATCTCTAATGTTTCAGCTCCAGTTGTGATGTGCCACTTCATGTAATGAGTTGGTCTCTAATGTTTCAGCTCCAGATGTGACACGCCACTTCATACAATAAGTTGGTCTCTAATGTTTCAGCTCCAATTGTGACGCACCACTTCATATATACTGAGTTATTCTCTAATGTTTCAGCTCCAGTTGTGACGCGCCACTTCATATAAGTAGATGATCTCTAATGTTTTAGCTCCATTTGTTACGCGCAACTTCATCTAATGAGATGGTCTCTAAAGCTCCGGTTGTTGCGCACCACTTCATATAGGTATGTAATGTCTCCGCCCCAGACTCCTGAAGATCCGGTGTAGAATAGGTCCTTAAGCAACCTATGCTTGCCATAAAAGAGGACTATGCTTGTCGCAAGAGGCGACTTACGGGATAGGTTGGTCAGGCTCGCTGACTTGGATGATGCATGTCATCGTATCCCAATTGCGTGGATCGATGCTCATTATGTCAATCACTGGATTGGCAGGTCCAGACTCGATTATTTACAGGCCGCCGTCATATAGCTGGAATATTGCTGAGTTCGGCGTTAAACAACAAACAAACAAAACTGTAACGCGCCACTTCATTTAATCAGTTGGTCTAGTGTTGTCTCTCCAGTTGGTCTCCAATGTTTCGCTCCTGTTGTGATGCGCAACTTCATATAGTTAGTTGCTCTCTAATAAGGATAGAATTGCTATACACCTATGGACTTATCATTCTGTACAGCCTTTATAATTAAGGGGAATATTCTCTACAACTTGGTACACAAGAAGTCCTAGTCAAACGGCGCTGACGGAGAGGTTTAGGGGAAGGTTCCTATGTGCTGTGTGCCGGGAGCCACTAGAAAGTGCCAGTCAGTGTGAACCCAGGGGAGAGCTGGGTTACATAGACTGGCGGCAAGTCTCATATAGCTAAAATAATGCTGAGTGCGGCGTTAAACAACAAACAAACAAATATGTATCAATAATCATCATTTGTCGCCATGCTCTTGGTGTCTTCTAGCGTAAGAGTGAGTGAGTGAGTACGGCTTCACACATTGTACCCATCTAGCGTAAGGGCCAGTGCAGAACCATTAACTGGGATGCTGAGAACACCACAACCCATGTATGACAATTTGGAAATTCCATTTGCCTCCAACGTTTGGGAGAATTACCCCGTCGTATCTGCATCACGCATTCATGCAAGAGGCTTTTGACCTTCAGTGTGTACAGTGTAGTACAGTGGAATATCTGCTTTGGACTTCATTGCGTCATTGTTTTTACATCCAGGCGAAATGAACGTCTTACTTGTTTTGGGCCGAAAGTGAGTCTGATTTAGACAGAGGCCTGTATTAGGAATATTATAACAGAGGACAGCAAATGTAAATAGAAGCACGATTCAAAGAAGTATTATTATGAATCATAGTATATTCGGCACAATTGATATCGCCTTGTATTACAAATGCTGGTTAGTCAAAGTCCTGTCTCGACAGATTGCACTGTGCATGGTAATATTTTATGTGTGAAGGAAACGTCCATAATAGCAGTAAGGTAGTCCAGTGTCACGTCACGCTGAAACGGCCGAGTTCGATTCCTTACATCTGGCTAATGTTTCGTATGAAGCCCATTCCTGCAGTCACCCGCCGCCGGGGTATAGCCGTAACATTGGTTGAAGCATATAACACCGTACCCGTGCATTTAGTGCACACACAGAACTCAAACTATGAGGTACATAATAACTAAGACATATATTTGATAACAAACACTTACAATATATCCATTGTAATTAAAAAGGTGTGTTGGGTACACCTGCTTCAAGTAGCCACGGCACCAGCAAATATTAACACACTCGGGGTACTGTGATGTGCAATCAACCAAGCCACCGAGGCAGACCACCCAATCCAAGTACGTCGCCTCTTACGACAAGCACAGGCTACTTGAGGCAACGCCTACTTCGGACTCCCCATAGGGTGACATCAACATTTAAGGCCATTAATACATTTTTGTTTGTTTTTCAACGCCGCATTCAGCAATATTCTTAATGACCACGGGTCTGAAAATAATCGAGTCTGCATCAGACAATCCTGTGATTGACATCATGAGCATCGATCAGGCAAATGGGATACGATGACATGCATCCCGTTAGTCGCCTTTTACTACAAGCATGGGTTGTTGAAGACCAGTACTTAAATTATGTGAAGGATCACTGGAAAACAACAGAGATAAACATGCCGGCCATTGTAAAAGTTCAAATAAACTACTACTCTGTTGTAGATGCCAAACAAGAACCTTTAGTATTTCCTGTCAGCTAACTTTGACATGGCAAAGAATGTATGCTGAATCACGCTGCATGCATATATGTTAGGTACATGTATATCAACATGTTAGAAATGAATTGTATCAATTTAACTTCTTTTTCATCTGCTTTGTCCAACTCTGGAAAGTAAAATGTCAATTTGGAAATGAAATATGACGCTTGTGCGTACTAACTGGCGTAAATAGTCAAAATGATATCAAACTTTTATATTTTATTACCCATATGGGCGACTTTTTCATCTGCTTTGTCCAACTCTGGAAAGTAAAATGTCACTTTGGAAATGAAATATGACGCTTGTGCGTACTAACTGGCGTAAATAGTCAAAATGATTTCAACCTATTATGTTTTATTACCCATATGGCCGACGATATGATGTGTAATATCTTTTTGATATTTTGCACAGTGTGCAATTAGTGATTATCGAAGCTGATTGGTCATTTAAACAAAGATCAATTTTCATTTGACAACGGGACTATTCTCTCATTCCATTCATTCACAAATCACGCCATTCATTCAAATGTTTTACAATCTCACTGATTCGAGATTTTTTTACAAGAAACATAGTTTCATATCAACAACATGATTTCTCTTCTCTTTTTTCATTTATTTCACGTGATTTTCATTTTACTGTAAAACCCAAAACTACGTCTGTGTTGTTTGTAAACAAACATGGATGACCATATGACACCTGTAAAAAGTAAATTACCTCGTTAAAGCGGACGGAGATCTGACTGACATGAAGAGTAATTAGTATAATTCAACCTCTGAACACATTCAATTTCTTTGTTGTAAAAACTGCATATGGCCAGATTGAAGTTCCAAGATTCAGATTGCGAGTGTTGCCACCAAGTCCGGGTTTGCGTCTGTGTGCGACTTGCTGTTTGACGAATTTTTCGACCACCAGAATCCAAAAACCGGACTAAGTACAGACAGGTTTGCTTTTGTGAACGACGATGACATCGTTAAGAATCTTAACTGCAAGTGAAAATGAAAACACAAAGAAAAAGACTAAACTTCGGAATGAAAACAAACTCATTTAGCATCAACTTTAAGACATTTCGAAAGGCTATATAAAGATCTAGATAATTTCGTAGAATTGTGTAATGTGTGAAGAAATAAGAACGTTGTGACACTTTTTTAAATACAATGTATACGTTTTTGTAACCGCGACGTCAGCACAGTGCGGCACTGAGCGGTGTGCAGGCTGAGGGTTAAATGACACAGGAAAGGTGGAACTAAACATTATTCTTTTCAAATTTATAATTTTGGCACGCAAATCAGACGCTTCAGAATTCGAACTGTCTACTATGAAGGGGATCAAGGGTATCACAGAGCGTCACCTTAGCTACATGATTACCAACATCTGCTCGCGAAATCGATGCACTTTGCTGAACTCGGAGAGGTTTTGAAATAAAAACAAAAATAATTAAAAATACAAGGAAAAGGAAACTTACCCCGACAAGCTGATCCTGTGTCCAATATTAAAATAAATAAACTTCGTGAATGTTGATAGCTTGGCACCAAGTCTACCGTGTTAGTCTATCAACAGCTATTTGACCATTATGAATCAAAATATCAACAAACTGCTGTCATCTACTAGGGCTGAAGGGGTCGTTGTCGGCACAGGTACTACTACAGAAATGTACCCGGGTACGTTTCTGTATACAGAAATGTAATAACAACACAGTGAAAAACCTACGAAGACAACCCGGTTATCTGGATATATTTCTTTGGCCCCAGAGACATGTTACATAGTAAATTTGACTTCTTAAGTACAATAGCAGTCACTATGGTTCTAAAGGCAATACTGACTAAGCCGTTACTACTCAAATGAGCAATTACCAGGCATGTGCGAATTGCCCTGTTAATCTCTAACTCAGAATAGGTACAATGTGTGAAGCCCATTTCTGGTGTCCCCCGCCGTGATAATGCTGGAATATTGCTAAAAGCGGCGTGAAGCCATACTCACTCACTCACTCACTCACTCACTCACTCACTCTAACTCATGACTTGACATTGAATTAATACATTTTGTAGGGGACAATGAGTCGGTCGGCCACATTAGGATTTTATGGGTGATTCAATTCGTATGGTTGGAAGAGTAACTTCCCTTTAGAAAGTCAACGTCGCAAAGCATAACTTGAACAATGTTTCTTTAATTCTCGAAATGATCACTAAGGAAATAGATTAAAGTACAAAGAGAAGAACTATAGAATGCAAATGTCGCACAACAGCCATTGTTATTGTTAACCATGAACCTTACTTCTCTAGGGCAGGTAAACCAGTCTAGTACAGAACATATCTCCCTCTTATGATCATTGTCGAATAACATAACCATGTTTATAGTAAGAATTTACAGTTAAATATTTATGTATTTCGTATGTACGCATATCATTATACATATGTGAGACAAAGATAAAGTTTCTTTAAAAGTTTGGTTGCATGTTTTCAAAGATTACTCATCCCAATGCCCCCATGTAATTTTCTCAAACACATAACAAATATGGCACGACGCCTGGTGCAATCAGTGGAAACATGCAGATATTGAGAAAATTTAAGTTTCATATAACCATGAACTATATTTCCCTGAAAGAGTTACCTCCCAAATGTTAAGCATGTTGTATGTTTAGTCCTGTAGTCTGACACGTCAATTATTCACGCTGTCCTACCTTATCTCCTTTCCATCATTGTCCCGGACAAACGTGAACGTTTTTACAGTTATTTTTGTTATAAAAAAATATTCTCACATATATATTTGTAATTCATATGCTCACATAGCCTTATACATGTGTGAGACAAAGATAAAGTTTCTTTTAAGAGTTTGTTTACATCTTTCCAACGTTTGGGGGCATGGGTGGTCCAGTCGTCTAGGGCGCCGCGATTCGCTGTGCAGAGTTGCGTCCCTTGGGCACGCCAGAAACCTATGATTGTGGGATCGAATCCCGGTTCGCCCCGATTATGTTTCTAGGTTTGTCAGTACAGTACCCGTGCTCGTAGGTGTCACCGAAGTGGTAAACGTCTGAGACCTGCATCAATTCGGGCTTTCCTCCCACATTAAGCTTACACGCCGTGATATAACTGGATTACAGTTAAACCCAACTCACTCACTCACTCACTCACTCACTTTCCAATGTTTACTCATCCCCCATATAATGTTCTCCCTCCGATCATATTCCGCAAAAAAACACAAACGTTTTAGTGTAATATTGTAAGTTAGGTTTGTTTTAAAGAATATTCTCATAATTATTTATCTATTCCGTATGTAAACATACCATTAAACATATGTGAGTCAAAGTTATAGTTTATTTTTCAAATTTAAATTTTGTTTACATCTTACATCTTACATCTAATCCCCATGTCCCCAGGCCTCCATGTAATTTTCTCAAAGCTGACGCCCTGCAATAATGTGTCACGAGGTCGGATTTGTCGGTTAGATGATTCAACAGAGGTGATGTCCAGTATCTTGGGACCTGCCTGCTCATGGCAAAATATTAACGTTGTTTGCCGTAATGAACACATGCACAGCTGAATGTGACCTTGTATTTCCCTGGGGGCGGTCGAGTAGCCAAGAGGTTAAAGTGTTCGCTTGTCACGCCGAACACCCGGGTTCGATTCCCGACATGGGTTGCTGAAGGCCTATTCTACCCCGGATCTTCACGGGTCGTAGGTCTGGGTAAGTTTGTAGGTTTGTTGATGATGGTTATAGCTTTATAAGACGTTTACGCTTGGTATGCCATAACCTGAACCGTGTTAATACCTTTGGTTTCTTTTGTTGTTAATAAAAAAAATGTACTTCACAGAGGATCTGTGGGTGGAAAAAGGGATGGAGTTTGGATGACTCCAAGTGCTAACAAAACTTATCCTTTGGATCGAGAAATTCCAAGAAGTACCCTGTATGAGTTGGTATATACAGTCGCACTCAAGTCGCATGTAGGTGCTCACACTACAGCCAACTGGTTTGTAGTGATCGAGTTCATGGAGTTCTCATATGATGTTTGTATTTTCATATTACCTCATTCCTCTGTTACACCCGGGCCTCCAATTAGGCTCTGTCCCAAAATTGACCGCCTCTGTGTTCTAGTGATAGAGCCGAAGGTCCAGGGTTCGATCCCCTGCCGCGTCATACCAAATGACGTTAAAAGATGGTACTTGTTGTCAACCTGTCTGGCGCTCGGCATTTTAATGGGCTAAAACCAGTGCTGGTCGGCTCGGACTCAGTATACTGTGCCTGAGTGGGGTATTCATGTTAATCTGCCGCATGGTATCTCAGTGGGCCAGCACTATAAATCGGCATCAGTCAGTATATAGAGTGAGTGAGGTTTTACGCCGCTTTTAGCAATATTCAAAAATATCACAGCAGGGGACACCAGAAATAGGCTTCACACATTGTACCCATGACATTGTGGTGATGTGATGTGAGATGGGATTTAACGTCGCGTCCAAGATTATTGCACTTGTATAGCGACGTGCCAACATGTGTGTGTGTGTGTGTGTGTGTGTGTGTGCGTGTGTGTGTGTGTGTGCGTGCGCGCGCGTGAGGCTGTTTGTACTAGTCAGGACTGATTTATAGTGCTAGCCGACTGAGATACCATGCCGCAGTTTAACATGGATACCCCACTCACTAGTCAGACACAGTGTACTGTCTCCGATCCGACCAGTCCTTGTTTTAGCCCCTTAATGCCGAGTGCCAGACAGGGTAACGACAAGTACCATCTTTTAACGTCTATTGGTATGACGCGGCCGGGGATCGAACCCCGGACCTTCCGCTCTCCGGGCGGAAGCTTTACCACTAGACTACGGGTGTAGTCTCGTACCCATGTGGGGAATCGAACCCGGGTCTTCGGGTCGACGAGCGAACGCTTTAACCACAGGGCTACCCGACCGCCCAGAGAATGTGAAGAAGAGACCAATAGAGTTTGTGGATTCATTGGGTTTTGTGTATGGAATTCGTGCATTTTGAGAATCAACATGGTCTTATACGGAAGTCAACACCGTGGCAGCTACATCACATCGGTCTGTAACCATGGTAACTAATCGAGCCTGAGCAGCCTGTGGTCGATAGAGGAAGCAATCCTTTGTCTATTAGCCTCAGTGGGGGCCTTGTCGATTCGTGCAGAGTTGCGTCCCTTGGGCACGCCAGAAGCCTATGCTTGTGGGTTCGAATCCCGGTTCCCTCCGATTATGTTTCTAGGTTTGTAAGCACCATACCCGTGCTCGTGAGTTCACCGAAGTGGTAAACGTCTGAGACCTGCATCACTTCGGGCTTTCCTCCCACGTTAAGCTGACACGCCGTGATATAACTGGAATACTGTTAAAAGCGGCGTTAAACCCAACTCACTCACTAACTATTAGCCTCAGCAGCCATTGTGACCAACAGTTACACATTTTAGCAATTGTGGATATGTGCGACAGGTAAATAAGTGCGATGTCGTCCGTCCTGCTACCGGCTTGATCGACAGGTGTGACGCCCTTTACCTCCAGCTATGCGCTAAGTAGGTCAAATACTTCCGGGTCTAAGGCCTGACGTTATGTGAGCGCACAGCGAGTTTACGGAACATGAAATCCATATATGCTCAATAGTACTCATGAAAAAAAGGTCTTGAATCGCATCGCTTTTAATGTTTCTATAATGATTAGTGAATGTTGTGACAAACTACATGCTGAAACCTTAAAATAATTGTTGAATTAAAGTTTATTTTTATGGGGCAGCGAATCTTGAGTTGTTACCGGATTACCTCCCTTTGATTATCACATGATCAACAAAAATGGCGACATTGAAGCTCTGGAGGACGTCCGTGATGACCCGGTTCAGTGTTTTAGTTTTCTGTGGTAAGTTGGTTTCAAGTTAGAATGTTTACATAACACTACGAAAATTGATACTCTGTGAATTTTTCATTTATATCCTACTATCGACGAAGATATCCCTGCTGAACAAACTGGACAATTTTACTCGATTGGCCAGCCGTCACAAAATCTGCACACATGATCACAAGGATATGACCATGTCACTGTTATTGACTTGGATCACACGGGCATGTAGTGACTAGTATGCCTAACTATGTCGAATAGTTTCATCAAACACGATGTGTAAATTTGTAAGTGCCCATTTCATTTAGAATACGGCACATTTATCTATCTTTTTAGCATTTTAGTGTTTTTGGATAATATCTGTTTCCTTGAGATATTTGTTTTTGTTAACATACAGATATAAGAATACAAGGTTTTTGAAATTCCTTCCAGAATGATCTTACATATGGTCATTTGATATAACTACATACCTTCTGTGATCTATCAGTATCCTGTTGTAAAATTGTATACTGATTATAATATTAATGTACATATTCATCTGTGCAAAGGATCCATGTACTGTTGGAAGATATAACATAGGAATCCTGTGAGAGTCAATAATTTGTGGTATATATAATAGTATGGGTTTTATACATACAAGAAGTTCTATGTACATGATGTACCAGGTCACCACATAGTGGTAGGTTATGCAGTGTTGAATCCCCGTAGCATCTTACCTAAACTGAACTAACTCTAGACATTCCTCTCTGTTCTCGAGTTCAATCTGAACCCTGATCATGCTGATCATGCTGATTAGGTCATAAATATTAACAGTATTTAATGAGCGAGTGAGTATGGTTTTATGCCGCTTTTAGCAATATTCCAGCAATATCACGGCTTGGGACACAGTAATGGGCTTCACACATTGTAACCATGTCGGGGATCGAACTAGGGTCTTCAGCGTGAAGAACGAACGCTTTAACCACTAGACTACCCGACTGCCCCAGTATGTAATGAGGAGTTCAATCAGGCCACAAAGTTAAAAAAAATTCAAAGGAGCTACTTGGCTCCTAAATCTTTTTTTCAAGGAGCCAAATAGAATTTCAAGGAGCCAAGGCAAAATGTAAGGAGCCAAAAGTAATGACTTGTAATTTAACTGAGCTTCTGCATAACAAAACACACAAAAATCCATTAGTTTGAATAATCAGTTTTATATCATGAACAACGACTGTTGTTGAAGCTTTTGAGTTTTTCAGACAAACAAGCTTTAGAACATTGTGTCAGTAACATCATCTGACAGTTTACCGGTGCCAGTTGCAGGTTTTGGTTCATCGAACGTGTCGACAGACGATGAAACTTCCGTGTCAGCTTCGCCATTCAAAGCATTCCGTATTTTCTTGAGTATACTGCACATTATCTTCAAAAAAAACCTACAGCTGTGTAGAAGGGGGTGCGCATTATACACGAAATAATGAGTTTTGATGTTTTTCCCCCATGGAAAGACATTACCGTGAGCACGTAACACCGGAAATACCATGTCAACAAATCCATACTGAAGTACGCAAATTAATCATGTAATTACACTGTCTGACTATAAAAAGTGTTCTTTGTATATCTGGACTTATGTTTGTAACTTATTTCATTAATTTTATTCAAAATTACTTTTAATATTGTTTTAATTAATTTCGGCGAGATCGTGTGTGAAGCGATTGGAAGATCGCACAACTCACCGTTATTGACAGAAACCACGGTCAGATTACCGCTATTGACGCCTTGGAAACGAACTTTAGTTGACAGAGAATGGATACATATGTCATAAATGCCATACTTTGACTCGTTAAAAGTCATATTTGTTTTTGTTGGACGATTCTATGTCAACACGTAATTCTCGCGATCATGCGATCACATGCGCGGGAGCCTTGACGGTGACTGGTCAGACTGGTTCCATGTAAAACCATGCTTCGCTTAGGGTTATTATTATTTCAAATATGTTTAGTAAAAGCTGCATCTAAATTAACAAGATATTGGAATATATTATTCCTGATAAAAAAATAGTTTCTGGTACAATTTTTTCTGATCCTTGCATTAAAACCCTGTAAAGTTATATCACTGGGTGTGTCTTGACTGAATCACCGTTAAATTCCAAGAAAATGTGTGTACAGCTGATTGCTGTGTCCGGCTTAGTTTACGAGAAGATACACATGGTATATCCTGGATATAAATCAATGCCTAGCAGAACAAAAAATACAATTTAAACGGTAAATCAACATGTCTGGTGATTTTTTCTCTCAAATCTCGAATTTGTACTGACCAAGTTTCTCATCACCCGTTCGTTTGCCAGACTTCGCTAAAGGGGTAGATATATCTACAGTGTAATTTTTTTTCTGCGCTTGGAAGATCTTTTCAAATTTTTTCCCCAAAAAAATTCTGAATCCGCTAGAGAGGGGTGCGCACTATACTTAAGAAAATACGGTATACATCATTTGCCGATTGACAACGATTTGTTGTTGTTTTGACTTGCGCAAATATGGAAAAATACTTCGTGTTTTTGAACGGCGAAACGACCGCCACAGCTGTCACCTGGGCGGATGTCGTACAGCGCATGCGTGGGTACTAAACTCTTAACATCGTTAGTTCATTACTTAAGAACGGAAAGTGCTTCCTTCATTCCAGGTATGGAGCTTCATATCGAAAGCGAAAACAGTACACATGGCAGTGATCTAGTCGATGTTATTATGCTCTGATATCGATTTTTTTCACTGAAGCTACCGCTCTTATATTAAAAACGATCTTTTTTAATATCTAATGACAAGAGATATTTAGTCGCCAAACTTAATTAAAGACAAGGAGCCAGTTGGCGACTGACAAGAAAATACCAGTCGCAAAATACAAAACTAGATCGCCATGGCGACCAATTTAGTCGCAACTTTGTGGCCTGTCAATGAGCATGATCAGGGTGGCTGGCAATCCGTGTACGATGGGGAATCCATCCGATCCATAAACAGTTGGGAGTAACATCTTCCAATTAATGGAAGTTCAGTGATTATCATTTCAGACACATGTATTTCATGACTACATGGTAATTATCATTTGGAATTGGCATCGGTCTCTATATCACCGTGTTGATATACGTCACCAAAATGTTCATCTCAGTGTTAGAAATTAATGGGTGTACTGCATGTCTTACAGGTATACCAGAGCAGTGGTAGAAATTGGCACTAGTCCTGTAGTCCTAGCCAAGCTGCCCAATAGTTAAGGTATCCTAAGGACTTGTAGAAATTTGCAATTTAGGGGGGGTTTGCTATATTTTATTATTATAAGGACTAGTGCACCAAAACTGTCAGTTTCTATCGCTGCAGAGAAAAAAACCTAACATGTTTAAAAAATAAAGAAATGTGTATGTTATGTGTCTATTTTTCTCTCTAAAATATCGACTAGCGGAATTATGAGTAGATTTTGCACACTAAATCTATTTGGTCGAAAATAAGTCAACTCAGCATGCTCAGAAAACGATGCTGTGCAATCCACTAATCCATTAGCACTAATCATGCTGATCCATTGCTACCAATTATGCTGATGTTCCTGTGTTTCAGCTGTGTTGAGTGTGAGTCTGGCTGCCCAGGAGCTGGTGATCACACATGCCCCGAGTTATGTGACATTCCAACACCAAGCAGACCAGCTCCACACCAGTCAGGTGCCTAAAGTCCTTGCTCACACACTTGGGCTGAAGACAGAATCTGTAAGTATAGGAACAGTTGACATGTGGCGTGTAACACACAGGAACAACATGCTTTAACTATGTTAACATGGATGCAAATTCACTATTTACGAGTCATTATGTCTGTGTTAAAGGTATCCCAAGGGCTAGTAGAATTGTATGTGCAGGGATTTATTTCTGACAGGTGTAAACGACAGCTCAATGCTCACTCATGCTCCATTTTCAAGCTCGACCATATGGCTTTTAAACATGTTTATTTTAACATGACTTTGAAAATTTATGTCCAGTTGTGTCATGTTGACAAAGAAACGCTGATAGCCCAAGTTGGTTAATATGTGAAAATTACTCGTATCCAAGAGATGTCAGATAAGTGTTATGTTGTGTGAACCGTCGCTCATGAACGCATCACATGTGACGTCACTGATCTATGGCTCGAGATGCACTATTTGTCTCTTGCAGGATTAGTGTGTAAAGTTTGGAAATCATGTGTAGCATATCGTGATAAGAATAAAGAACCTCTGTGGTAACCATGGTAACACTTGACTGATTTTTAGTTTTGTCATTAAGCGGAAATATCTCTTCTTTAGCATGTTTAGGTACATACTTCTCTATGTGTTTCTATGGTTCACATTTCTTTTGATGGTGAGTATATATAAAGAGACCACCTTTGTGGTGTAGTTGACATAGCCTTTGCCTGGGGAGTTGAAAGTCGGTGGTTTGATTCACGGTCCTGTCATACCAAAAGATGTTAAAAGATGGTACTTGTTGTTACCCTGTCTGACGCTCGGCATTTAGGGGCTAAAACAAGAACTGGTCCACTCGGAGCCAGTATACAGTGTCTGAGTGGGGTATTCGTGTTAAACTGGGGCATGGTATGTCAGTGGCCTAGCACTATAAACGTGATAAAAGTGACATTGGTCTGGACTAGTGCAAGCAGCCACAAAAAACACGTGCACACAGACGCACATTCATGCGTGCACGTCATTATAAGCGAAATAATGTTGAACGCGACATTAAACCCTGTTTCACCTCACCAATAATATACAGGTTACGAGCAAAGTTATATACAGGTTACGGGGCGGTCGGGTAGCCTAGTGGTTAAAGCGTTTGCTCGTCACATTGAAGACCCGGGTTCGAATCCCGACATGGGTAGAATGTGTGAAGCCCATTTCTGGTGTCCCCCGCCGTGATATTGCTGGAATATTGCTTAAAGCGGCGTAAAACCAAACTCACTCACTATATACAGGTTACAAGGAAAGTTCCTGCAATGCCTATGGTGCAGGCTCTTGGTAACAATATCTGATACATGACTTATTATTTCTGTTTCAGGACCTCGGATGGAAGGGGCTGGTACAGGGCTCAATGTTTAAGAGGCCCAAGGCCAATGTTCTCATGACAATTGTAACCCATCCCGATCAGCCACTGCCTCTCAAGAAACTGGCCAAGTTCCCAGTCGATGATGTAAGTGAAGAATTCATAATTCATAAGTCATAATTGTTTGTACAGCCCATTCAAACCTACATATAGCTAGAAAGCATGTGTTTAGTCTGTAGTCTCAGTCGCAGCAGTTTACCATGCTAAGTTGCCTCCCTTATTTAGGCCAGGATTCACAGATTGAATTTCCCAATTCTCCCTGTCACATTATGATGCCTATATTCATGAGTAATATTGAGTATTCAACCTGGATCACTTAAGAATTTTCTTCCCGTTATCCAACAGGTGACACTAATGATACAGGTGTTATGCCTCAACTTTGTTATTCACAAGATTGTTTCACCCTTGAACATATTCACAACTGGAAGTGTTATAGCCAATTCCAACTGCAATATTCTGGGTTAGAATAAGTCCCCAGTAACCATTGCAACCTACGCTGTCACAGGGACGGAAATTGGCACCAGCCCGCCAACCCTGACTGATTTTGTTAATGTTAAGGTATCCTAAGGGCTAGTAGAATTTTAAACATGTTGGAGGTGTGCTATTGCTATGTGTTATCACCATTCGGACCTGTAGATGTTCTTATGAGGAGAAGAATGGTTCGGTAGGCCAGACTCGATGACTTGCTTGATTGCATGGCATCGTACTCTGTTGCTCATAAAATCAAACGGGGCGGTCGGGTAGCCTTGTGGTTAAAGCGTTCGCTCGCCACGCCGAAGACCCGAGTTCGATTCCCGACATGGGTACAATGTGTGAAGCCAATTCCTGGTGTCCATGGTGTCCCCCGCCGTGATATTGCTGGAATATTGCTAAAAGCGGCGTAAAACCATACTCACTCATAAAATCAAACAATGTCTGGTCCAGACTCGATTATTTACCATGTTTACAGACTGTCATCATGTCACTGGAGCACAGTATTAAAGAACAAACAGCTTTTTGTATCCAACTTTGTTTACCTGTAAAAAAAAACCTGGTGAACAGATTCCATGCGTTGTACATGTTGTGTAACTGAAAGGTTTTATTGTGTCGTCCCTGAGTGGCCTGTATATTCACCTCGCTACCTCTGTTGCAGGATGTTGCCTTCCCGGACGTGGAGGGTGTGATGAACTCCTTGCAGGGAATGTTCCTGGACCAGAGCCCTCTCATGCTGGATCTACACGCAGACAACAATGTAAGACCTGTGTTCCATTTTATGGGTTTGTTTGGGTTGGCCCATTGTACAGTCAAGTCTCATTATCCGACACTTTTTCATCCGACAATTGGCTTTATCCGACACAAATGATGGGAACCGATTAAATCAGTGCTATTTGGACCTGTTAATTTGCCCGTTTTGCACTCCAACTCCGACACACCTAATTTGCAAGGAATTGATGAAATCAGTCTTGTTAATCTGACACAGTGATCAGCGTACTCTGTGGTCATCTGCCCGCAAGTACACAGTCCCGTGTTTTGATGCGAGACGAGTCGGCGAATGGCTGCATATTTAAACGACTGCAGAGATAAACTTGCTTAACAATAAACAATAACTGCTTTAGATAAACAAAACATGATTAATCACATGCCTTGATTACCTCAATCTCATTAAAATCGGATACAAGTTCTCGCTAATTTTAAGCGCTGTATGGTCCTGTACAATCTTTGTTTGGACTGTCACGTTTTTTCACATAAGTGGCCCACAACTCTTATATGGAGGATGTACGCTAATAATAGATACTGCGGATTACTCCAGCTTGGAGTGAATGAGGGGGTCTTGTTTTACAATGCTTTTAGCAATATTCCTGAAATATCACAACAGGGGACACAAGAAATGGGCTTCACTCATTGTACCCATGTGGGGAATCGAACCTGGGTCTTTGCGGTGACAAGCAAACACTTTAACCAAGGAGGCGTAAATCAAAGCCTCCGAGATTGGCTGCTCATGACACGTCTCTTTAGAATGGTCACATACAGGAATTGTCGTTATTTGAAATACCAGCTGAAGAGTATTCAACTTCCTCTCAGTTCCGCAACTTATGGTATCAACCTGCACATATCTGCAGATTGATATCATCTGAAAGTAATACCTGAGCCATAGATGCCACAGTTTACCTCACAGTTTGACTTAGAGATTTAGCTTAACCAGAAGCAAGACATGGCAGCTTATATCCATAAACTTTAGGATTGGAGTCCGATTGGATGCAAAAGAGTTTGGACGTTGAATAACTAAAACTTGATAAATCGAAACATGGAAGTAAGATTTATCTGTTAAGAAATGCAACCAGTGTCAGAGTTTCCTTACTCCATCAAGTGGGGGCACAGGGCACAAGTGAATCCTGGTTTGCCCCAATTATGTTTCTAGGTTTGTCAGCACCATACCCGTGCCCGTGGTTTTCACCGAAGTGGTAAACCTCTGAGACCTGCATCACTTCGGGCTTTCCTCCCACATTAAGCTGACCTGCCATGATATACCTGGAATACTGTTAAAAGCAGCGTTGAACCCAACTCACTCACTACTCTATCAATTTTTGAAGGAAGGAAATCTATAATAAGCATAAATCATTACAGTCCCATGCATGAGTCTAGTAAGCTCAGCTAATAAAAGTCCATATGATAACACTAAAATGTACTGATAGCGATGTTCGTCATGTTCGTGCTAGGAGACTCAACAGTGTTGAACAGTCAGATACTTTTTACATTTTTATGTCTTTGACCAAGTAGGCACAAATGTTGAGATTTTACACAGAAAAAGATTATACTGAGTCCTTTGGGACGAACAATAATATCCATTGTACCTACAGTGCATTTAGAGCAGTTACGGGTGTCTGTTATATCATCCATCAATCATTACCCTGTCCACATGGTCATGGCTTTTAAGTAATTATCAAAATGTACAGCACACTACAGCATTCATTACTTTACAGGAATGCATATGGCTTGCAAGGTAAAACCCTGTAGAAATCCATGGAATACTGTTCTGTAGCCACATCTTTCCCTGATGCATGCATTGATTGTATCGTGTTCCTTTCCAAAATAGATGTTTGACTTGAAGACCGAAGAGCAGCTGTTCAGGAAGTTGCCAAATTCCATCCGCAAACTCAGTGACCGTCTCCTAGACGCAGACTCCATCATCCATAAACTGCCGTCTGGCTCATTGAACATGACCTTGAAATCTGACCTGTCCTTGATGAGTGAGATGCAGATGATTGCTGATGTTATGAAGACTGTGAGTGTTGCCTCATCCTTTCTCACATATTGCTATCTTTGGTGTATTATGTTGGGTGGTTTTGGTTGGGAATGGAGCATGAATTTGCTGTGCAGGTGCATCCTTTGTCTGAATTCATCAGATCCTTGAAGATCCAGGGTAGAATAGGTCTTCAGGAACCCATTCTGGCCGTAAAAGGCGACTATGCATGTCATAAGAGGCAACAAACGGGTTCAGGTGGTCAGGCTTGCTGACATGGTTGATGCATGTTATTGTATTCCAATTGTGTGGATTGATGCTCATGATGTCATTGACTGGAATTTCTGGTCCAGACTCAATTATGTACAGACCGCTGTCAATACAGCTGGAATATTGCTGAGTGCGGCGTTAAACAACAAACAAACTATCATATCACTGTTTGTGGGTTTTACACACCGCACTGCACAACACCGCACTGCACAACACCGCACTGCACAACACCGCACAACCAGACCTACAGATCAGCTGCGTATTTGCGTAAAATACCCCCCAAAAATATTCAAAACCCAATTACTTTCAACATGTTCAATTAACTTGCCTACAGAAAGGCATGCATGAAATGAAAAACTCAAATGGATAAAAACGTCCCGCGTAAATTCCCAATGAAGCTTTTTTAGGATGTGTACAAAGGAGCTAATTTCCGAAACACAATTACAAGTTTATTTACTTTCCGGGTCAAGCCTGTTTTTAGAATAGTTATATACATCTAAAACATTATCTCATATTTTTTTAAATTTTAAGATGTTCACTAATTTTGGGAAATACCCTATAGAGTGATGAGTAGATGAGTAGATGAGTGAAAAAATATTGGTGAACCAATGAAAAATGTAATAACCCAATTAAATAGAAACTTGAGTAAATACTCAATTGCTCAAAAAGTTATCTGGAGCTCCCACAACACCACACACCACCAGAACAGAACAGGCCCTGTGGCTTTTAGTGGAGTTACTTGTGTCAGTGAGGTTTCACAGTAGTTAAGTCTAGTCCTGACCTGACTCTCTTTGACTCGGCAGATGACTGAGAATCCCAGCATGGTGAAGAACAAGACCCCAGACCTGTTCTCCTTCACAATCTACGGCCTCCGCAATGTGGCAGATAAACACGGACCCAAGTCAGAACAGACCAAGGATGCCACCAAGATGGTCTCAGACTTCGTAGATCACGTACGTATACTCATGTTAACACTAGTCTGTCTATTTAAGAAATAAACGACGAGTGGGTGTTGTTTATCGTACAATAAAACACTGCAGGGTGAATAAACCATGGGGGGCATTTTAATAACATATACTGTCTTCGACGTAATAAGAGCTCCTCTCTAATAAGCGCCCACCGCGAAATTTGCTAATATATTGGCTAGTGAACAATCCCAATTAGCACCCCTTCCAATCAATGTACACAAGACTTATTTATTCGTGTGTTATATGCAGTATTATGCATCCTTAATCATTAAATTCTGGAAAATATATCTGTCGTGTTAAATACGCACAGACTTTTCTTTTGTATCCTTTCAGGCTGTCAGCATAAACCAAGAAATTTACAATCTTTCAACTCAGTTTTTTTTTTCACCAAAATTATATTATAATAAGAGAACCCTATTTCTAATTTGAGAGCGCCCTGGGCGCTTATTATGTTGAATACGGTTATGGTGATATGGTGTAGAAAACAAAATAGTATGACTGGTCTCTTTATCGATGGCATTAAGCACATGTTCTATCAGGCTAATGTTCATCAGAGAGATTTAAGATGGATGTGCCTGAACTGTGAAATATTTACCACCATTTGCTGTGTGAGTTCTAGTTTCCATGACAACAGTTGCCTGCTTGTGTTCCAGGTGACCGACCACTTCAAGTCGCTGTACAAGGACAATGTTGTGGTGGAGGTGTTGAGTGCGGCGCCACAGAAGGGGCACGTCCGGAAGGTCCGCAGCCTCATGGCTACAACCCCCGCCCCTAGTGTAAGTCATCAGCACAGCACCCCTTAAATGTTGTTCAGTGCTTGTCAAGATCAGGGGTAGAATAGATCTTCAGCAACCCACGCTTGCCGTAAAAGGTGACTATGCTTGTCGTAAGAGGGACCAACGGGATTGGGTGGTCAGGCTCGCTGACTTGGTTGATGCATGTCATCATATCCCTATTGCAGAGATGGATGCTCATGGTGTGAATCACTGGATTGTCTGGTCCAGACTTGATTTTTTACAGGCTGTCGTCATGTACAACAAACTGGACAACAAACACTGACACAATAAAAGACATTTCTGACTTCCTAAAAAATATGTACAAAATTATGATAACCTTATATGGGGTCTGCAGCCTTGTCCATCTGAAAATTTATGTCAAAGCATGGGGATTCCAGGACAAAATAAGCCCTCAGTACCCAGGGCCATGTTTTCTGCTCACAGGCCAATATCCAGCTACAAATCTGCAGCACATGTCACTAAACCTGCCCAGAATGGAATAAGAATTTTTTAAGTTAATGGTAATATTTATGACAAATATGATGGCTTGGTCAAGGTCACTTGTATTTCACTGAGTGAGTGAGTGAGTGAGTATGGTTTTACGCCGCTTTTAGCAATATTCCAGCAATATCACGGCGGGGGACACCAGAAATGGGCTTCACACATTGTACCCATGTCGGGAATGGAACCCGGGTCTTCGGCGTGACGAGCGAACGCTTGAACCACTAGGCTATCCGACCGCCCCTGTATTTCACTGATGACTGAACCAGTAAAGAGGAGGGGCGGTGGGGTAGCCTAGTGGTTAAAGCGTTCACTCACCACATCGAAGACCCGGGTTCGATTCCCCACATGGGTACAATGTATGAAGCCCTTTTCTTGTGTCCCCTGCTGTGATATTGCTGGAATATTACTATAAGTGGTGTAAAACCATACTCACTCACTCACTCACTCACTCACTCACTCACTCACTCACTCACTCACTCACTCAGTTAAGAGGAAGTGGATTGTTGCACACGTGTGTGTGGCACCACACAAAAAAAATCCCTAGGACAGTCCTCATGCTGTCAACCTCTGGTTTTTGAGGTCAGAGCTAAACAATTTCACATGCTGTCCTGATCAGCCAGTGATATGGCTCACTTTCAGTAACTACACACACCTTTACACAAGTATGCCTTGTGTCATGAATAGCAGATAAAAATATTTCACAAACTTACCGCAGAATGTTTGTGACTTTGTTTTGATTTATCTCTAAGAGTTGTCAGGAGTCGATGGTTCTGTCAATCGGAACAGGGACAGCCCATTCGTCTGAGGTTCCACAATTCGCTGTGCAGATTTGCATCCCTTAGGCATTCCAGAAACCTATGGTTGTGGTTTTTATTTTTGGTTCGTCCCGATTATTTTTCTAGGTTTGTCAGCACCATACCCATGCTTGTGGCTTTTGTTGGCGTGATAAGGCGACGCGATTCGCTGTGCAGAGTTGCGTCCCTTGGGCACGCCAGAAACCTATGATTGTGGGTTCGAATCTGGGTTCGCCCCGATTATGTTTCTAGGTTTGTCAGCACCATACCCGTGCTCGTGGGTTTCACCAAGGTGGTAAACGTCTGAGACCTGCATCACTTCGGGCTTTCCTCCCATATCAAGCTGACAGGCCGTGATATAACTGGAATACTGTTAAAAGCGGCACTGAACTTTTCTCACTCACTCACTCACTCACGCACTCACTCACTCACTTACTCACTCAAACGGAGCATGGGCAACACGTCTAAGATGTGACAGCCTGCTTTGCGGAGTTGTCTCCCTTGGCTGCAGGTTCAAAATGTCGTGAGTTAGGTCACAGACTTTGACCCGAGCCCTTTCAGAGTCCTAGTCTGGCTTATGGACTTGCACAGTTTTAATATTCCTCTATGGTACTACCTGGTCATGCTGGGCTTCTCACAGAAAGCTGCTCCACCTGAAAATTACAGCAACTTTCTAACAGATAATACGTTACATGAAATAGGGTTTAACATCACATTCGAGATGATTGTATTTATGCAGAGACTGGAAATCATGTACGTGTGTCTGTGTGCTTGTACTAATCTGGACTAATGCCAGTTATATAGTGCTAGACCACTGAGGTACCATGCCACTGGACCTGTGAATACCCGGGAGAGAATAGGTCTTCAGCAACCCATGCTTGCCGTAAAAGGCGACTATGCTTGTCGTAAAAGGGAGACTAACAGGATCGCTGACTTGGTTGATGCATGTCATCCATCCCAATTGCGTGGATTTCTGGTTTCAGTAGAGTAGAGTGATTTATGTGGCATTGTGTATTCATAGCTTTCGGCCATGAGAGCCTTGCCAATTTACACTTGTCAGAGGGGTACACTAAGTATGTTACCTAGACTACCAGTTGTCAGACTTTCATATTTGTGGAAACCTGAGTGGGTTAGATCGCTGACGATTAGATGCCTCACTCTGGGCGTGTGGATTCGAATACCGGATGAGACTCAAACTAAAAAGGTACTAGAATCTGCACTCTTCTGAGAAAGTGTTATCCCAAATATAACAATTTGTTATATGTGGACTATGTTTAGCTGAATTTACTCGACCAAACAAAATTTCTCTAGACTCAGGCTCTGGACTGCTGGCTTAAGTCACAGACTGTGTAAATCCATACTCACTTGCACATTTTGCAGCCATCTTCCCGAGGCAAGGGAGTAAACTGACTTAAAAGTCCAGTTTCCAGTTTCCACCCTTGCCGAACTAGGCTGGAATTCCTGGGCTTGATCGTAGCGCCACCAGTGGTTATTCCGAGTTATAACCCTTCTAAACCTTTCCTATGGAGGGGGCACGGGTGGCCCAGTCGTTTAAGGCACCGCGATTTGCTGTGTAGAGTTGCGTCCCTTGGGCACGCCAGAAACCTATGATCGTGGGTTCGAATCCCAGTTCGCCCCAATTATGTTTCTAGGTTTGTCAGCACCATATCCGTGCTCGTGGGTTTCACCGAAGTGGTAAACGTCTTGAGACCTGCATCACTTCGGGCTTTCCTCCCACATTAAGCTCACACGCCGCGATATAACTGGAATACTGGTAAAATCGGCGTTAAACCCAACTCACTCACTCACTCACTCACTTTCCTATGGACCAATCAGATTCCACCTTTCGTATCAAGACTTATCTGATCGATAATCAAGTTCTATATTGTGATAAAACGAGTCTTACATCGTGAAGTGCATCAAATCACGTGAGCTCCTTGATTAAAATCATGAAAAGATTTGGAAAATATCTGTTGACAACGAGTTTGTGGTGCACATGCTTTGCAAATCCTGCAGTCAACCGAAATCAGCACGACAGTTTACGAACCTGATTTCGATTTCGTTGCGCGATTTTGATTGGACTATGCATAGACTCGTTAGCCCAGCCAAAATGTAACTCCATAATACCATCCTAGTTCGGCAAGGGTGGAAATTGGACTTTTATAGTCAGTTAACTCACTTGCCTCGGGAAGATGTTTGTCAGCAGAATGATGCACAAACTCTCTCACAATATTAACCCAATCTGAAACAGTGGAATCTCTACACTAGAAAAACTGTTGGGTCCTTGCCAGGATGCTTGACATTTATTTAGCATTTGATTACCAGATACATTTACTGGTAATCCGTTGTCATTCTAGATAGACAATTTAACAGGTTAACATAAACAAGCCGAGGGTGTGTCACTGCTGACTGGCAGCAGATGGGCAGCAAAACACACACGTTGAGAATTAGGATTTTACCCAAATCTGCATTTAGGGAGTTGTTTGTCATGTTCTTTTAAACATGTCTTTACAAAACTGTATGCGATTGATTAACGTCAGTATATGTATGCGATAAGATGACATGTTGTTTGTGTTAAAAATGATGGAATCCCATGAAATAGATAATCACTTTTGGCTCAGTTCCTTGAATTGTGATTAACATGATTATTGAGGCAGGGAGTTATCCAGGATTCGAAACTAAGAGCCAGGCAGATTGGGACGTTGTTATTTAGTTCAAAACTGTTATACTTTCATAGTTCTTGTTTTCTTAATTCAAGGGGTATCTTAATCTTGTGTTCAATGCAATAATGTAAAATAAGACCATTTCCTCCTAATTGGCCCTGTTTTCATTCAAATACAAGTGACCTTGACCAAGCCGTCACATTATCACATTCCAGGGTAGAATAAGTCTTCAGCAACCCATGCTTGCCGTAAAAGGCGACTATGCATGTCATAAAAGGCAACTAACGGGATCGGGTGGTCAGACTCGCTGACTTGGTTGATGCATGTCATTGGTCCCAATTGCGTGGATCGATGCACATCATGATGTCAATCACTGGATTGTCTTGTCCAGACTCGACTCTTTACAGACCGCTGTCATATAGCTGGAATATTGATGAGTGCAGCGTAAAACAACAAACAGACAAACAAACAAAACATTATCACATTAGTTATAAATATGAACGTTAATTAAGAATGTTTATATTCCCATTTCATTGGGATGTTATAGTGACAGTTGCTGCACACTTGGGGGCAAAGATTGGCCTCTGAGCTGGACTAAATAAATCATGTGAGGGTCAACCATATACAGTAAACTATGAACTTAAATAGACCACTAATTTTATTTCGTTATGACGTCAGTTTGTTATAAGCATATATACAGCAAATATGCAGCAAATGTGCAGCAAATATGCAGCAAATGGACGGGACCAATAACAGTTATATCCGTCAGTTCCTTATAAGGGTGTTCGTTATAAACATAGTTTATTGTACCTGTGTAGGCCCATGAAGATCCGGGTTAGAATAGGTCTTCCGCAACCCATGCTTGCCGTTACAGGCGACTGTGCTTGTCGTAAGAGGCGACTAACGGGATCGGGTGGTCAGGCTTGCTGACTGGGTTGATGCATGTCATTGTATCCCAATTGCGTTGATCAATGCTCATGCTATCAATCACTGGATTGTCTGGTCTAGACTTGATAATTTACAGACCGTCGTCATATAGCTGGAATATTGCTAAGTGCTGGTATAACAAAAAACAAACCAACACTACCCGTGTATTAATGTCTGGTATTAAACTTTCAGAAGCCAAAGTCAAACAGCTTGAACCTGGCCGAAGACTACAGTCGGGAGTATCCCGCCATCTTCAACATCATCCTGTGGATGATGGTGGTACTGGCCATCGCTGTGTACGCCATCGTGTACGGCATGTGGTACATGGACCCAGGCGTGGACAGCATCATTTACAGGATGACCAGTCAACGACTCAAGAAAGATTAATTTTCAAGATGATCCACCATGTTCCCTCTGTGTCCCTCAACTTATCAATCTGGTCATAAATATATCTAATTGCTTCCCAAACGTTTTTCTAATGTCAAACTAGTTGAAATATTCTCGATAACAAGGAATTGCAGTTTCAGCATGTCCAAGGGAGGTAACTCTTACCACCTTGCTTGGCTTGATTGGTATACCTGATCTCTCAGAATATGGAGTAGTACTAGGTTTCTGTGTTTTAACTTTATGACCATTTCTAGTTGTTGGGACACGGAAGAAACAATATCAAAAACTGTCCAATCTGTGGAACAGACATTCATATGTTACGTTAAGAACCATTTCCTATAGAATTGTGGAATTGTTAGAATTGATGGCCTCCAAGATGTACGAATGCATATCAATTTTGTGAACAGATCTGTACCCATGAAGCTGTGCCACATTAAGCACACATGGGGATATTGACATGGAGGCCCTTGGACCATCATTTGGAATATCATGGATGATAAGGGTATACCTATTAAAGTGGAGTAGTGTATTCACACAGGTGGTTCATCCCATCGACATATTAGGCAAATTAGTGGATACATAGATTTCGTCCTAATTGGTACCAGCTTATGAAACCAGTTTCTGGTGCCTTCTCGTTTCCACTTCATCTTAAAACAGTTAAAATACCTGATAGGCGTACCCTGCATTCCAGCAGGGATTGATCTGTAATTATTGGTGTGAGTTTGTTGCTGTCTGTTCCACGGCTGTGGGTGGTTTCACACTAGTCAGTACCACTGACTGGGACTGTGGCCAGGGGTGTCGTCAACATGGACACATAGCATTCATCGTAATAGGAGCCCTGGGTACATGGATATTTGATGAATGGGTCGTTTTTTGTACAATAAGCAGCAAGTCAAGTTTGTTGTCAGGCGTCGAGCAATAGCTGTCTGCGATTTTACCACCAAAGTCAGAGTCTGGTAATAATCAGTTCGATCTGGAATGATTAGCTAATAATAGTCTATAGTAACAGGGGCAGTCGGGAAGCCTAGTGGTTAAAGCGTTCGCTCGTCACGCAGAAGACCCGGGTTCGATTCCCGACATATGTACAATGGGAAGACCCGGGTCGATTCCCGACCTGGGTACAATGTGTGAAGCCCATTTCTGGGGTCCGCCGCCGTAATATTGCTGGAATATTGCTAAAAGCGGCGTAAAACCATACTCACTCACTCACTAACTATAGTAACAGTGTATGTAGTCTAAATGATGTTAAGAGCCATGTAGTCTGGTAGACTCAAAATGTTTTTGGCACAGAAAGTGGTAGTGAATAACCAAAGCTTTCAGGTCATATCATGAATAAATAGGAACAATAATAGTCCCAGAAAAGAAATCCTGAAACTTTTGTAATGAAGTTATTTTCTTTCCAAATTCATCAATGCCCTGTGACAAAATCAAGATAAGGCTTGTGTCACTACTTGCTCTGAATATTTTAATGTCATAGAGGACGCCAAACGAGTACGATTAGGTTGGCATGTCATCGATCCCAATGACGTAGTTGGGTGCTCGTGTTATCAATCACTGGTTTATCTCGTAAATTATTGGGTTCGGACCAGACAGTCCAGTGATTGATAACATGAGCATTGATGTTATCAATCACTGGATTATCTGGTCCGAACCCGATTATTTACAGACCATCGTCATGTAGCTGGAATATTGCTGAGTGTGACGTTAAACAACAAACAAACAAACAAACCATTACCTGTTGTACACCCAGGGTCATGTGGGTTAAACATGTAAGTTTAAGTTAACATTCCTGAATGTGTTTCCAGTACCTTGGATCTTTGCTCATGCTGTCGACCACTGCTATGTCTAGTCCACATTCCATTCTGTACAGTCTTAGTAATACTGCTGATCGCGCTTAACAAGATCCACTCACTCACTCTGTGTGTGGATGAGGAGATCCATGTTGGACCATGTTGGTGTTTCTGTTGCTGCATCGTTACCGCTGGCGACACCCCTGTGAACAGTGAACTCCCTCAAGACAAGGCTGTGCTATTTCATACTTTGTATTTCCAGCCAGGTATGGCTATTATGTATATTGTTTAGTGTGACTTTCTTGGAGAAGGAATAATAATCATGGAGTAGATGGAGAGTGTGGTTGATCTTTACTGCATACCTGTGATGGTGTAATATTAAATTTGGGGTACCGTATTTGCCATACCGTAAGTGCCAATTTTGCTGATAAAATTAAATTGGGAAGAGGGGGGTGGGGGGGGGGGGGGGTATTTAAACTACACACAAGTTAAATTTGTTTCCAGAGATTGATGGAAGCGAACGCGCTTAGTTCAAACATCACTGAACATTAAACATTTTTCATAATCATGATAATATTTACTAGGCAGTTATATACCCCATTAGTCTGTCTTACAGACCCTGATACAAATATATCAAATACAGCCCATGCAAGTCTATAATGTTTGGAAAGTCTACATTACTGCAGTAACAGTCTGAAAATGAAGAGTCTCTGGGCTCCTTTTTATTATATTTTTTATTAAGATAATTTAACATTTTTTTTTTTCTGTAAGATATGTTCATTTCAGAGACTAGATTTTACTTTACTACCCCATTTGTTTTTCTGTTTTTTTTGTAAACAAATCTGTAATATGGCGTGTCCTTTTTTGGTTATAGTAGGGGGCTTATGTAGATTACTTCAGATTGGTCTTGAAGTTGTTTAGGGGTCTCTGTTGGACCAGGACACTTAACATGGCGAATACGGTAGTTCACCTGAATAGAAAGTGGGTAATATAGCTGTTATACAATATAGTGAAAGTAGTGAATGTATATACTATGGAGCTATTGCACGATAAATATTAATAACATTCCTGCAACCATTGTATATTACCATAGCTAATCAAGTTATGATTAAGCTCATTGTGATACTGATTTCATTCTGTCAACCTGTCCTTGTGCACATAGGGGTGTCATTGATTAGAAACTTAAGTATCAATATATTGACTCCGAAGTACAAGAATATATTGATATGTATCAATTAATAACACAGTTAGCTATTCTGTATTCGCATAGATAAAACTTTTTCTATCTAGACCATTTCCTCCCACATCAAGCTGACACGCCGTGGTATAACTGGAATACTGTTCAAAGCAGCGTTAAACGAAACCGACTCCCTCACACACCTATCTGTGGCGGTCCGGTAGTCTAGTTGTTAATGTGTCCGCTTGTCACGCCGAAGATCCGGGGTTGATTCCCGACATGGGTTTAATGTGTGAAGCCCATTTCTGGTGTCCCCTGCCATGATATTGCTGGAATATTGCTAAAAGCAGCATAAAACCATACCCACTCACTCACACCTATCTTGACCTGCAATTAATCAAGCGCATGTAAAATATAAACTAGCCTGATTAATTAAATGTTTGATTAAAGTTTCTGCCCTCTCATTGTCCATCGTAACCATGGTGATGTTAACAAATGTATACATGTCTCTGGCAGTGAATTATGAATCTGGAATCAGTATTCATAAATTGTTTATAAAAATTATCAATATCCCATTGCACGATGACATCCCTATGTGTGTACCATAATTCTGTACATAGCTGGCAGTATTATCACAAGCTTGCGCATATGTTTTTATTTTTGTCTTATTAACAAATTTAATTGATTTTCACTTATTTTCATCATTTTTGCTTCTTCCTCCTCGTTCAATGTCCCATTGAATGTTTCCATGTATTCAGCACGAAAAAACCTTCAGTGTAGATGTCATTTGTTTATTTGTTTATTTGTTTATCTGTTTCCATGCTGACTGTACAGGCCAGACCACTCTTACTATTTGTTACACAAATGGCCTTTTTTTAAGCTTTTGAAAAACAAACAATAATTTATTTAATATCCTTATTTTTAATTTTTAATGTTGTTTTGTTTTAATTAAGGATTTTTTCAATATGAAACATTTAAACAGCATTTTTTACATAATTTTTCAGTTCTCACTTTTGAACTTTTTGGAATGTTTTGGCATCAGTGTAGAAAATTATGAAAACAATATCTAAAGTTGGTCTGGCCTATTTTGTCATGTTGAAGCTGTTTCTGTAAGTATGGGCATAATATAGTAATATATTTGTGATCGGAGTGTAAACATTGGTGTTATGTATTGATATACCTCTGCAGGGAATATGTGGGCCCTATATCATGTGTAAGTTCAAGATGTAAATGTTTAATGTTCTTCTCGTCATAGAGCAGGACAAATTGAGGGATCGATGCCAGGCAGTTGAGTTAGATTAACGAAAAACATCTTGGAAGTGTACCAGCAACACGAACTTATCTCATCTGGTTGAGAAACACCTGACTTGTGCATGCAATGGTATAGACCTTGAGGTATCAAGTGGGCGTGGCAGTTTATGATGTATGAATTTTGTCCCTTCCAGCTGAGGTTATCTGGCTGTGGTTTTAGGACGAATGCTCCTGGTGTTTGTGGTGAATGCCTCTGTGATGAGGGTCGGGGGAACTAGAGCATGCCCCAGTCAGTTTTATGACAGCAATGATACACCCCACATTCATCATTCCTGGAAGGGCAGCTCCTTGAGAAGGGACTTATCTCTGTGGCCAAGTTAGCATGTTTTTTATGGCATACATATTGTGGAATCCTTGCAAAATGATCATACTTTGTTCAAAGATTGTTTTCTGACAAGAGATGTATCTTTATCAATAGGTGATATTAAGGATTCAGGAGGGAATTATATACAGTGCTTGTTATTTACATTATTATACAATTCCTACATAGCGGGAGAGGTTCATTCATTGTCCTAGCTTTATGGTGATGCCCTGCCTCAATGGCATTGTTCTAACTCTTTGTGATAGTGTCAGCTCAAAGGCATTGTCCCAGCTCAAAGACATTGTCCTAGCGCTAAGGCATTGCCCCAGCTCTAAGGCATTGTCCTAGCTCTATGACATTGTCCCAGCTCTGACATTGTCCCTGCACTAAGGCATTGTCCCAGCTCTATGGCACTGTCCTAGATCTAAGGCATTGTCCCAGCTCTGGCATTGTCCCTGCACTATGGCATTGTACCCAAGCTCTATGGCACTGTCCCAGCTCTGAGGCATTGTCCCAGCTCTATGACATTGTACCCAAGCTCTATGGCACTGTCCCAGCTCTGAGGCATTGTCCCAGCTCTATGACATTGTACCCAAGCTCTATGGCACTGTCCCAGCTCTGAGGCATTGTCCCAGCTCTATGACATTGTACCCAAGCTCTATGGCACTGTCCCAGCTCTGGCATTGTCCCTGCACTATGGCATTGTACCCAACTCTATGGCACTGTCCCAGCTCTGAGGCATTGTCCCAGCTCTATGACATTGTACCCAAGCTCTATGGCACTGTCCCAGCTCCATGACATTGTACCCAAGCTCTATGGCACTGTCCCAGCTCTGAGGCATTGTCCCAGCTCTATGACATTGTACCCAAGCTCTATGGCATTGTCCCAGCTCTGAGGCATTGTCCTAGATCTAAGGCATTGTCCCAGCTCTGGCATTGTCCCTGCACTATGGCATAGTTGAATCTCTTTGTGATTGTCCCAGCTCTACACTCTACACTGATTTAGCTCTATGGCATTGCCTCTATGACACTGTACTTGCTGTAAATGACACTATCTTGCCTGGAGTAGCCATCACTTCATGTTGTAATGTTATCCAGATGTCCTATGAACAAAGTTTATGTTTGTATATTATGAGAACGTTAGTTGTACTTGATGTCATCTGCGTATGAATGTTGATTATGTGGCAATAAAGGCTGGCTAGATCATTCACTGTGTTGTGTTGTCTTTACTGGATGCCTCACCAGTCACCAGGCACGCATGGGTGCTTTGATGGGGACTTCAAATGGTGCAAGTCCGTTATTTGCAACCCTGTTCTGTGTTTGAATCCCAAATGCTCCAAGGTTATGATTGTATGCAACTAAGACTTGCATCTTTAAAGCTGATATAACTAAAGCAGTGTTCCTGGTATAACTGAAGCAGTGTTCCGGGTATAACTGATGCACTGTTCCTGGTTTAACTGAAGCAGTGTTACTGGTATAACTGAAGCAGTGTACCTGGTATAACTGAAGCAGTGTTCCTGGTATAACTGAAGCAGTGTTCTTGGTATAACTGAAGCAGTGTTCCTGGTATAACTGAAGCAGTGTTCCTGGTGTAACTAAAGCTGTGTTCCTTGTATAACTGATGGACTGTTCCTGGTTTAACTGAAGTAGTGTTCCTGGTATAACTGAAGCAGTGTTCCTGGTATAACTGATGCAGTGTTCCTGGTATAACTGATGCACTGTTCCTGGTTTAACTGATGCACTGTTCCTGGTTTAACTGAAACAGTGTTCCTGGTATAACTAAAGCTGTGTTCCTTGTATAACTGAAGCAGTGTTCCTGGTATAACTGACGCAGTGTTCCTGGTATAACTGATGCACTGTTCCTGGTATAACTGAAGCAGTGTTCCTGGTATAACTGAAGCAGTGTTCCTGGTATAACTGAAGCACAGTAACTGTTATAACTGAAGCTGTGTTCCTGTTATAACTGATGCACTGTTCCTGGTATAACTAAAGCAGTGTTCCTGGTATAACTGAAGCAGTGTCCCTGGTGTAACCAAAGCTTGGTTCCTGTTATAACTGACGCAGTGTTCCTCGTATAACTGAAGCAGTGTTCCTGTGTAACTGAAGCAGTGGTCCTGGTATAACTGAAGCAGTGTACCTGGTATAACTGAAGCAGTGTTCCTGGTAAAACTAAAGCTGTGTTCCTGGTATAACTGAAGTAGTGTTCCTGTGTAACTGAAGCAGTGTTCCTGGTATAACTGATGCACTGTTCCTGGTATAACTGAAGCAGTGTTCCTGGTAAAACTAAAGCTGTGTTCCTGGTATAACTGAAGTAGTGTTCCTGTGTAACTGAAGCAGTGTTCCTGGTATAACTGATGCACTGTTCCTGGTATAACTGAAGCAGTGTTCCTGGTATAACTGAAACAGTGTTCCTGGTATAACTGAAGCACTGTTCCTGGTATAACTGAAGCAGTGTTCCTGGTAAAACTGAAGCAGTGTTACTCGTATAACTAACGCAGTGTTCTTGGTATAACTGACGCAGTGTTCCTGGTATAACTGAAGCAGTGTTCCTGGTGTAACTAAAGCTGTGTTCCTTGTATAACTGATGCACTGTTCCTGGTAAAACTGAAGCAGTGTTCCTGGTATAACTGAAGCAGTGTTCCTGTTATAACTGAAGCAGTGTTACTCGTATAACTAACGCAGTGTTCTTGGTATAACTGACGCAGTGTTCCTGGTATAACTGATGTAATGTTCCTGTTATAACTGACGCAATGTTCCTGGTATAACTGAAGCACTGTTCCTGTTATAACTGAAGCAGTGTTCCTGGTATAACTGAAGCAGTGTTCCTGGTATAACTGATGCAATGTTCCTGTTATAACTGAAGCAGTGTTCCTGGTATAACTGAAGCACAATTCGTGGTATAACTGAAGCACTGTTCTTGGTATAACTAAAGCGGTGTTCCTTGTATAACAGAAGCAGTGTTCCTGGTATAACTGATGCACTGTTCCTGGTATAAGTGAAGCAGTGTTTCTGGTATAACTGAAGCACAATTCGTGGTATAACTGAAGCACTGTTCTTGGTATAACTAAAGCGGTGTTCCTTGTATAACAGAAGCAGTGTTCCTGGTTTAACTGAAGCACTGTTCCTGGTGTAACTTGGTATTTATGAACCACTGTTCCTGGTATTACTGAAGCACTGTTCCTTGTGTCACTGAAATAACGTTCAATGCTGTGTTAAACCCAGTTCGCTTACTATAAGCATGTTTGAACCCAGGTCAACCCACAGCAGCACAAGCTTGTCATAAAAATTGCCAAACCTGGGGAATCTATTGGACAAGCAGGTATTGCAAGTTTTCCATCGGAAAGAATATAGTTTCCCGGGGTTTTTCAGTTCAAGGCAATAAATAACATCCTTAATCGTCATATTTAGCTGAAAATGAACGGCATCTCCGTCGGAAGTACCCCAAAAAGTTGAGTGAAAGAGCAGTCAGCGTGAATCGAAAGCTCCGGCGAACCACCAGATATATAAATCATTGCGAAGGATTTGCGTGACAAACAAATTAATTTCAGGATATCAACATTTTTTTCCAATTAGTTTTAGGTAGGGGTGATTAGTTGGAAGTAGGGGAAAAATTTCAAAAATGAAGGCAGAAAAAAGTGATTTTTGTATGTCGAATTTGCACATTACTCTTGACTGCATACATACATTACTCGTCTTCGTAAGCACACAGTAACTTGACTGTATGACTACCTCTGCCTCCCAGAGTGATTAATCGGTGTTTTCGTCGCTTTTGGGTTAAAGGCCGCGTTCAAGATTATTTCACTTTCATAGCGTACTAGTCCGGACGAGTGAAAGCCTACTGGGATACCATGCCGCAGTTTAACAGACACATTATACTCCGAGTCGACTTGTCCTTGTTATATCCCCTAATGTCAAGCGTCAGGCAGGGTAACAACAAGTACCGTATTTTGTTATGACGCTGCCAGGGATTGAGCCCCGGACCTTCGCTTTCCGGGCTTAGACACTGTCCACTAGACCACAGAGGTGGTCCTATTAATATGCCTTATCCTCACTATGCCTAATCCTCATTTTGCCTTATCCTCATTTTGCCTAATCCTCATACCCCTGAAAAGGACGTCGCGATTCCGGCTTTAGAATAGGTCTACTCGTGCTCGTGGGTTTCACCAAAGTGGTGGCCCATGAAGATCCGGTTGAGAATAGGTCTTACGCAACCCATGCTTGCCGTAAAAGGCGACTATGCTTGTCGTAAGAGGCGACTAACGAGATCGGGTGGTCAGGCTCGCTGACTTGGTTGATTGCATGTCATTGATGCTCATGATGTCAATCACTGTATCAAGGTGACAGGCCGTGATATAACTAGAATACTGTTCCTAGCGGCGTTAAACCCAACTCACTCAGTCCGTCCATGACACTCCACTTCAAAGGACAAATTCAATGCAGTGACTCATTGTGATCAGATAAACGGGATCATGTTTGTCTGTCGACAATGTAAGTCATTGTTCGCCATGTTGATTCCGGTCATTGTAATATCAACAGCGTAATACAATCTAAACAATCTAAAACAAACATTGTACTTGTAACCACGAGTCTGTAAAATACAGACAACACGTAGCTGTCAGAAATATATTAATGGGAAATACTGCCAGCAAATCCAGCTTCTCTGAGCTCATGTTTTATGTTTTTTTCCCACAGGGATTCTGGGAAAGAATATAATCCCATGCAACCTATACTTGTCGTTACAGGGGCGGTCGGGTAGCCTAGTGGTTAAAGCGTTCGCTCGTCACGCCGAAGATCCGGGTTCGATTCCCGACTTGGGTACAATGTGTGAAGCCCATTTCTGGTGTCCCCCGCCGTGATATTGCTGGAATATTGCTAAAAGCGGCGTAAAACCATACTCACTCACTCACTCACTTGTCGTTAGAAGCTGCTAAATGGATAGGGGGTCTAGTTCGGTGGCTTGGGACGATGGTTGCGTGTCATCGTATCCCAGTTGCGTGGAGTGATGCTACTGGCCAGGTTAGAATAGGTCTTCAGCAACCCATGCTTACCGTAAATGGCGATAACGCTTGTCGTAAGAGGCGTCTCACGGGATCGGGTGGTCAGGCTCGCTGACTTGGTTGATGCATGTCCTCGGATCCCAATTGCGTAGATCGATGCTCATGATATCAATCACTGGGTTGTCCAGACTCGATTATATACAGACCGCCGTCAAAAGGCTGGAATACTGCTGAGTGCGGCGTTCATGTACAATCAGCCAGTAGTACATTTGTGACCACTCTGAGCGAGTGAGTGAGTTGGGTTTAACGCCGCTTTTAACATTATTCCAGTTATATCACGGCGTGTCAGCTTAATGTGGGAGGAAAGCCCGAAGTGATGCAGGTCTCAAGACGTTTACCACTTCGGTGAAACCCACGAGCACTGGTATGGTGCTGACAAACCTAGAAACATAATCGGGGCGAACCGGGATTCGAACCCACAATCATAGGTTTCTGGCGTGTCCAAGGGTCGCAACTCTGCACAGCGAATCGCGGCGCTTTAGACGACTGGGCCCCCCGTGCCCCCGTGACCACTCCGTATGTGGCCATTCTGAGACCAACTGATAATAATAACAGTAATAATGTGCATTCACTAATTGCACGAAGGCTCTATTTTTACCCGATGAACGTACGCATATCAGCGTATAATCATTTTGTATTATCAGCTCCATGGGGATCATACTGCATTCACTGTATTCTGAAAATAGTACAACAGTAGACGACAGCGCTTGACTTGCTGACAGGGATATAGACTTCCGGATACCAGATTCAACGATAACGGTATCGTATAATGGCAGCCAGTGTTTTAGCCCAGACAGTGGGGCTCTTATCCTGGCAACTAACATCCCTTACTCCAGGACGAGGCATAACGAAAATAACAAGGAAATATAGAAAATGATGACGCTTACACAAGTTAATTATATCTGCCGTTGAAATCAAACCCCGACTGTTAAAGGCAAGATTTATTTCCTCCTACACTGGCGGCTATCCCTGGAGTCGCACTGGTTACTGGTAACATTTGCGTTGCGTCACCTTTATTCTGTGTAGAAATCTATTTTGACAGTAAGTTTCGACGAATCTCATCCTGTGTGAGCGTGTACGCTGGGGCTTCTAATGACGGGAGTGCCCGCTTCCCGAAGCGAAATGTATGTTTCGCGTTTGCCAAGTATTTAGTCTGTGCATCAAACAATATGGAATTTTAAAACTTAATCTGTCATACTGTCAAATAAAAAAGAACCAAAGGACATATGCTTTATTTCTGTCATCAGGCTGCCTTTAGCTAAACGTGAATATCGACGATGTGGACCGGTAAGATTTCAGCTGTCAGTTGCGATTTTCATTTCAATATAACTAAAAAAAAGATTCACGTCGAAGACCCGGGTTCGATTCCCAACATGGAGTACAATGTGTGAATCCCATTTCTGGTGTCCCCCGCCATGGTATTGCTGGAATATTGCTAAAAGCGGCGTAAAACCATACTCACTCACACACCAGATAACACGGTCATTCTCTCATTGAACGAGCCCGTGATTTAAACTGTATAAATAATATTCTTATGCCCAAATATGTTTGACAAATTTGTTTTAAAATATATCATAAATTTTAACTCACTCACTCTAACTGAATGGGAAACACACGCATTGTCAGTCTGTTCAGAGCATGTCTTTATTTTTAACGTGAAATGTTTTGTATACATTGAAGTATAAATGTACACATCAAGTATATTTAAAAAGACGCTTTTGATTACAGATTTTCTACAAGACATTTCACAATGATGAGAGGGAAACATTGCAAGACAATGTCTATATTTTACACACACAGTAAATATTTAAGAGTGAGTGAGTGAGTATGATTTTTCACCGCTTTTAACAATATTTCCCCTACACGACGGCGGGGCATATCACAACTGGGCTTTACACATTGTGGCGCATTATGAAGTGCGAACGCTTTACCCACTCAGCTACCCAACAGCCCCTCGCTGTGGAAGAGTGAGTGAGTGAGTTGGGTTTAACACCGCTTTTAACACTATTCCAGTTATATCACGTCGTGACAGCTTAATGTGGTAGGAAAGCCCGAAGTGATGCAGGTCTCAGACGTTTACCACTTCGGTGAAACCCACGAGCACGGGTATGGTGCTGACAAACCTAGAAAAAATAATTGGGGCGAACCGGGATTCGAACCCACAATCATAGGTTTCTGGCGTGCCCAAGGGACGCAACTCTGCACAGCGAATCGCGGCGCCTTAGACCAATGGGTCACCCGTGCCCCCCGCTGTGGAAGAAATAATGGGAAGAATTATTGCACTTATATAGCGGCCTGATTGCACGTGTAGGGGCTGCTTGTATTCATCCGGGCACTGTGGAGGGGAGACTGATGTCTACGTCTTCTTGTTACTCTTGGTTTGTCAGCACCATACCCGTGCACGTGGGTCTGACAACATGCAGTGGTAGACATCAGAAACAAACACCACTTCGGGCTTTCCTCCCACTTCAAGCTCATACCCGTGAAGATCCGGGGTAGAATAGGTCTTCAGCAACCCGTGCTTGTCGTAAAAGGCGACTATGCTTGTCGTAAGAGGCGACTAACGAGATCGGGAGGTCAGGCTCGCTGACTTGGTTGATGCATGTCCTCGTATCCCAATTGCGTGGATCGATGCTCATGATGTCAGTCATTGGATATTTGGTCCAGACTCGATTATTTACAGACCGCCGTCTTATAGCTGGAATACTGCTGAGTGCGGCGTTAAACAACAAACAAACAAACAAAAAATGTATGTCAACTGAATTTCCCCATCTATCGGTGTTATCAGCATCATTGAATGTTTATTTCCAACAAATGGATAATCAAACTACATGTCTGTGCATTGTACCTAATCTTGCAGATATTGATGTGAGATGAGGTGAAATGGAGTTTAACGTCGCGTCCAAGATTATTGCACTTAGATAGCGACGTGCATGTACGTGTGTGCGTTTGTGTGGCCGCTTGTACTAGTCCGGACTGATGCCGATTTATAGTGCTAGCACACTGAGATACCATGCCGCAGTTTAAAATGAACATCTCACCCAGTCACAGTATACTGACTCCGAGCCGACCAGTCCTTGTTTTAGTCCCTTTATGCCGAGCGGGTAAAAACAAGTACCATCAGTTAAAGTCTTTTGGTATGACGCGGCCGGGGATCGAACCCTGGGCCTTCCGCTCTCCGGGAAGACACTCTACCACTAGACCATGGAGGCGGTCTCACCACAAAAGAATACGCTTGTTATTGTATTCTCACAACTGAAATATACCCTATCATTACAATAATAACACAGTCTATTCGTCTAACCCACATCGACTTGAAGCCGTATCTCCGTGAGTGAGAGCTAAGTTGTCATTTAAACACATATTGGTGGAAACCAAGAATAACTGTAAGGGGAGACTACTCTCTAGGCGCCTGGTCTTGTTCGTGGAACCCAAGGATACCTGTAAGGGGACATTACCCTCATGGCGCCTGGTTTGGAGCCAGACACCTAAATTTCCTCACTGCACAATTTAACGCAATTCTTTTCTAATGACTTTATATTTAGCAAACCTTTTGTCTATAGAATACGGAAGAGGTTAATTAATCTGTTAAGACAACTCCATTGAGATGTTTCATCATATATTTATTGCCCCTAAAATATGACTCCATTCATTGACCAAAGCAGCTATATTTCGTATTGAGAAGCGGATAGTTTCGTACTTAAAGTTTACCTCTGGCGCACACGCGGTGGACTCCCCGACCAACATAATGTGTTTAACACCGACATCTAATTTTGATAATTAGAATGAGATAAGATCTGAATTACTGTTACGTCAACACAGGTGTAACGACGACCCAAATAAACAACGATGCTTAAGTGCCGGCTCACGATGAATAATTAAACATGCACTTTGTTGACATTGGAGCAAAGACATCTGTACTGACGTTAAGTTACAACCTGCTCACAAACATCATAACTCATTCACTAATTTAAACCCAGTGAATGATCGGGAGACCATATGCCTGTAATGTTTATACCTGGAAGATTTTCAGTAAACGCCAAGAGTCGACATCGACGGCATGTTTATCCATTAAAATCTGACAGTTATCGTCACGGGGTCAGAGAGCTGCGAACAATGGGGAAGCCGTGTTGAATGTGGTGCACGGTTTGTACCGAATCAGCCCATCATTTCACACTAAGGGGCGGCTCGTTATTCTGCTGTTTAACAGTTTCTTTTAAGGGATTGGTCATTTGTTATAGGGGAGGGTATGGAAGTTTGGGGAGATTTTCTCCCCAAATACATGTAACATTTTTTAATGACCCCCAAATGCATGTAGCATTTTTTCATGACTCCCCAAATGCGTGTAGCATTTTTTCATGACCCCAAAATACATGTAGCATTTTTTTCATGACTCCTCAAATGCATGTAGCATTTCTTCATGACCCCCAAATACATGTAACATTTTCTCATGACTCCTCAAATGCATGAAGTATTTTTTCATGCCCCCCAAATACATGTAGCATTTTTTCATGACTCCTCAAATGCATGTAGCATTTTGTCATGACCCCCAAATACATGTAGCATTTTTTTCATGGCTCCCCAAATGCATGAAGCATTTTTTCATGACCCCAAAATACATGTAACACTTTTTCATGACTCCTTAAATGCATGTAGCATTTTTTCATGACCTCCAAATACATGTAACATTTTTTCATGACTCCTCAAATGCATGTAGTACTTTTTCATGACTCCCAAATACATGTAACATTTTTTCATGACCCCCAAATACATGTAACATTTTTTCATGACCCCTCAAATGCATGAAGCATTTTTTCATGACCCCCAAATACATGTACTATTTTTTCATGACTCCTCAAATGCATGTAGCATTTTCTCATGATCCCCACATACATGTAGCATTTTTTTCATGACTCCTCAAATGCATGAAGTATTTTTTCATGCCCCCCAAATACATGTAGCATTTTTTCATGGCTCCCCAAATGCATGTAGTACTTTTTCATGACTCCCAAATACATGTAACATTTTTTCATGACCCCCAAATACATGTAACATTTTTTCATGACTCCTCAAATGCATGTAACATTTTTTCATGACCCCCAAATACATGTAACATTTTTTCATGACCCCTCAAATGCATGAAGCATTTTTTCATGACCCCCAAATACATGTACTATTTTTTCATGACTCCTCAAATGCATGTAGCATTTTCTCATGATCCCCACATACATGTAGCATTTTTTTCATGGCTCCCCAAATGCATGAAGCATTTTTTCATGACCCCAGAAATAAGTAACATTTTTTCATGACTCCTCAAATGCATGTAGCATTTTTTCATGACCCCCAAAATACATGTAACACTTTTTTATGGCTCCCTTAAAGCATATAACATTTGGGCTTTCCTCCCAAAGTAATCTGACATGCCGTGATATAACTGGACCAGTGCTCAAAGTGGACAAGGCGCTCATTCATTCACCTTTTCACTCACTCACTCACTCACTCACTCACTCACCCACCCACCCACCCACTCACTCACTCACTCACTCACTCACTCACTCACTCACCCACCCACCCACCCACCCACCCACTCACTCACTCACTCACTCACTCACTCACTCACTCACTCACTCACTCACTCACTCACAGATAACGGTCACGTACACCTGTGTTTCTACCTCAGCCAAGTGGGTGTGAGCGGTGACCAAATATGGTTTGTCTGTCGTATTTTGCTGTTGTGACGCACACTGGCTAACCTGATTTATTTTAATAGAAAATTATGAGGGAGGAGAACATTAATCACACCGGTTCCACACAAGCGACTTCAAAGACAATGTTCCTGAAACGCAAAAAACACAACTAGTCACCAGGCGCGCGTAAACTGGGGTCACTGGGTGTAAATCCATTCCATTCCCAACTAATGCTCACTTAATTGATGATAAACAATCATTCGTCTTATCTACCTCTTTAGCCCCAAAACCTCTCCCAGATTAGCCAGCTGACTATACCAATATCCCTCCCCCCTCCAGCTAAATACACATACACCACCCATCCAAAAAACACTCTGAGGTTCCCCCGATCTATTTTATTCAACTGCCTCATGTGTGGAGCGTTCTCAACCTCTGCATCTCTCCTCCCTTCAGCACATCACTGCGTCGTCTATTTAGCATCTTATAATATTACAACAATAACTTCAGTTATAGCTTTTTTCGAATTAAAAACTGTGGTGAGGTGAGGTGAGGTGAAATTGGGTTTAACGTCGCGTCCAAGGTTATTGCACTTATATAGCGACGTGCATGCACGTGTATGTGTGTGTGTGGCTGCTTGTACTAGTCCGGACTGATGCCGATTTATAGTGCTAGCTCACTGAGATACCATGCCGCAGTTTAACATGAATACCCCACTCAGACACAGTATACTGACTCCGAGCCGACCAGTCCTTGTTTTAGCCCCTTAATGCCGAGCGCCAGACAGGTTAACAACAAGTACAATCTTTTAACGTCTTTTTGTATGACGCGGCCCGGGATCGAACCCTGGACCTTCCGCTCTCCGGGCGGACGCTCTACCACAAGACGAATTAAAAACTGAACGAACATTATATCAAGTAACACGGATGGAGTACCAACGCAATGGTAGAGTGAGTGAGTGAGTGGGCGTGTGAGTGAACTCTTCAGAATTTGTGTCATTGTTTACGGCAGTATAGATAATCGAGACTTGACCAGACAAACCACTGGTAGACGACGACACACGTGCAATCACGAAGCCGGACCACCCTACATATCGACATGGAATACAGGGAATCTGGTCTTACAGTAGAAATGTTATGATCGGATCTGTCCGAGGATGTATCTTAAACAGTATTAGTGTCCATAAACTATTTAATAACGGAAAAAAGAAACTCTGCTTCATATAAAGTTCAATAAAAAATATGATTGTTCTTAAATTAAACATCTTTCAATACAAATTTAACAAGACATCTCCCCAACTTTAAGTTCGTGATGCACAGTTTGCACGTGCACGTCCATGCACCGCGCACAATTTGGATGTTTGCGTGTTTGTTGAGAGCCTGATACTCATACACGTGTTTTGGTATTTTTTAATATGAACAGCACACAATAATTGTTTTGTTACCCGGTGCTCATAAAACACGTTTGTTACCGCAAATAACGCCCACGCAATGCCACGGCTTGCTGAAAATCAACATCTACGCGTCGTGGGTATGCTGCAAACAGAAATAGCGCAAAACGAAGTTGCCAGGCGTTTTAATGTCTATCGAAACAAAATATCATCTCTTTCGATCCCATTTTCTCCAGCAGGGCAAGACTCATGACGCCACGGACCTGTCGTCCAAGTGCGACGTCACGTCAACTAGACAACCATATTCGGTTGGTGCGTTTACGGAATCGTTACCAAACAGCTGGGTTGGGACCTATTAGTGCCAGAACTGGACGCAACCGGTTGAGGGAGCACAACATCCGGCCCGACGTCCAGCGATATGCCACGTCATCACCTAGCGCTAGCTTGATATCATCTGAGGTTCAGAGTGAGTGAGTGAGTGAGTGGGTGAGTGAGTGAGTTGGGGTTAACGCCGCTTTTAACATTATTCCAGTTATTCTCAGATGTTTACCACTTCGGTGAAACCCACGAGCACGGGTATGGTGCTGACAAACCTAGAAATCGGGGCGAACCGGGATTCGGACGAACCGGGATTCGAACCCACAATCATAGGTTTCTGGCATGCCCAAGGGTCGCAACTCTGCACAGCGAATCGCGGCGCCTTAGACGACTGGGGCCCCCGTGCCCCCTTGAGGTTCAGAAGGCAAGACTGGGACAGTATACGGTTAAGAGATGAGCCCAGGCCTTATCTGATCAGCTCTTATGGTCGTGCAGGGGTCTAAGGGTCACCGCGAGAACGTCTTGGCGACGCGTGGGTTACTCAACGTCGTTACTTTGGGAGTTAAAGTGTTATGGCATTGGTGGAATCACAATTCATCCTTGTTTATGGCAAATTCAATTGCGTACGCTACCGGCACGACATCGTTCGAGATCATGTTCTACCGTTTGTGCAAATGAAAGGACGTGACGCCACGTTGCAGCAGGATACTGCACAGACCTTTTGAGACGTAACATTGCCGTACTGCCCTAACCGGTTGTTGTCCCCACATGTCTGGGATGAGATGGAACAACGCTTATGACAGGACCAGAACCAGCCGGTAACGCTACCTCAGTTGGTCAAATCTTTGGTTGACATTTGGAGCAACATCCCCCTGGCTGTTTTCAATCATCTTGTGTCAGTATACCACCGCTGCCTCGCCTGTATCAACGCAAATGCTTGAAATTGTTAATTGAATTGTTATACCACCCCACTGTTAGGGCGTATTGCGCTTCCGCTTGTTATCAGGTATGGGTTTTATAAATTATTGTGTCATGATACAACATTGATCCGAGTGACCAAATATTATGTTGTTATTTTCTATGATGTAACATACATATACACCACTTTATATGATCTCTCTCTCTCTCTCTCTCTCTTTCTCTCTTCTTTTCTTCTCTGTATTTACTCCCTTGTTAACGTCATTCTTTCTGCTATCTATTTTACAATCTGCAACCAACTCCTTGACTCCTCTTCCTGCTAATTACCCCGTCCCATATGTTTTCTTTTCTCCCTATCCGGTCTGCCGATATATCTATTCTGCCAAATCACTGTACTTCGACATGAATTGCCGTGAACCAAAGACATGCACCTTTACATCATTCAGATCCAGTAACCCTTGGATAAAATCTCCAGGACTGTAACAAGCGACACCTCCCCCCCCCCCCCCCCCCCTCCAAAATTGAACATCACTCTGCCAAGTCTCGCCCATCCCCTCCTCTTCACCCAGCGTCCGTGCCCCCATCCCGACCGCTCCCCCCTCCCAAGCGACAGCTGCACACAACACCAGCTCCATCAGACCCCGGTTTTCAACATTCTCCCCTTTGACGTCATTGAATACTTCGCCAAATTGATTTGTAAACAATTCCCGTAGTTTTGTGCCCATTTTCTTCTAAGGTGAGGAGAACTGTGTCCCGGCGTTGCTCGCTCACCTGTAATTAGCGCTGTGAAGCCGAGCACCCAGTGCCCAGGTGGCCAGGTGATATACATGTGTCATCGGCATCCCCTTTACATCACTGACGGGCACCTGCTGTTGAGAATCAAACGCAACACTCCCTAGGTTAAAACCATCTGTGATCAAACAGTGCTCTGTGATTGAATTGATCACACACGTGGTATAAGCTCATGACGCAACGAAATCTCAGGTGACTTCAAATCTTGACTGAATATTGTTTTACGCCACAGTCAGCAATATTGCAGTGGTGGCCTGAAAAATATCAAGTTTCGGCCAAGTAAGCTAGGGGTTAATAGCATGAGTAACTCTCTCCGTCGCGGGGGCACGAGTGAGTGAGGGAGTTTGGTTTTACGCTGCTTTTTGCAATATTCCAGCAATATCACGGCGGGGGACAACAGAAATGGGCTTCACACATTGTACCCATTTCGGGAATCGAACCCGGGTCATCAGCGTGACGAGCGAACGCTTTAACCACTAGGCTACCTGACGAGACGAAGTATTGAAATAAATAGCCACTATTTTCCCTAAAACCCAGCCTCATCAAAACGGTTTTCGATGTGTCCGCACTGTCTTCCGTAGTCACCCTTTACGGCCGTGTCAGGGCAGTGGAGTAGCCCAGTGGATTAGGCGTTAGCTCGTCTCACCTAAGATCCGGGTTCGATGCTCAATGGGTACAATGGCAAAAGCCCATTTTGAGCATAACATGTGATGGCTTGAGTAAAACCAAAAGCGGCGTGAAATCTAATTCACTCATTCACTCCGTTCTACTAACTAGAGACCGCCTCCGTGGTCTAGTGGTAGAGCGTCCGCCCGGAGAGCGGAAGGTCCGGGGTTCGATCCCCGGCTGCGTCATACCAAAAGACGTTAAAAGATGGTACTTGTTGTTACCCTGTCTGGCGCTCGGCATTAAGAGGCTAAAACAAGGACTGGTCGGCTCGGAGTCAGTATACTGTGTCTGAGTTGGGTATTCATGATAAACTGCGGCATGGTATCTCATGGTAAATCGGCATCAGTCCGGACTAGTACAAGCAGCCACACAATCACATACACGTACATGCACGTCGCTATATAAGTGCAATAATCTTGGACGCGACATTAAACCCAATTTCACCTCACCTCACCTCACCTCACCTCACCTCACCTCTGCTAACTAGAGCTTTAACCCACATTGCCTTGACACGGCCTGGTATAAGTTCAACCAAACTGAGCTAATGAGCAATATATTGTTATGAAGATGAAACTAATTTGTTTGTGAGTGCTCTTTTAAGTTTCACTTGAAAAAAGATTAAAGGAGGAGAACTAATGCACTAAAGTGAATGAGGTTTTATCCCGCTTTTAGCAATATTCCAGGAATATCACGGCAGGGGACACCAGAAATGGGCTTCACACATTGTACCCATGTCGGGACTCGAACCCGGGTCTTCGGCGTGACGAGCGAACGCACTAAAGATGGGATCTGATTTCCAAAAGATGAACGATAATGATATATGTTGGTGAACATTACCCCCCAAAATTGGCATTATAGGCAGGGAACTGGGATCTTTATTCAGAAAAAAACATTGGCATTGGTATTGGCATTGGCATTATAACCAGAATGGCATTTTGAAAAGGTAATTTGATAGAGCGGAAATCCGTTCCAAGGAAGACGTGGCATTATAACCAGGGTGGCATTTTAAAAAGGTAATTTGATGGAGCGATAATCCGTTCCAAGGAAAACGTGGCATTATAACCAGAGTGGCATTATAACGGGGTTGTACTGTATACTTTCAAAGCAGCGTCACCTGCCGCCGATATTCCACAGGAAAGTTTATATACTAGCCACATTAAGAAACTGTGCACGGAGAAAATATAGATATAAGGGCACACCGTCCATATATGAAATATAGGTTTGAACACAGCAATTATTGGAGACATTCAAACGCTCATGCACGTGCCATGCGATATGACGTCAGTGATGGGGGCCTATGGACGTGCAATGTGTTACTGCACGTGCATCCTGTGCAGCTGTACACAGCATGTGCAACTCAAAATTCGCTGTCACTTTGGAAAGCATGATCTGTGGTCATTCAAAAATTCAAAACTTCTCAGGCGCAGACACAAGCATATCACAAGCAAATCATGCCAAGATTGACAGCTGCACAGCGTCATGAAGCCATTGGAATGATCCGAGCGGGAATGAGGCAACAACAGGTGGCAACACATTTCCAATGCCATCGTAACACGATATCGGCATTGGTGAGGCGTTATCAGAATACAAATGACGTTGCCGACCACCCACGTTCAGGACGTCCCCGAGTAACGACGCCAAGACAGGACAGATGGATTCGAGTTACACATCACCGACACAGGTTCCAAACGGCAGTAACGACGTCCCAGACAATTCCTGGACTGCGCCGTATCCATCCCAACATTGTCAGGAATCGTTTACGTCAGTACGGGATTCGACCACGACGCCCTGCCATACGTCCCATCCTGACACACCGTCATCGAGACAACCGTCTAAGATGGTGTCGAAATCATGTTCGCCAACCTCGAATATGGTGGAGAAATGTTATCTTTACAGATGAATCGAGATTTAACATTTCCCACAGTGACGGGCGCCAACGTGTCTGCCGGCGTTTGGGAGAACGTTATGCACGCAACTGTATTGTGGAGAGGAATCGTTTGGGAGGTGGCTCTGTGATGATTTGGGGTGGGATAACAGCACGGCACCGAACCCCTTTGGTGGTTGTTCAGGGCAATCTCACCCGTGTTGGCTACAGAGATCAGATTCTGAGGCCTGTGGTCTTCCTTTCCTGCAACGTCATGGCCCGGGATTGACATTTCAACAGGACAACGCTCGTCCTCACACGGCTAGGGTCGCAATGGATTTCCTTCACCATTACAATGTCATGTTACTGCCATGGCCTGCAGTTTCTCCAGATCTCTCCCCGATAGAGCATGTGTGGGATGAAATGGAGCGCCGTCTGCGTCGTCTTCCACATCCTCCAGATAACGTCCGTGACTTGGCACAGGATTTGAGGAGGATATGGCAGGCCATTCCCCAGGCCTTCCATGCCCATTTGGTGGACTCCTTGCGTCGCCGATGCACTGCTGTGATTCACGCACAGGGTGGTCATACCCGTTATTGACTTTGTGACTTTGTCGTATGACCCCCTACTCCATTTTGATCTTCTGACGTCATCGTAACCGATGTTGTTCAGGTCCCGTTGACATTTTCTTATGGTCCGATCATTCAGCTGCTACAGCGTCTGCATCATTTTGTTCTTGCTGTGTTGTATTTCAATCCAGAATATATTTTCTCCGTGCACAGTTTCTTTATGTGGCTAGTATATATACAAGAGGACATTAATCCAGCATTCTTCGACTGGTTTCTTCTCAATTGTTTGGGGCACCATTTAGTATCTATATGCGCCATTAGACTGGACACTCGTTATTCCGGACATCCGCGAACCCCGTGGGGATTACGATTTAGAATAGGTCCCCAGCAAGAGGCGACCAAATGAATCATTTGGTCAGGCTCGATAACTTGATTGACGACGTGTTATCTTTGTTCACAATATTAATCACTGGATTGTCTGGTCCAGATTCCAGGATTTACAGGCCGCCGTCATAAAGCTGGAATATTGCTGCGTTAAACAAAAAAAAGGGAGAGATAAAATTAAAAAATTAGAAATATTAGGTATGTCGCGGTTCACTGTTTATGGATGAGTGGTTGTGTGATGTTTGATGCCTCGTGTGTCAATATTACAGCATGACAAGAACGGGTAGAGTTGCGCCCCTTAGGCGTGCCAGAATCCTATGATCGTTGATTTATCCTGATTATCTTTCGAGGTTTCTCAGCACCATACCCGTGCTGGTGAGTTTCACCAACGTAGTAAACTTCTGACACCTACATCACATCGGGCTTTCCTCCCACATTAATCAGGAATGGCACAACTTCATAGAGTGTACGTGCTGTGTCATTCTTGAAAACACCATCCTCCTCAAAAACGACATCCGTTGCTATATTGCGTGTTTCAGGAACCGATCAAGCGTCTACACTTTTGAAACATGGCCAAAATTAGCTCGGAAGTTGGAAGTTGTGGCAACAGTGACAGTGCAATACACGACCCTTAACCTGATGACTTTCCGGTAGTTCATTCAGTAAGTCTCGGCTGCATTCAGCTGTGTATAATACAAAGTAGGCGCTTAATGCTTTACTTGCGGAGCCGCCATCTTCAGGAAGTGTCGTTTTCTTTGATTGAGGTTAGAGTTTGTTCCCACGCTAAGCCAGCGAGCTGATTGACCGATAGTGGGTCAGAAGTTGTTTTTTATCATTCTTCTGTTCCAGTCAGTGTAGAATACGAATTAACAAGAAGAATATACAATCCTTCAAAGTCTGATCAGTTAACAACATGTATGTGTAGCATGGTGAATGTTTAAGGTTCTCTGGGGGCGGTCGGGTAGCCTAGTGGTTGAAGCGTTCGCTCGTCACGCCGAAGACCCGGGTTCGATTCCCGACATGGGTTCAATGTGTGTAGCCCATTTCTGGTGTCCCCAGCCTTGATATTGCTCATACTCACTCATTCACTTAAGGCTCTCTGTTTTACGGCAGGTGGGTAAGCCAATCACGACAAACCCAAGTTCGATTCTCCACAACGCGTGGCACCTTTTTTCGGATATTACCGCAAAAGAGCGGCGCGAATGTACACTCACTCACTCACTCACAAATCCGTTGGTCGTGAGTGAGTTCGGGAGTTAGTGAGTGAGTGTAGTTTTACGCCGCTTTTAGCAATATTCCAGCAATATCACTACGAGGGACACCAGAAATAGACTTCACACATTGTACCACGTTCGGAATCAAAGCCTGGTTTTCGACACGACGAGCGTACGTTTTAACCACAAGGCTACAAACCTCCCTGATTCAGACTCAATGTTTAACAGGCCACGTGATACAGCTGGAATTTTAGAATGTGTTAAACAACGCTAATCACTCAAAACAAATTTAACAAAGTAATATGATCATTTGTATTAAAAACTGCAAGAGCATTATCAACAAGCAACTATTTTAGCATTTCAGGATTGAATAATATGTTGTTTCGTTTGTTTGAAATATTTCGGGCCATGGCAGAAATTTATTATGAGGGCTGTCAGCGCAGATAAAATCGGTTCGAAAACATGGTGTCAGTGAATACAGGAGTCGCTAGTACGGGATTCTGCACGTGCAGCTGTTCAGCTGGAAGCAGCTGCTGTGCACGAGCATGTGTAAAGGAATAATTCCTTCATCTCCCGCACTGTTTTCCCCAACCAAGGCAATTACAGCAGACACTCCCCTTGACGATTGCAACTACATCGTCGGTACAGCAGATACGGTGTATGTTAAGGGAAATGCACGTGTATGCAAATGATTTGTTTATTTATTGTTTAAAGCCGCACTCAGCAATATTCCAGCTATATGACGGCGGTCTGTACATAATCGAGTCTGGACCAGACAATCCACTGATTGATATCATGAGCATCGATCCACACAACTGGGATACGATGACATGCATCAGCCAAGTCAACGAGCCTGACCACCCGATCCCGTTAGTCGCCTCTTACGACAAGCATAGTCGCCTTTTACAGCAAGCATGGGTTGCTGAAGACCTATTCTACCCCGGAATCTTCACGGGTTTGCATGCATACTTAAACCAACTGAATGAAATATTGCGTTTTTCAAACACCTGCGTGGACTGTGTGTTTCAGTGTGGATCCGTACTCAACTTAGAGTGTCTTGGGTGGGTTAGCCAGCCCGGTGATTAAAGCATTGGCCCGTGGAGCCGAAGAGCCGAAGAGCCGAGTTGTTTCCACAATCAGTGAAGCCACAAATCGTGACATGTGGGAGACTTCCTAAAGCGGCGTAAAACCATACTCACTTTTTCTGTTTCTTGCCAGGTGAAGAGTGAGTAAGCAGAATGCAAGCCTGAGTTGAGTGAGTGAGCTGGGTTTAACGCCGCTTTTAACAGTAATCCAGGTATAACACGGCGTGTCAACTTAATGTGGGAGGAAAGCCCGAAGTGATGCAGGTCTCGTGTACCAACTCGGTGAAACCCACGAGCACGGGTATGGTGCTGACAAACCTAGAAACATGATCGGGGCGAACTGGGATTCGAACCCACTTTCATAGGTTTCTGGCGTGCCCAATCGCGTGCCCCCAAATGACAATCTGAAGACTATTTCAGTTCTAAACTGCTGGGCAAAAGAAAGTACAGTAAACTACGGTTATAACGAACACGCTTATAACGAACTGACGGATATAACGAACTTACTTTTTAGTCCCGACTACTTGCTGTAGTTATGCTGTAAAAATGCTTATAACGAATTACGGTTATAACGAACTAAAATTAGTAGTCCCTTTGAGTTCGTTATAACCGTAGTTTACTGTATACACTTGAAAATTTGATTTGACTAAACAAGTCATCAAAATGCTGGGTGAACAGAGGCACCTTGGTACTGAGTCACTTGTCCAGGGTGACACCACACGTTGCTTTTCGGGTGTATGTACGTTGCCATATTTTGTTTGTTGTTTAACGCTGCACTCAGCAATATTGCAGCTATATGACGGCGGTCTGTAAATAATCGAGTATGGTCCAAACCAGTGATTGATATTATGAGCAACGATCCACGGGTACGGTGACATGCTATCAAGCGTTCGCTCGTCACGCCCCAAACCCGGGTTCGAATCCCCACATGGGTACAATGAATGAAGCCCATTTCTGGTGTCCCCAGTCGTGATATTGCTCGAATATTGCTAAAAGCGGCGTAAAACCATAGTCACTCACTCACTCACCAACTCACAGTCTGGCGTAGTCTGTTCTCGTTTTCAGCACATGCAGTCGACAGTCATGATTTCATATTCAGAGAATAACACAGGACTATTGTCATTTAGTATTTTTCATAATTTGTTCTTCATAATACATGTCGATATAAGACAGAAAGCCGATAATTATATGTGCAATATTTACAAATTTCATTAATTTATTTTTAGGAAACTGAAAGTCATAATGCTTTTTATGAAGATCGTGTAAAACAAGAAAAGAACTGTTGTGTCAAGATAGGAATGGCTTAAACGACGCAGTACACTCTTTATCGCCCTTTTTTAAAAATGTAGTCTGTATTTGAATTCCATGAATAGATGGTACCAAAGGTACTCATATTATTTTACAAGTTCATATTCATTATTTTCCATTGCAACTGGATGTAAGGCTGGTTTGTTTCTTCGAAAGTCTGTAATCATTACTTTGTGTTTCCTTTACATTTAGACCCGTGAAGATTCCGTGGTAGAATAGGTCTTCAGCAACCCATTCTTGCCGTAAAAGGCGACTATGCTTGTCGTAAAAGGCGACTAACGGGATCGGGTGGTCAGGCTCGCTGACTTGGTTGATGCTTTTCATCGATCCCAATTGCGTGGATCGATGCTCATGATATCAATCACTGGATTGTCTGGTCCAGACTCGATTATTTACAGACCGCCGTCATATAGCTGGAATATTGTGCGGCGTTAAACAACAACCAACCAACCTTTAAATTTAAAAACAAATAGTTCTTTACACCATTCCGCAAATTCTCAAATCCAATACCATTGCTTTAATTCAGAGTCCTTTATGGGACCCATAACTCACCGCTAACGACCAGCATAGGTTATTCTAACCCGGAATCCCCATTGAAGTGTTGTCATAATAACCATGCGATCCCCATTTCAAAAGTCCGTTGCGGCGATGGACTGGGAGGTGGACACGAACATCTAGTGAAGTATCTGTTGGGGGAACAGTTTACATTCTGATCGCCTTTACGTACGGTTTGGGTTCTGCGACGCTTTCAGTCGTATTTCAGTTATATCACGTGGTACGTCAGGTTGATGTGGGAGGAAAGCCAAAAGTGATGTAAGTCGTCTGCATAAAAACGTATGAAAAACTTACGAGGATATGTACTGGTGGGAAGAGGTGGGGTGATTTTACGTCGTGTTCAAAATTATTCCACTTATATAGCGACGTGCATGAACGCGCGTGTGTGTCTGCTTGTACTAGTCCGAGCATAGTCAGTTTATAGTGCTAGCCCACTGAGCTACCATGCTGCAGTTTGACATGGATACCCTACTCACACACAGTATACAGACTCCGAGCCGACAGTCCTTTTTTGATCCCATTAATACCGAGCGCCAGGCAGGGTAACAACAAATACCATCTTTTAACGTGTTTTGATATGAGGCTTCCGGGGATCGAATTCTCCACCTTCTGCTCTCCGGGCAGACACTCTATCCACTCGACCACGGGGGTGGTCTGGATGTGTGCTGAAAAGTCACTGAATCATAATAAGTTTGAAAACACATTTATCGAATCCGGGCGCGAATATGCGAAGTAAATCTGTACATCGTATTACGGCAACGTAGACGACTGGGCCCCTCGATGTTCATGTAACAGCATCGGGCTTCGTTCTCACGTTAAACCGACGTGACATAACTGCAGTATTCCTCATATCGGTGCTACATCCAACTCACTCACTCACTCGCCTATCACAAGGAGTAGTATAGACACCCTGGACCATGCCCTGAAAATGCTTTCATGGGGGTCTTGAGTCTTATCAATTATGTGATGTCCATCACTGGATTGTAATGCATGGCATCAATATTTTCTTGGTTTATAAAATGAAGCAACTGCTCAGCAAAAAGACGCAACTGCTTAAAAAATAAAGCAAATGCTTAAAAAATGAAGCAACTGCTTAAAACATGAAGCAACTGCTGATCAAAAGGAAGCAACTGCTGCTTAAAAAAGGAAGCAATTGCTCAGCAAAATGACCGCAACTGCTTAAAAAAATGAAGCAACTGCTCAGCAAAATGAAGCAATTGCATAGCAGAATGAAACAACTGCTTAAGAAATGAAGCAACTACTTAAAAAAATGAAGCAAGTGCTGAGCAGAATGACCACAACTGCTGAGCAAAATTAGCAACCGCTCAGCAAAATGAAGTAACTGCTTAAAAAATGAAGCAACTGCTGATCAAAAGGAAGCAACTGCTGCTTAAAAAAGGAAGCAATTGCTAAGCAAAATGACCGCAACTGCTTAAAAAATGAAGCAACTGCTGCTTAAAAAATGAAGCAGCTGCTCAGCAAAATGACCGCAACTGCATAGCAGAATGAAGCAACAGCTTAAAAAAATGAAGCAACTGCTTAAAATATGAAGCATCTGCTCAGGAAAATGAAGCAACTTCATTCTGCTTAGAAAATGAAGCAATTGCTTATCAAAATAACGCAACTGCTGATCAAAATGAAGCAACTGCTGATCAAATTGAAGCAACTGCTGCTTAAAAAAGAAAGCAACTGCTCAGCCAAATGACCGCAACTGCACAGCAGAATGAAGTAAGTGCTTAAAAAATGAAGCAACTGCTGATCAAAATGACGCAACTGCTGATCAAAATGAAGCAACTGCTGCTTAAAATATGAAGCAACTGCTCAGCAAAATGACCGCACCTGCTCAGCAGAATGAAACAACTGCTTAAAAAAATGAAGCAACTGCTGAGCAAAATGAAGCAACTGCTGAGCAAAATGAAGCAGCTGCATAGCAGAATGAAGCAACTGCTTAGCAAAATGAAGCAGCTGCATAGCAGAATGAAGCAACTGCTTAGCAAAATGCACGATGACATAATCTTTGTGGAGTGATGCCGTACCCCCATCGTCTGAAAAAGCACGCCAAGCATTTCTGGCACTGACGATAAATATTGACGCCATACATGTCAAACCAGTGATCGACATCACATACTTGATAAAACTTAAGACCCCCATGAACGTATTTTCAGAGTCAATGCTACTTAAGGTATTTAGGACACATCCACGGATCGGGCTAATGGAGGTGGGGTGTGCGGACATATAGGCGGGCCACGCACCCAACATACTCTTTTCGTAAAGCATACTTAACAAATATATTCCAACCGCCTCCCTGATCTAGTGATAGAGCGTCCCCGGCTGCGTCATACCAAAAGACGTTAAAAGATGGTTACTTGTTATGTTAAACTGCGGCATGGTATCTCAGTGAGCTAGCACTATAAATCGTCATCAGTCCGGACTAGAACACACACACACACACACACACACACACACACACACACACACACACACACACACACACACACACACACACACACGTACGTAGCTATATAAGTGCAATAATCTTGGAAGCGACGCTAAACCCAATTTCACCTCACCTCACCTCATTCCATCCAGTAGAGTCCATAGTATATTCTAAACGTAAGCGTATAACACTGAGTCCTGTTAAACAACACTATGAATGACTCATATGGCGATGCGTTTTCACCAGCTCACGATTTCTGTACGCGAATTGCAAAAATCACAACCAAATGCACCCTCCTTTTCCTAAACACTGTATCCAACTTTGTTATCAACCCCACCCCGTTCCGGAATCTCGAACCTACCGATATCTCGAATAATTGGTTATGATTCTTTTTGTCTTTGAGGAGATGGCGATCACGTGGCACGGTTTGCCGTACCTCACTGTCAAATGCAAGCAGACCCCCACGCTGCCTCTTGTGAACACCCTTGGCCGCTGTCCAAGTGGAATAGCCTGGTTCCCCATCAGTGTTTGGAAACATGTAGACTACCGCCCCGCTCTAAACGCTCTCAATACCCAGACAAACAAAAAGGCATGATTGTATTCTTGTCGCGAGCTTTATAATTGTATGGCTTTCTAACGTGTTAGGAGGCGGCGAGGTGTGTTTTGGTGCCGGTCGCTTCACGAGTGGCGGAACATGATCGTGTATCCATTGCGATAGCTACCCTTGAGTAAGAACGGAAATTAAGCATGTTTTTGATGCAGATCATACAGATAATATGTTTTAGTTGTAATGCAAACGTAAACTGGACTAGTTTAAACATTGTGTGATGTAGTATTTTTGGGGCTGAATTGCAAAACCTTGAAACCTATGATGCATTGTGGTTTTTTTTAGTTTGATCGTAATATTGCCAATGTCCATCCATATATGCGTTCGTGAAGCTCCGGGTTAGAAATGGTCTTTACTTACCAGCAACCCATGCTTGTCGAACGAGGCGACTAACGGGATCGGGTGGTTAGGCTCGCTGACTTGGTTGATGCATGTCATCGTATCCCAATTGTGTGGGTCGATGCTCATGATGTCAATCACTTGATTGTCTGGTCCAGACTCGATTATTTACAGATCGCCGTCATAGGGTGAGATATTGCTGGATTCGCTTAAATGAACATTTGTATGTATGTTTTCGTGTGATTAAATTCACAAGCGAATGTTGTTGTATGCACTGTCTGTAATAATCCACATTTATCATCGCGGTCTGTACTGAATAGGATTTGGACCTGGAAACTTAGCTTGGGCAAAGCATTAGCTACGACGTACGTGGTTTGGGAATGACGATACACTATCAAACCGGTGACGTTACACCCCGATCTTGATACACAATCAGACAGATCACACATTGCATCACGACGATGACAAACAATCAGATAGGTCACACATTGCAGCACGACGATGACAAACAATCAAACAGGTCACACATTGCATCACGACGATGACAAACAATCAGACAGATCACACATTGCATCACGACGATGACAAACAATCAGACAGGTCACACATTGCATCACGACGATGAAAAACAATTAGACAGGTCACACACTGCATCACGACGATGACAAACAATCAGACAGGTCACACATTGCATCACGACGATGAAAAACAATCAGACAGGTCACACACTGCATCACGACGATGACAAACAATCAGACAGATCACACATTGCATCACGACGATGACAAACAATCAGACAGGTCACACATTGCATCACGACGATGAAAAACAATCAGACAGGTCACACACTGCATCACGACGATGACAAACAATCAGACAGATCACACATTGCATCACGACGATGACAAACAATCAGACAGGTCACACATTGCATCATGACGATGAAAAACAATCAGACAGGTCACACATTGCATCACGACGATGACAAAGAATCAGACAGATCACACATTGCATCACGACGATGAAAAACAATCAGACAGGTCACACATTGCATCACGACGATGACAAACAATCAGACAGGTCACACATTGCATCATGACGATGAAAAACAATCAGACAGGTCACACATTGCATCACGACGATGACAAACAATCAGACAGGTCACACATTGCATCACGACGATGAAAAACAATCAGACAGGTCACACATTGCATCACGACGATGACAAACAATCAGACAGGTCACACATTGCATCACGACGATGACAAACAATCAAACAGGTCACACATTGCATCACGACGATGACAAACAATCAGACAGGTCACACATTGCATCACGACGATGAAAAACAATCAGACAGGTCACACATTGCATCACGACGATGAAAAACAATCAGACAGGTCACACATTGCATCACGACGATGACAAACAATCAGGCAGATCACACATTGCATCACGACGATGACAAACAATCAGACAGGTCACACATTGCATCACGACGATGTCAAAGAATCAGACAGATCACACATTGCATCATGACGATGACAAACAATCAGACAGGTCACACATTGCATCACGACGATGAAAAACAATCAGACAGGTCACACATTGCATCACGACGATGACAAACAATCAGACAGATCACACATTGCATCATGACGATGACAAACAATCAGACAGGTCACACATTGCATCATGACCATGACAAACAATCAGACAGATCACACATTGCATCATGACGATGACAAACAGTCAGACAGGTCACACATTGCATCATGACCATGACAAACAATCAGACAGGTCACACACTGTAATGGACCGATGACGCGGGGCGGTGTTAGTGGGTTTGGTTTCAGTTCTTGTTTGTTTGTTTGTTGTTGTTTTTGTTGTTTGTTTATTTTTATTTATTTTTTTATTTTTTATTTTTTATTTATTTAAAAAAAAAATTATTTATTTTTTCGGGGGGAGGTGTTTCGGGGGATGGGGAGGATCAATATATTCATACAGATATAAATGGAAAGAAACATTTTCTTTTCCAGAATATCAAATTATGGGCCCTTAACCACTCGACCCTCATTTTTGTCGGCCCGAAAGACAAACGCTCAGCACAGAGGAGTTATAAAGAAAGCACGGGAACGATATATAAGTTGGATTCACTGACTACAATACGAATAAAGTATGTCAAGACACAAATTAAATAAAAAAATGAATAAATAAATATAGAATCAGTTAGTGCGCGCAATGGTACATACAGTGACGACAGAGCGTGTGGCTACATGTATTACACATGGGTCGGCCACGCTACTTCCGCCCTCGCTGGCTAGCCGGGCGGAAGTGGGGGGTGGGAGGCAGGGCGGCCACATGTCACATCGCCAGAGGCACGGACTACATGCTTCCGCAATTAAAATTAGTTCTACAAAAAGATAGCATATTCATCCGCCGATCCTTTGATAGACTGGTCTAGTGTTCGGCATCCTTTTCCCGTCGAGCGTTTCGTTCTCACCAGCGTGAGTGAGTGAGGGAGTGAGTTTGTATACCGTCATTTTGAAAGTTAAGTATTCCACTTACATCAAGTCAGTTGAGGGTGCGGTGGGGAGTGGGTGGGGTGGGGTTTGGGGGGTGGGGTGGGGTGGGGTGGGGTTGGGGGGTGGGGTGGGGTTGGGGGGTGGGGCTTGGGGGAATAAGACGCGATGCTGTTGGTAGACGTTTACCAATTTACATAATTTATTTATTATACTAACATTTAGTCCCATAATTCTTTCAAAATATAAACAAATATAATTCAAATGGAGCCCAGAACATTCCTTAATATCAGAGCTTAGGCAATCTAGACTTTTCGAATCATTCTAGACTTGAGTTGGACTCGTTCCTTAATTTTTTCTAAATATAAACAAATATAATCCAAATGGAGCCCAGAAAATTCCTTAATATCAGAGCTTAGGCAATCTAGACTTTTCGAATCATTCTAGACTTGAGTTGGACTCGTTCCTTAACTTATACTCTAGGGTCTGGGAGACAGACTACACTTAACTGAAACTTGGGGCTGACAGACCCAGAAACATCATCCCATCTGTCATGAACGCTTTTGAAGTCTTATCACAGCTAGTGAAGTCGCTCTCACCTGTTTTATTGAAGTCGCTCTCACCTGTTTTATTGAAGGCGCTCTAAGCCTGTTTTATTGAAGTCGCTCTCACCTGTTTTATTGAAGCCGCTCTCACCTGTTTAATTGAAGCCGCTCTCACCTGTTTAATTGAAGTCGCTCTCACCTGTTTTATTGAAGTCGCTCTCACCTGTTTTAGTGAAGTCGCTCTCACCTGTTTTATTGAAGTCGCTCTTAACAGCGTCAGTGAAGTCACTCTTATCAGCATTTCAGAACTCAGCGTTATTGGAGTCGCTCATACTAGCGTTAATGTAGACTCTCTGGCAAATCTTTTTTGGCGTCGTTCTTCAGCGTTGGTGAAGTGTCTCTAAAAATAGTGCGTGAAGTCGCTCTCACCAGCGTTATCAAAAGTCATTCTCTCCGGCAGTGAGTGCGGCTTCAAAGACGTTGGCGAGAGCTACTTCATTTCATTTGAGCGTTGTTGAAGAAATATCAGCGTAGCGAATTTGTGGCACCTTGCGTGACTGGATCAGCTGTCGTATACAATCGTATCTGAAAATGACATTGTCAATCTGACACCAGTAGGACCTAAATGGTGAGGTGAGGTGAAATGGGGTTTAACGTCGCGTCCAAGATTATTGCACATATATAGCGACGTGCATGTGCGTGTGTGTGTTTTGTGTGGCTGCTTGTACTAGTCCGGACTGATGCCGATTTATAGTGCTAGCTCAATGAGATGACATGAATACCCCACTCAGACACAGTATACTGACTCCGAGCCGACCAGTCCTTGTTTCAGCCCCTTAATGCCGAGCGCCAGACAGGGTAACAACGAGTACCATCTTTTAACGTCTTTTGGTATGACGCGGTCGGGGATCGAACCCTGGACCTTCCGCACGGAGGCGGTCAGCACTAAATGGGAGGTTGTACTAAGGGAATGCTTTGTGGCGTTCATGCAGAATTGACATAACGAGGCTTGCTTCTGGGTAAGAGAATGTTCGGTATTTGGCATGTGTTCTAAATATGTTTTTACATAACGGAGAGACCGCCTCCGTGGTCTAGTGGTAGAGCGTCCGCCCGGAGAGCGGAAGGTCCGGGGTTCGATCCCCGGCCGAGTCATACCAAAGGACGTTAAAAGATTGTACTTGTTGTTACCCTGTCTGGCGCTCGGCATTAAGGGGCTAAAACAAGGACTGGTCGGATCGGAGTCAGTATACTGTGTCTGAGTTGGGTATTCATGTTAAACTGCGGCATGGTATCTCAGTGGGCTAGAACTATAAATCGGCATCAGTCCGGACTTGTACAAGCAGCCACACACACACACACATACACGTGCATGCACGTCGCTATATAAGTGCAATAATCTTGGAAGCGACGTTAAACCCTATTTCACCTCACGACCTCACATAATGAAGAATTGTCTTTTCGATTTTTAAATAAAATAAATCACTCCTTCCCGTGGAGAACGCCACCTTCCTGTGTTCACAATGAACACAGGAAGGTGGCGTTCTCCACGGGAAGGAGTGATGTATTTTATATAAAAATCGAAACTTAACCTCAGAGCTTGATCTGTAAACATGAACCTGCTATGGACGAACGCGGTATTCCCCACGTTACCATATATTGACATCCGCTTCCTTACATCCTTCCACGTATAGGGTTTGTGAAAACAGAATCTGTTGGCATTAACAGCGTGTATTTCCAGGAACCTAGACTGTGAGATGCGTGTCTATATACCGGACGCACCTGCACGCACCTTGATAGAGAGAGGCCTCTCTATATACCGGACGCACCTGAACACAGCGGATGTCTCATTTCATCAGGCTTCCGTATAGCCTTATAAAGTGCAGCACTACCGCTGCACAGACCATTTGATGACCATGCAGGCAGTATCGTGGGTGGAATCAAAGAGTTATTGATAAGCATACACGCACACGCACACGCACACTCATACAGACACGCACGGACACACACAGAGACAGACACACATGCGCATATGTAGACACGCAAAAACACACAAACACATACACAGACCGACACACACGCAAAAACACACAAATACACACACGAACACGCACACGCACACGCACACGCACACGCACACCTATACAGACACGCACGGACACACACAGACGCACACACACACAGAGACAGACACACATGCGCATAAGCAGACACGCAAAAACACACAAACACATACACAGACCGACACACACGCAAAAACACACAAATACACACACGAACACGCACACGCACACGCACACCTATACAGACACGCACGGACACACACAGACGCACACACACAGAGACAGACACACATGCGCATAAGCAGACACACAAAAACACACAAACACATACACAGACCGACACACACGCAAAAACACACAAATACACACACGAACACGCACACGCACACGCACACCTATACAGACACGCACGGACACACACAGACGCACACACACAGAGACAGACACACATGCGCATATGTAGACACGCAAAAACACACAAACACATACACAGACCGACACACACGCAAAAACACACAAATACACACACGAACACGCACACGCACACGCACACCTATACAGACACGCACGGACACACACAGACGCACACACACAGAGACAGACACACATGCGCATAAGCAGACACGCAAAAACACACAAACACATACACAGACCGACACACACGCAAAACCACACAAATACACACACGCACACGCACACGCACACGCACGCGAGCACTCCCACCCCCACACACCAAGAATAGGGACTGTCAAAATCCGGTAAACAGACAAAAGAGTAGTTAAGAACGTGTGACCTATATAGTTTCAGCCAATTCCTTCAGCGCACTAGAACAGCACAACAACTCTCTCTCCTACACGGTATTGAGAAGCACTTCGGTTTGTGGCCGGAGAACACAGTGCAACAGAACCACGACTCATGTCTTTCCGACATTGCAGACAACACCATTGTCAGCAGAATTCGCGTCAGTAAACACATGTCCATGAAAATATACAGAGCAAATTACAGGATACGCATTTTTACCGCAGGTTACAATTAATTAAAAACAAATTCACAAAAATAATTTTTTTTTTATATAAATGGTGTAAAGTTTGAAACTTGTTATGACGGGGTTTTAATGGGAAACTTGTGTAGTCTTGTTCCTTCGGTAACAAACATGACATTTACCGGGATACAGGCAATTTCCTGCTTTATATAAATATGCTTCAGGAAAGTAAATAGAAAAATTCAAATTTCCTTTGACAAATTCCCGCACTGCGTGTCAGGTGTCATAAGAGCGGGGAGAAAACAGGGGTATTGGCACGTCTCAGCAGACTCCCACAGACCACGGAGAGAACACAGGGGTCCCAGCAGTCTCCTAGAGACCACGGACAGAACACAGGGGTCCCAGCAGTCTCCTAGAGACCACATACAGATCACAGGGGTCCCAGCAGTCTCCTAGAGACCACAGACAGAGCACAGGCTCCCAGTAGATGCCAACAGACCACGGACCGAACACAGGGATCCCAGCAGGCTCCCAGACACCATGGACAGAACACAGGGGTCCCAGCAGACTCCCACAGACCACGGACAGAACAGAGGGGTCCCAGCAGACTCACACAAACCACGGACAAAACACAGGGGTCCCAGCAGACTGACACAGACCACGGACAAAACACAGGGGTCCCAGCAGACTCCCACAGACCACGGACAGAAAAAAGCGTCCCAGCAAACTCCCAGACACCATGGACAGAAAACAGGGGTCCCAGCAGACTCCCACAGACCACGGACAGAAAACAGGGGTCCCAGCAGTCTCCCACAGACCACGGACAGAAAACAGGGGTCCCAGCAGTCTCCCACAGACCACGGACAAAACACAGGGGTCCCAGCAGACTCCCACAGACCACGGACAAAACACAGGGGTCCCAGCAGACTCACACAGATCACGGACAAAACACAGGGGTCCCAGCAGACTCACATAGACCACGGACAAAACACAGGGGTCCCAGCAGTCTCCCACAGACCACGGACAAAACACAGGGGTCCCAGCAGTCTCCCACAGACAACGGACAGAAAACAGGGGTCCCAGCAGTCTCCCACAGACCACGGACAAAACACAGGGGTCCCAGCAGTCTCCCACAGACCACGGAGAGAACACAGGGATCCCAGCAGACTCACATAGACCACGGACAAAACACAGGGGTCCCAGCAGTCTCCCACAGACCACGGACAGAACACAGGGATCCCAGCAGTCTCCCACACCTTACGGATAGAACACAGTGGTCCCAGCAGACTCACATAGACCACGGACAAAACACAGGGGTCCCAGCAGTCTCCCACAGACCACGGACAGAACACGGGGATCCCAGCAGACTCACATAGACCACGGACAAAACACAGGGGTCCCAGCAGACTCACATAGACCACGGACAGAACACAGGGATCCCAGCAGACTCACATAGACCACGGACAAAACACAGGGGTCCCAGCAGACTCACACAGACCGCGGACAAAACACAGGGATGCCAGCAGACTCCAACAGACCACGGACAGAAAACAGGGGTCCCAGCAATCTCCCACACCCCACGGATAGAACACAGTGGTCCCAGCAGACTCACATAGACCACGGACAAAACACAGGGGTCCCAGCAGACTCACATAGACAACGGACAAAACACAGGGGTCCCAGCAGACTCACATAGACCACGGACAAAACACAGGGGTCCCAGCAGTCTCCCACAGACCACGGACAGAACACAGGGATCCCAGCAGACTCACATAGACCACGCACAAAACACAGGGGTCCCAGCAGACTCCCACAGACCACGGACAGAACACAGGGATCCCAGCAGACTCACACAGATCACGGACAAAACACAGGGGTCCCAGCAGACTCACATAGACCACGGACAAAACACAGGGGTGCCAGCAGACTCACATAGACCGCGGACAAATTACAGGGGTGCCAGCAGACTCACATAGACCGCGGACAAAACACAGGGGTCCCAGCAGACTCACACAGACCGCGGACATGCTTGTGTGTGTATGTCTGTGTGTGTGTGCGTGTTTGTGTATGTGTGTGTGTAGGGGGATGATTTCAAAAGCTGTCGGGGAGACATGGGGTGGGGTAGTAAAGAGGTGGTGATTGGATGTTGTGTCTAATGCCACAGTCAGCAATTATAGTCTGATACATACTGTGAATTAAGTTTTTTTCGCCGCAGTGAGCAATATTGAGGTGGAAAGGGTGAATGAGTGTCGTCAGCGCAATGTAAATACTATAGGTTAGACACAGGAAACCAGGGTACATAGCATTATTAAAAAAAACATTACCTTATTAGTACTACTTATGTGTTGACGTGAGGTGAGTGAGTGAGTGAGTTGTGTTTAACGCCGCTTTTAACAGTATTCCAGTCATATCGCGGCGTGTCAGCTTAATGTGGGAGGAAAGCCCCAAGAGATGCAGGTCTTAGACGTTTACCACTTTGGTGAAACCCAAGAACCTAGAAACATAATCGGGGCGAACCGGGATTCGAACCCGCAATCAGAGGTTTCTGGCGTGCCGAAGGGACGCAACTCTGCACAGCGAATTGCGGCGCCTTAGACGACTGGGCCACCCGTACCCCCTGTTGACGTGAAGGATTCGTCTCATTGGATGCTGGAAGCATTGTTGGACGTAAACCCAAAACATGAAACACCCTGAGTCTTGAGAAGGATGGTCAGGGTTGAATATACGTGTCCTGCTGCATCGAGGCGGGCTTGGTGCGGTGTGGTCTTGTATATTTGTCTGTCCGTAGGTTCAGGGGTCGATACATTTACGTTGCTGGACGTTGCTGCACCTTTATATTTTATATTCTGTTTGCAAAACGGATCTGTAATGGAGAAGTAAGTTCCGGGTACAACGCCCACGTGGAGGTCACGTGAGGAGGATGACGTACGTGCACGTGTCGCGGACATCAGTGTACCCCTGACGGTCATCCAACCACAGGAATACGTAGATGTACCAAAACATAATTTTATTGACCATGTATGCTACGAATGTGTTTGTTTGTTTGTTGTTTCACGTCGCACTAGGCAATATTACAGCTATATGACGGCGGTCTGTAAATAATCGAGTCTCGACCAGACAATCCAGTGATTGACATCATGAGCATCGATCTACGCAATTGGGATATGATGACATGCATCAACTAAGTCAGCGAGCCTGACCACCCGATCCCGTTAGTCGCCTCTTACGACAAGAATAGTCGTTTTAACGGCAAGCATGGGTTGCTGAAGACCGATTCTAACCGGGATCTTCGCAGGTCTGCGATGATTCTGTGTTCAGCAGTCAAGTAATGCTTGTCGTTAGAGGCGACTAAACTGCCGGGTATAAGTAAGTATACACTCAATCATGTGAATAGCGGACTTCAAAAGGCCCGACCGCCTCCGTGGTCTAGAGGTAGAGCGTCCGCCCGGAGAGGGGAAGGTCTATGGTTCGATACCCGGCCGCGTCATACCAAAAGACGTTAATAGATGGTACTTGTTGTTACCCTGTCAGGCGCTCGGCATTAAGGGGCTAAAACAAGGACTGGTCGGCTCGGAGTCAGTATACTGTGTCTGAGTGGCCACACACACACACGTGCATGCACGTCGCTATATAAGTGCAATAATCTTGGACGCGACGTTAAACCCCATATCACCTCACCTGACGAAAGTGATGTGGTGAAGCTCCCATTGTGTAACATCGTGGAATCGTTGCTCGTGCTTCTAGACTCGACTGTTTCCCTCTATGAATATCGCAGAAAGTATATGAAAATCAAGTAATCTAACACCTTAGCTCGTCCATTGAATGGCTCTGCCCTGATACCATCTAGTGCCTGTGATGCAAACAAAGTTCTCTTTTGTGTTCGGTTGCGACTCTCTGGTCACAGATTTGTTTGTTTGTGGTTACACGATACTGCCTTGTGTCGAGCTCGGCACTGGGCGAGGAACTCACAAGATCCGTCAAGATAGGGCCTTTTCTGCGAATTGCACCAGATTTTATAAATATATACATATATATACATACATACATACATATATATATATATATGTGTGTGTGTGTATATATATATGTATATATATATTAGAGAGAGAGAGAGATAGAGAGAGAGAGAGAGAGAGAGAGAGAGAGAGAGAGAGAGAGAGAGAGATTGTCATGGTACTTGATTCTTCATAGGTCAATATCATTGAAGTCAGATCTCTTACAACACCTCTCTGCGGTCCCGTGAAGATCCGGGTTAAAATTCATGTTTGGTCTTCAGCAACACATGCTTGTAACAAGTGGCGACGATGCTTGTCGGAAGAAGCGACTAACGGGATCGGGTGGTCAGGCTCGCTGTCTTGGTCGATGCATGTCATCGTATCCCAATAGCGTAGATTGGTGCTCATGATGTCAGTAACTGGATTGTCTGGTACAGACTCGACTATTTACAGACGGTCGTCATATATAGCTGGAATATTGCTGAGTGCAGCGTTAAACAGCAAACAAACCAAATCTCTCTGCGTTTGAATCAGACATCTTCCGGAGGGAAGAGAGTTAACTGAGTATAAAAGTCCAGTTTCCAACCTTGCCGAACTAGGCTGGTATTATGGAGTTACATTTTGGCTGGACTACGCATAGTCCATTCAAAATCGCGCAATGATATCGAAATCCGGTTCGTAAACTGTCATGCAGATTTCGGTCGATTGCAGGATTTGCAAAACATGTGCATCGCCAACTCGTTGTCAACAGATATTTACCAAATATGTTCATGTCTTTTATTAAAGTGCTCACGTGATATGATACACTTCGTGATGTAAGACCCGTCTTATCAAAACATAAATCTTGATTATCGATCAGATCGTCTTGACTGGGCACCGCCATTTTGTTTGAAGCACATGCAAGTGATACATGAGGTGGAATCTGATTGGTCCATAGGAGAGGCTCAAAAGGGACATAGCTCGTAACAGCCACCGGTGGCGCTACGATCGAGCCCAGGAATTCCAGCCTTGTTCGGCAAGGGTGGAAACTTGACTTTTAAAGTCAGTTAACTCCCTTGCCTCGGGAAGATGGAATCAGGGGACTTTGACCTCCCAATCTAAATGCGTGGGTTCTTGATCCAATCTGATGTGGGTTTTCTAAAACCAGTCGGTTTCGTTTTTTCGTCACCTAGACATTTCGATTTGTTCAAATGACAACCCGCATAGAAGATAAACATTTCTTTCAAAAGGACCATGTCGCTCAGAAATGACACCATTTATGAAATATTCACAACAATACATTGCCGTAGTTTTACTTTCTTTTCTCGGAACTTGTCGTTTTAGTTCGTTTTCGAGATCAAGACATTAGATATGCTCGTTGTAAATGTATCGCTCACTCGTGCCGAAAATTTAGAAGCATGATGCTGATTGGCTGATTACATAGTTCACGTGATTCTTGGGCTGTCCTAAGATATGCAGGTGTCGTATCGGAGTAATTGATCCGATTTTAATGAGATTGTTCACTATTTGCGTTACAAAGAAAAGGGTAGTGCCTACGGCGTTACACTACATTCGTTCACTCTCTCCAAACACATTAGCTATTTCATCGCCCCACCGTTGCCTGCTTCACCTAACGAGCAAACTACCAAAAGGTTGAATAAAATCTTTACAGTATTTGAAATGCATGTAGATTCGCGTAAACAAATGAGTGAGGATGGTTTTAAGCCGCTTTTCGCAATATGCCAGCAATACAACGACGGTGACACCAGAAATGGACTTTACGTGTACCCATGTCGGGAACAGAACCCGCGTCTTCCGCGTTACGAGCGAACTCTTCAACCACTAGGCTATCCCGCCGCCCCCGCGTCAGCGAAGTTGCCAAGCGATTGCATCAGCGATGCTGATGCTGATGCTGATGGTGTAGGTGAGGTTAGTGAAAAGCTTCCGACAAAACTGGTCTCAGGGAAAAATCTGGTTTTATAACAGACGTTTAGAAGTTAATGAAGTACAACCTACTTTAAACAAAATCCGCACGTGCGTATAAAATATTTTTATAATTTGTAATTAAATTTTTTTTCTGGGTCTAAATGTTTGTCTAAACATCCCAATATATTTAGGATTAAGATGTTGTTTGATGTTAACGTTCCATGAGGCACATGTCCCTCGGAATATATGAAATTCCGCACCAGTAAGAATAATTACGAAGGTTAATCTAATTTCTGTGTTTTTGTACGTTTCCTTTAATAAAATAACTTGCAAGATAACAGAACAGCGCCCGCCTCATCCAACTGACCTAGAATCAGCCCGGGAAGCGAGAACAATTCCAAAACCAAATTACCCCCCGAATCCACTCTTTACCGAAGAACGCACTCATCCACGCCTCTCTTGACGTAAACACACCACATACCACAACCCAGGTGAATCCGTGGCTACCACTACTGCAAGGTCTTTTCAAACTGGGCTCTGTCTTTCTTCACATGCAGTTAGGCCAAAGCGGCTCATTCCATACCATTACCAGGCCCAGTGCTGACATGTGTTCCTAGCGGCTGCGCATTCCAGCAGCAGAACCACCGGAGCCGAAGCTTACGGTGCACTCCGCGGCTTATGTTTGGATATAATTATGACCATACTGGTGGGCACTAGTTATGTGGCGGCTATTTGAGTTATGTAAACTCCCAGCGCCACACAAATAAGGATACATCGCGGAACCGAGTCTTAAAACAACAACAAGGCCGAGCTGTTTACATCAATATCTCTATGCGATGTACATGCAGAGTCAGTGTATCAGCGCGGAGCCATAAACGAGATTTTCTTCACGGTGTAAGTGTCGCAGTTGATGTGTGAATTTGAGGAAGATATTTAACAAAGCTGCGTGGAACATTCCACGCTTTCGCTTCTTACGATCTGAAGAATCTGACCTCTGCGGTTATGGTTATTCAACATGATATTTCATTACCAATATTTATTTATCAGTGACGGCTGGCGTGAATGACTGCAATGTCGACTCTAGACTAACATTAAGTCTCCAAAATGAACATTTTTTACAGAAAAAAACCAGTCGTTGAATTATAGTTATAACATACAATAAAAAGGAGCCCAGAGACTTCCTTCATTTTCAGATACTGTAGTAATCTTGACTTGCCAAACATTATAGACTTGCTTGGGCTGCATTGGATATATTTGTGTTGGTCAATGCCTGCAAGTAACCATGTGACACGTCCCAGACATGCAGCGGTATTAACATGCAATATTCGTCTCGCTCACTCCGCGCCAGGGATGCGATGGACCACTTATTAAGTAACATAAATCCAAGATTTGGTCCAAAGAAAGAAAAAGAATATTAGACTTACATTAAACCTTTTTTCCATGCTGATTTATAATATCTGAAGGTTCGGGCTATTTGTATCACTAATAGACTGTGTTTTTTGTTAAGTTAAATGCAGATATTCCTCTATTATGTCGTTCGACTATTTTTCTAACTTAACTACTTATCCGGGAAACGCTGGCTAATGAACTTGCGTCATCGTTGATATAAAAAACACACAGCTATAAACTCTTATTTTGGGAGCATTCATTTCATTTCTTTGAGTAGGAGGGGGGCGTTAAATGAAGAGGGTTTTTTTCAGAATAATGCCAATAATACATAGTTGCCCATGCTGCTGTTTTGTGTAACGTACCGGACGTCAAGGATTTGTGATAGTGAAAATGAATACAGTAAGTTACGGTTATAACGAACACGCTTAAAACGAACTGACGGATAAAACGAACTTACTTTTTGGTCCCGACTATTTGCTGTTGTTATGCTGTATATATGCTTATAACGAACTACGGTTATAACGAACTAGATTTAGTAGTCCCTTTGAGTTCGTTATAACCGTACTTTACTGTACTAGTGCTCAGTAAATAATTAGTTTGTTTGATATAGCCGGGGAGAAAATAGATTGCCCTCCTCCTACAAATGTAACGGACGTCACCTTAGTTTCCCATTAAGCTACTTAACATTAGATTAAGGTGTTGGTATTTTTCAAGAGGAAATTTAAAAAAAAATTATTTTCAGTTTGACATTGAGGTTTTTTTGGCGAGGGAACTCAACACCATAAAACGACGCCTTTTGTCTATCAACGAGGCCATGAACATGCGGCCTTCATACAAACTGATACAGAAAGTGTATCAGTGAGATGAGGCAGTCTTCCACCATTTCTCATCGATGAACGGCATGGTTTAGGTAACACACAACCAAATGTTTTCCCATAGACTTCTATAGTACCTTTATATTATTTTCAAAAAAATAACTAGGCATTCAAAAGCCATTTCATATACATATATGCACAGTCTGGCCTCAAACAATTAAAGCTGCAATAAAAACACAAATTTTCAGCTCCTTTTCCGAGTACAGGAAGCTGAACACACAAACCCCAGTTCCGCACAAAATGTCACCTACTTGAAAATATCTGCGCTCACATAAAGCACAAGTAATTTTGTTTAAGAAATATTGAAAAATATGGTCAGTTTTTATTACTGGATGGATGTACATTTATAAGACATAAAAATCTTACACAATATCATCCAATCACAGCCTGCATATATCCCTCGATCTGCCCTGAAGGCTACGAAAACCGCACTGTCACAACTGGTTCTGATTTAGTGTAGTAGAACCTAAAGCGGAGTAATGCGCAACAGTTAGCAGTGCAGAGTTGCGTCCCTTGGCATTTGGTTGGTGGTTCCAACCCCACTTCCCTCAGACACCGATTCCAGCAGTCAGCGCCACGTAACTATTATAGTAGTCTTCATTCTGCGACCTCTGCTGGAAGGGAAAGATTGGCTTTATCAAAATGGCTGCCGTGGCGACCATTTTTTTAAAAAGGTCTTTTTACATTACAAGGTATAATCACAGACGCAACAGCTGCATTGGCGATATCGAAAGATGTAATTATTCGAAAAATAGAATAAAGGGTCCTTTGTGTGTTGGTTTGTGGAAGGAGGGGTGTGTTGGTGTGTGATGGGTGTCGGGGACTGAAACCTCGACACATCCTTGATCATCTTCCCGAGGCAAGCGTGTCCACCATCCTATATCCCAGCCTAGTTTCTACCCTTGCCACAACAAACTTCTTTTCTTGGCTCGACCATGGCGCCAGCTCGCGTAGATCACGAGTTGTGCCCCTTGTAATGAAAATGCGATATCCAATCAGATCGCTGTTCTTATCTCGTAGAGCCTCACAAAAATGGCGACTACCATAAGCGACGACCTCGTCGAACAGATAACGAAAACGTTCGCGTTTTCATCCCTGACACAAAACGTAGGCAATCGTTTGGGGGTTTAAAAGATAAAAAGACGTTTCAACAAAGACAGACAGCGGTAAATCACTTTTATACGAAGGTGTACCAGTCGTGGATGTCGATTTTGTCAAACGTTCTCTGATTTTAGAAAAGATATGAGCGATAGTCCGATCATATTTAGAACAGGAAAGCTGGCTTGATATGGCAAGGGCTGAAACAAGGCTTTGATAAAAAGGCTTATGGACGCTCTTGCCTCGGGAAGATGGTCCTTATATACAGAATCAAAATACATGCTCTGGTGCACGCTATACATGCATATGGTAGAGCGTCCGCCCGGAGTGCGGAAGGTCCGAGGTTCGATCCCCGACCGCGTCATACCCAAAGACGTTAAAAGATGGTACTTATTGTTACCCTGTCTGGCGCTCGGCATTAATGTGCTGAAACGAGGACTTGTCGGCTCGGAGTCAGTATACTGTGTCTGAGTGGGGTATTCATGTTAAACTGCGGCATGGCATCTCAGTGAGCTAGCACTATAAATCGGCATCAGTCCGGACTAGTACAAGCAGCCACACACACACATATACACGTGTAGCACGTCGCTATATAAGTGCAATACTCTTGGACGCGACGTTAAACCCAATTTCACCTCACCTCACCTCACCTCACCTCACCTCACCTCACTTCACCTATACATGTATCCCATCACCCGATGGTTCTCCCGGGTAGATCGGGTAGAAGACGGGTAAAGAGGTAGATGGTAGGAGAAGGGTGTTGTGTATTACAACATTCCGCTGCCACACATGATAGTATTTGCGACTTCGTTTTGAATATTAAATGTGGTAAACAAACATCCCACATTTTGTTTACTTTTGCCCAAACGCCCGTAGTCTGGCCTCGAAGTAGTGGGAGACACAAGGTGGCCCGTTGCCAAACATCAAATTGCAAAACTGTCGGAAGTCTGAATGAGCTCCGAATCCCGCACACTTAATTACTCGCACGGACCGAAAATTCTAATTAAGGTGTGTGGTGCTTGCATAAACTTATCGTCATTCAAAGACGGTTCAGCAAATAACCACGGCCCGGATTGGAGTTGAATAGGCGTCTCAGTACAACTTATTCAACATAATTATAGGTGGCGAAACTGCTTCCGAAATTATCGGAACTGTAAATGTGGATTACATATATGCCGGTCACCCTATTAAGATGGACGTAAGTATTTATCTAATTGTACATACGTGAAGCCAGATGGACCCCACGTGGTGTAGCTGATGAAGCCAGTTATGTTCGTTAATCTGCGTTGGGGATGCCAGTTTATCGATCTCAGGACTCGGCCTTGACGTTGATCTTGACATTCTCCATCCCACTCCCTAGACTAACGCTTAGTTTCTGGAAATATGTATTTTTTAATGGAAACAAATAACTCCATTTATATTGAAAAGAAGCTCCAGTGAGAGGGGAGACCTGTGGATAAACCTGTGGCTATCGAAGGGGGTGGGGTAGCCTACAGGATAAAGGTGTGAGGTGAGGTGAGGTGAGGTTATATACCGACGTGTGTGTGTGTGGCTGCTTGCACTAGTCCGGACTAATGCCGATTTTATAGTGTTAACCTACTGAGATTAACATGAATACCCCATTCAGACACAGTATACTGACGGCCCTACTGTTTTAGCCCCTTAATGCCGAGAGCCAGACAGGGTAACAACAAGTACCATCTTTTGACGTCTTTTGGTATGACGCAGCCGGGGATCGAACCCCGGACCTTCCGCTCTACGGGCTTGCGCTCTACCTCTGGACCACTGAGACCGCGGTCTATATAGCTTTAGGTCACCCTACCCCTATGAACATCGCAGAAAGTATGTGAAAATAAAGTAATCTGAAACCTTAGCTCTCCACCGCTCAGCTCTGTCCTGTTTACAACCTATCCATTAGGACCTGTGAAGATCCGGGGTAGAATAGGTCTTCAGCAACCCATGCTTGCCGTAAAAGGCGACTAACGGGATCGGGTGGTCAGGCTCGCTGATGCGTGTCATCGAACCCAATTACGTGGATCGATGCGCATGATGTCCAGACTATTGTCTGGTCCAGACGCGATTATTTACAGACCGCCGTCATAAAGCTGGAACATTGCTGTGTGCGGCGTTAAAGAACAAACAAACAAACAGCCCATTAGACAGCAGGTCAATTGTGACCAGATTGTAGATTATTTAAGGTAATATAATATGTTGTATTGCCATATAAAGAGTCTGGACGCCAGTTTTGTTCACAGATATGTCATACTGCCTGATGCCATGTTCTGCAGTGTCCCAGGAACTCGGGAATGTCTGCTGACCATGTTTCTGACCTGCTGACAGTTTTATTACAAGACAAATTTTTTCGATAACTAGACAAATGTATATTGTGCATGAGAGGCCTTAAGTACAACTGATTGATAATATGAGGTCAGTCACATGAGGTTAAGACATAGCTACGTTAACTCATGTTCAACCGAAACCTTAGCCTGTCTTACAGACCCTGATACAAATAAATCAAATACAGCCCATGCAAGTCTATAATGTTTGGTAAGTCTAGGTTACCGCAGTCCTTTTGGCAAGTCTAGATTACTGCAGTCTGAAACTGAAGAGAGTATCTGGGCTCCTTTTTATTATATTTTTATTAAGATAATTTAACAACTGCTTTTTTCTGTACATGTTCATTTCAGAGACTTGATGTTAGTCTACCGAAACCTGTCACATAGGGGCTGAGGGACTGCCTAGTGGTTAAAGCGTTCGCTCGTCACACCGAAAACCCGAAAACCCGGGTTCGATTCCCCACATGGATACGATGTGTGAAGCCGATTCACGTGGAATATTGCCAAAAGCGGCGTAAAACCATACTCACTTACTCACATGTGACTTGGAATCTTGGCAACATAACATTTTCAATATTATCAAAATTTAATATATTTACAATTGACTGTTTACACTAAACCATATCAACAATCCATAGGATGACTTGCATTCTTTAACATGAGTTATACCTTTAATCCGGAAACGGAAGTTAAACTACCAGATTGGAAGAAACAAAAAAGACAAAAATTACAAAGGACTCTTCAAGATAGGGACATGTTCTGCGAATTGCACTAGAGTAAGACCCGGGCTCGGTTCCTGGAATTGGTGAAACGTGTGAAGCTCATTCCTGTCACTCCTCGTCGTTGTATTGCTAAATATTTCTGAAGGCGTTGAAAAGTCAAACTCATTCACTCAATTAAGCTGCACAGAAATGCAGCGTTCCCCCATTGACCTGCATCCCCTACCCCCATCCCCATCCCCATCCCCACCCCCATCTCCCCTTTCCAGGATTGACGAAGATACGAGCTCGAGATGCGGGCTCGCAACGCCACAGGCATGCTGTACAGACGTGCGAGTGATAAGGGATCGGTGAGGATTTTTAACCGGTCTTTCTTCATTAGTTACGTACAGGTTTTGTCGCGGAGCTTCGCGAAGGTGTATAGGGACAGGCTTGAATTCCACTCGAGTTTATCATGGCCATATTACCAACATACTTACATATTTACAACAGTAAAAGGACTCCCTATGGGCCAGCTTTTCAAAATATATCTTCAACAAGTACCTGTTTGGCGTTTTGGTAATCCACCTCGACTCGCACCACCCACCCATCAAAATGACGATATTGGGTGAGTCAGTGATATTTCAGCAATATCACGGCGGGGGACACCAGAAATGGGCTTCACACATTGTACCCATGTGAGGAATCGAACGCGTGTCTTCGGCGTGATGTGCAAACGCTTCAACCTCTAGGCTACACTACGCATAAGCGGCAGTCATTCAATGGTATAAGTGAATATGGTTTTACGCCGCTTTTAGCAATATTCCAGCAATATCACAACAGGGGACACCAGAAATGGGCTTCACACATTGTACCCATGTCGGGAATCGAACCCGGGTCTTCGGCGTGACCACCGCACGCTTACCCACTAGGCTACCCGACCGCCCCTTCAATGGTATAAACATTACAACCATCTGGCATCAAGTGATGCTTGTTCAATTCGGGATGTGAGGGGCGGAGGGTAGTCTAGTGCTTAAAGTGTTCGCTCGTCACGCCGTTATTTTTCAACACGTTTTAGATAAATAGACAGATGTTTATTGAGCACGAGAGGCCTAAAGAACAACTGATGGATAATATGAGCTCAGTCACATGAGGTTAAGACATAGCTACGTTAACCGATGTTCAACAGAAACATGTTACATGGGAGCGGTGGGTTAGCCTAGTGGTTAAAGCGTTCGCTCGTCACGCCGAAGACACGGGTTCCATTCCCCACGTGGGTACAGTGTGTGAAACCCATTTCTGGTGTCCCCTGCCGTGATATTGCTGGAATATTGCTAAAAGCGGCGTAAAACAATACTCACTCACACTAAATCGGGATGTACAATTATTGTAATCGTTCAGATTAAAAAAAACCTCTAGGTTAAAAGGTTATTCAGGACCACGAAGTTTTGTTTGTTCTCCAAGACATCATTTAAATTAAAATGGCAATATTTGTTACGCCTTAAATGCATGCAAGTTTGGTCTATGTCAGTCTCTGCACTCAGTTATAGTTCTGAAAGCAAAAAATATATTTAGGCTTATAGTTTAAATTAATGAAATATCTGTTTTTGCAGATGTAGCTTGAAAAAATACACAATCCCACAAAAATATATACGTACAATGTGTGACCCCTGAAGATCCGGGGTAGAATAGGTCTTCAGCAACCCATTCTTGTCTCCCCGTGAAGATCCGGGGTAGAATAGGTCTTCAGCAACCCATTCCTGCCGTACATGGCAACTATGCTTGTCGTAAGAGGCGACTAACGGGATCGGGTGGTCAAGCTCGTTTACTTGGTTGATACATGTCATCGTATCCCAATTGCGTGGATCGATGCTCATGATGTCAATCACTGGATTGTCTGGCCCAGACTTGATTATTAACAGAGGGCCGTCATATAGCTGGAATATTGCTGAGTGCGGCGTTAAACAACAAAAACACAAACGCACGTACAATTTGTTCATGTTGTGCTACACAAACTGAATTCTTCATGGAGCATAGCTGTTCAGTGTGGTTTGTGCAACATGTATTTGACCGTCTTCTGGTAATGTAAAAGTGTCGAAAATGCAAACATACTATCCATTGTGCTACCCTACCATCCGGAATGATGACACACGTTTTGGAAGATTGAATGAGTGAGTTAAAATTTCGGCATAATGTCAGCCACATAGCGATGTATTGGAAGAGTTCTAAATAACATTGACAAAAGCCGATGACAATGTTTAACTCTACTATGATAGGTTATCAAGTAAGTTATCGAGTCTGACGGGGCGGTAGGGTAGCCTAGTGGTTAAAGCATTCGCTATTCAAACCGACGACCCAGGTTCGATTCCCCACATGGGTACAACGTGTGAAGCCTGCTCTGGTGTCCCCGCCGTGATATTGCTAGAATATTGCTAAAAGCGGCGTAAAACCATACTCACTCACTCACCGAGTCTGACCACCTGATCCAGCTAGTCGCCTCTTAAAAGCTTCACGACCCGTGAAGATCCGGGGTAGAATAGGTCTTCAGCAACCCATGCTTGCCGTAAAAAGCGACTATGCTTGTCGGAAGAGGTGACTAACGGGATCGGGTAGTCAAGCTCGCTGACTTGGTTGATGCGTGTCATCGTATCCCAATTGCGTGGATCGATGCTGATGATGCCAATCGCTGCATTGTCTGGTCCAGACTCGATTATTTACAGACCGACGTCATATAGCTGGAATATTGCTGAGTGTGGCGTTAAACAACAAAACAATACAAATAAATAAATAAAAGCATCACAGGTGGCTGGGGACTGACCACCTCTCACCCAGACTCCCCACAAGTGATTGAAGTCTGTTTGCAGTTACACAATATGAATTATTTACCCATCTCTACAACTCTGTAACCCTAATCCCCCGGGAATATCCGGGTTAGGTCATCAGCAAACCCGTTTGTCGTAAGTGAATAAGTGCGCACTTTTGCAGCTATTCGCCGAGAGAAATGTCGTAAGAGGCTGCTAACGGCATCGGTGGTCGGGCTGGCTGACGTGGTTCATGTCATGTCATCGTATCCCAATTGCGTACATCGATGCTCATGATAGCACTAGCTTTTCTGGTCCAGATTCGATTATTATTATTTTTTTAAACCAAAAACGCTTACATGAACTCTTAAACAAGCGTGAATTTGAAAACTATGCGAATAACCTGACGATGGTTGTGACCGTTTATTTTATCAGCACATTTCCTTGAACCAACCCCCTAGCCATGTCTAGCAAGTAATGAACACGTCTTAATTTAGAGCACTAGGCGTCCTGGTGCATCTTAACCCCAAATGGTTGTGCAGACACGTTAAGAATGATACGTCAGGTGAAGGATGGGTTAATTATCAACCCACTTTGTACAGCGAGATTTAATAAACAAAATTCTTCAAAGAAACCCAAAGCAATGGCAGCGCTAAATCTACATACACAATTGTTCGCGCTCTCAACCAACTAACGGAATCAAGACAAAGGACGCACTTCATCTTCAAAAGAAACAAATCACCGGAACTAACCACTCTCAAATCTCTTCTGCATCCATTTACCCCCGTGAGAGCATTACCGTATGGCAAAGGATAAGCTTAACCGACACATGTTTAACCTTGGACCGACAGAGCTCAGGGAAAAGGGACACCTGTTGGTGCTAGCGTTCGTTTGCACGTGCCCTGTCAGTCTTGCAATTAGCATGGGTTCTCACCTAGCTCGACCCCCACCCCTACCCTGCCAGATAGTTTAAGTGCCCTACGACCAGGCCTCAAACTTCTAGGAACGTTGCTCAATCCATGGCAAGTACGAGCCAATCCCGGAGCTATAAATGTGTAGAGCTATCAACTGCATCGCCGCGACACACCAACCGCGATATAACTGGAGCTAGTTGAAAAGTGCATCTTAACCGCAGCATCTAAACCAGAGCGGGGGGAGAGGGGAGGGAGCGGCGCTTGTGTCCAGTTTCCCGCCGCACGTGCTGTACCTGGTGTAGCAGACGATTCAACACACGTCACGGCGGTGCCAAGAGTCTGCTCCGAAGTGCATCCTGTCCTGCGCACGCGCACACCTCACTTATGAGATTGCGTGGTATAAATTGATGCGGCTAGCCCATGGTGTAGCAGTGTGAGCCGGGTGATACACGGGATATGGTGCTTCCTAAACGGAGGGGTACGCGAACAACGGACACGAATACCATGGCAACGCGTGTACTTCTCACCACACTCGCTTTAGCACTGATGGCAAGGTAAGTCACGTGACCTCCACAGCAGACGACAGGGTATTCTGTATTTGTGATTCATAAATACTCGCGTTTTTTAGACGGAAACAGGTTGACACGTTATCTTGTGACTAAGGATTGACTTGTCACATGTGTTCAACTATCCCACTGTGAGACAATACCACGTTTACCGTGATCAACCGGTCTAATTCCTATATAATCGTAGACACGGAACGAAACCGATATTTTTGTTAATTAGAAATATTAAGTAATTAAATTGTATTAATTACATAAATATACTACAAATGAAAATTTGTGCTACGGTAAATATCTCCGATGAACAATGTCAAATTATTTTGAAATTGATTTTGGTATGTATATAGTCCTGTGAAAGAAGAAAGTATTTGAAAAGCAAGTAATCTGAGACCGCTGCTCCAGATCGCCTACAGCATGGCACTGTCCTGTTTACAGACAGTGGCTGTCACACTCCATTAGATAGCAGGTCAAATTTGACCAAAATGTAGATTTTCATGTGAATACAATATAAATTTGAGACGAATACTTAGTTCCTCTCATGTACTGGCAAGACACTAGATTTGTTTCTTTATCGTTATATGATACTGTGTGTGTCAAGATGTGCAGTGGGTGGGGAACTCGGGAATGTCTACTGACCACACATTGCTGACCAGCTGACAGTTTTATTACAACACAAAATCCTTCCACATAGGGCCATTTCCTGCGAATTGCACCGGAGTTCAAGGTCCATTACTCATCGTTTTAACGATGTCGGCGTGACGTAAACAGGTGTATTATGAAACAAATAAGTTTCACAATGTCTGGTTGGTAAAGTGATATTGAAACGAGGGGTAACAAAAGTCCTAAACATGGCGGTTAATGTCGTCTGCTTATCGTACACCATATTGTGAGGTGAGGTGAGGTGAAATGGGGTTTAACGTCGCGTCCAAGATTATTGTACTTATATAGCGACAGGCATGTACGTGTGTGTGTTTGTGTGGCTGCTTGTACTAGTCCGGACTGATGCCGATTTATAGTGCTAGCCCACTGAGATACCATGCCGCAGTTTAACATGAATATCCCACTCAGACACAGTATACTGACTCCGAGCCGACCAGTCCTTGTTTTAGCCCCTTAATGCCGAGCGCCAGACAGGGTAACAACAAGTACCATCTTTTAACGTCTTTTGGTATGATGCGGCCGGGGATCGAACCCCGGACCTTCCGCTCTCCGGGCGGACGCTCTACCACTACACCACGGAGACGGTCACACCATATTGTGACGTACACTAGTCACGGGTGCCCTGGATGAGGTACTCTCACAAAGGGATAAACTCGACTTGACGATAACAAGGCAGTATGTAATTCTTTATGGGTAAGTATATAAGGTGTGATATACCAGTCGCAGAAAACAGTACAAATACACTGATTATGTTCAGTAAGCAAGTGTAAAACAGGCCATCTCTACAATGAAAATCCTGGCAGGACATGACCCATTCTATCCGTATTGAATCACAGCTACGTTTGGTTATTTGAGTGAAGGAAGGAAGGAAGGAAGAATGAACAAACAAATAAATGAATTTTACTTGTCGATTTATTCGCTGAAGTCATTTCCTTATCTGTGCCGTACTTTGTACATAGTCTTTATTTAATTAAACCACGGGAAGTACATTGTAGTTACATTAAATAACAGTAAACTACGGTTATAACGAACTCAAAGGGACCACTAACTTTAGTTTGTTATAACCGTAGTTCGTTATAAGCATATATATACAGTATAACAATAGCAAATAGTCGGGACAAAAAAATCAGTTCGTTATATCCGTCAGTTCGTTTAAAGCGTATTCGTTATAAACGTACTTTACTGTATAGAACAATATGTGAACAATAGTATTGTGAATTCACAAGCACGGTACAAATGACATTATTGCAGTGTATAAGTATACAGTACTGCTTGTAGGTTCCTTGAGCTGATTTTTTTTCTTCTGTACACCTGGAGTTGACCAGCAACCGATGCCCATGTCTTCAAAAATAGGTGTGATACAACCAAAAAGTGTTACACTTTTGGTATCTTCCCACTCACAGTCATGGAGGCTGAATACTGACAAATTTCCATATTCATATATTCTACTCAAAACAACGGTTAAGAACCACTTGATTCTTTCATATTACTAAAAGGCGGCGGGGTAGCCTAGTGGTTAAAGTGTTCGCTCGTCACGTCGAAGGCCCGGGTTCGATTCCCCACATGGTTACAATGTGTGAAGCCCATTTCGTGTGTCCCCCGCCGTGATATTGCGGAATATGGCTAAAAGCGGCGTAAAACTATACTCACTCACATTACTACAGTTAATCTGTCATCGGGAAGGTCTTGAGTTTATTTTGGTAGAATACGTAGAGTAAATCACCCACTGCATACTCTTTGTCAGAACGTTCAGCATGGCGTGTGAAGGATTTGTTGTTGGCCTGAAGACAATTTTCGATAACAGAATATATTATAAACACCCCACAAAACAAGCCCACCCCATCCCCAACCCCTGATATCAAATAACCGACCTCTTACGTGCAGACGACGATGTTGATGTAGACGTTGATGTGTCGGCAACATCGGACGTAGTCCCAGATGATTATTTTGCTGTGATAGTACTCAATATATCAATATGCAGTCATAGTCGACATCGTATCAGCAGATGGAAGAGAAAATTAGCAGACAAAGTTCTAATAGAAGATCTCGTAGTATTAACGTAACAATTAACTGGATGTTGTAGAGAGGGGAAAATGTATATCTGTTACAATAGTAATAACAATATACAACATCGTGGCAGTAGTAGCTGTAGTAGCTGATGGAGCAGAGGACGTGGCAGATTGGGCAGATACGAGGGGGCTCATCAGCACGTGTATTCGCCTGAGATAATAACATGCAGTTGAAGTGACGTGGTTTGATATGTTTTACGTAGTCGCCGACGTTGTAGTACATGTCGAGTGAGTGAATATTATTTTACGCCGTTTTCAGCAACATTCAAGCAATATCACGTCGAGTACACCAGAAATGGGCTTCATATCTTGTACCCATGTGGGGAATCGAACCCCGGCCTCAGACGTGACAATTGTAAGATTTTCTTTCGACCCTTTAACCACATCATGCTTCATGAGTTATATTTAGGCTGGACTAACGAGTCTAGGATAGTCCAATCAAAATCGCCGGTAATCGACATCAGGTCGGATTTTCGGTCGATTGCAGGATTTGCAGAGCATTTGAACCGTCAACCGAACGTCGACAGATATTTTCCAAATCATGTTTTTAGTCGAGGTGCTCACGTGATTTGATGCTCTTCGAGGATAAGACCCGTTTTATTGCAATATAGATCTTGATTATCGATCAGATCGTCTTGACTGGGCGCCGCCATTTTATTTGAAGCAAATGGACGTGATATGAGAGGTGGAATCTGATTGGCCAACAGGAGGGACATAGATGGGACATAACTTGTAGTAGGCACTGGTGGCGCTACGATCGATTTCAGCCTAGTTCGGCAAGGGTGGAAAATGTACTTTTATAGTCAGTTAACTCCCTTGCCTCGGTTATCTCACGGCGGGTCAGCTGGCTTGATGGCGAAGGGAACCCTGAAATGATTTCGGTCTCTACCGCCATGGTGAGACCCACAAGCTTCGTGGGGTTAGTAGGACAAACCAAGAATCATTATCAGGGCGAATATGGGATTCGAACCCACAATCATAGGATTCTGGCACGCAGTAATGCAGACCGTGTTACGTCGCCTTAGGCGACAGAGGCTTCTGTGTCCCCAGCTTCAGCAGCATAGCAGATGTATTCCGTGAAGATTGATGCATATCATCGTATCCCAATTGCGTAGTTCGATGCTCATGATGCCCATCACTGGATTGTCTGGTCCAGATTCGATTATTCACAGACCGCCGTCACATAGCTGAAATATTGCGGAGTGCGGCGTTAAACAACAAACAAACAAAGAAGCAGTTGCTGGTGAAGCAGAAATAGAAGCAGTGGCAGAACAGTTGATGTTTATGTAATAGTTAACACTGGTAGATTTTGTAGAATTAAACGCTGAAGCAGCATAAATATTAGTAGTGGAAATTCTTCGAGTAGATTCAAAGAGTAGTTGCGTAGTTGTGAAAATATCAGCAGTAGGTGACGTAACAGGGGAGGATGAGGTAACAGGAGTAGACGTTACAATAATGGAGTAGTTGTGGAAGTGGTAGTCTATGTCAGAGCAGACGCTGCAGTAGACGCTCATAGTAGAAAGAGAAATACTACGACAGCGGGGTGTAGTTGACGTAGTAGCAGCCGTAGTAGAAGTTGTAGTGGGAACAATATGTCCATAATTCACTGCAATGACGAACAGACTCTGTATAAACAAGCCAGCGCCGAGGCCTATTTGATGAAGGTACAGACAAGGTGGATCTCGAAACATGCCACAAGCTATTGTTAGCTGGCGCTCGTAGAGCTAGCACCATGGTATTTACAAACAATGGCATCAGTTGTCTTCGGGCCTCGCGGTGCAGAGGATAGCAGACTCTGTTAGATAGCAGATCTGGGCAAGGCAGGACGATATCATGAGCCTGTTTGTACTTGTTCAGCATGGAAAGTTACGCTTGCAGTTGCCCCTTAATGACATTCGCATCACAAAATGCCAACCAGAAACAGTCTACCCCCGGCGATTTCAAACGAACAGGCTGTCAGTGTTTATTTGAACAAAGCGTCCGTAAACATGCGTCGATATTATCAATTTCATCAAACGTTTTGGACAGTCGGGGGCATAACGCCAGCCAGATTAGCCGGGTGTTGGTTATTATGTTTTGCAGTGATGTATGCTTGTCCTTGTGCTTTTACAAGCTTGTTAATAGGAGACATTCAACCTCTCAGTGGTATCCTCAAAGTGCCCGCAGTGCGACTTTCTCCGGGACAAGATGTGCATAATTTCTCACTGTGAAGAGTTACTTCCCTTTACCTTGCCAGGGTCCGCTGATTGTGACTTCGAATCTCAGATTCTAGCTGAATATGATTCCGTCTGTCAGTACCATTCTCGTATTCGGTTGGATAAATGTCGCATGTGGATTCACATAGTTTAATCTTACAGCCTTATATATCTGAAATACGGTGTTGGCTTCACTGCAACAACAATGAGGGTCTGGTATAGTCGCCCTGATGCCACCAAAGCGTTGTGACACGGAAGACATGCAGCAAGGCCTTACACCCCCATCCATGCTCCCGACCCGTGAAGATTCCGGGGTAGAATAGGTCTTCAGCAACCCATGCTTGCCGTAAAAGGCGACTATGCTTGTCGTAAAAGGCGACTAACGGGATCGGGTTGTCAGGCTCGCTGACTTGGTTGATACATGTCATCGATCCCAATTGCGTGGATCGCTGCTCATGATCTCAATCACTGGGTTGTCTGGTCCAGACTCGATTATATACAGACCGACGTCATATAGCTGGAATATTGCTGAGTGCGGCGTTAAACAACAAACCAACCAACAACCAAACAACCATGCTCCCTGATGCCGTTACAGAGTTGTGATGGTGCTAAACTACGGCATTAACCCGATCCTTAGAAAAGAGAACCGTGTTATAAGTTACCTGTCATAATATTATCTAGAAATATTTTTTTAAAACCCACATATTTGAAAATTAAACTTCAAATGCAAGAGCCTGATTTACGATTCACACCAGTCGCAGGCTGAAACGAACGATTCGTCACTTTGCAACATAGCCTTGCTCCAAGGCTTTTATGAATGTTCATGGATGTATAGTAATTGCATCCTTAAAATGGTAATTCTACATAAACGGACAATACAGGACGTCAGTCTTTATTGGGACAATATTTATTTATTTATTGCAAAAGGAATTATATGTTAAACGAAGCATCATTTCCTTGGAGACTTGTGCAAGTCTAAGTACAAAATAATAGCCCAAGCACGTTGCACGTCCAGTGGTGCCAACATATCTACAACGAGGTGCGTTTGCGAGACAGTTAACACTTAAAAACGCTATACTATATACACGGTTTAAAAGAGGTCATAAAACCTTAACACTTGAGAAGGTGGAAAAGAAGATCCCATTATAGTCGCACGTTATCTACTTTCTTACGGGAGCTACCGACGTTATGTTCAACTTACGTTGTTGCGTGGGATGGAGAGGGCGTGAGGGGTGGGGGTATGTGCTGTCCGGACTTCATACACATTGCACAAATACTCATCTTCGGATATGTCGAACACGGATATAACGTACACAAGTCTAAGGGATGGTAACAACAAAATGGTCTCTTTGAGGAACACTTTTTACAAAACCGACTGGCTGGAGGGTATATTCTGGGACATCTAGTAGCTTGTCCTGGAATCCCAGTCTCATCATACCATGTGAACGATTTGTTGTTACCCTGGGTACAGTTTTCGGTAACAGAATCTTTTTTAGACACGTCGGGGGCACGGGTCTAGGGCGCCGCGATTCGCTGTGCAGAGTTGCGTCCCTTGGGCACGCCAGAAACCTATGATTGTGGGTTCGAATCCCGGTTCGCCGCGATCATGTTTCTAGGTTTGTCAGCACCATACCCGTGCTCGTGGGTTTCGCCGAAGTGTTAAACGTCTGGGACCTGCATCAATTCGGGCTTTCCTCCCACATTAAGATGACACGCCGTGATATAACTAATACTGTTAAAAAAACGGCGTTAAAACCAACTCACTCACTCACTCACTCATTTTAGACACGTCACCCAGACACATTCCGGATTCCCAGATTCGCAAATTCCCAGATTCGCAAATTCCCAGATTCGCAGATTCGTGCCTTGGACTTTATTGAATATGATAATGTCGGGACAAATATGTCGTTGAATGTACAATATATACGCTTTCACGCTCTATATTTTTCAGGTTTCTATTTACCACTATCTAAATATGATTTAATAAGGAAACAAACTTTAAGAAATTCATCCGAGGTATATTTAAGACAAGTTTCATGTCAGCGTGACAGTTGTGTATGACAATACGTCAGTGCCATCGCTCTCTTTGCTGTCGCTTGTCGGTTCTAGTCTTTACATATATAATAACTGTATGCAGGCAACCTTTACAGTATATTGCCGAGACTCACGCTTAGTCTCTGAAAATACATAATTATGATAGAACCAAATAACTCCATTTAAATTGTAAAGGAGGCCGTGTAAGAAGGGAGATTCTAAACCCAGAAAATCTAGACTTGCTTCATTTAGGACTTTTGCATTACGGACAGGACTGGGCGGAAGGGAAAATAATGTGGTTCAGGGACTGTGAGACAGGCTATATATTACGAGAAAACATGGCGCTCCACGACGCGTGTTCTACAGAATCAGTCAATGAATTTGAAATCTCATTCATTAAAATTAATTTCCCAAGACACATCATCAACAACTGGAGTGTAATTTTAAAATCATTCTACCTACATTTCTAATTAATCAACGCAATTCAAGAGCCGTCATAGCAAGCATAGAGCACGAGTCACAGCAAAACGCTGAAGGAAATTAAATAACCGACACGTCTTAAGTTACAGATCATTAAGGGACCTGAACCTACATCACATGACCTCGCAGTCACGTGGTCCGCGTAGACAGGCGGAGTTTACCGACGTGCCTCGCCTCAGTTTTATATCTCAAGTATTACAGGAGATATATATGATCTCTCAGACCCCAGTGTCACGAAAACAATGAAAATCTGCCCTGGTATGCCTTAATGGTTTAGAACTCGCCCGGGATGGAGAGTCTAGAACTGTCTAAGCCCTGACAGTCAATTAACTTAAACGCTTGGACGTTGCGTCATTCATTCGACTTCATTCGCGTATTAACTTGATTTCTGAGAATACCTCGGATTTGAATTTTTTGGTGTCACGTATGAGATAATAATTAAATGACGTAGCCAAACCGGATCTTTATTTCCCAACGGATGTGACTTGAATAACTATAGAATATAGGAAATACCGTCAACGAGGTCAAAATTTCTCACGCCATATTTATAACAAAATGGTGGGTGGGGAAAGCCGTGACCCTTTTCCAGATCCGACATCGCAGTTAAATTTATTTCAGTTTAATCACCAGTTGTCATAATAGTCGTTATTAAGTCATAAACGCGTTTAGTCCTTTTCAATGTATGATTAATGCTTGCAATAGAAACTCATTTTCTGTTTGCGAAACGAAAATCGCAAATGAAACCGAACTACGCATATTCCTAAAACATTCTCACAGCAAATTGTTTCTCGTCAGTGCTATGTTATCACAAGCTTTGATGCTGACTGTGCGTGCGTGATCCCAGCTATTATGATAAAGCTCTGAAAGTATTGATGCTATAAAGGCTAGGGGTTAGTGTTTATAAAATTCGTCATCCTCATCCTGAATGTGTGACGTAGCCTTGCTCCAAGGCTGTACTCAAAGAAAAGTCCAAGGATGTGTAGTAATTCTATCCTCCTAATAGGCAAGTCTAGTTATGCGGACCCCAGTCTCTTATAGGGACGACTTGTTTCTTATTATTTACATAATCTAGAAATTATGATTCAAACAAATAATTATTGCCTTAGAGACTTGTGCAAGTCTGTGTGTGACACAGTGCAGCTAGAGATGCATATGGGGACAGGCGAGGGTCGAAGTTCTGTGGAGTGTACGAGTTGGCGTTCTCACTGACAGACACCTCATAACGTGACAGGAGCCGTTTCCACTTAAGCCACACGGCCTCCCCGACAGCAAATAAATACACCTCTGAATTTAAAGGCTTGCAAATGGTTGTAATAGAATGGTTTAAATACAGAGCTTTGAAGATTCCCAAATGGATATCGCTTATTCAACCTTCGCATTTAGATCAACGTGTGAATATAATTAGTTCGGGGATTCAGCGAGTTGAAAAGATAGGACCTTCAACAATCGTTCTGTTTCTAATTTTATGGTTTGTTATGAGTCGATGAGTACGCCCCGTTGTCATGATGAGAGAATGAGATATGTGTTTATTAGCTCAATAGGGTTGATTATTAAAACATGTCAGGTGCTCTGCGGCATTGCTATCAACAGGCTGCTACTAGCTGTGATGGAAAGGTCAGAATCCCCGATGTCGATAAACAAAATTAACGGGTTTTTTTTTTGTATTATAAGCTTTCTAATAAATCCATACATTTGCAGGCGGCGATTTTCTGGAGCGCTTATTCAAAATTCTTTCAGCGGCGGGGAGGTCGGGTAGCTAAGTGGTTAAAGCGTTCGCTCGTCACGCCGAAGGCCTGGGTTCGATTCCTAACATGGTACAATGTGTGAAGCCCATTTGTGGTGCCCCCGCCGTGATATTGCTGGAATATTGCTAAAAGCGGCGTAAAACCTCACTCACTCACTCTTTTAGTGGCCACAATTTTATGGTCCAGGAATTTCAGTTGAGATAAAAACGTATTCAACAGATCCAACTCTGTTTGACCGATCTTGTGTGACGTAATGTGCACTACACAAAAACATATTCTGAATTATTTTTATAATTTTTAATTAGTTATTTTCTTAGTTCTTAGCTCCTACCTGAAATGGCACATATTTCGAAAATCCACATTTAAACAAGGCCTTTTGTGACAGTAGTATTATTTGAACTCATTTGAATATATTTTGTACATATATGTTAAACGATGCTACAAAACATGTATTGACTCACGAATGATGAACGTGTTGATGTAAAGGTAGTCGTTAAGACACTCGCACTTAATAACCAGTCAAATCATGGCGCGGGGCAGAACAAATCCTCAGATAGACTTAAAAGTCCCGTATTTATGCCCAGTTGCCAAATAAAGATGTTAATTTTAATTTAAGAAAGACATTTTTTACACAGAGCCTATCTGCACTTTTGACAAAAATTGTTTCTATTAAATTCAGGGCCGCCTCGGGAATGATGGACATAACGGCCTTTGAGTACATTCGGAAGTTCTCGGATCACCTCGATCTCGGCGAGTGCCCACGGCGGGAAGTTCCGATTAGCAACGGCAAGGGAAGTCACGGGATGGAGCGTCTCCGATGGTAAGTCACCCAACCCATGTAACGAAATGTGATCTTTTGCGTCGTAGGAAGTGGTTATCAAACAGTGACATGCATATATATATACCGACATTGCCACGGGACTGTCTGGTTCGACCATTCAATGGGCCCTGTCTCCAAAGGCGTTGACAAATTGCGAGAAGCTAGTGCTTCAGGTCGCTAGGAAGGGCGTTACATCTCTTTCTCCATGCGGGTGTTGCCCATGACCTTGTGCCAGTCCTTCATCCTTTGATAATAAGGTCAAGGTCATCTGGAAAATATACTTGTGACATGAAACATCCTTCACAGGTACATCGGACCCGTGAAGATCCGGGTTAGAAGAGGTCTTCAGCAAACAATGCTTGTCGTAAGAGGCGAGTAACGGGATCGGGTGGTCAGGCTCGCTGACTTGGTTGATGCATGTCATCTTATCCCAATTGCCTAGATCGATGCTCATTGCGTGGATCGATCACTGGATTGCCTGGTCCAGACTCGATTAATTACTGACAGGCGTCATATAGCTGGAATATTGCTGTGTTCAGCGTTAAACAACAAACCACATGAAGATCGTTTCTACTTAATTTCGGGGCGGTCGGGTAGCTAAGTGGTTAAAACGTTCGCTCGTCACGCCGAAGACCCGGGTTCGATTCCCGACATAGGTACAATATGTGAAGCCCATTTGTGGTGTTCCCCGCCGTGATATTGTTGGAATGTTGCTAAGAGCGGCGTAAAACACTACTCACTCGCTTGCTCACTCACTCTTGCACTCACGAGTCCCGAAGGTGCGTGGAGTGTGTATACTCAGTATACTACAGTCAGCAATTTGTCAGATATGTCTCAGCGGTCTGTAAATAATAGGTTGGTTGATTCTACAGCAACATCATGGCGGGGGGACACCAGAACTGGTCTTCCCACATTGTTACCATGTAGGGAATCGAACCAAGGTCTTTGTCGAGACGAGCGAACGCATTAACCACTAGACTACCCCAACGCCCCAGTTGATATTTTGAGAACAAACACTTATCAACCAAATCGACGAGCCTGGTGGTAGATTGTAAATGATAACAGCATAGGGCAATCCTGGGCCGATAAAAAAATAAATATATAGTGAGGGGTATATTTTGTATCGGCTCAGTATTGTTTCTTAGTTCAATCTACCATCAAGTTACTATGACCATACATATTGTAAGTATACTGCCGGGCAAAAGAAAGTATACACCTGAAAATTGAATTTGACCAAAAACTTACAAACGTTTCAAAACGTTACTAGGCTGAAAACAGTAACTGCAAAACACGGCAAACTCAAAGTCGAAAACACATCTTTGATACCCTTATCAAATACATCACCGTCGATTAACCATTTATGGTTTGTTTTATTGTTTAGCCACTATCTTTTGTCCAGCAGTGTATCTCTGTTCAGTGATCTCCGGTCAATGATGTTTTTAAAATATATGAATATAGGTTCGCATAACGATACCGAAAACGATAAAAAAAAAATATCGTGAGGTTTTCGATATGACCTAATAGTAGATGATATGTAACGGAGACATGCAAGGACGGGAATCTGTTTTACATTTCAAGCTAATCGCCGAAAAGTAACCATATGTGTTATCTCTCGAGAAAATAGACCGTTATTTCAACAGTAACGGAAGTTGGATTCGACGATAATATAAGTTAAGGTTTTTCTAGATTCTGAGGCTGCCAACACGAGATGCTATTTCATTATCACCCTTTGCCAGGTTGATTTCGTTCCAACCGGAAGTCAACCGCCCCGCATCTTGTGTGATATAACACAAGCCAGTGTGAATATCAAATCTAGTCGAGATAAATACCTATTTCTTTATCGAGTTCGTGATTTACTAAGCGTTTCCACAGGGTTGATAGTTCCCCTGAGATGTCCCAACCTGCCTGTGTGGTTCATCAGGGGAGGTGGCAACACACACCTTCCTATCAGACGGAGGCGCTGGCACGGAAGCGCCCCAGATAAAACATAGTTCCATTCATTCAAACCTATCATGGTGTGACGCCAGCGTTGTGAAACGGTGCCGCTGTGGAAGCTACTAGAAAACTTAGTCCCGAGACATTTCATAATTATACATCCATTCAAGACGTAATACACACTGCTGCCTTGACATTTGTGGCGCGGATGAATTTGCCAGTCAAGATAGCGTAGACTTTTGGCGTGGTTGGGTCCAGACGCGAAACTTACACAGGGTTGTTTAAGAGAAACCAGTCACATGACCGATATTGACTGATAATCAGGGGTCTTAAGGCATCAAGCATTACCCATTATCCAACTGTCCAATGGGTAATGCTAAAGCGGGTAGCACAGTGGTTAAAGCGTTTGCACGTCGCGCTGAAGTAACGGGTTCGATCTTATGCTTACATTATGAGAAGACCATCATTGGTGTCCCCTGTCATGCTGTGGCATGGGTATTGTTTGTTTGTTGTTAAACGCCGCACTCAGCAATATTCCAGCTATATGACGGCGTCTTTTAATAATCGAGTCCGACCCGCTGATCCCGTTAGTCGCCTCTTATGCCAAGCACAGTCCTCTTTTATGGCACGTATAGTCGCTGAAGACCTATTCTTACCCGGATCTTCCCGGGTCGTCATGGATATTGTAATGCTAGTGATAAAACTCGCTCATTTGGGGCGGGAGTGTAAGAAAAGCATGGAGAAATACTCAACTGTAATGTAACATTATCAAACCGATAGTGAGTGAGTGAGTTGGACTTAACGCCGCTTTGGGCAGTTTTTCAGTTACATCACGGCGTGTCAGCTTGATGTGGGAGGAAATCACCAAGTGATGCAGGCCTCAGACGTTCACCACTTTGGTGAAACCCGCGAACACAGGCATGGTGCTGATAAACAAAAAAAACAAATAAGGGCGAACTGGTATTCTAACCCACGATCATAGGTTCCTAGCGTGCGAAAGGGACGCAACTCTGTCTAGCGAATTCCGGCGTCTTCGATATAATGACATGCGATCGACCAAACCTAAACACCCGATCCATTTTGTCGCCTCTTACTACAAATATGGGCTGCTGGTCCCTGTATTCATACCCGGAATCTACACGGTGTGGACGAAGATGCGTTTCTACCTATATACACAGCCGGACAAAAGAAAATATACACCCATGTTTAATAGTGGCTAAAACGAAACAAACAAGAAATGGTTATTCGACGGTGATTATTTCATACGGGTATCATAGTCGTGTTCTGGGTCTTAATTTTGCAGTGACCGCCTCCGTGGTCTTGTGGTAGAGCGTCCGCCCGGAGAGCGGAAGGTCCGGGGTTCGATCCCGGGCCGCGTCATACAAAAAGACGTTAAAAGATGGTACTTGTTGTTACCCTGTCTGGCGCTCGGCATTAAGGGGCTAAAACAAGGACTGGTCGGCTCGGAGTCAGTATTCTGTGTCTGAGTGGGGTATTCATGTTAAACTGCGGCATGGTATCTCAGTGAGCTAGCACTATAAATCGGCATCAGTCCGGACTAGTACAAGCAGCCACACACACACATACACGTGCATGCACGTCGCTATATAAGTGCAATAATCTTGGACGCGACGTTAAACCCAATTTCACCTCACCTTAATTTTGCAGTGTTTCGGGGGACTGTTTTCAGCTTAGTAACGTTTTGAAAACGTTTCTATTTTTATGGTCAAATCTAATTTTCAGGTGTATCCTTTTCCCCCCGTTATTTTATATTCTTTGAACTAACTGAAAAACTGTGCATACACAATGTCATTTAGAAAGTTGTCAAATGTAACGCATGTTATATTTGGGATAACTCTGCCTTTGTAAAGTACAAATTCTTGTACTTTTGGGGGTTAGGTCCTATCCGGGATTCGAACCCACTCTCTCAGAGTGAGGCATCAAGTAGCCATCACATAAATTTAGCGATCTAACCTACTCAGCCACTAAGGCTTTCGCTTTAAAAAAAATTCCTGTCATGTCATGTTCTGCTAAAGAACGAATTATTCCGAGTTCGTCTCTTCTGTAGGATGTAGAATTAGTCGGTCGAATGGTTGTAAACCTGTTCTGCGATCACAGAGATGTCAAATACACATCTCCCTGTCTTCAAGTGTATTGGATGGATTACTCATTTGCTGAATTCCTCGGCGGTTATTTGAGTCAACACCACCTTCTCGTGGTAACTGATGTCGACGTAGCTCGCCATAATACTATAAAATGACGTACCCTATTTCCAAAGCGTGCCATTATTAGGCTAAGTTACCATCACGCTCTTAACACCTAGCCACGCCATCGCTCATCATTACCAGTAAACGTTGTAGTCCAACCACGCACAAATGTTTCCACAATCATGACACAGATTTACCGCCTTCTACTAAGTACCCATCCAAGGCACAATGCACGTGTGCGCGTTCCACCAGCCTGTTTACAGCCCAATTCCTCCGCCACCCGGTGAGATAGTCCCTTATAGTAGCCAAACAACTCACATTAACGTCCGGACTCTTTACTTTCTCGGATGTGATATAACCTTCCAAGCTAGACCTGATCACTTCCGTATGTCCTTCCACCATCCCTTCACACCAGGGAGGTGAAGCGCCAGGGTACATAGTTTCCGGCGAATTCAGGAAGATGGTTAAGACGTATGCCAAACGGTTTATGATAGAGCAATTTATTGTTTTAAGATTATGTCTTAACCATCAAGTCAACCTTGATACGGATTCCTGAGGACTATATGCGTTATTTCCGTTTTGAAAAAGCGTAAATCTTCCTACTTTATATTGCGAGGGATTGCAGAATAATTTAACAGAGAGCTTATTGGTGTCGGTGTGTTAGCACGTAAGTAGAGATGGTATCTGGCAGAGGATGGGGATGAAGCGCTTCATTACAGCCTCAGAAGCCGCGAACAGGCATACTCCACGCACATAGACTATCTATGATCAGGTACAATCTTAAGACAGTAATTTGTGGTTAATGACAAATGTGTTTATTGTGTTTAATTTGTCTGAGGTTAGAAAACATTGTAATTTCAAAATGAACAGCACACGAGCGCCGGTGTCTTGTGAGAGTAGATGAGGGGATGGGGGTGAAGGAGGAGGGGGTTGCGGGGGAAATCTTATAGACTAAGATCTCGTCTCTGAAATGAACATATCTCACAGAAAAAAAGACAGTTGTTAATTTATCTTTGTAAACATATACTAAAAAGGAGCCCAGAGACTCCCTTCATTTTCAGATACTGCTCTAATCTAGATTGGTTGGTTGGTTGGTTTGTTGTTTAACGCCGCACTCAGCAATATTCAAGCTATATGACCGCGGTCCTTAAATAATCGAGTCTGGACCAGACAATCCAGTGATTAATATCACGAGCATCGATCCAAGCAATTTGGATCGATGACATGCATCAACCAAGTCAGCGAGCTTGACCACCCGATCCCGTTAGTCGCCTCTTACGACAAGCATAGTCGCCTTTTACGGCAAGCATGGGTTGCTGAAGACGTATTCTACCCCGGATCTTCACGGGTCCTGTAATCTAGACTTGCATGGGCTTCATTGGATATGTTTGTTCCAGGGTCTGAATGACAGACTATAGGCCTGATAGAAATACGCAGTGCCTTAAGAGTTACATCTTCCGAGACAAGCGTGTCCACTAGCCTATACGTCTAAAGTCTTAAACTAGGCGAGTGAAAATGCTTGCCTCGTGAGGGAAGATGAAAGAATTAAACCAAAACTGTATGTCTCAAATGGACCAAAATTCAAAGTCAAGTGCGCAATATTGTTTAATTTGTACACAATACTTGACATCTCGGTGGATCGTTACACTGTGACATATGGTAATTGTATTATGAACAACAGTTTGATAACTAGGAAGGAGTGAGTGAGTGAGTTGGGTTTAACGTCGCTTTGGACAGTATTTCACGCACACCATGGCGAATTACACTTGATGCGGGAGGAATGGATGCATGTTTAAGACATTTACCACTTTGGTGATACAATACCGACGGGTATGGTGCTGACAAATCTGTACGGAAGCCTTTTAGGGCCGTTTGTTTTCTTTCTTTTTTCTTGAAATTTCAAGATATTAACTTGAAATTTCAAGATGTTATATGAAATTTCAAGATACTACGTTGAAATTTCAAGAAGGATCTTGAGATTTCAAGATAATAAGTTGAAATTTTAAAATTGTAACTTGAAATTTCAAATTGCCATGTTGAAATTTCAAGATACAAAAGTTGAAATTTTGAAGATAATGATCTTGAAATTTCAAGATAAAAGATAAAATTTCTTAGTATCTGGAAATTTCCTGTTAGTATCTTGAAGTTTTAACTTAGTGTCTTGAAATTTCAACTTAGTATCTTGAAATTTCAACTTAGTATCTTGAAATTTCAACGTAGTATCTTGAAATTTCAAGAAGAAGAAAAGAATGGCACTAAAAGGTTTCCATACTTCCGTTAATCTGATAACATATTTAGAATTTCGAACCCACAATTATTGGTACCTACACAACAAATGGGCGAAACTCATTGATAACGATTGATAAATAAGTATTTGTGACATAAATAACCTGAATAGAGTAGGAACTGAAATGTTTTGAATGTTAAATAACTGCTTTTTGGGTTCAGCTCTCGAAGGAAATTCGGCAATGTGACATCGCTGACCCGACCCGTCCACAGCAAGAGGAACGCCCCAATCTCCACCCCCAACGACATCATCGCCTACCTAGGTCTCTGTGGGGGAGAAGCGGCGTCGTTCCTAGGGATCCTGAACAACGGCGACTGTGTGGCAGTGAGTACGCATGAAGAACACGAGGAGTGAGTGAGTGAGTTGGGTTTAACGCCGCTCAGAACAGTATTACAGTTATATCACGGCGTGTCAGCTTAATGTGGGAGGAAAGCCCGAAGTGATGCAGGTCTCAGACGTTTACCACTTCGGTGAAACCCACGAGCACGGGTATGGTCCTGACAAACCTAGAAATATAATCACGGCGAACCGGGATTCGAACCCACAATCATAGGTTCTGGCGTGCCCAAGGGGCGCAAATCGTTTTAGCGAATTGTGTCGCCTTATGCCCCCAGACCAAAATGAACAGTTTACTAACGGTGAACGCTCCTTACTCCGTACCCCGTCAATCGGGATACCCCACCTTCAAGGATAGTACTGATAAGAATGCTTACTCGTTTATCTAGAAATCGATCAATCGGGAAGATTAGCGGGGTTTCACTATATCACAATAGATAAAACCAATATTGTTGTTTGATTGCAATACTTGAACCATCGTTGCAGTAGTATTTTGCAATAGTCGGCTGGTTACCTTTTCATTCTAACTTTATACGTTGCCTGGCTTTATGTGACATGGAGACCGCCTCCACGGTCTAGACGATAGAGCGTATGCTCGGAGAGCGGGAGATTGGGGCTCGATCCTGCGGCTAACTCCGTCGGGTCCAAATGAAACTTGAACATTTGAAACCTACGGCTAACCCCGTCGGATCCAAATGAAACTTGAACATTTGAAACCTGCGGCTACCCCGTCGGATCTAAATGAAACTTGAACATTTGCAACCTGCGGCTAATCCCGTCGGATCCAAATGAAACTTGAACATTTGAAACCTACGGCTAACCCCGTCGGATCCAAATGAAACTTCAACATTTGAAACCTACGACTAATCCCGTCGGATCCAAATGAAACTTCAACATTTGAAACCTACGGCTAACCCCGTTGGATCCAAATGAAACTTGAACATTTGAAACCTTCGGCTAACCCCGTCGGATCCAAATAAAGGTTACATTTGAAACCTACGTCTAACCCCGTCGGATCCTAATGAAACTTGAACATTTGAAACCTACGGCTAATCCCGTCGGATCCAAATGAAACTTACATTTGAAAACTACGGCTAACCCCGTCTGATCCAAATGAAAGTTACATTTGAAAACTGGGGCTAACCCCGTCTGATCCAAATGAAACTTACATTTGAAAACTACGGCTAACCCCGTCTGATCCAAATGAAAGTTACATTTGAAACCTACGGCTAATCCCATCGGATCCAAATGAAACTTGAACATTTGAAACCTACGGCTCATCCCGTAGGATCCAAATGAAACTTGAAAATTTGAAACCTACGGCTAGCGGCGGCCAAACAAATAAACAAACAAACAAACAAAACATCTTCTACTTTCAGATTGAGATCGCAAGCAAGTTGACGTTCAACGAGAAGACAATGATCCGGGCTTATGTTGAGTATTACAGAAAGAGCCTGGATATTTTAGAAAATAACATATGGCCAAGTAACGACATTGAGTCCAAGAATGATGGGAAATATTACCTGAAGAACATCAGCTACGGCACCTTGGAGATCATCATAGTTCAGTTCCGGTTTCGGACGCGGAAGGAGACAATGAAAGCGAAGGAAATTAGGTCGCCGAATTCACTGATGTCCGTTTACATGGAGACAGTGCGGAGAGAAGTTGGGACGCTAGCTAACCTACTCGTGAGTAACGTGTATACATTCCAGTATCTTCTTTAATGATGGTAAACGTACCTGTCTGTCCAAACTGTCCGCCATTGTATGTTTAGGGTTAACGGCCATTTGGCCATATTTGTTTAAACTTGGTGTACAAATCCGCCGAAGCCAATAAATTGAAATTTGAAAAAAATAAAAAAATTGAAAATCAATGGGTATATTATTCCAACAACGAGACATAAGTACGATGTTTGCAACAACAGCTCATTTACTGCCGCTATCAATTTAAAAATATTATTTAAAATAATATTAATACCTGTTTAAAATTGGTCTTATAAACTACCGCCCCGTGCTATTTGTTTTCATTTTTATTCTCAAAATATATTTGAAATCGAAATATGGAAAAATACATAATCGACCCACAGACTTGAATTTCTTTGGTCAAAATCAGAAAAGGTCTGTTCTCATTCAATGCGAGTGATAAGCGACAACTTTCTCTCATTGTCTGGCTTATTATCAGAAAACAATTTGAGTGGTATAGCTTAAAGATAGTCATCGATCAAACTTTACAAAACGCTGCAGCGATTAGAACGGGGCTTACATTACCGGCGATCTTCGAGGGATTTCTGCAAACATCCTAATTCGTGGTAATGGTACTGCTATGGTGTACCGGGTGGGACTTCTGTTGTTACATCATTTGCGTCTAGAATACGTCTTCCAGCCTTCGCTCGGAAACCTGCGGGCGACGGTGGCTTAGCCAAGTGGTTAAAGCATTTGCACGTTGGCAAGGCCTGGGTTCGATTCTCCACATGGATTCCATACGTGAAGCCCATTTCTGGTGTCCCCCGTCTAGAATATTGCTAAGAGCGGCGTAAAAGACATACTCACTCACTCACACGTACATTATGAGAATTCGTCTTCCAGATAATCAGATTGTCAACGGCAGGGAAGGGTCACTACCACAGCAAGACATTCAAGAGTGGACAGTATGCGCATGCCTTGCGGTACGTCCAGATCATGGAGGGGGAAATTAAGCATTTACGTGACGACATCGACCATGACAAGGTTGCGCCCCACCTACGATACAGCCTCTACCCATTTGAAACTCAGCAAAAAGCTCGTAAGTACCTTACTGTACGCCTGGGGTGTTGCCATGGCAACTGCAATAGAGTTCTCTGATGCAAGAGGTGTGGCACACATATCACAATGGAATTTTCAAATGGACCCCTTTTTAGTTCATTTTATGTGCTTGGATATATATTCAGCAAATTTGCCTTGCTATACATTTTTCTCATTTCACTTGCGCCGAGCAGAATCTCCTGCTTGCGCCGAGCAGGATCTCCTGAATTTATTATTATGATCCTTAGTCTGTTTTGCTCACTCACTCTCTCACTCACTCACTCACTCACTCGAAGTGACCACATGGATCGGGGGTCGATGGGGTGGTTTGGTTGACTGCCTGTCATAGTACCCTAACAAGAAGGTTGCTCATGATATCAACCACTTGTTCGTTCTGACCGCACTAGATTATTTACAAGAAATCGGGATGCAGCTGGAATAATTCCGACTGCAGCTTAAACAACAAACAGAAGCATTCATTCATTCCGGCGACATCCCCCATACATCCCTGAATATCTAGGGTATTATTCTTCTATTCCATAGTATTATTTACCATGGCCCTAATCGAAACCATAGTTTATTTCCAAAATCACGTCACCATCCCTTTCTCGTTTATCACTTACTTAGCACAGAATTCTTCTCGTTCGTGGGTGTTATTTGATTGGACGGCTATTTCGAGTGTCCTGTCCTTCGGACCAGACTGAAAACAAAGCAATGGTTGCAAATGGCTCCAGGGTATGCTTCACCCGAGAATGGATGCACAATAAATACCCTTGATACTCGAGGATGATGCACAGGCACATTTAGCTCCTTACTTCATAGAGCGCCTCCGGGGTCTAATGGATGAGCATCTGCCCGGAGAGCGGAATGTCGGTGGTTCGATTCCCGACCGCGTCAAACCAAAAGACGTTCAAAGATGGTACTTGTTCTTACCCTGCCTGGCGCTCGGGACACACACACACACACGCATACACACACGTCGCTATATTAGTGCAATTATCTTGACCGCTACATTGAACCCCATTTCACCTCACCCAGATAGCACAGTGCTGTTACACAAGTTAATATTGTTCAAAGAAACCGAGAAACCTAACTAAATCGTTCAGTAATCTACCGTCGGAGATCCGGGGTAGAATAGGTCTTCAGCAACCCATGCTTGCCGTAAAAGGCGACAATGCTTGTCGTAAGAGCCGACTAACGGGATCGGGTGGTCAGGCTCGCTGGCTTGGCCGATGCATGTCATCGGATCCCAATTGTGTGGTTCGGTGCTGATGATGTCAGTCGCTGGATTGTCTGGTCCAGACTCGATTATTTACAGACCGCCGTCATATAGCTGAACCATTTAACAACAACCAACATTTCACTAATCTGATGTTGTACATTTGTAGAGAGTCGTCTCGCTCATCGGCAGAGTCTTGAGATGTGGGAAAAGACTTCCGTTCTGGAGGTGACTCTCAGACAGTCCACGAAGATAGGGAAGAAAGCAACCAAACGGGTAAGGTTTATCATTTTGCGATCATTTGTTTTGGTGTATTTCTTTAAACTAGATGTCGGATTGACTTCATCTTCCCGAGGCAAGAGAGTTAACTGACTTTTAAAGTCCAGTTTCCACCCTTGCCGAACTAGGCTGGAATTACTGAGCTCGATCGTAGCGCCACCACTGGCTATTACCAGTTATGTTCCCGTTTAGCATCTCCTATGGACCAGTCAGATTCCACCTCTCGTGTCACTTGCGTTTGCTTCACACAAAATTGTGGCGCCCAGTCAGGACGATCTGATCTGTAATCAAGATCTATATTGTGATAAAACGGGTTTTACATTGCAAAATGCATCAAATCACGTGAGCACCTTAAAAACATGAAAGATTTGGAAATATCTGCTGACAACGAGTTGGTGGTGCACATACTTTGCAAATCCTGCAAATCGACCGAAATCTGCACGACAGAACCGGATTTCGATTTCGGTGCGCGATTTTGATTGGACTATGCATAGACTCAGTAAGGATAAATGCCTATCAAAGAAGTTATGCATAGACATGTTAGTCCAGCCAAAATGTAACTCTATCATTCCAGCCTAGTTCGGCAAGGTTGGAAACTGGAATTTTATAGTCAGTTAACTCTCTTGCCTCGGGAAGATGAAGTCAATCCGACATCTAGTTTAAAGAAATACACCAAAAAAATTGTCATATGTGTTCCTCATAAGTGTTCCTCATAATAAAGAAGTTGACATCCATAAATTCTCTTTCTTTGGGTTGACTCTTAATTAAGTCTGACCAAGGTTATTTCGTTTCGCTAGTCCACTCTTCCCCTGGTTAAGATATGGCGGGACTCGCATCAGCTATTCCCTGAGTGAAAGATAAGCCCTTCCTACATACGCAGTTAAGCCATTGCCAACAGCTAAAAAACGTTTCTACGCAAGGAAAGATCTAAACACGATATGAGGAAACGGTGTGTCTATCACCTGGTTAATAAAAACAATGCTGCTCTGCGTACATCGATGCTCATGATGTCAATCACGGGATTGTCTAGCCCGGACTTGATTATTTACATACCACTGTCATATAGCTGGAATATTGCTGAGTGCGGCGTTAAATAACAAACACAAGAAAAAAGATGAACTTTTCCGGCCGACCCTATTTTCAAACCAGTGAAAGTTGCATAATTGAAATTCGCTTTTAATGCTCGCCTTGGCGGCCATTTTAAAATATTGTTTTGATGCATTAATCAACTGTACACAAGAGGAAGTCAATGTCCGTCCTTGATTTCTTTAGTCTATATTCTGTATTATGTGTTCTATATTAATACGATCGATTCGTGTTCATCATTATTTTTTAAACTGCCAGGGGGAAGAAAGAACACACTGATGATGGTGGGGCTAAAATGAAACAAACAAGAAATAGTTATTCGATGGTGATGTATTTGATATGGGTATCATTGTTGAGTTAAGGACCTTAAGGTTTGGGTGACAACTTTCAGCCCTTAGTCCATGGTAACGTTTTGATAACGTTTTGATAATTGTTTGGTCAAATCCAATTCTGAAGTGTTAACTTTCTTATGCCAGTTTTTTCGTCTTTTTCTCATACTGTCTAGACACAATTTAGTAAGACCATGTGGTTAACGTTGACTTATTTTGAGACTTTACCGTATATACCAATAATAATGATAATAAATGTGTAATAATGATAATTAATGTATGATGATAATAATTATAATAAATGTACGATGATGTTGATGATAATGTTGATAATTAATGTATGATGGAGATAATTATAATAAATGTATGATAATAATAATAATAATAATAATAATAATAATATATGATGATGATGATGATAACACGAATAATAATTAATGGCATGATGTTATTAAATATCCTCCCATGAACTATGCGAAATACAGAAATATCTCTGGAATAAAAAAGGAATGTCATTTCATTGCAATGAAAATGTTACAGTTAATTCACACTAGAAGAACGGAAACGTTCGCACCTAAAACCACCTGTTACGAAGCAGGTTATGACCACTGAGTGGTTTATCAATTCAAATAGCAGTCACACAGGTGCAAATCAACTAGAAATGGCAGATGTTACTTTTTTTTGTCTTAAGTACATTATTTCATGTTACATTAAAATTAAAATAAATCTCCCGAAAACTTCTAAAGGGATACTAATACAGATAACTGGCGTGCATGTGGGTCGTTCAAAACTCCGCACACCACCCTCCGCCATGTGTGGAGCAAATTGCTTCCTGTTGTCGCTATTTCATGTTTGCTCAAAACAAACATTGAGGCTATCATTTCAGTAAATAGTTTATATAAGAATCTCCAACCGAGTGTAGGATATCAACCTACATCCTCCGTGGTTGATGCTGATACAGATATGTTTGACACGTGACCACTCATGTGATTTATAACGCCTTAGACAGTAGACAGCAAGCCTCATCAGTGTCCCAGTATCTGATAGGCGGACATATTTCGGGGACTTTATCAAGAAACATTTTCGGGAATTCCTGGTATCTTATCAAATCCCATTTTCGTTTCGGATAACGGAATGGACAGGGTTATTCATTGGTCCGACGCCAGAAATTGGTCTACGTTATCAATTCATTCGTAAATCGGAAGCCTTGACCCTGTTGTGTAAAAATGATATTTTGGATTTTGAGGGAGTCCCTGAATACGAAAACACGGGAAGACACATTATGGGAGTTTATCTGGAAGACATTGCCTTATTAAATGTCTGGAAGAACATGTTCCTGGCCCGCATGCATGTATATCTATTTTAAAGACGGTGTATACACATGTAATGCGATGTGAAAAACCCTTTGATTTAATCATTGTAAGTTGGGAAAAGCGTGGGTTTATGGTTTAAATCAGATTGATAAAGCCAAGACCATTTGCAGCTTGTCTAGACGATAGTACGTCGTTTCCGAAACATTCACGGAAAAACGGCGATATTTTTGCAAACTTGATTTCGTGGGGCAGCGTGATTGCTTGGCAGTGGTGAAATTGACGCACGGTCGACGCAGAGGGGAAGAGGGGGGAGGGATCTGGCGGTCTGCCATACCACCTGCTATACGGGAACTGGGAGGGGTCAGCAAGTTCCTCACACACACCCGCGTAATAATACACACATGAAACAGTGCCGAGGAGGTAAACCGCCGGAAGGAGTGATAAGTCGGGAGATAGGGGGTGATTTTATTCAATGAAAAAAAACGTATTTACTGACTGATGCCGGTATAATCTTTAAAGTTATCGACTCTCATCTCAGACTGCATTACATTTGGCAATAAACCACGGTTACATGTGGCAAGAAATGGACGAGAACACGACTAAATAACATAGGTAGCATCTGATAGCCTACATGTTCAGGCACCACGGCTGCCGAACGTGTTGAAGCCCCACGCACGGTCCCCGGTCGCTGATTTGGCCCAGCGTTGCTGGATAGAAGGGCAATACAGATAATTTCCGGCGATATTTCACCATGGCATACGTGATTGAAAGATTGTCGATACTATAAGGAATAACAACTACCAGAGATATTTGGTTAACCATAAAATGTATGTTGACAGAATGTGACCATTAGCACTAACGGATCGGCTACAAAGAATCAAATTACCCACTGCGTGTTTAACGGCCGGTTGAGTTTGTTGTTTAACGCCGGGGGGGGGGGGGGGGGGGGGGGGAGTTAAAGTGCCTAACGTGGCTGACTGGTCTGTGTGTTGTCTTACCCCGACTGCGCAGATAATTTCTTACGCTTATCGTTTCAAATCACTGGTTTGTCTGCGCCAGTCTGGGTGATGATCTAGCTATGGCACTGACTGCAATGCTACACCAAATTCACCCACCACCTCCTAGATAATTTAATACACGTTTCGTTCCCCGACTTTATAGCACTGATTTGACTTCATTGTCGATGTATCCATAGCAGTATTGTTTTTATTAACCAGGTGATAAACACACCGTTTCCTCATTTCGTGTTTAGATCTTTCTTTGCGTAGTAACGCTTTTAGCTGCTGGCAGTGGCTTAATTGCGTATGTAGGAAGGGCTTATCAGTCACTCAGGGAATAGCTGATGCGAGTCCCGCCATGTTGTAACCTGCGTACGGCAGGACCCCTTCCCCTGTTCCGCGCCGCCCCGTACACAGATAATGTCTGGCGCCGGGCGAGAGACGCTAGTCCTGGGGGTACTGCCATGAAAACACATTGAGTTATCGTGCCCTGTCTTACATGCTCTGTGTCTTAAGTCTCAGGTACATATGCCCTAGACTGACATTTAGTTCTACAAATAAAAATAAAATTTAATGTATATAATTATGACTTTTTTGTATATATACAAAATAGAAAATAAAATCCAAATGGAGCCCAGAACAACGCTTATTTTACACCTGATGCAATTTGAAACTTGCCAAAATCTAAACTTGCCAAATCATTTACGACTTGAGCTGGATTCATTTTTTTAATTTTGTCCACAGTTCTGGTGAAGAGCCAGACTGAAACAATGGAACCAGTGGTTTTATCAGCATTAGAAATTGGCACTAGTCCTGTAGACTTTTGAGATGGAGGCACGCTATATCTTAAATTACTCCATGCATCCGTGACCTGGGTCTTCAGTCTCAGGTACAACTCTCCCCCAACCAGCAAGACCTACCCGCAATGTCCACCCCAACACCCCGGCCCCTCCCCTCGAACTACCCCTAGAACCACGTGACCCCTTTCCGATACTCGCAGCCAACCCAGCATCGTGGCTAGCACGAGTTGGCTAGAAACACGCGGCTATACCAACATCATGGCTAGACTTACTAGATTACGAGTAGACGACAAACAGGAGGCCACCTCGATACCATGAATAGAATGAGTAGACGACAAACAGGGGGCAACCCAAACTCCATGAATAGCATGAGTAGACGAAGAACAGGAGGCCACCAAAACACAATGAATGGAATGAGTAGACGACAAACAGGAGGCCACCAAACACCCTGAATAGAATGAGTAGACGACAAAGAGGGGCAACCCAAACTCCATGAATAGAATGAGTAGACGACAAAAAGGAGGCCACCAAACACCATGAATAGAATGAGTAGACGACAAACAGGGGGCAACCCAAACTCCATGAATAGAATGAGTAGACGACAATCAGGACGCCACCCAAACTCCATGAATAGCATGAGTAGACGAAGAACAGGAGGCCACCAAAACACAATGAATGGAATGAGTAGACGACAAACAGGAGGCCACCAAACACCCTGAATAGAATGAGTAGACGACAAACAGGAGGCCACCCAAACACCATGAATAGAATGAGTAGACGACAAACAGGGGGCAACCCAAACACCATGAATAGAATGAGTAGACGACAAACAGGGGGCAACCCAAACACCATGAATAGAATGAGTAGACGAAAAACAGGAGGCCACCCAAACACCATGAATAGATGAGTAGACGACAAACAGGAGGCCACACAAACACCATGAATAGATGAGCAGACGACAAACAGGAGGCCACCCAAATACCATGAATAGATGAGCAGACGACAAACAGGAGGCCACCCAAACACCATGAATAGAATGAGTAGACGACAAATAGGAGGCCTCCCAAACACCAATAATAGAATAAGTAGACGACAAACAGGAGGCCACCAAACACCAATAATAGAATGAGTAGACGACAAACAGGAGGCCACCCAAACACCATGAATAGCATGAGTAGACGACAAACAGGAGGCCTCCCTAACGCCATGAATAGCATGAGTAGACGACAAACACGCGGCTAATGGGATGCCCAGATGGTATAATTGAGTTAGGATGATCAGCAGTGAAAACAGACATGACGTCACGTGACGCCCCATGGCTTCCCTTGAGCGAGTTTCCAGATCCCGAGTTGAGTTAACTATTACCATAACAACATCCACACGTGTATCTGCTCCGGTGATGTACATTTCATTGACAGAATTCCATATCATAGCATCATTGTAACGCCGGTGGTTCTCAAAGAAGTGTAGACTCATCATTTACGGCTTGTCGTAATAGTCGGAGCCCAAACATACATGAACGATGAATCAACGATTTTTTAAAAATGTTTTCCCTGCACCTTGCGATAAGTGTGGCAATCACTAGAAAATATAACCAAACCTTATGACACATAGAGAACGCCACCTCGTTTTTTTTGTGCTATTGCATGTGTGGAGGCCTCATTGGGTGGATATGACCGCAGCATCCTCTCCACCTAGTGCATACCGAGTGACCCCTTGTTGAAAGTAGCATCGTTATCGCATCGCTTATTCTGTCTAGTCGGGGCGGTCGGGTAGCCTAGTGGTTAAAGCGTTCGCTCGTCATGCCGAAGACCCGGGTTCGATTCTCGACATGGGTACAATGTGTGAAGCCCATTTCTGGTGTCCCCGCCGTGATGTTGCCAAAAGCGGCGCAAAACCATACTCACTCACTCACTCTAAACAGTCAGGTACGATTATCAGCGATAGAAACGGACTGTTTTAGTCTACTAGTCCTTACAATATAAACAAATAGCAAAACCCTTTAAAATGGCAAATTTCAACTAGTCCTTGTGATACTTTAGCTATCGGGCGGTTTAGCAAGGGCTATAGGACCACTGCCAATTCCTAACGCTGATTATACCATTATTTCATTCTGGCTTATCACCAGACCTATGGAATAAAATTGAAAATGAATCCAACTGAAGTCCAGAATGCTTTGGTAAGATTATATTACACGGTTTTAAGTTAAGCATTGTTCTGGGCCTCATTGTAAATATATATCGTAGATTCCGGCCAGAAATGGTCCCCAATACCCCATGTTTGTCTCCCTGTGGGGATTCCGCCCAGAAATGGTCCCCAATACCCCATGTTTGTCTCCCTGTGGGGGATTCCGGGCAGAAATGGTCCCCAATACCCCATGTTTGTCTCCCTGTAGGGATTCCGCCCAGAAATGGTCCCCAGTACCCCATGTTTGTCTCCCTGTGGGGATTCCGGCCAGAAATGGTCCCCAGTTCCCCATGTTTGTCTCCCTGTGGGGGATTCCGGGCAGAAATGGTCCCCAGTTCCCCATGTTTGTCTCCCTGTGGGGGATTCCGGGCAGAAATGGTCCCCAATATACCATGTTTGTCTCCCTGTGGGGGATTCCGGGCAGAAATGGTCCCCAATATACCATGTTTGTCTCCCTGTGGGGGATTCCGGGCAGAAATGGTCCCCAGTACCCCATGTTTGTCTCCCTGTGGGGGATTCCGGGCAGAAATGGTCCCCAATACCCCATGTTTGTCTCCCTGTGGGGATTCCGGCCAGAAATGGTCCCCAGTTCCCCATGTTTGTCTCCCTGTGGGGATTCCGGGCAGAAATGGTCCCCAGTTCCCCATGTTTGTCTCCCTGTGGGGGATTCCGGGCAGAAATGGTCCCCAGTACCCCATGTTTGTCTCCCTGTGGGGATTCCGGCCAGAAATTTAATCCAGTACCCCCTTGTGGGGATTCCGGTATACTAGCACTCCACTGTCCCATGCTGTATTGTAAGGAATCACGGGATTAAACTGCACGCAGCGACGCAACGCGTTAGATTCGCACCTACGCTGAAACAGTGTTAGCCTCGAGACAAAATCGTCTATATATAATGTATAATGGAACCGATCTGTTTGTTGTAGCAAGACCGAACACATCTACCATTTGAAAGTGGATTTGATAATATCATATCATTTTGTCTGACGTTGCCTGTTATGCTGACTTGACATCTTTCTCTTTCAGTGCAGGAAAGTACACTCACAGCTCTGTAAGCGGGTTCGGGAGCTGCTCCGAACGCTGAAACGTACACAGAGAGTGGTCCATAGGTCAAGGTCACGATGGATGGAGCTGAAGGAGCCGGAGAAGGAGAAGGCGGCGAAGTCTTCAACCGACGTCAACAGGTACAGCAACGCCATGAAACGATTGGCTAGGCTGGTGAGGAAATGGTGGAAGACGGAGAAGTTTGAGAGGTTAAAGAGGAGGAAACAGCGAAAAAACCAAACAGGAGTCGAAGGCCGAAACAGGATGCTTCCTCCCAAACTGTCTAAAAACTGAGAATATGGGTAAAGGGTCATGGATCAAGGTCAAGGCCACCGTGTCATGGCGGAGCTGGCTTCGCTGTGGCACGTTTGGCAGCAGCTTCCGGTGAAACGTAGCAGTCATTGCGGCCATCGTCAAGATGTCAGTTGCTGCTTTGCCAAATGGAAATGGGGAAACATAATTAAGATACATAACATGTTAGTTTCCGTAAGGTATATAACATCAGAAATACCCTCCAATCACCGCGAGACGAGCGACCAGTGACGGTGTGAGGAGCCGTGGGAGAAAGTGGTGTTTAGAGTTGACGGCAGGCCACGTCAGGGTGTGCTTTCAGTTGGGCAGGTGGATGTGATATGTTGGTTTTCGCTGTCCATCAATAGTAATATCTTGTTACAGTTATCCAATTTGATAGTTATGGATATGATCATTTCTTAAATGTATTAGTCTCAGCTATGATGTATTATAATAAGCGTGCTGTATAATACGTAACGTCAGTTAAGCCAGGTCAAGGTCACCGCAACAGCTTGTACATATTTAAAGTGTATGTAAATAGTGTATATATTTAATACTTCGTTTCAGGTCGCAAATGTTAATAACGCACATCGCCATTACTGGTTGACGGTCAGTGTACACATCGGTTCTATGGGTAGGATACAAGTTTGATAAAGTGGAATTGTTTATAAATACGTCAATATATATACATATCGATTACTAATAGGGCCGCTTTCAGTAAAGACGAGCACAATGTCTATTCAAAGATGATAAGGGGCGGTTGGGTAACCTAGTGGTAAAAGCGTTCGCTCGTCACGCCGAAGACCCAGGTTCGATTCCCGACATGGGTACAATGGTGTCCCCCGCCGTGATATTGCTGGAATATTGCTAGAAGCGGCGAGAAACCATACTTACTCACTCACTCAAATATAATAATTTTACCTAAGTCGTATCTTTACGTGTAATTGAGCAGTCTAAAATGAATAAAATGTCTTGAATATTTCTATTGCATGTATTATGCTGATGTAATACTTTCATCAACAGAACCATAATTTTCGTCACGAGTGAAGTATTTCTAAATATATTTTGCAATATATACCGTAATATTGATGTAACATATTATTTTAGTACCAAATAAACTATATTTTGATATTAATATTAAATGAATATATAATAATTTGTCAAATGGTTCAACTATTTTATTTTCAGTGTGTTTACCGTGCGTGTTTCATAAATACCACTGTATATAGCTTGTACGTGCGTCCTGTCCGTTAAGGGGACACACGCCGGCAAATCAGTAAACACGTGTCTGAGTGAGACGTTCCTTAATGGTCATTTTAGCTGTGTCAGCAATTTGTTGAACTCATGTAAATAAGTTTGTTGATGATAATATTGATTATATTGATGATAATATATACCTCGTTGTTACTTTTCTGGTTGTAAATATATAGTTCAGGCTAGAATCTTTCTGTTATCTTCGTATTGCAAATAAATTGCGTAATTCCTTGATCAGTTGCCCTGTATATTCTGTTTTGTGAGTAAAGAAATGTGATTTTGATGTATTCCATTCGAATACACCTGTCAGGAAGGGGACCGCCTCCGTGGTCTAGTGGGTAGAGCGTCTGCCCGATGATTGGACGGGCGATGGTTCGATCCCCGGCCGTCTCATATCCAAAGAAGTCAAAAGATGGTACTTGTTGTTACCCTGTCTGGCGCTTGGCATTATGGAGATAAAACAAGCTCTGGTGTGCTCTGTCCGAATGGGGTATCCATGTTAAATTGCGGCGTGGTATCTCAGTTGGCTAGCACTAAAACACCAGCATTGGTCCTCCGGACTCGCAAACACGCACCCATGTGCGTAGCTATATGAGTGAAACAATCTTGAACGCGACATATAACCCCATTTCACCTCCTGTCTGGAAAGGCCCACGGATCGTCTAGGGTGGTGCTGTTGTTTAAACACCTTCCCGAGGCAAGGGAGTTAACTGACTATAAAAGTTATATTTTGGCTGGACTAACGAGTCTATGCATTGTCAAATCAAAATCGCGCAACGAAATCGGCATCCGGTTCGTAAACTACCGTGCAGATATCGGTCGATTGCAGGATTTGCAAAACATGTATACCGCCAACTCGGTGTCAAACGATATTTCCAATATCTTTTCATGTTTTGAATCAAGGTGCTCACTTGATTTGATGCTCTTCGCGAAGTAGGAACAGTTTAATCACACTATAGATTTTGATTATCGATGAGATCGTCTTGACAGGGCGTCGCCATTTTGTTTGAAGCAAGTGATATGAGAGCTGGAATCTGATTGGTCAATAGGATGGACATAGAAGGGACATAACTCGTAATAACCACCGGTGGTAGTACGATCGAGTCCAAAAATTCGGCAAGGGTGGAAACTGGACTTTTATAGTAGGTTACCCATGCCTCGGGAAGATGTTGTTTAAAGCGTCAACAACGGGTTTTTTATAGAGTTGTGTCCCCTTGTCGGGCCATAATTTCGTTGAGAAGACAACAGACAGAATTTATAGGGTGTGTATTTATAAAGATATGTGCGAAGAAGGTTCACGGTATGATTCGTGACCCTATGAGTCATGAGCTTTTGAAATTTTACAAAGTGCATACGCTCCTTGATACGGCATCGTTTAGACTGTCTTACAGACCCTGATACAAATATATATCAAATACAGCTCATGCAAGTCTATAATGTTTAGCAAGTCTAGATCACTGCAGTCTGAAAATGAAGAGAGTCACTAGGCTCCTTTTTATTATATTTTTATTAAGATAACTGAACAACTGTTTTTTTATGTACGATATGTTCATTTCAGAGACTAGATGTTAGTCTAGGCATCGTTATTTAACTCCATTACCGCAATAATATATCGGAGTACATTCTTATGAATTAATACACCAACCATAATAACTTGACAGTTTATTTGCTTGTGGTTTAACGTCGCACTCAGCAATATTCAAGCTATATGACTGAGGTCTGTAAATAATCGAGTCTGGACCAGGCAATCCAGTGACATCATCAGCATCAATCCACGCCATTAGGATGCGATGACATGCATCAACCAATCCTGTTAGTCGCCTCTCACGACAAGCATAGTCGCCTTTTACGGCAAGCATGGGTTGCTGAAGGCCTATTCTACCCCGGATCTTCACGGGTCTATAATAATAACTTCATAGACTGATTATTAAGGATTGGCACACGAAACTGTAGACAACAGTACGAAATCAGTGACGTCATTCATGGCAAGTCAACAAGTCCTGTCCATTTTATTTTCAGCCAATCAGGAAAGAGTAATAATCCGGCATGGTCTCATGTTTTCAGGTTTATAGAGTGAGTGAGTGAGTTTGATTTTACGCCGCTTTTAGCAATATTCCAGCAATATCACGGCGGGGGACACCAGAAATGGGCTTCACACATTGTACCCATGTCGGGAATCGAACCCGGGTCTTCGGCGTGACGAGCGAACGCTTTAACCACTAGGCTACCCGACCGCCCTTAGGTTTATAGAAACAAACACAAAAGCCATTGTTCGGATAGCCAATCAAACGCTACGGAAAGCAATTGTTGCTATATCAAAGTTATTATGAGACGGAAATGACAATTTTGAAACAAACAGGGGAAGTTCTCTTCTTGACCATCATTCAGACAAACTGCAAGTTTGCAGAGATGGATGACGAGGCGAGCGATTAAAACTAGTTTTATGTTTTTGATCTGGACCCATGTGGGAAAACGAACACGGGCTTTCTGGGTCATTAGCGAATGTTTTATCACAAGGCTACCCTACCGCCTCTATTACGCAAATAAGAACTGTCTGCAGTGACTAATCTGATTGGAGCAGACAAGCCAATGGTCGATAGTATGATCATCAAAAACCTCTTTCTGTAAAGTCCGAAGGAGTATAAGTAACGTGTTAGTTAATAGATCAGCTGATTTGAGAACTTCGCAATTTGTTTGTCCAATATGGTAGAGGCGGTGGGTAGCTTAGTGGTTAAAGCGTTCGCCTGTCGCACCGAAGACCCAGGTTCGATCCCAACATGGGAACAATGTGTAAAGCCCAATGTGTGATAATGAAATATTGCTAAAAACGGCGTAAAATCATACTCACTCGATTATGCTCGGGCGACTTGCTTGTCGTAAGAGGCGACTAACGGGATCGGGTGGTCAGGCTCGCTGACGTGGTTGATGCATGTCATCGTATCCCAATTGCATATATCTATGCTCATGATATCAATCACTGGATTGTCTGGTCCAGACTCGATTATTTACGGACCGCTGTACAAACCTTGAATATTGCTGAGTGCGGCGTTAAACAACAACCAACCAACCAACCATTATGCTGGGGTTATAGAATTAAAAGGAATCACAGACCCGCCTCGTAAATGACCGACTGGTGAGCTGTCCTGCAAGGCAATCCAAGTTTTTATCAGCCAGGGCTGGTAACCTAAATCAGGTAATCAAAGACTATCACATATTATATCTATAATGTGGCCAGCTGTTTACTCGGCTGTTGTTGGTTCTCCTGAGTTGACGTATAATTAGATAGGAAAGAAATATGAACGCATTTGGTCGTGACTTTTCTTTTACACATTTTAGAAAAAAGCAAAACGTATTTAGGAACCAATTGGGTTTCAAGAACGTAACATCGTCTCCGTGGTCTAGTGGTAGAGCGTCTGCCCGGAGAGCGGAAGGTCCGGGGTTCGATCCCCGGCTGCGTCATACCAAAATACTTTAAAAGATGGTACTTGTTTCCCTGTCTGGCGCTCGACATTGACTGGTTAAAACAAGATCGGTTCGGAGCTTACTGCGTCTGAGTGGGGTATTCATGTTAAACTGCGGCATGGTATCTCAGTGGGCTAGCGCTATAAAATCGGCATCAGTCCGGACTAGTACAAGCAGCCACACACACGTGCATGCACGTCGCACCTGTGACTGAGAGTGATCCAGGCAAACCAGTGATTGAGAGTGATCCAGACAAACCAGTGATCCACACAAACCAGTGACTGAGAGTGATCCACACAAACCAGTGATTGAGAGTGATCCACACAAACCAGTGATTGAGAGTGATCCACACAAACCAGTAACTGAGAGTGATCCACACAAACCAGTGTTTGAGAGTGATCCACACAAACCAGTGATTGAGAGTGATCCACACAAACCAGTGATCCACACAAACCAGTGATTGAGAGTGATCCACACAAACCAGTGATTGAGAGTGATCCACACAAACCAGTGACTGATAGTGGTCCACACAAACCAGTGATTGAGAGTGATCCACACAAACCAGTGACTGAGAGTGATCCAGACAAACCAGTGATTGAGAGTGATCCACACAAACCAGTGACTGAGAGTGATCCAGACAAACCAGTGATTGAGAGTGATCCACACAAACCAGTGATTGAGAGTGATCCACACAAACCAGTGACTGAGAGTGATCCACACAAACCAGTGACAGAGTGATCCACACAAACCAGTGATTGAGAGTGATCCACACAAACCAGTGATTGAGAGTGATCCACACAAACCAGTGACTGAGAGTGATCCACACAAACCAGTGATTGAGAGTGATCCACACAAACCAGTGATTGAGAGTGATCCAGACAAACCAGTGACTGAGAGTGATCCACACAAACCAGTAATTGAGAGTGATCCACACAAACCAGTGACTGAGAGTGATCCAGACAAACCAGTGATTAAGAGTGATCCAGACAAACCAGTGATTGAGAGTGAACAATTAGACAAGTATAGACAGATGGGATATAGGAATCTAAATTCTTTCCAAGAAATACCAAGGTGATACAAAGTACATGTCCGACTTGCAGATTTGTCCAGTATTGTGAGTGAGTGAGTGAGTGAGTGAGTGAGTGAGTGAGTGAGTGAGTGAGTGAGTGAGTGAGTGAGTGAGTGAGTGAGTGAGTGAGTGAGTGAGTGAGTGAGTGAGTGAGTGAGTGAGTGAGTGAGTGAGTGAGTGAGTGAGTGAGTGAGTGAGTGAGTGAGTGAGTGAGTGAGTGAGTGAGTGAGTGAGTGAGTGAGTGAGTGAGTGAGTGAGTGAGTGAGTGAGTGAGTGAGTGAGTGAGTGAGTGAGTGAGTGAGTGAGTGAGTGAGTGAGTGAGTGAGTGAGTGAGTGAGTGAGTGAGTGAGTGAGTGAGTGAGTGAGTGAGTGAGTGAGTGAGTGAGTGAGTGAGTGAGTGAGTGAGTGAGTGAGTGAGTGAGTGAGAGAGAAATCTTTGCACCAAACCCGCGCTCGTTGGTTCAATCAAAGTCGCCCCAGGTTTTGCTCCCATATTAAGCTGAGATGACGTGAGATAAAATATTGTTCAAACCGGCGTTATACCAAACTCAATCCCTCACTAACCCCTCCACCTCAAGTAGATAAAGAGATTATGCAACGAGGTAGGAGGCCACAAATTTACATGATCCACACGCGAATATTTACAGTCCCCCGTGATAAACCTGGAATATTGCCGACAGTGCGTAAAACTACATTCACCATCATTCGTGACCAACTCGTGTTATTCCGGGACAAGCCGAATAGCAGGTTACGGAAAGGGGCGAGTGGTGACGAATGCATTCACCCTCTCACTCAACACGTGATGAGTATAACCCGAATGAAAACGTTTCCAGGTCTTAAACATACAAACACGTCTCATGAAAATAACCTTTGTCAGATGTAGCCTTCGTGTTCCTTCACAGCAGCGTCAGTTCTGACAGGTGGGCGAACAGGTGTTCTTACAGGTAAGTTGACAGGTAAATACACACGGACAGCAATAGATCGCCCCATCACATGTAAACACCAAGTATTAAACGTTCAATTACAACCTGACGAAAGATGGGCCCTGTTGTTACGACAACGGAATCCGCAGGCGTCTATTCGATAAGGTCACCACAACGAGTTGTAATGTAAATAGGCCGTTGTACGTTTGTGAAGTCTCCTCTGAAACAGTCTGGGAGATTAAAGGGTTCTGTTAGGGGTTTTCTGTGATTGCGACCCATGATGCTCGTCTTGACGAGTTCCAGGCTCAGGTAGATAGACTACTTCTCCTTCCGCATCTCAGACACTGCCAAAGTACAAACATTAAAATGTCTAGCGTTGACTGTCTGCCAAGGAAAGTCGTGTAAACTTCCCTTCCGCTTCGCCGTTATTAATGGAGATACAAAAACTCGGGTCAGGAGCCGCGGGAACTCTGGAAACGAAATGTGTCACATCTCGCGATAGCTCATGTAAATCAAGATGGTGGATGTTGCAACAGCAAAAAGGGAATCTTTGTAAATGAAATACTGCTGTAAACACCTAAGAAATCGGGGAATGTAAACATATGAACTCGGTCAGAGTTCAATTTAGGAGAACGAAGGCTCCAGGCGCTGATGAAATATGGGAAATCCGCACTCGTTTTTGGAGATTCCTCTTTAAAAATATCCCTCCCAGATTTATTATTTATATAGTATCTGAAATTGTCTGCGGTTATCACGAGTGTGTTGATCCTAAGATAGATTTAGTACGTCGTTATTTTCAATAGAGAGGTGGTTATCGTATTCTATAGAGCTCCAATGTAAGACAGTGGCTATAGTGGCAACTCCCTCCTGCCTTCTTCACGTAGTCTCTCAGTCCAGCGTACGACGCAGAGTTTGTAGCTTGCTTCACAACGTCTGTGGTTCCTTTACCGTCGCTTTGGTAAACAATACACAACATCGTAGGCCAGCAGCAATATTCTACAACGTCGTTGACAAACTACAATATACTACAACGGCGTAAGCAACTATAATATACTACAACGTCGTAAGCAACTGTAATATACTATAACGGCGTAAGCAACTACAATATACTACAACGTCGTAAGCAACTACAATATACTACAACGGCGTAAGCAACTATAATATACTACAACGTCGTAAGCAACTATAATATACTACAACGTCGTAAGCAACTGTAATATACTATAACGGCGTAAGCAACTACAATATACTACAACGTCGTAAGCAACTACAATATACTACAACGGCGTAAGCAACTATAATATACTACAACGTCGTAAGCAACTATAATATACTACAACGTCGTAAGCAACTACAATGTACTACAACGTCGCAAGCAACTACAATATACTACAACGTCGTAAGCAACTACAATATACTACAACAGCGTAAGCAACTACAATATACTACAACGTCGTAAGCAACTATAACATACTACTACGTCGTAAGCCACTACAATATACTACAACGTCGTAAGCAACTACAATGTACTACAATGTCGTAAGACACTACAATATACTACAACGTCGTAAGCCACTACAATATACTACGACGTCGTAAGCAACTACAATATACTACAACGTCGGAGACCAAGTACAGTATACTACAACGTCATAGACCATCAACAATGTGCTAAAACGCCTGAGTAAAACAACGATCTACTACAACTGCAAAGAACAACAGCGACATATTACAACTGCGTACAAAAACAACGATATTCTACAACTGCGTAGAAATACAACGATATACTACAACTCCTTAGCAAAAAACCCGATATACTACAAAAGCGTAGAAAATACAACGAATTACTGCAACTGCGTAGAAATACAAGGATATATTACCACTGCATGGGAAAACAGCGACCTATACTACACTCCATACTCCGTAGAAACACAACGATGTCCTACAACTGCGTAGATAAACAACGATGTCCTACAACTGCGTAGATAAACAACGATGTCCTACAACTGCGTAGAAATACAAGGATATATTACCTCTGCATGGGAAAACAGCGACCTATACTACACTCCATACTCCGTAGAAACACAACGATGAACTACAAATGCGTAGATAAACAACGATGACCTACAACTTCCTAGAAATACAAGGATATATTACCTCTGCATGGGAAAACAGCGACCTATACTACACTCCATACTCCGTAGAAACACAACGATGCCCTTCAACTGCGTAGATAAACAACGATGTCCTGCAACTGCGTAGAAATACAAGGATATATTACCTCTGCATGGGAAAACAGCGACCTATACTACACTCCATACTCCGTAGAAACACAACGATATACTACACATGCGTAGATAAACAACGATGTCCTACAACTGCGTAGAAATACAAGGATATATTACCACTGCATGGGAAAACAGCTATATACTACGACTGCGTAGAAAAACAACGATATACTGTAGGAAAGCTCTTTCATGTTTACCGGGGTTTTGTATCGAAATTACATATTTTTTCAGCAACAGCTACATGACCAGATTATTTTTTACTTAAAACTATGAACCTGAAATGTTTTGTTTTTTTAAAAAACACTTTGCAACAATATCCTTTTTGTCGCACGCAATTAAACAAATTTCAACTCTGTAAAGCATAATTATTTTTTTTAGGAACTTTTTTGGACACTCCATTTTTCGAAACAGTCCTGAGGAGAGGTTGAAGATGAAGAAAACGCGCCTGACAGTTCTCTCTATGCTTCCATAAGGTTATAATTTCCAGCCCATATCTCCAAAAGCAATGTATTGCCACTGCTTTACAAGTCCTACTGAACTCGTTCCTTGATTGTTCAGCCCTTATAGGTGAGGTGAGGTGAAATTAGGGATAAGGTCGCGTCCAAGATTATTACACTTATTGTCAGAAAGCCTTTTGAGCCCAAATGTCTATTATTTCGTTTCGTTGTTTAATTCCACTTTTGTTATACTCGATTTCGTTTCCTTTACCATTTTCCAATTTCCATATGTACCTAAATGGCATTCCAGCCAGGAGTGTTGACCATGTGCTTGACCAACAGAAATAGAGTCCTTTGTGTCTAAAACAGCCTTGGCGTCCCATATCCATCAGGAACCGCCCATTCCCCACCCGTGCATCCAAGCACCGTCCTTTCACTTATATATGGTGTGCGTGCGTGCGTGCTTGCGTGCGTGCGTGCGTGCGTGCGTGCGTGCGTGTGTGTGTTCATTCTAGTCCGGACTGTTTCCGATTTATAGTGCTAGCACACTGAGATACCATGCCGCAGTTTAACTTGAATACCCTACTCAGACACAGTATACTGATTCCGAGCCGACCAGTGCTTGTTTTAGACCCTTAATGCCGTGCGCCAGACAGGGTAACAACAAGTACCATCCTTTAACCTCATTTTGTTAGCCCTTATAGTCCGTTTAAACACAACATGTTGGAAATGTGCACACACCGTGTAGGTTCCAACACGGTGCTATTACTCTATACTCTGACATTGTGTCTCATTATTATCATACCACCTCCGTGGTCATGGGGTAGAGCGTGCCCCCTGAGAGCGGAAGGTCCGGAGTTCGATCCCCGGCCGCGTTACACCGTACTGTGTCTGAGTGGGGTATTCATGATAAACTGCGGCATGGTATCTCAGTGGACTAGCACTATAAATCGGCATCAGTCCGGACTAGTACAAGCAGCCACACATACACACAAACACACGTACATGCACGTCGCTATATAAGTGCAATAATCTTGGACGCGACGTTAAACCCCATTTCACCTCACCGTTATTATCACACCACCTCCGTGGTCCGGAGTTCGATCCCCGGCCGCGTAACACCAAAAGAATGTACTTGTTGTTACCCTGTCCGGCGCTCGGCATTAAGAGGCTAAAACAAAGACTGGTCTGGTCGGAGTCTGTATATTGTGTTTTAGTGGGGTATTCATGTTAAACTGCGGCACGGTGGGCTAGAGCTATAAAATCGGCATTAGTTGACTCGCACATGCACGTCGCTATATTAGTGCAACAATCTTGAACGCGGCGTTAACCCCCATTACAGCTTACCACATTATTATCATTTCTGTGTACTATCTTTAACTGTCATAACGTTTAATGTGTTAATTTGTTTCTGTACACGGCCTGAGTGGGAGTCTATGTACAATAAAATGCATCCTGTTTTCTAACTCTACGAACATCGTATTTTCATTCTCTCTGTCAAATCGATTTAATTTAAAGTCTATTTTTACAACAACTATCAAACCTCGGTCTGCTAATGTTACATCTTTTCAACACGAGTTTTCTTTAATGTTTAGATTTTGTCAAAACTTTCCACTGGCCAGCTGGTGTATGTTTATCGACACATATGTATATCTAAAGCACGCCACGCCCACACCACGCCCATCACTTGATCCCGTGCAGAAGATAAGACTGTTTGGTTAAACGCGGGACTGCCCGCGTGCTTAAAACGTGTCATAGTTGAAGGTCGGAACCCACTTGGAAAGGCTACAGAAGACTACTGATGATCTGCTGTGAATGACTTAAACGGAATCTAGGGCAGCGGGGTAGCACAGTGGGTACAGTGGCGACTCGTCACGCCGAAGACCTGATTCGATTCCCCCTGGACATAAGTTAGAAGAGCATTTCTCTAAGTAATTCTTCCATGGAACTACACGTCAGTACCTGTCACTGAATGGTTGTCAACAATAATACTAGAAAATATATCCAAATCGTTGTCTGTAACTATATATACAAATTGTTGTCTGTAACTATTCAAAACATCGTTGTCAGTAACTATATGTCAACATCGCTGTCAGTAACTATTTAAATCATCGTTGTCAGTAACTAGATATCAACATCGTCGTCAGCAGAGACCATATAAAATCTATTATATGGTCTCTGTTGTCAGTAACTATATGTCAACATCGTTGTCAGCAACTATATATCCAAATCGTTGTCTGTTACTATATGTCAACATCGTATTCAGTATCTTTATGTCAATATTATTGTCAGTAGCTATATTTCAACATCGTTGTCAGTAACTATATATCAACATCGTTGTCAGTAACTATATATCAACATCGTTGTCAGTAACTATATGTCAACATCGTTGTCAGTAACTATATGTCAACATCGTTGTCAGTATCTTTATGTCAACATCGTTGTCAGTGACTATTTTAAACATCGTTGTTAGTAACTGACGTCACCATGGTTGACAATTCTGCTACCTTTATGTTGCGACGTTCTTTCACTGTTTTGTCAACATCATAGCTAGTACCTATTTCTTGTGTATTTTATGCCACTCAGTCCAAGACCCCGCACAGGTTGGTCCAGTTATCAAACCTTGCAAGGTTTTCCCGATTGTGACCACTGACCAGTCAGCCAGCGGGATGGACTGAAATGCCATATCTACCACAAACTAAAGACGACTTTTGTTTTCGTAGCCTCCGCGACGCCGCCATTCCGTCATCATGGCGATTTTTCTCAAACCCACACAAAAGATTTTTTGCCGGGTAATAGCTGCAACCTCTAGTCAACGATCGCAATTCTCATAAGTTTCCCCATCTGTTAATGCAAAGGAGTAAAAACAACTTAAAGTACATGTTATCTGACTTGAAATAGTTCTTTAAGCACGCAATGACTCATCTAAGACAATAATTCATACTGATTTGATCAGCGATGTACTTCGTTGGCATAGCTTCATTAGATAAGTGTATTTTCACACAAACACTGCGATTTACATACCCTCGCGTAAACATTGTGAAAGCGATGGAGACACAGCTTAAACCAAGAGGCACCCATATTGCTATGCGTGGTAATTAACAAGATTGATACACCGTTGAAAAATCCCGATGCACCCGGTACACGATAAAGTAAACACATTTAAAAACTTCGCTGAAAAATGACAAATTTAGATTTCCCCTACAATAAATATAATAGATACTATCGCGTGCTTCTAAATCTCCCTTGACATCAGAGATAATGTAATGGTGAGGTGAAATGGGGTTTAACGTCGCGTCCAAGATTATCGCACTTATATACCGACGTGCATGTACGTGTGTTTGTGTGTGTGTGTGTGGCTGCTTGTACTAGTTCGGGCCTGATGCCGATTTATAGTGCTATCCCATTGAGATTCCATGCCGCAGTTTAACATGAATATCCTACTCAGACACAGTATACAGACTCCGAGCCTACCAGTCCTACCAATCAGGGTAACAACTAGTACCATCTTTTAACGTCTTTGGGTATGACGCGGCCGGGGATCGAACCCCGGACCTTCTGCTCTCCGGGCGGACGCTCAGCCACTAGACCACGGAGGCGGTCGAGATAATGTAATAAATGGCGAAGACAGCATAAAAGTTAACATTCAAAAGATTTGTTTGAAAAACGAAGCCTAGACAAATAAATCCAAAGTCTGGCGTTGGTGGTTTTTTTTGTTGATGGACGGTGTCAGGATGGTTTTTCGTTGTCTTCTCCTATGTCTTCAAGAGGAGCAGAGCCCCATGCCGTCCGGGATAAACAAACTTGTTTGTTCATCACACGACTTGCTTCACATCACAAGATTCTTTATCGCCCTGTTTCCTATCACAATATATTCTCACATTATCGTATGTTTATTTGTCTGAGGTTGTTTGACTGGTGCCCACCCATCGAAAGAACAGACTGGTATTGTGGCGATGCCCTCAGTGGGAGTTGTCTCCCCTTATCTCGCGATTAGCCGCGATATCTCGACACAACGCTTGCACGGCGCCGGATCGCACAACAACCGGAAGTTAACCCAGCGTTTTTATCCAATCAAATCCCAGGGAGCCTCGTGGTGCGTGATAAGAACGCTGTGAGCGGTAGCACGTGTATACGTTATGTGTTCACGGACCGTAAAAAGGGGTCTGAAATAAGGCTACAGTGTACAGGCGTTGACGTCATTACCCCTTGATGTTCGTGAGGTAAATCATATTTCTTTTCAATGGAAAAGATTCTTCGTTCTTTTTCACAAAGATAATATCTGGCAATAAGTGATTCCGGAATATTTGGAAGCGTATTTCGTACGAGATGTCTACATTTCGACTCGAAATTATTACTTTAATGACGATTAATGTGTGTCAGGTTTACTACGCGCAACCAGAGGCCATATAATATCTATTACATGGTCTCTGGCGCATCCAAGTAAACCGTAGTAAATACGTAGCATCTGGTGCCTGCAGAGTAGATTAGTTTTACAGGAAGGTGATTGAAGGTCGTACAAAGGTCAAGGTCATAGGTGGGGTAGGGGTTAAGGGGGTCCGGACCTACCCCTTCTTTTGATAAAGAATGTGGTATGTTGTTGGCAGTACAATTATCTGAGAAAGGATTTTGATATTTTCGATTTTTTATGTATCTTTTAAAAAAATGCTATATCCGCCCTGGAAGCTTAAAAGTGCCATGGACATTGACCTCAGAACAGCAATGAGTTAGTTAGTCTGTGGGGGGTGGGGGGAGGGAGTTGGGGGTTGTAGTGGTGGTAAGGCATTGAGCGAATGTGTGTGCGTGAGCGAGAGAGCGAGTGAGTGTGTGGTGTTAGATGCCCTTTTGAACAGTTTACTTTCAGTTTACATTCCCAAATTAAAGTCAGTACTGTTCCAGTTCATGTGGCTGCTTGTACTGGTCCGGACTAACACCGATCTACAGTGCTAGCCCACTGAGATACCTTGTCGCAGTTTAACATGAATACCCCACTCAGAAACAGTATACCGACAAGCCCTGGTTTAAGCCCCTTAATGCCGATCGCCAGTCAGGGTAAGACCAAGTACCATATTTTAACGTCTTTTGGTATGACGCGACCGGGGATCGAACCCCGGACCTTCCGCCATCCGGGCGGAGGCTCTCACTCTAGACCACGGAGACGGTCGTATCATTTTGGGAAATTACTTCACAAAACTTTGATCTTGTTTTGAAAAGAATGTGTGTTGCTTCATTGTCATTAAAATCAGATATTACTTTTCACTTCCGCTGAGGACATCTCATTACAGGTCACGTCAGATCGACCTCTCGCGAACTTTCACCGACCAATGTTATGACTAACAAGAAGTCGACATTAGCCAATCAGAGAGCTACGTTCTCGAACTTTAAGGGCACTAGTTTCAAACTGGCGACTTCCATTCCAGACTACGCTTGGAAATATATTTTGACAAACAAAGGGAGGTGAGGTGATATGGGGTTTATCGTCGCGTCCAAGATTGACAAACAAAGCTCTCGATTCATAATTTTAAAACTGAACAAAAGGGCAGTCTGGAATGACGACCGACTTTGTATGGCAGCACTTCCCACGGGATATGCAAACTATCTTCCAGTCTAATGTTTATCCCATTAAAGCGAGAGATAGACGATGATTTTAACGATTCCAGTTGTAGAGCCCGTAACTGACACTCGGAAGACCCCGTGTTAACCTTTTCGAGGTTGCATGATCAGAAAACACATTCCGACTGCCACTTTCCTAATCTGGTAAGCGAAGCTCTGATTGGTCGAATGAAAGGTCGTTCTGGCGTGACCCGTATGGGAAGTCCTCAGATGTTTGTTTCGCGTTAAAACATTCCTGATCACAATTGAACAAAAACAATGCTTAAAAATGGGATTTTTTATATTTTTTTCGCTCATGAAATATGTCGCTTGTGGTTTTTGCATGGCGCCAGAAATACCACAGACTCATCGTGATCAATGTGAAGACAGCAGCTAGTGTTTGGTAATAATAATAATAATAATAATAATAATAATAATAATAACAAAAATAATAATAATGATGATGATGATGATGATGATGATGATGATGATGCTACTACTACTACTACTACTACTACTACTAGACATACGCCACTTACAACAAAGTTGTGCCACATCCGCTGCATCAAAGGAAATCCCACGGTCCAGAGCGCTACGGCGTTCGGCTCACTCAACTCAGGCCGCCTCTGAAGTCGGATCTGTAAGGCCACTGATTAGTCAATCATTGTCCATGTGAGCAAGTACATATACATACATTACCGGTACAGTGTAGGTACGTGTGTGTGCTGACCATCGTGGGAATCCAGCATCATGCTTGTCGCGAGAGGCGTCTGGAAGTAGTACCGACTGGTCACACTGGCAGACGGAAGTGAGTAGGATACTTGGGCGAGAGACGGCGACTCTGCGACCGTCTCCAGTATGAATAAACGTACCCCGAATACGTTAATCGGTATTCATTGTATCAGTCTCTTGTCTGTCTGGTCCAAGCGTTAAGGTTAGCTTTGACGTCGTATGTCGGGTCCATGCGTTAACTGGTACGTCGTATGTTGGGTCCAAGCGTTAACTGGTACGTCGTATGTCGTGTCCATGCGTTAACTGGTACGTCGTATGTTGGGTCCAAGTGTTAACTGGTACGTCGTATGTTGGGTCCAAGCGTTTACTGGTACGTCGTATGTTGGGTCCATGCGTTAACTACAACGTCGTATGTCGGGTCCATGCGTTAACTGCAACGTCGTATGTCGGGTCCATGCGTTAACTGGTACGTCGTATGTTGGGTCCAAGCGTTAACTGGTACGTCGTATGTCGGGTCCATGCGTTAACTGGTACGTCGTATGTTGGGTCCAAGTGTTAACTGGTACGTCGTATGTCGGGTCCATGCGTTAACTGGTACGTCGTATGTTGGGTCCAAGTGTTAACTGGTACGTCCTGTGTTGGGTTCAAGCTTTAATGGTACGTCGTATGTCGGGTCAAAGCGTTAACTGCAACGTTGTTAATCGGGTCTAACCGTTAACTGGTACGTCGTATGTCGGGTCCATGCGTTAACTGCAACGTCGTATGTCTCGTCTAAGTGTTAACTGGTACGTCGTATGTCGGGTGCAAGTATTAACTGGTACGTCGTATGTCTCTTCCAAGTGTTAACTGCAACGTCGTATGTCGTCCATACGTTTACTCGTACGTCGTATGTTGGGTCCAAGAGTTAGGTTTGGTTTTTTGTATTTTTGGTTTGTTTAACGCCACACTCAACAAAATTCCAGCTATATGACGGCGGTCTGTAAATAATCGAGTCTGGACCAGACAGTCCAGTGATTGACATCATGAGCATCGATCGTCGCAATTGGGATCGATGACACCAAGAATTATGTATGACGTGGCCGAGGATCGAACACCGACCGGACAGACGCTTCACCCACCAGACCACGGAGGCGGTCTATAGTCATATGAAAAACTCGGGTGTTCTTAAACTTCTTTTGAGTATCACGTGAATTATGAAATAGTAAATTCAGCTCCAATATGGATTCCGCTCAATGCCGGCCGAGATAACCTACTGGTTAACCGAGTGCCCTTCCGAATGTAAATCTGAACGGAACTTTGGTACAGGTTAGCGTTTCGCAATCTCACTCTGTAAATGAAACGGCAAGTCCAGTCCAGGAATGCAGGACAGCGTGAGACAATGTCACAGCAATCCTTCCCTATTGATATAGTATTGCATAATAGAAGACTCAAAAGGTCACACGATGACGAAATCAACCGCAGGAGTAAACGCTGACATTAAGATGAACCAGTTGACATTTTAGGCCGACGTGGGGTCGTTGATCGTCAAGGGGGGTCACCATGCACAAACAGGGTATGGGGGTGAACCCAGGCCTTCTCTGGGAATGAAGCCGAGTTTGAGGGCAAGGAACACTGGTTCACCAGGTCGTACCGCAATACGTCCAGGGTTAAATGAGTTCGAAATGTCAGTAATTTTGTCCTATTAACTTGGTTTAATTGGATAATGACTATCTGCTATTATAATATTTAACGCGACTCCACAACATTATTAAGCGTGCATTATTTACCACAATGGAGACAAAAAGAAGACATATGGTGATATAACACAATGTATTCTTTCAATGTAGGGGCGGTAGGGTAGCCTGGTGGTTAAAGCGTTCGCTCGACACGCCGCAGACATTTTTCGATTCCCCACATAGATACATTGCCTATTTCTGGTGTCCCCTGCTATGATATTGCTGGAATATTGCTAAAAGCGGTCTAAAATACAACGTAGATACATTGCCCATTTCTGGTGTCCCTTGCTGTGATATTGCTGGAATGTTGCTAAAAGCGGCCTAAAATACAACATGGATACATTGCCCATTGCTGATGTCCCCTGCTGTGATATTGCTGGAATGTTGCTAAATGCAGCCTAAAATACATCTGGATACATTGCCCATATCTGGTGTCCCCTGCTGTGATATTGCTGGAATGTTGCTAAAAGCGGCCTAAAATACAACGTAGATACATTGCCTATATCTGGTGTCCCCTGCTGTGATATTGCTGGAATGTTGCTAAAAGCGGCCTAAAATACAACGTAGATACATTGCCTATATCTGGTGTCCCCTGCTGTGATATTGCTGGAATGTTGCTAAAAGCGGCCTAAAATACAACATAGATACATTGCCCATATCTGGTGTCCCCTGCTGTGATATTGCTGGAATGTTGCTAAAAGCGGCCTAAAGTACAACATGGATACATTGCCCATGTCTGGTGTCCCCTGCTGTGATATTGCTGGAATGTTGCTAAAAGCGGCCTAAAATACATCTGGATACATTGCCCATGTCTGGTGTACCCTGCTGTGATATTGCTGGAATGTTGCTGAAAGCGGCCTAAAATACAACATAGATACATTGCCCATATCTGGTGTCCCCTGCTGTGATATTGCTGGAATGTTGCTAAAAGCGGCCTAAAATACAACATGGATACATTGCCCATATCTGGTGTCCCCTGCTGTGATATTGCTGGAATATTGCTAAAAGCGGCCTAAAATACAACATAGATACATTGCCCATATCTGGTGTCCCCTGCTGTGATATTGCTGGAATGTTGCTGAAAGCGGCCTAAAATACAACGTAGATACATTGCCTATATCTGGTGTCCCCTGCTGTGATATTGCTGGAATGTTGCTGAAAGCGGCCTAAAATACAACGTAGATACATTGCCCATATCTGGTGTCCCCTGCTGTGATATTGCTGGAATGTTGCTAAAAGCGGCCTAAAATACATCTGGATACATTGCCCATGTCTGGTGTCCCCTGCTGTGATATTGCTGGAATATTGCTAAAAGCGGCCTAAAATACAACATAGATACATTGCCCATTTCTGGTGTCCCCTGCTGTGATATTGCTGGAATGTTGCTAAAAGCGGCCTAAAATACAACATAGATACATTGCCCATTTCTGGTGTCCCCTGCTGTGATATTGCTGGAATGTTGCTAAAAGCGGCCTAAAATACAACATAGATACATTGCCCATTTCTGGTGTCCCCTGCTGTGATATTGCTGGAATGTTGCTAAAAGCGGCCTAAAATACAACATAGATACATTGCCCATTTCTGGTGTCCCCTGCTGTGATATTGCTGGAATGTTGCTAAAAGCGGCCTAAAATACAACATAGATACATTGCCCATTTCTGGTGTCCCCTGCTGTGATATTGCTGGAATGTTGCTGAAAGCGGCCTAAAATACAACATAGATACATTGCCCATATCTGGTGTCCCCTGCTGTGATATTGCTGGAATGTTGCTAAAAGCGGCCTAAAATACAACATAGATACATTGCCCATATCTGGTGTCCCCTGCTGTGATATTGCTGGAATGTTCCTGAAAGCGGCCTACAATACAACATGGATACATTGCTCATTTTATAAACACGACCCGTGAAGATCAGGGGTGGAATAGGTCTTCAGCAACCCATGCGGTGTCCTCCCATTAGTTAGACGTCCCAATAGTTAGACAGCTTATAACAACACTTTAAACGGTTGAGTGCACACTAACCCTTATGCTTGTTACCTCAGACTTTAAAATGGAATAGTCTAGATAAGATCTGACAAACAAAGCAAAGCAGCTTTAAATAGATACTTTAATATTATACTTAACATTTAATGACACTTTACATTTGATAAATTATATACAGTTTGGTGAAATGATGGCATCGCTGGGATGCTGGCTTCATCTACTTGAGTGACTTGCTCCTCTAGAACAGAACAGAACTTTATTACGCTCAGCCCGAGATCCTCGGCATAGGAGGTACAAACTGACAGCAAAATACACATTATAATTGCGGATTGTGGTTAGCCGGAAGATTTTACAATTTGCATTACATATTTACAGAATTTACTAAGGTTTTTTAATACAGATATCTCTTTACAAGTGAAAAGTCTTTGAAATTTAATCATATTAGGTCTTTTAGAATATGTAGGTGGGATATACAAAATTCTTTCTTTAGTAAAATATGGACATTTAAAAATATAGTGAAATTCATCTCCAATATCATCAATAAAAGGCAGTTTACATTTTCTTTCACAAATAGGTATCCCATTCCATCTTCCTTTTTCAATTGGTAAGTGGTGGCATGAAGTACGAAATAAAAGTAGAGGGATAGCTTTATTTAGGGGTAGGGACGTCAGATAATTTTCTAATTCAAATTGTGGTTTCAAGAGAGAATAGACTACACTTTCCTCGTGCAATGCCTGCATCTGTGTGGTTTCTTCTCGCGCTCTTTTACGAAGATTGCTGACAAAGTTCACTCTGGTTTCATCTTCAGGCGGATGGTTATGTTCCGACTGATTGCAAAGAAAGTCACCGACAGTCGTACATTTCCCATTGCACGTCTTGACGACACATCTCGAATGTGAGCAGGTTTGCCTCTCGCGGTTTCTGTTGTAAATATATCCATCTAATATCAACTGCTCACTTCCACGCCGAGAGATGATGTACTCTACTTTCCTTAAACCATCCATATCGATACTGATAATGATACGTACCCCAAGATCATTTTTATTTCTTTGATGAGTACGTAATCTAAACTCAACTCCTTCAACTGATCATACAGTAAGACAATTAAGCTACTCCATAGTTTACACAGTTAATCTCATGCCTATTGAACCTGTGCTGAGAGTAAGGTAATTTAGGTTAATTAAACGAAATTATAACATTTATACTCCCTAAACTGTGAGTCCCCTATCCCTACTCAGTACTTTAATCTAATTAGGACTGATCCATTACACCTGTAGGTATATTCCCTCTTTGCCTAAATAGAAATGTCTAACAATTGGGACGTCTAACTAATGGGACGTCTAACTAATGGGATATAACCACCCATGCTTGCCGTTAAAGGCGACTATGCGTGTCGTAAGAGGCGACTAACGGGATCGGGTGGTCAGGGTCGCTGTCTTGATGCATGTCTTCGATCCCAATTGCGTGGATCGATGCTCATGCTGTCAATCACTGGTTTATCTGGTCCAGACTCGATTATTTACAGACCGCCGTCATATAGCTGGAATATTGCTGTGTGCGGCGTTAAACAACAAACAAAAATCCTGAGGTTATGCGAAATTATACATATTCTATCTTCCAGCGAGGTGCTGTTACTGTCGACGAATGTTGATTTCGTTACAGCATCGTACCACGCCAAACACGGGATGCACGTGCAAGAACCACCTGTTTTCTGCACCTGAACGAGTCGAGGCAGTAACACAGACGTCAATTATCCAATCACGTGTAATCAACTTAGGATCTTGTTACCTATCAAAGCCAAGCACATGGACCTCAAGTTGATTACAGACTTATGTTTTACACGATGATCCTTTGTCTGCGTAAGTCATGGGTTTCACCTGGGCGGGAAAGCTGGTTCGTGTCACGTGATCCTCCTATGTCACTGTGACGTAACTGGTTGAAACAATCGCCCGATGGCTCGAGAACAACAAAGTCATTATTTGTGTATTAACTGGTTATTTTTCTCCACCGGAAGTCGGCAGATTTCCTCGTTCCACGGGCTTAGCATGAGGAATGTTAGAATCCAGGAAATATACGTAAATATACCGGGTTACCTCCGCATGAGAGAAGGCAACATGCGTTCTGCGTGCAGATCAATATACAGGAAGTCAGATTGTCTTGTGCTGGTAGCTAGGAGGGGCGGTAGAGCGCACGTCCATTTGTCCTCTGCTTGCGTCCGTGAAGGACCCTTTCCGCCGTTACACCTTGATGTGAGCGATGGATTTATCCCAGGTATAAATATTCCGGTTGAATAGATATCTCTAGAAATTAGAACCTATTATGTTATATTGTGGGGAGAAAATTGGGGGGCGGGGGGACACATTTTCAGGGGGAACATATTTATTCTCACATTGACACGCTATTTGAAAGGCATATGTTGAACAATAATATCAGTAGTTAATAGCCTGAGAGTGGATTCATGTCAATTTTGATTACGGTTACAAACTGAATGGTAGTGATTGAATATGGTGTTACGCCGGTTTTAGCAATATTCCAGCATTGTTACTGCTGGGGGCACCAGAAATGGGCTTCACACTTTGTACTCATGTGGGGATTCGGACCCTAGTTTTCTTTAATTAATTACAGTCTCCCTCACTTTGGGAAATATTATTGTAACCATGTAAACTGTTTTTATTATAATACGATATGGTGCGTCTTGGCATGTTACATATAGACCCGTGAAGATCCGGAGTAGAATAGGTCTTCAGCAACCCATGCTTGCCGTTAAAGGCGACTATGCTTGGCATAAGAGGCGACTAACGGGATCGGGTGGTCAGGCTCGCTGACTTGATGCATGTCATTGTATCCCAATTGCGTGGATCGATGCTCATGATATTAATCACGGGATTGTCTGGTCCAGACTCGATTATTTACAGACCGCCGTCATATAGCTGGAATATTGCTGACCGCGACGTTAAACAACAAAATACGAAATATTTCTTGTCGTTTTATGGTTTAGGTGGTAGCTCAAATGCCCAACAACAATGTTTTATACGCTCGTGCAATAATTATTACCCCGGTCAGCGAGCCCGTGAACATTCGTTTGTTTGTTGTTTGACGCCGCACTCGGCAATACTCCAGCAAAATGACGGTGGTCTGTAAATACTCTAGTCTGGACCAGAGAATGCTGAAGGCCAATTCTAACCTGGATCTTCTTGAGGTCCATGTTCCTTCAACTTGCATTCTCAGCTCCCTGGGGAGACTACATATCCGAGATATTGCGATGTGACCTGATTCCTTTCATCTCGGTTTCCGTGACCTACTGACTTTCTTGCACCTGCGCTAAGTCTATCTTACAGACACACACATTTAGGCTGCCAAGTCTCAACTTTCTGCTCTGAGGATTAGTTTAACATTAAAGTGCTTTACCACACAACATTCATTTTCGTTTTAAGTACTTTAATTACAAGTACACTCAGACCTACTCGACCAAACCATTATTCTCTCAACTGAAATTATGAGGTTGTTTATGTGCTTACAAGTGTATACTTAAAGAAAGGTGCACGGATATTACTCGAAAACCCACAAACGGTAGTGCATGACACACACACACACACACACACACACACACACACACACACACACACACACACACACACACACTCACACACACACAAAAAATATTATGGGATGAAATTTGTACATAGCATGGATTCGCTGCTGGAGAGGGTTTGGTTGGGAAGAGATAGTTTTCAAAAGATAAAGCTTCTTTAAATTTCTTTTAATAATACACAACTTTGGAACTTTCCATAATAGCGTTGCGTCAGTTTAGCATATTGATCTTTGAATATTTATTCTATCTTGAAGTCAGCCATTGTTTAGAACATTTTAATAGGTTATCAAACAATTCAGTAAGTCCACAAGTATTTTTTGCACAAAATAAGTCCATGGGAGTTTCTCAGCAATATGGGGTCCTTTCAGAGTGATAAACTGGCATACCTTTTTTTTATATTAATTTCGGATTTCCTTATCAGTTAAAATTCTATACCAAAATTTGATAATGCGTTTATGTATTTTAGTACACAGGGGTTCTCTTCCAAATTCACCGTAGACCGTGAAATTTGGTGTTAATTAACGAAGACCTGCAGCAGTATTCAGACATTTGATATAATACAAATAATGTAGTCATGCTTTTGTTGCCTTTTACGAGAACATTATTCTGCTATTGTGAATATCCTGACAGGTTTCTCGGTAAACCAGTCTCTGTAATTGTGAAACCAAAGAGTGAGTGAGTATGGTTTTACGCCGCTTTTAGCAATTTTCCAGCAATATCACGGCGGGGAACACCAGAAATGGGCTTCACACATTGTACCCATGTCGGGAATCGAACCCGGATCTTCGGCGTGACGAGCGAACGCTTTAACCACTAGGCTACCCGACCGGCCCTGGAACCAAAGAACATAAGAACACCTAGTACATAGAAAATAACACAATCGCACATTAAACATTGTTAAAGTATATATGAGCACAGGGGGTACAGGGGGGTCGGGTGGGTGGGGTGGGGGGGGGGGGTGGGTGGGTGGGGGGGGGGGGGGGGGGTGGGGGGCGGAGGGGAGAGGGGACTTCAGTAGCACCAGGCTCATAATACCCCCAATTTTGTCAGTAGTCTGGTACTTAACCAACAAAACATGATCATATGGGAATTTGTTTTTAAACATTGTTGTTATGTACATTCTAGACGTAAAGTAACTGGAAATAAATCTCATTTTAATATATTCCGAAAAGATTTGTTATTTAGGTACAAATTACTCAAGTATATCAAAACACCCATTGTATGCAAACTAAAAACTGTTCTTGGTGTCGGTTAATATATTCCCGTTCTATCAAGAATGGTTTGACAGTCCGGATAAAAATCACTGAACCATGAATTTTGAAATTCCTCGATTCTGACCGGTCAGTCAGGTACCCGATCTACAATTACCACCTCTTTTTGAAACCGCCGATTTCGGCACGTTCGGTGCCAAATTCAAAGTAGCTCCGTTAAATAACCCATCTCTACATTGAAAACCTGGTATCGTTGTCTGTTAGATATCTCGGTCAGGCTACATGAAGTTTGGTTGTTGGTATTCATCACTGGGTCAAGGCCGGAACATATGTGATTAGCCGAGTCACATGACCAACCTATTTATTTTAGTAGGTTTAGTGGAATACAGTAACAGTAATGGAGACATCATGAGAGCCTGTTGGCTTCGCAAGTAGAGCCAAACCCTCCCCCATCCTCCACCCCCCACCCCCACACCTTCGGGACTCGTAAGTGCAAGAGTGAGTGAGTGAGCGAGTGAGTATGGTTTTACGCCGCTTTTAGCAATATTCCAGCAATATCACGGCGGGGGACACCAGAAATGGGCTTAACACATTGTACCCATGTCGGGAATCGAACCCGGCCTTCAGCGTGACGACCGAACGCTTTAACCACTAGGCTACCAGACCGCCCCTAAGTGCAAGAAGGTGAACTTTAATGTTAAATGAATCAGCAGTTTCGAGAGTCTTCTTCCAACTCAGTGACGTACAATTTCTCTGTAATCTTGGATAATGACCTGAAGTTGCGTCAGTTTTACTTGCACGTAACACACGATCAGAAAGGTCAATGAATTCCTGGCTCAGAATCAACTACAACAACAATAGCATGACGTCATCATTATTGTTTTAAACCCTGGACTCCCTGTGGGACTTCCTGAACGGAATGTGTTGCAGGCGACGTGTACAGTTACATGATGCGGATGCAACACCATTTTTCATAGCATCCTGCTTCGTGTGTCTCATGGAAGGTGCGGCTCTTTGGCCTCTGGGCTTTGTGAGCGTAATTACTGTCCATCATCGTTAAAACTTTCCACGAACCGCGCCAAACTCGTAACAGATACACCCTGCATGTTTACAATGTGTATTTTTCGCAAGCCCCCACGTTCATAGAATTTGGCTCTCTGAAACTCAAACAAAGTGAAAGTCAATTCTTACATTTATTACCTACGAGGGCAAACATATCGAGGTTAATAAAAATCATTTATCATCCAAAACTGGCTCCCACGGGAGATATCGCTTGGGTGATATCAAGCAATATCTACATAGTAGATATCGCTGCAATGAAATTGCATCACAATGCTTTGCAGACCATTGTGACGTCATTGTTACCATGAAGTCACAATCAAATGACATCACTAATGGCTCTGCTACTAAAGTTGTTAGTAGAACTGTTAGTAGACGCTGCTTATTACTGTATACAAGCTGAAAAAGGTTGGAAGAATGATGTTGGATGATAAATAAAATCTCACCCTCGTGTCTTTTGATATAAGCCTCGGAGGTTTTTTTCCGCTTTTATCAACTCGTGTTGATATATTTGATATCAAAAGACACTCGGGTAAGATTCTCTATATGTGCCGTAGGGTCATATCACGTCACGAGACAACAGCGCATTGTTTCCGTCATCCAGACGGCATTGTTGACGTCATTTGGATCTTATTGTGACGTGAGGTCGGAATGAGGGCACACTAGAAACGACGTCTTAGCTGAAGATTGTTAACGTCATTCGACAAATTGTATTTCTGCTGTTTTCGACTTGCTGTCCTTAGGTTCTACTACATCAAATCAGAACCAGCCTTCAGTGCAATCGAGAGATATCTGCAGGCTGTGATTGGAGCATATTCTGTAAGATTTTTATGTCTTTTAAATGTACATCCATCCAGTTATTAAAACTGACCATGTTTTTCTATATTTAGTTCTGTCTTTTTCAACATGATGACTTATGCTGAATGTGACCACAGCTATTTTCAAGTAGGTGACATTTGGTGCGAAACTGGGGGTGGTGTGTTTAGCTTCCTGTACTCGGAAAAGGAGCTGGCTAAGCTAGTCATTTTTTATTTTTATATTGCTGCTCTAAGGACAAACTGTGCACACACGTACAGGTAATAGCTGTTAAATGCTTAGTTATTTAAAAAAATATATATAACGTTACTATAGAAGTCTATGGGAAAACATTTTGGTTGTGTGTAACCTTAAACACAACAAATTGTCTCTGTATGTAGACATCTTCTTCGGTAATAAATAAAACATTATATTCGTGTTCATGTCATTCTATGTTTACGACACTCGTGCCTAAATCCCGATGTTTCCTTTGCTCTCTCTCGGGAAATATCGAAATTTAGACACTCTTGTAAACACAGAGACATGAACACTCATATAATATCCTCTATTTACGACAAGCATAGGTTGCTGGGGACCTATATTCTTACTCGGAATCCCTTCGGATCTAATTAGATGTAGACTGGCTACTGAAGGATGGCGCTGGAATATTGCTAAAAGCGGCGTTAAACCAAACTTACCCCCCACGACGGTGGTCTTCAATACACTCCATTTTCACAGTTTGAGTTTCAAAGGCCGGTTGTCAGCATAAATGCGTTCATTTTACGTCCGTTTCTTAACGTTGTGCGCAGTTCGTAAAATAGACATATACGTTGTTTGCCGGGTGCGAGTTTAGAGCTTAAACTTCCTGTTAGTTTCACAGGTCGCTGTGTAAATATTTCTACATGGATTATTGAATATCACACGAGTGTCAGAAATGTACTATCCTATATATCTTAATGGGACGGTGTATGTCTAACACTCGTCCTACGTTCATCAATCCAGAAATATTTTAATAACGATACAAGGATTTGTGGATGGTTTGTTATTTCAGTGCAGAACATTTTTGTTTATGGTCCAATTTAAGGTGTACTACGTTATAATTTAGCATTTTAGCACAAGACAGAAGCTGTGCAGCTGCGCATATATAAACAAATTAATGTCATATTTCTTCACTGAAATTAATATGTTTTTTTTGTTTGGTTTGTTGTTTAACGCTGCACTCAGCAATATTCCAGCTATATGAGTGAACGAGTGTTTAGTTTTACGCCACTTTTAGCAATATTCCAGCAATATCACAGCGGGAGACACCAGAAATGGGCTTCACACACTGTACCCATGTCGGGAATCGAACCTGGGTCTTTAGCGTGACGAGTGAACGCTTTAACCACCAGGCTACCCGACCGCTCGCAGCATTACAGTTGGATACAACCAAGTATAGCTTGCTGATAACAAAGAATCACTCACTTTCACAATTGTTTTCATAAATTAATGACAAATGAATGAAGAATTACTTTTTTATTTCATGATGTATGACAATGACAAAACATACAATCTCAGTTTCAGCCTGATTGGGATGAAAACACAGATTGAGGTACAGCTGATTAAGGCAATAACATGTTCCAGATTGGAGTTGATGGAAAACACATATGGGAAAACAAAATCAACCAACATAAACAACAACATAACCAATGGCTCCGAAATAAGACACATCTCTCATTACGACAATCAGCTGGAACAATTCACATCCCATACAAAACAAAGATTTCATACAAACGTTAACTCCACGTTCTATCCATGGACTATGTCTATCTTCACACATAAGTTTACTTACCCTGGAGCTTTTATGTTTTCTTTAGCTAGATGGTAAGACCTTCATGGAAGCAATGTTCCAAACACAAAGGTTCTTAAAAATAAGCTTACTTTCAATCAAAACCATTGCTTTCAAATGTTTTACCATTCCTTCCATTTTGGACCAATTTGAGTCTATTCCAGGCATTGTGCCCTTGTTTATATACTGTAAATCTGGAAATTAATGCGTCTCCAAATTAATACGACTGCTAGCCCCAAATTCGACTCAATATCAATGCGACTCCCCCGACCCCATCCCCAGTAGAATGATGCATATCCTTTCCTTAATCCAACCTTACCTTAATCCAACCTTACCTTAATCCAACCTTACCTTAATCTAAATCTACCTTAATCCAATCAAACAGCAAATAGCACCGCATATTAGAATTAAGTAGAGATCTTCCGTAAAAAACAATAAACAGTGTTTTCCTAAAAACAACACAGTTTTTATGTTTACATTAGGGAAGTTCAAAATCATTAATATAATTGAACCAATAACAGTTCACTGATTGGTATGCGGAGGTGTCAACAAGCTTGACACGAGTGGGTAGAACTCTTAACCCCAGCAGTGATAACTCACCGATGCCCATTGTGTATTTTCTATCCTTTGAATGACATTGTTATATCAGTAATATACTTGTTACAACTGCTGCTCAATAAACCGTGTTTGTGTCTATATTCAAGTTGGTATTTCCGCTATCCAAAGTGTGCAGTGAAGCCGTCTTATTGTTGATAGTCATTTTGGAGACATAAATGCAAAGATAATTAATGCCAGCAAAGACCACTCGCTTTTTTGGCATTTAGTTCACGCTCGCGTTAATTTCAAGATTTACAGTATATCAAATCTGTCCTCCTTCATGTGCTCCTTTTTCCCCACCCTAACCCATACCCAAAGTTGGAAATTAACACTTGCCCGTAAGCCCGAAATAAAAAAGTTGTAATTTTACAAGCCCATTCACTGTTTTTTTTACATATGCTGTAAATCATATATCATCCTCTTGACTCTCATTGTTAAATTTCAGAGATAGACATTAATTTTGGCACAACATTTGAGGCATTAAAGATTGAAAAAAGAATGTCTTCTTATTTCAAATGGATTACCTTTTGCAGGGGTAGCAGCAAAAATCCCACTAGCCCTGGAGGCGATTTTGTTTTTTGATTAATATCCATCCCAGAAACTCGATCCCTTTGATCCTAAACCTATATCCCCTACAAACATTGTCTCCCCCACCCACCCACCCACCTTCCAGTCCAGCCCTTTCAATCTCCAAAAATTCGAAGCATTCTCACCCTCCACCTGCAACAAAGCACATACATACATTTTCCCACACACAACCCTCCCTGCATTAGTTTTTCTTCTTCTCCGTGTCAAGGCTCTGTTTCACTTGCTTAATCAACGGCTCAAAGAGGTCTGCACATAGTGTTCCGGTCTCGTCAAAGAACTTGGCTACTGAGTGGCTGATGTCTCGCGAGCGTGTCTCGCCTGTTTTCCCATCAATGAAGGATGCTGACAGATGATAAACATCATCATACCTGCAAGAAACAAAAGAACAATGATATATGATTAAAAAATAAATGATTTGTGGGTGTTGTTTATCATACAACAAAACACTGCAGGGAGAATAAACCATGAGGATCTTACTAAGACCAAACATTTACATGACAGTCAGAATTTTCCTTGTGCATAACAAAGATTTTTTTACAAAGAAAAGCAGTGTAAAAAAGTGAAATAAATTGCCTTAGTGTGGGTGCTGATTATGGAATCTTATGGCCACCAGGTTCCTGGGAATCTTACAGCCACTAAGTTCGTGGGAATTCTTATGATCGCGGGGTTTCTGACCCGACCTGCACTTACTTTTTCAGATAGGATGAGAGTTTCCAGATGTTGTCAGGGTCCATCCCAGCACGGTCCTTCTCCCGCACCACCAGGAAGTAGCCCTTCTCCACGTACGTTGTGTACACAGTGAGCACGCCCATCAGCACAAAATAGCTTGCTGGTCAAGGGGCATAACTCTTCCTGAAATAGTTTTCTCAAACGTCTGTGGGACTTTTGGGAAATTGATTGGTTTGTTGTTGAACGCTGCACTCAGCAATATTCCAGCTATAGGACAGAGGTCTGTTAATAATCGAGTCTGGACCAGACAATCCAGTGATTGACATCATGAGCATCAATCCACACATTTGGGATGCGATGACATGCATCATCGAGCGAGCCTGACCACCCGATCCCGTTAGCCTCTTACGACAAGCATAGTCGCCTTTTACGGCAAGCATGGGTGGCTGAAGACCTTTTCTACCCCGGATCTGCATTAAGCACGTTTACATGTTCATAATGTTCCATGTGTCTGTCATGATTACCTTGTTTACTTGTACAAACTACACATATTTTAATCGTGCCATTGTCACTGTAATACAAGGACTTTTGAACCCATGATGGTAGAGAATGTTGAAATATGCAACAATGTCTTGTAAAGGATACGACAGTACACACATGATAAGAATCGGTCGAGATTCAGGAAATGGTCGCAAGTAGTCCCACACGAGGGCAAACATGGCGAAGCCCACAGCGATGGTACAGATGGCAAGTCGGCCGTCCATGAGTGAGTGAGATTCCGTGTAGCCAAAGTTCTCCAGCAGCACCTGTAAAATTGACAGGTTCAGTCTTCTGTGTGTTCCAGCATTCACAAATGAGTACAAGATTCATGGATAGAGTCATTTCTTATTTGTTTGTTTGTTGTTTAATGCCACTCTCCGCAATATTACAGCCATATGACAACGGTCTGTAAATTATCAAATCTGGACCATATGGACCAGACAATCTTTAGTGATTGATATTATGAGCAGGGAGCTGCCAGGGAAAGAGTGAGTGAGTGAGTTGGGTTTAACAACGCTTTAAACAGTATTCCAGTTATATCGCGGCGTGTCAGCTTAATCATGTTAATGTGGGAGGAAAGCCCGAAGTGATACAGGTCTCAGATGTTTATCACTTCGGTAAAACCCATGAACACGGGTATGGTGCTGACAAACCTAGAAACATAATCAGGGCTAACCGGGATTCGAACCCACAATCATAGGATTCCGGCGTGCCGAAGGGACGCAACTCTGCACAGCGAAACATGGCACCTTAGACAACTGGGCCACCCGTGCCCCTGTCAGGGTGAGAAAGCACACACTAACCAAGTCATTCAGTCTGCCCACCAAATCCATTTGAAAACACATACCTTTTTAGCAGCATCGTCTAATGAGTTCTTCAATGCCGAGGGATCCCATCTGTCAATCTTGACAGGTTTGTCTTCAATAGACCACTGCTGAAAAAAAAATGAGTCACGACTTCAGCACTTCCATATACGAAGGATACTGTACATGTCTCCTGTACCATGTGTACCAAGCAAGTGGAGGTGAGAAAAGGACAAAAATATTCTGATGCATGATTATCAAGGAAATTACAGTTAAAACTGACATTAAGAAAATTCATATAAGTTTTAACATGTTCAACAACATTATCTAGTTTGCTTTTAACTGACTGAGTTTGGTTTTACGCCGCTTTTAGCAATATTCCAGCAATATCACAGCAGGGGACACCAGAAATGGGCTTCACACATTATACCCATGTCGGGAATGGAACCCAGGTCCTCGGCATGACGAGCGAATGCTTTAACCACTAGGCTACCCGACCACCGTTAGTGTGCTTTTAGGTACATGAGGATCTTGAACATATTGAATGACTGTCTGGCATTACCATGATTCACCATGATTCAACCTGTGAATCATTTATTTTGCAGCCATTCTGTAATTTTCTTACTTCATCTTAGAAACCAGTCCATCTTTGCATGCATTTTATATGATTATTTCAAAAATGGTTCAATCATTTTAATCATATTAATATATGTAACATCAATAACATGATAAATAGGTAATTGCTTATCATGTTTATAGCAAAAACAAATATAGTGCTAAGGCGTTTCATCCTCACCGACACCAATTGTACATGCAGATTCTATTTTCTACATTATAGCATACTAAAGTACATATTACTATGATAACTCAGCAATGTCAGTTGCTATGGATACAGGAGAGATAACAACATAGGAGCAAAATCATTTCCTTGTCGCCGATGTTTTGTCAATCAATTTCGAAGGGAAGTATCATTTGTGAATGAATTTCTGTTCCGATTTTAGGTTAAACACATGTTAAACAATACATATATAATAATGAAACTATTAACTACTATTAACTTTATGATTAGAAAAACATTCCATGGTATTCTCCTTGTCCATCAGTATATATCCCGGACCTGATCCTGCTCATAGCATGTTAAATATCACTATCTAGTATCCAACTTGTTTAAAATTCCTTTTTACAAATATCATTCATTCTTTTTATATCATTTACGTATACATGTATCATTGCCAGGGTTGATGATGGCTACATTTACAGGACATTCATTGATTGTCAACCATAATGTCCTGAAGATGTTTACAAAACCTGGTAATGATATTGTTGAATGTCCATTCAAGAATTGATAAAATTAAGCAGTCTGTCACACTGTGACAAAAACTTTGGCGTCTACAAGCCCAAACTTGGCGCTAACAAGGCTATGCGTTAGTTTTTCATTTTACAGTTCATGGTTTTATGTGACTCTGGGGGAACTCCGATAATTAATTTCAAGGGTTCAAAGAAATTGAACAATACTGTAAGATTTGAAAAATATGTTAATTACAGGATCTTCATACTTCTTTTCAAGAACTTGGTACTAATGGACGCAATAGCAAGAGAGAACATCTAACTTTTCCAAATATTTGCTTGCATCAACCACACAAGTGGCTATGCTGAAGCCTTTACAAGTTGTGTAATGAATCTTCAGTTATTCCGGACCCCGTTTATCTGGAAACCCCATCTTCAGGATGGTTACAGTTGGGAAAATAGCTAAAGGAACATTACCCCCATTAATACTTACCAATGATTTGTTAACCATGGTAATTTGAACATTCATTAATCCGGACACTTTTACTTTGAATGGAACAGATCGGATTAATGAGGTTTTATTGTATCCAGTGTGAATCTCATGTATCTTTAGCTTAAGTCTTGTAAGATTTCTTCTGGTCTTGTAAGCTCAGCTTATATTATAAGACTCAATTCTACACGTTCTAGTGAAACAAATACACACTGACAGTTTAAGATGGTAGATGCAAATGTTTTTGGCACAGACCATCTTTTTCAATGGGAACCGGACAGAGGCCAGATTGACCCCTTCAGTTTATACTTTTGGCCAGTTCAACATTGTCTTGAAAATTACTGAAATAAATTAAATTCCCATATGCCCATTGAACATGATAATAAACTATTACTACCTCATCTTTCTGCTGATTTGGTGAAGTCTGTGAAAATAAAATGCAGTATTTCCGGTTGATTTATTATCGTTTCATTATAAGTAATATGACCATTATCATTGATTCTTACCTGTAAGCATGGTAAGCAAACATCAGCATCATTCTGGTCATTATCATGATTATTTCTACTTAAAATTACTTACAATTACATCCTCAGAAGCCACGATTAGCCACTTAGCATATATGCCTAAAGTGCAAAACTTTCAACAAACAAGACGGCTCATCATGCCATCTCTCCCCAAGACTACACATTTTTTTTGGTCATGTGCCTGTTACAACCACATATAAACATTCAGGTAGACCGCAGTAATTGGTTCCCCAAAGCAGAACGAATATTTATCATATTTAAGGAAGTCTGCAAATAGAAAGTGTTCCATGCATGCGCACTTCGTGACTTACTGTCGAAGGGAGGGGATTTTATAGGCACCATTTTTGTTGCCTAACGCTGTGAATGCATGTCACTCCAATTTCTCGGGAATGTTAAAAATGTGGACTAGATTACTTCCACAGTTAGAGACCACTCTATAGTAATCTAATAGACCCTAATTTGGAAAGTCAAGTGACCATACATGAAGTAATTGTTCTCACGCAACGAAACAACACGAATGTACGTGAACACAACATGCACAAGTTCAGTAAAACTCTCGGCCCAAGAGCAAAGTTTTACAATGTTCAGACCAAACCTTTCATCATGTTCATGCTCATTTCAATTTTAATGTTCCTTTACCTCTAAAATGCATCCTAACGGATTTGGACACGCTTACACTCATATATCATGTAAATATATCTAAGGAAACTCCCAAAGGCTGCCACATGTTTACGGAAACCTTCAAATGCAGGGACCCAAATACTGCAGTTACCCCTGAACTTTTTACCTCAATTCTAAATGAAAAGGCTGACAGACCGTTTACAAATAGGCCTATAATACAGCAGTCAATGCTACTATGTGTGTGAACATGACATGTGATTGATCCACATTTATTTTACAAATCATTGTCAAAACATGGATCTGTGTACCTGTGTACCTTATTCGAAAGTATAGCTGATAATGCACATATGGCGCATCACTGTACACTCATATATCATGTAAATATATCTAAGGAAACTGCCAAAGGCTGCCACATGTTTACGGAAACCTTCAAATGCAGGGACCCAAATACTGCAGTTACCCCTGAATTTTCATACTATATATATAGGGAAGGCAAGGAAATGGATAGTATGTTACCCAGGTATATTTTCTGAGCTGCCATTTCTGTGTACTAGCCAAAATCTGAATACACATATGAGGTCCCACATATGCAGGGAAATGATTACACTTAGTTCAAAACTATGGTGGTTGTGTCTGCAATACAATTCAAGACCATAAGGGCAGGCCATATGGCCCATATGGTATATCGTTATCAAAAGCTGCCGGTTTCAGAGAATGAGCCGGTAACCTGACTTTTCATGTTTAATGAAGGAATTTCAGGTGCAAATATTACATAAACAGGAAATTGACTTGGTAATCGATATAACTAGGCAGGGGCATGAAAAAGACAAACGTAAATAAAGAAAATAAAGGTGAAAGAAACCTTCGAATCCTTCTTTTCGGATGCCATCTTGTAACCGGAAGTACACGTCTGATAACTCTCGAATAAAGGCTATCATGTCATAATCATGCTTTCGCGTTAAAGTCATTGAAGACATAACATATACTATTGACTGTGAATATAAAATGTAATATTAAACCTTTATAAATAGTAACGTGTTTGATATTTATTGTAGAAATGATGCAATTACAAAACATTTTGGTTCTAGATTTACCGGATGTACTTTCCATGTGAAAACGAGGCTGCATTCTTGTCTGCTCGAGATAGAAAAACACTGGACAAGAACGGAATCTTTTCAGGTGCTTTGACTTGTTTTGTTTCTGGATAACATGTGTGGTGTACATGGAGTGTTCCTAGTTAGTGAATGTGTCATCAAATGATTTTGTCAGTGGATTGATTACTTATTGTCAAGAAGACTTTGTAACATGGATACACATTAATTTCTTACAGTTTACATTGGTTACCAACTTGAGTCAAAAGTTCTGATGCGTTAGGAGCAGGAAAACGGCAAGACTGCAGCCTACATGGCAAGACTATGTCATAGCATTTCAATTCTCAGGAAAGTTAGAACCCACGAGCGTTTGATTTCAGTTAATAGTTCTTTGTCCCGTATCACTGCACTGACACTCAAGTAATGTTTGACACTTGGGTAGATATAGATTATGGGACAAATCATGTTGCTGTCAAAAAACGGATCAAAGTTAGCGAACATGGCCCATTCATCATTGATAAAAATACCATATGATAGAATATCCTGATTATCTGTTTGTGGTTCTACCATTCATACAATTCACTGATCAAAATATTTACTGTCCTGCGTCCAGAGACCATTTGTCACCCCTTTTTTCTACATTTTTTTTTTAAATATTCAAAAATTAAAGTTTACTGTTTACTGAACTACTAACTTTGATTTTTTTGAAACCATAATCAAATTACATGTATATTCAGTTCTCTGAGAAGAGAGGGAATCAGTAAATGTATATTAATAATTGACAAACCATGTCAAATAATGTATTTTGTTATTGTTTCACTGAATTTAATAAATAATACATCAACTGCTGACTCAGTGACTTGTTATTGTATTTGTGAATTAATATTCATATTCATTACCCTATATTTGTGATATGAATCATATTCGCCCCACAGTGTATTTGTTGCAGCCCTAACCATGCTAACAATCACCACTCATTCTTTCTGCTCATGTTGTTAGAACAGAGACAAGTGTTATCTAATGTGATAACCAAATCTGACAATGCATGTATGAATCATTTGAAAAACACTTGATAAGCTCCCCGCTACATTTTATTAACAGTTTTTTTTCTGCTCGTTTTCTTTAGACTTGAGACAATTGTTTCCTAATATGATAACCAAAACTGACTCCTATATGAACTTGAGAAGCTCCTTGCCACTATATGAGTTAAGAAAACACACATATTATGCGTCAGGGATGTCAACAGACTGGTTTGAGAAAATATGATTCTTAAAACAACCTACAAAGCTATGCACAATTAGTTCACAATACATGCAGCGTGAGTTAAATCGGCAGGTAACCAAGCTCAACACCATGTACATTGGAATCACAGTATATATATATATATATCAAGTACAGTCAAGTCTCGTTAATCCGACATCGTTGGTTGCACATGATTGTGTCGGATTAACGAGTATGTCGGATTAACGAAATAAATTGATTTGTGATCGAAAATCGGACGTCTTCACGATAGATAATAACCGTGTGTACCTTGTAATAAAATCATTAGAAACAAAATATTAATATTGTTAAGTTGTTTATTCATTCATTCCTTAATTTATAATTAATGACAGTGCAAAAATAATAAAAAATTTCCCATTTATACATAACAATAGAAACATTACTCACTGAATTTATCACATCAACGACACACGTTTCCTCGTGTAAATGCAAGTGCTACTGTCTTAACAACTTGCTTCATCTACTTAAAATAGTCTGTCAGTGTTTTCTGTTTCTAACCATGGTGAGTCGTATTTAAAACTGGCTTCATGCACATTAATCTGGCTTCAATTTGTAAACTACATTTGTATAGCTTTGTACATACAGGTTTGAATAGCTTTTCCTGTTAATTGTTAAGTTAATCTCTGCAGCCAGTGCATGTCAAAACACTGGCTTTGTACTCGCGGGCAGATGACCACGGAGTACGCTGATCACTGTGTCGGATTAACGAGACTGATTAATGAGTGATTTCGGTAATTCGTTGCAAATTAGGTGTGTCGGAGTCGGAGTGCGAGAATGTCGGATTAACGGGACTAAATAGCACTGAATCAATCGGTTCCCATCATTTGTGTCGGATAAAGCCGAGTGTCGGATTAACGAGTGTCGGATTAACGAGACTTGACTGTATATCTCCCTTCTACCATGACAAAGTTAAACGCAAATTCTTTAGTGTTTGCTAAGCAGCATTAGTGTTTTCAGTGGATTGTTCGTCGGAATTAAGAAAATAGCTGGAATATTGCTGAGTGCGGCATTAAACTACAAACAAACAAAGAGTAGACAGATTAATCTTTAATGAAATTTGCCCTCTTAATGATCTTGATTAAGTAACCATGAATTAATTCACTACTCACATGAGTCACAAATGTTTATTGTTGTTTTTTTCATTGTTTTTTTCAAATATACTTTTGGCCATTTCATCTTGGAATTTCCTTGTATTATGATGACCTGTTTCAAAAGTCTTCATTTCTTCCCAGTGGGAGACTAGACAGCAGCCATGAGTGAGCAGTTGAAGTGCATTGTGCAGGAGTTGGCCAAGGAGCCATTCAACAAGAACTTCAACTTGATATCCTTCGATTCCCTGGAGCCATTGCAGCTCCTACAGGTCCTCAATGATATCCTCGCCCTCATTGACCCTAAGGTGAGTGCTAGTGATATCATATCATAATTTTACTGAGTTATGTCATATCTGATATGTACTGAGTTATGTGATATCATCTCTTTTTATAAATTATGGAAATCTGTACAGGTGCTTATTCAAACTTTAAATGAATTTGAAAATGTGTGGCTCAATAAATGACAATGTGGAATATCATTGAAATGGCAATCATCTCCAAGTGCAGTCTGGACTCGCAAAACATCCCCAAAAATCCTAATAATAAGTTTTTATGGACTATTATGATTGTATTTGACACAGCATAATGTTATAAGTGAGCACTTTTCCAGGACGACAAAAACGCCCAAGAGACTGTAACTATGGTAACAGAAATTACATAATTGTTCTCAAAGGGGGCATGAGCTGCCCAGTCGTCTAAGGCGCCGTGATTCGCTGTGCAGAGTTGCGTCCCTTGGTCACGCCAGAAACCGATGATTGTGGGTTTGAATCCCGTTTCGCCCTGATTATGTTTCTAGGTTTGTCAGCACCATACCAGTGCTCGTGGGTTTCACCGAACTGGTAAACGTCTAAGACCTGCATCACTTCTGGCTTTCCTCTCACATTAAGCTGACACGCCACGATATAATTGGAATACTGTTAAAAGTGGCATTAAAACCAACTCACTCACTCACTCACTAATTGTTCACTAAAGAATGTTCGTGATATTGACTTAAGTTTTTAAGCTCTTCAAGGCTGAGGTAATATCTTGCTTCAAGTTATATTGTGATATAAATATGCTGCAGATTAAATGTCATGCATTACTCTCTCAATTGTGTTCCTGACTCTCAAAGAACAATGAGTCATGATGACCAACCTTCATAGGCTAGGTTTGTTTTGTTTGTATTTGTTGTTTGACGCCACTCTCAGCAATATTCCAGCTATATGATGGCAGTCTGTAAATAATCGAGTCTGGACAAGACAATCCAGTGATTGACATCATGAGCATCGATCCACGCAATTGGGATACGATGACATGCATCAACCAAGTCAGCGAGCCTGACCACCCGATCCCGATCGTCACCTTTTATGGCAAGCATTGTCTCCTTTTACGGCAAGCATGGGTTGCTGAGGACCTATTCCACCCCTGATCTTCATGGATAGGCTACGTGATACCCTGGTCACTGTTACTTATTTTACAGTCTTTGAAACTCAGAATGAAAGTTCAGCTGTCCTGGTCTCTACCCTCAGAATGTAACATTTTTCAGCACAAGATTGACATCCGAGAGGAGAGTCCCGATCAGACCGCCATTAGGGTGTTCCAGCTCCTCAGGGTGCTCAAGTACAAGCCACCAACAGAAATCGGCAACTTGTGAGTCTACTTTTGTCACTTGCTTTTTATAATTATATATCAGAATCTCACTCAAACAATTTCAGCTTCACTTTCAGTAGAAATTTGTCATAAATAAGGATGATTATCAGCGGAATTTTCCAGATTTTGCCAGATTCATCACAATATTTTAAACCAAGTTTATGTTGTATTTTGTTCAATATACCTATAAGAAATTTACACTAGATATTGACGCCACAACAGACATTGTCACATAAACAACCACTTTATAATCATTTGTTTCATGTTGTGATGGGAATATTGCTAAAAGGGTAAAACTGCGTTCAATCGTTAACCCATACAGATCTCAGTGCTCAGTGGCCAATATTTCGCATCAAGTCTGCAGCAAATTTCAATCAAAATTCCAAAAGTGAGTGAGTGAGTGAGTTGGGTTTAACGCCGCTTTTAACAGTATTCCAGTTATATCACGGCATGTCAGCTTAATGTGGGAGGAAAACCTGAAGTGATGCAGGTCTCTGACGTTTACCACTTTGGTGAAACCCACGAGCACTGGTATGGTGCTGACACTGTGGCTAAAGACTGCACAATGTCAGGTTGAAAAGGACCCACTGCTTAAATGATTCTGACAGAGTGTCTTGTCCCCCAATTTTCACTAAGTAAATGCAAATAAAATAGGTTTATGATCCATGTTTTTACACAGGATTAGTTCCGAGTTACTTTGATTTGTAAGCGACCAGTAACCATGGTACTGTTTTAAAAAGTTGACCAGACTGTCATATTGTGGATGGTGTGCAGAGTGGATAATAATAAGGTTACTTGCTCCAACTCTGGGTAAAGAATAGGTCTTCAGAAACCCATGCTTGTCGTAAGAGGCGACTAACGGGATCAGGTGGTCAGGCTCGCTGACTTGGTTGATGCATGTCATCGTATCCCAATTGAGTAGATCGATGCTCATGATGTCAATCACTGGATTCTCTGGTCCAGACTCGATTATTTACAGACCACTGTCATATAGCTGGAATATTGCTGAGTGCGGTGTTAAACAACAAACAAACAAACTTGCTCCAACGGTGTGTTGCTAGACTCAGAGACTAGTGGCTAAAGTCACAGACCAATCAATCAGTCATCTGCAATACGGGGGTTTATCTCGACCTTTAGAGATGCTCAGAGGCCCTAAGTCTGCAGCCAATGTCAGTAACAGTTCCCAACCCAAGTAGTTATAACTATAAACTGTGATAACCAATGCATTTTCCCAAGGCAAGGGAGTTAACCTACTGTAAAAGTCCAGTTCCCACCTTTGATGAACTTGGATGGGATTTACTGCCTCGATCATAGTACCACCAGTGGCGATCTTTGTTGTAATAAAACAGGTCTTACTTCGCGAAGTGCATCAAATCACAAGCACCTTCATTAAAAACATGAAAAGATTTGGAAAGTATATGTTGACGCTTAATTGACGTCCACCTGCTTTGCAAATCTTGCAGTCAACCAAAATCTTCATGGCAGCTTACGAACGGGATGTCAATTTCGTTACGTGATTTTGATTGGACTATGCATAGACTCGTTAATCCAGCAAGGTATAACTCCATAATTTCAGCCTAGTTCGGCCAGGGTGGAAACAGGATTTTTATAGTCAATTAACTCCCTTGCCTCAGGAAGATGTAGCCAATGTTATTGGGAAGCTGACTTGTCCCACTGCCAACAGGACCAGACGATCAAACAGGGTTCACTGCTTGGAACTACACTTTTGCATTGAATGCAATGTTAAAATACGTCCTAATTTAAGAAAATAAGAACTTTAATAAATAAATCCCAATTTTGAAAAAATAAATAGGTTTTCTCTAGTATGCCTACCAATGGCACTTAGTTTGGAATCCTATGTAAACACCTTTATCATCTAGTTAGGACAAACTGGAATAGTAGCCACAATAATTGTTTTCTGTTCAGTTCTCCCAGGAATGAAGACATGCAGAGTGGAAGGTTAAGCTTTCATGTTAATGTTGCTGTTCATTGATTTGACATGTTCCAGACACGGTTGTCGTGTTTCATTCTAGGCGTGAGAATTGTTCAGATCAGGAATATTTGTTCACTGTTTGATTTTTTGTTCTTAAGTTAAAATTTGTTTTTCCATCCTTTGGTATTTATTGGAATTATTCTTTGAGATGTGTTGTAAATGATTGGTGTGCCTCTTGCTGTAGGAGGGGCAGTGGGGTAGCCTAGTGTTTAAGTGTTGAATTGTGAACCAAAGGCCCGGGTTTGACTCTCCACAAGGGTACAATGTGGGAAGCCTATTTCTGGTGATATTGGGGGCACAGGTGGCCCAGTCGTCTTAGGCGCCGCGATTCGCTGTGCAGAGTTGCGTCCCTTGGACAGGCCAGAAACCTATGATTGTGGGTTCGAATCCCGGTTTAGCCCCGATTATGTTTCTAGGTTTGTCAGCACCATACCCGTGCTCGTAGGTTTCACCGAAGTGGTAAACGTCTGATACCGGCATCACTTCGGGCTTTCCTCCCACATTTAGCTGACACGCCACGATATAACTGGAATAGTGTTAAAAGCGGCGTTAAAGCCTACTCACTCACTTCTGGGGATATTGCTAAAATATTGCTAAAAGCGGTGTTCAGAAAACTCACACTAGCTGTATGAGAATGTAATACAGTTGCAGACTGTTGTATTGTACAGCCTAGCCTGTTGGAGGTACTAGTTGAAAGCGCTAGCCATTCAGCTGTAGAAACTAACATTTTTTGTCCACTAGTCCTGATAATTAATAACATATAGCAAAACCATTAGAAATGTCAAATTTCTGCTAGTTCTTATGATACCTTAAATACTGGGCAGTTTGGCAAGGACTACAGGACTAGTGCCAATTTCTAACGCTGCAATTAAAACTGTGTTGAATTTTACTCCACTTATTTAATTTTTACTATATGGTGCGTGAGAGATAGTACTTTACTGTGCTTTATATATATGTGCTTGATTTAAGGAACTTGATTTAACAAGCATGTTGACATGAAAAGCTAGTTGCACAAGACAAAACCAAGTTCCACCCTGGTCTAATAAATTTATCAAAGTTTAAACGTAAATGCACATCTAAATAAGTATATTGTCAGATCTCTGATGACTGTGTCATGTGTCCTGAATTACACACAACACCACGATGAGTTATATAGTATGGTAAATATAGCTTAGAGGTACTGAATGTGTTCAAAGATTGACGCGTGGACAAGTAAGGGTTAGACAAATATGTATATTGTTTTATGTAGACATTAATATTAGGATGCATTTTTCAATAATAGCTTCCACTAGTGCATGTTTTATGAAGCTAAATCGAGTCCTGATTGGGATGTTTAAAAAAATCATCTATAACAATAAAAAAAGCATGATTAACATGTTAAGGTAAGATGAATTTGATCAAGTAACTAAATTTGACTGGCCAAATAAATTAGAGGTTAATGAAGAGACAGGCAAATATCTGCGGAGGTCACCTAAATTGTTTAGTACAATTATATATGTTGTGTTGTTCGTTTCCCCATATTGGAAGGGACGGTGGGGTAGCCTAGTGGTTAAAGCGTTCACTCATCACTAGTGATGTAACGATACGGCGATACAGCATGTACAGTATTGTATCCCGATGCACAGCCCACGATACGATGCATCGATTTGGAAAGCATGCATGTATCGCGATACATACGATATTTTCATAACACAGTTTTACTTACCGTATTTTCTTGAGTATAGTGCACACTTTTTTTCCAAAAAACACAGCTGTGTATAAGAAGGAGGTGTGCATTACACACGAATTAATGAGTTTTGAGGTTTTTTCCCCCATGGAAAGACATTACCGTGAGCACGTAACACCGGAAATACCATGTCAACAAATCCATGCTGAAGTTCGCAAATTATTCATGTAATTACACTGTCTGGCTACAAAAAGTGTTCTTTGTATATCCGGGCTTATGTTTGTAACTTATTTCATTAATTTTATTCAAAATTCCTTTTAATATTGTTTTAATTAATTTCGGCGAAATCGTGTGTGAAGCGATCGGAAGATGGCACAACTCACCGTTATTAACAGCAACCACGGTCAGATTACCACTATTGACGCCTTGAAACGAACTTTAGTTGACAGAGAATGGATACATATATCATTCGTTAAAAGTCATATTTTTTGTTGTTGGACGATTCTATGTCAACACGTAATTCTCGCAATCACGTGCATGGGAGCCTTGAGACGGTGACTGGTCAGACTGGTTCCATGTAAAAAATAATACCCGGCAATAGCAATTAGCTGCTTCTCTTAGGGTTATTATTATTTTAAATATGTTTAGTAAAAGCTGCATCTAAATTAACAAGATATTGGAAAATATCATTCCTGATAAAAAAATAGTTTCAGATACAACTTTTGCCGAACCTTGCATTAAAATCCTGTAAGGTTATATCATTGGGTGTATCTTGACCGAATCACCGGTAGATTCCAAGAAAACGTGTGTACAGCTGATTGCTGTGTCCGGCTTAGTTTATAAGAAAATACACAAGGTAATCTTAATCCCTGGATATAAAACAATGCCTAGCTGAACAAAAAATACAATTTAAACGGTAAATCAACATGTCTGGTGCTTTTTTATCTCAAATTTCGAATTTGTACTGACGAAGTTTCTCATCACCCGTTCATTTGCCGGACTTCGCTGAAAGGGTACGGTGTAATTTTTTTCTGCGCATAATATTCAAATTTCTTTTTTCCCAAAATATTGAACCCGCTAGGGGGGGTACTTTTAGACATGAAATACGTTTAACAGTTTCAAAGCCAGTTTGTTGTTTCAGTAAAACATACTGTATTGCTGACAATTTGCTATAACAGTAAATAAACACCTTATATCTTCTTCAACTGTACTTGTCACATCTTTTAGAGAGCAGAAAGACATCAACTTGGCTTAGCTTGTACCAGTAAACACTGCATCGTGAAACGTATCGTATCGCGACCCCTGTACCGCGATACGTATCGTATCGCGACCCTCCTGTATCGTTACACCTCTACTCATCACACTGAAAGCCAGGGTTCGATTCCGCATATGGGTACAATGTGTGAAGCCAATTTCTAGTGTTCCCCGCTATGATATTGCTGGAATATTTCTAAAAGCGGGGAATACTCACTCACTCACTCCATATTTGAAAATGCCAGTTGTAGACAGTGCATAGTCCATTGTAGTCAGTTTCATTATGAGGCAGCTAATTAAAGTGACACGATAGTATGGACGATCAACTTTTTGTTACCATTGTAGCAATTTTTTGGCATTGATTCTAATGATGATGATGATGATGTGCATGATGATGATGATGGTGATGTGCAAATTTATAATGTGCCAAATCCCATGTTCAAAGTGCTACATTATTACCTCTGTTAATGGATCAATGTGCACTCGACTTTGACCTCAGCTCCCTGGGGAGTATATAACCTATGTTGCCTGTGAGGCGCTAGAAAGTTAAACGTGTCATTTATTGAATCCATATCAAATGAGTTGATCATCCATACTCTCTTGTCACAAGTTATAGATTCAACTAACTGCCACTCATAGATCTAGACGGGCTCCAGATATCCGTTTTTGCCATTGAGTATTTATTCGCATCATTCATACATATTATTGATAGTTTTGAGAGGTGACTTGTAATATTTATTATATATACTTCAGTGTGAAAGTCTGAGTTTTCTGAAGTTGAGGAAAGTGATATTTTCATTGCAGTGAACATAACACTTGATATTTCACTGCAGTGAAGATAAAACCTTGACGGAACTATTATCATACAAGAGTTACCTCCCCTTAAATTCTCTCCCTTTATCATAATTGACTGGCCTGTTCACAAACTGTTGATGTCCTTTTTACGTTAGTTCCACATTGACAAGGCAAATAATGGCAAATGGTCATTTATGGAGTTAATTTCGCTTCATCATTCATGTTTGTTATTCTCTCGAAAATGTTTCGTTATGAACTGTAAATTTCTCATTTGACTCGTCAATCGAGACTGTTCAATTCAATTTTTGTTACTTGACCAGCGTGTATTCTTTAGCTTACAACAGACATCGCCAAGTTTTCAAGAATATTATTGCTCAAAGTTGAATTTGTATATATAATCATATTTAAATGTATGATAAAGAATTTCAGTGACCCTAAATATTTTTGGATATTTTTGTTTGTATTTTTTAAGATTTTGCAAACACAAAACTACTTTTTAAGTCGCAAATACAAGGCGTGGTGAACCGCCACTGTGTGTTAGATAGAGAGAATTTAGGTTTCAAGCGTTTAAATTAGTAATGAAATAATTTAATTTTCAAGGAGACATGTCTATATGTCTCGTCAAATATCATGTTTCTCTCATCTCATGACGGGGGGAAAAGGAGATATTTTCACTCGTGGCTACACCCGTCAGTCGATAAGAGAAACATGATATTTCACTTTACACATGAAATACCCTCTATGCACCTCTTTGTGTGCTGCCCCAAATGTCTAACGTGTCGCATTAACTTTTGACAGTTATATGCACGTTTGATCAACAATAAACAAGACATAGGGCCTGTTTTATGCATTATTCACTGCAGTAGGGTTTATGCATGTGTGATGCATGCATTCAATCAGTAAATGAAAGTCTGTAAAGAAATACTAATACCCAAGTTGAAAAGAATACACTGGGTAAATAATGGTGTTGTTCTACTATTTGGATGTTTAAGTTATCTGGAGCTGTGATCTAGTGTAGGTTAAGTTGGGTAATTGCTTAAAAAATGATGGCAAAAACAAACTTTTCAAATCCTTTATTGATGTCAACTGTTCATGGAAGTATTGATAATTGAATAGTGGACTTCAAATGGTTTTTGTCAGAATATTCATAAATTTTAATAGTGGTGTAACGATACAGCGATACAACGTCCTCAATACAACTGGTACAATACATTGATTTTCAACCCCTGTATTACATTACATTACATTACATTACATTACTTCACATCATAGGTGACCCGTGAAGATTCCGGGGTAGAATAGGTCTTCAGCAACCCATGCTTGCTGTAAAAGGTGACTATGCTTGTCGTAAAAGGCGACTAAAGGGATCGGGTGGTCAGGCTCGCTGACTTGGTTGATGCATCTCATCGATCCCAATTGTGTGGATCGATGATCATGATATCAATCACTGGATTATCTGGTCCAGACTCGATTATTTACAGACCGCCATCAAATAGCTGGAATATTGCTGAGTGCGGCGTTAAACAACAAACCAACCAACCAACATCATAGGTCTTCAGCGACCCATGCTCGCGGTAAGAGATGACTATGCTGGTCGTAGGAGGCGACTAGTGGGATCGGGTGGTCAGGCTTGATGACTTGGTTTATGCATATCATCGTATCCCAATTGCGTAGATCGATGCTCATGATGTCAATCACTGGATTGTCTGGTTCAGACTCGATTATTTACTGACCGCAGCATATAGATGGAATATAGCTGAGTGCAGGTTTAAGCAACAAACACACAAACAAAACATTACGTTTCATTACATATTGGTGTAAAAACATGTAAATAATAACTGAAACTTGCAACAATCAGTTTCTGCCCTACAATATCCCATCTTCAATATCTGAAATTTATAAACAAATGATTCAGGGTTGTGATTCACCTGCAAAAAAAAAATATCATCTTAAATAAAAGTGCTGAATCGGGATACATATTGTATCGCGACCCCATTGTATCGTTAGTCATTGTTACACTTCTAAAGTTCCAATTTATGAACCATTCCGTATGGTAAAACAATTTCAAACTGATACAGAATTGTTTTGTCATTACGCTTCATATAACTATGCATTAGTTGATCATTTCCACATCGTGGCCATGTTCGTTCTTTCATTCAATTTGGTTGCATACTAACGCTGTATGTTTTGATTTTCAGTGATCCGTAAGTCCTTTTGTCTTTGCTTAGATCTGTCGAGCCCATTGTTCTATAGTGTAGAACACTGTAGAACATTCATCTACCCTGCTGCTACAAGTTACAACTGTCTGCTTTACCTACTGTATATCTTAGGGCTGGGACGATACACCAACTGTGCGATCAGATACGTATCACGAGACCTTGCTCACAATCTGATACGTATCATCGACATGATACTTGCATGTCTCTTCTCTGTGGTGTGTAAGCCATATTTTTCAAAGACAGGATGGCCAAATACCTGACACACTAACGATTTACAGTTTGTAGTGCCCAGTATGGCACAATTGATAAAAATATTACCATTTTCTCAAGAAAATAGTGTTTGGTGTAACATTTATTTAAGTATACATTAAGTTAAGAATCGATACTTTTTACTTAGTGTGCGATTGTGAATGATATTTGTATTGAGAAGTACAAATTCGCGATCCACTTAATATAATGCATCGGTGTATCGTCCCACTACTACTCTATATGGCATTGGCTGTTATATATTTACTAACAAGGGTGGCTTTTTCAGGGGTAGACACCTCTGGTCCAATCTTGCGAGTTTGCAGCTCATTTCGGACTAGTTCTTCACGATCCACTAATGCATCGGTGTATCGTCCCACTACTACTCTATATGGCATTGGCTGTTATATATTTACTAACAAGGGTGGCTTTTTCAGGGGTAGACACCATTGGTCCAATCTTGCTAGTTCGCGGCCCATTTCGAACTAGTTTTTTTTTTGTGTAAAAGAACTAAAAGAACTAGATGTGTGGAGATAACAACCGGTCCCTCCTGATTTTTACAATCCCTGGCTAAAGGCCTCTTTACACAGTGTTGCGATCAAAAACTGGCCTGGACGCTCAATGGTTGCCTAAACCCAGAAAATCATGTATCTATGTGACTGCTCCAGCAGTAGTTCAGTAGTAACTGCTCGAGTTGTTCAGTGTCTGCAACCACAATGAAACACTGCAGGTACAAGCCCTCTATTTATGGGCAGGCTGAGGAGGCACTACAGGTAGCTCAAAGGAGGCAGAAAAAGAGGCAGAAGCATTGCCATGGTGTCTCAAGGGTTTCCATGGTTGCTGAATGGAGGCACGGTGTTTGCCGATTGTCACAGTCAGTGCACGCTGTTGGTCGCCCAAAGGAGACACAAGGGAGGCAGAAGCGCCGCCCAGATTGACGGGAAAATATTTCAGAAGAACACATCTATTACCTGACGACCATTGGGTGACCACTGTGCCTTTATTCTGCAACAACAACAATGCTTGTGCCTCCCTTCTGCCTTTTTTGAGCCACCTTTGAGAAACACACCTCCTCGGCGACCTTTGCGCGACTGTTTTGAACATGTTAAAAAAATCACAGTGTCCATGGCGATGTCTGAACCTCATGTGTACCACCTTGGAACGACCTAGGCAACCATTCTGCCTCCTTTGAGCCTCCAATGACGACCTGGCAAATTCTATGGTCGCACATCCTGTGTCAAGCTAATGAAATAGTCCAGCCCTCTAAGGAGCGACCATTTGGGCGGCCAGTGCAACTTAAATTTACGATTGGCGACGACTGGCAACGACTGGCAACCTAGATTTATCTACAGCTTCTATTATCTATTATCTCTTCAGGCACGGTCGGGTAGCCTAGTGGTTAAAGTGTTGGCTCGTGACGCCGAAGACCCGGGTTTGATTCCCGACATGGGTACAATGTGTGAAGCCCATTTCTGGTGTTATTAAATGAATGCTACGAAAGGGTATCAGTTGAATGCTATGAAGTGATCACTGCTAATACAAGTCAATGCTGCAGTTATGTGTATTGTGTTTTGTTTTATCCAAGATGGTGGACGTTTACGAGCTAAAAAGTATATAACGAACAATGTATAAAATTATAATTATTGTTGTCAATAACAAACTTTGACCCTAACAAACATCTTTCAAGGGAACTTGAAAATCAGAGAATTTTATGTCAGAAAATTGTTAATCATTATTAGGCCATGTAATTTAGTGTTCGTGTATTTGTTTCCATTATTATCAAATAACGTTTCCCTAACAACCCATTCTTGCTGTAAAAGGTGACTATGCTTGTCGTAAAAGGTGACTAACGGGATCGCATGTCATCAATCCCAATTGCGTGGATCAATGCTCATGATATTAATCACTGGATTGTCTGGTCCAGACTCGATTATTGCTGAGTGCGGCGTTAAACAACAAACAAACAAAACCTAACAAGCAGATTTCAAGGGTACTTGTAGGTGGAAGAATGTGATGGATATGAACTGTATGATCGTTTCGATCTCCTGCTGATGGTATTGTTTTCCCTCGTTAGGAGTGCCTTCAGAGCTGGTTTGGTCCAGGGGGAAAAGCCCATCATATACCCCATTCTGGAATGGATGCTGCCCCGGGTCATCGACCTGCAGAAGAGAGCTTACCTGGCCAAATACCTGGTGAAAGTGGAGGTGCCAGCGGCCATCATGACTGAGGAGGACATCGTCTCCATCTTTAATCAGGTAGGTCGTCATGGAAACAAGCAACTTTGATGGTCAGCTAGCCGAATAGATTCAGCTCGTAAAATCCTGTACATGTAGTGAATTTCTCAATATGAATCTTCATATGAAGCATTTCTGTGTGACAAGGTGTATTACTGTAAAAGTCTACTATGCTTGTCATAAGAGGTGACTAACGGGTTTGAGTGGTCAGGTTCACTGCCTAGGTTGATGCATGTTATCTTATCCCATGTTGTCAATCACTGGATTGTCTGGTCCAGACCCGATTATTTACAGACCCCCGTCATATAGCTGGAATATTGCTGAGTGTGGCGTTACACAACAGACAAACAAAACAAACAAACAAAGGAGTATTTTGTCAGTGACCAATGACAATAATGTCATGACATCAGTAAGTTACTCCCTCACTCTGCATGCATGTTCAGCAATCTTGACCTTGCGCGATTGTTCTGTGGGGATTCCTGGTTTGAATAGAGCGCCCGGAACCCATGCTGGTCAAAGAGGCAACCAAATGGATCAGGTGGTCAGTCTCAATGACTTTGTTTGCATGTCATTGTACCCTGACGTCATATATCGTTGCTCATAATATCAATCACTGGATTGTTTGGTCCAGACTTGATTACAACAAACAAAAATTGCAAAAGGTTTCACCAAAATGGTAAATAGCTAAAAGAGATGCATCACTTTGGATGTTTGTCACACATGTTGCTCATGATTGTGAATATCATCATCTAACAAAGCTTTCTCACTCACTCACTCACCCACTCACTCACCCACTCACTCACTCACTCACTCACAAATCCATCCACTCACTGACTCACTCACTCACCAATCCATCCACTCACTCACCAATCCATCCACTCACTGACTCACTCACTCACCAATCCATCCACTCACTCACCAATCCATCCACTCACTCACTCAAACACCAACCCACCCACCCACTCACTCACCAATCCAACCACTCACTCACTCACTCACCAATCCATCCACTCACTCACTCACTCACTCACTCACTCACCAATCCATTCACTCACTCACTCACTCACTCACTTTCTCACTCACTCACTCACTCACTCACTCACTCACTCACTCACCAATCCAACCACTCACTCACTCACTTACTCACTCACTCACTCCTTCTCCAGTATGAAGAGATGATGGAGCAGTTCAAGGACCTCCACAAACAGGCCGAGACTCTGCGGAACTCCGGACACACCACAGGGGAGATCCGTAAGGACATTGCCAACATGGAGGACGAGAAGGAACAACTCATCAAGCGTATCGAGAGACTGCGCCGCAAGGTATGTCCAGACAGTGAACCTGAGTTGCTTCCCTCAGCTGCCAGGATCTGCTTGGTTTATTGATTTCATTGACTTTATTGAACAGAACTCAGTTGCACAAAGCGATGGTCGTAAGCCTATGTTAAAGTATGGGAGTTATGATCATCTTAGTTCAGCGACAGTCGTAAGCCAGGAGTTACTATCATCTTAGTGCTACGATGGTCGAAAGCCCATGTTAAAGTGAGGCAGTTACGATCATCTCTTGTGCTACGAAGATCGTAAGCCTATGTTAAAATATGGGAGTTATACCAATGATCTGAGTGGTATGATGGTCGTAAGCCTATGTTAAAGTATGGGAGTTACGATCATCTTAGTGCTGCGACGGCCATAAGCCCATGTTAAAGTATGGGAGTAACGATCATCTTTGTGCTACGACGATCGTAAGCCTATGTTTTATGATCATCTTTGTGCTCTGAAGTTCGTAAGCCTATGTTGAAGTAAAGGAGTTATGATCGTCTCAGTGCTATGATATTTATAAGCCTATAAGAAAATATGGGAGTTACGTTCCTCTTACTGCTGTGACGTTCGTAAGCCTATGTTAAAGTATGGGAGTTACTTTCATCTTATTGCTACGTTGGTGGTAAGCCTAGGTTGAAGTATGGGAGTTACGATCGTCTTATTGCTACGACAGTGGTAAGCCTGTGTTGAAGTATGGGAGTTACGATCATCTTATTACTACGACGGTGGTAAGCCTATGATAAAGTATGGGAGTTACGATCATCTTATTACTACGACGGTGGTAAGCCTGTGTTGAAGTATGGGAGTTACGATCATCTTATTACTACGACGGTGGTAAGCCTATGTTAAAGTATGGGAGTTACTTTCATCTTGTTGCTACGACGGTGGTAAGCCTATGTTGAAGTATGGGAGTTACGATCGTCTTATTGCTACGACGGTGGTAAGCCTATGTTAAAGTATGGGAGTTACTTTCATCTTATTGCTACGACGGTGGTAAGCCTGTGTTGAAGTATGGGAGTTACGATCGTCTTATTGCTACGACAGTGGTAAGCCTATGTTGAAGTATGGGAGTTACGATCATCTTATTACTACGACGGTGGTAAGCCTGTGTTGAAGTATGGGAGTTACGATCGTCTTATTGCTACAACGGTGGTAAGCCTGTGTTGAAGTATGGGAGTTACGATCGTCTTATTGCTACGACGGTGGTAAGCCTGTGTTGAAGTATGGGAGTTACGATCGTCTTATTGCTACGACAGTGGTAAGCCTATGTTGAAGTATGGGAGTTACGATCATCTTATTACTACGACGGTGGTAAGCCTGTGTTGAAGTATGGGAGTTACGATCGTCTTATTGCTACAACGGTGGTAAGCCTGTGTTGAAGTATGGGAGTTACGATCGTCTTATTGCTACGCTGGCGGTAAGCCTATGTTGAAGTATGGGTGTTGGGTCCTGGCCTACAGAAATGTCCTCCTGGCTGCCCTGTTGAAGTGTGAATGTAGTGTACATTTGTGTCGCTTGTTGCTGTGCAGGTGGAATCTCACCCCAACTCCCAGGTGATGATGAATGTGGCCAAGAACCTGCGTCTGGAGCGGGACCGCGAGAAGAAGATCGCCGCCCAGAGACAGGAGCAGCTGATGAACGTAAGTGATGAAGATGTACACCACACCCTTACTTGGGGTGCAATAGTAGGGTGCACCTCCTTTCTTGTCTGCCACCTGATGCCTCATCAGTCTCTCTGTCAGTTTTTGTTCTCATTGTCACCAGGGTAGTCCGACCCCATTTTCAAAGGACTGCTGCATCCATATTTCTAAAAGCTTTTCCCTGAACAAGTTTGCATCCATGTTGGGCAAAAAAGTTACTGAAGACACTGATAGATTGTCATTCATTTCCAGTTAGGACTTCTGTAGTAAGGGCAATGTGCAATATGTAATGCAGGATAAGTATAAAAAATAAACGTTATGCTCTGACTGTGCAATATTTACATAGTGTAATCTCCGTTTTATGTTTATAACTAAATAACGCAAAAGCATATTGAAATCAATTCTTATAAAACAATATTTCAACAAAACTGTGGACAACAGTACGAAATCAGTGACATCTTTCAGGGCAACAATACAACAATAGTCCCATTCTATTATCAGCCAATCAGGGAACAGAAGTCCAATAGTGGGCATGTCTTATTTTGTGTCAGTTTATGGAAACATTAACGGAAAGACAAATTGCTTTGTTAGCAGATCAGATACCATAGAATCACTTGCAACATATTTATTCATTCTGCTTGGATCAGCGACCCAACGATTCTATAAATGTAATTATCTTACTTTGCAAATTCGTAATTTTTAAATATAGATATTAAAAAAAGGTACCGAACTTCCAGTTTTTAAAAAAAGAAATTTACAAATATTACATGGTTACAAAATACACAGCTCTCATAAGTAATAGTATCGATAAATTCTACAAATTTTGGTCATCTTGTCATCTTTTGTTTCCCACACAATAATTCTGTTCTCAACTTTTGTTTACTGCCTATGTATTACATTGTATAGCCCATGTGTAAAAATGCAACAGAAATAAAAAGTTATAATTTTTTTTATTTATTCAGCATTACCCAAGTGTCTTCATTTATGGTCATCACCTTGTCAAAAAACTTTTGTATACAAAATGATAAGCGGCATTTGTTGATGACATTTTTTCAGATATTGTTGGACAGATATTTTGCAAATAATGGTTGATTGATGTGTATTGATTAATCTAAATAAGCTCGAGGGAATAAAATAGTTTGTGTAAAGTAATGTTTGGGCCATATTTTGTAGTGGCCTACACATTATGTAATTACAGAGTTCTTTCCCTTTACATTCAGCCCCTATTGGTTTGGTTTCTTCTGGTTTTCATGGTTTGTTAGTATTCTTGGATTCCCTACATTCCGTGTTGTGTATGTATATAAATGGGATTGTGGTGTAATTGTATGAGGTAGTTAGTAATTGGGTAATTGTTGCGAGTGGGACAGTGTGTTGCGGAGGGCTGAGACGATTGTGTCACTGTCTGTATCTTATTCTCAATTGGATATGTTTATTGCAATGTAGGCCTAAAGAAGTGGAATAAATGTACTGATTATTGTGTATCGTGTTCCCTGTATAATTTCATGTACATTCTACATACGCAAGGGTAAGAGCATGGGAATGGAGCTTGTATTTCAGTATTGTAAGTCTCTTTACCTCCCCAGATCCAGCACTCGGAGCAGAGGATCAAACGGATGCAGGCCCAGCTGCAGCAGGTCCGACAGGCCGGAGTAGGAGCCACCCCAGACAGTGAGTCGATAGTCTAGTACACCGTAGTAGAGCAACTCCATACAGTGGGTCCATAGTCTAGTACACCGTAGTAGAGCAACTCCATACAGTGGGTCCATAGTCTAGTACACCGTAGTAGAGCAACTCCATACAGTGGGTCCATAGTCTAGTACACCGTAGTAGAGCAACTCCATACAGTGGCTCCATAGTATAGTACCCCGGAGTAGAGCAACTCCATACAGTGGGTCCATAGTCTAGTACACCGTAGTAGAGCAACTCCATACAGTGGGTCCATAGTCTAGTACACCGTAGTAGAGCAACTCCATACAGTGGGTCCATAGTCTAGTACACCGTAGTAGAGCAACTCCATACAGTGGCTCCATAGTCTAGTACCCCGGAGTAGAGCAACTCCATACAGTGGGTCCATAGTCTAGTACACCGTAGTAGAGCAACTCCATACAGTGGGTCCATAGTCTAGTACCCTGGAGTAGAGCAACTCCATACAGTGGGTCCATAGTCTAGTACCCCGGAGTACAGCAACCCCAGACAGTGGGTCCATAGTCTAGTACCCTGGAGTAGAGCAACTCCATACAGTGGGTCCATAGTCTAGTACACCGTAGTAGAGCAACTCCATACAGTGGGTCCATAGTCTAGTACCCCGGAGTAGAGCAACTCCATACAGTGGGTCCATAGTCTAGTACCCTGGAGTAGAGCAACTCCAGGCAGTGGGTCCATAGTCTAGTACCCCGGAGTAGAGCAACTCCATACAGTGGGTCCATAGTCTAGTACCCCGGAGTAGAGCAACTCCATACAGTGGGTCCATAGTCTAGTACCCGGGAGTAGAGCAACTCCAGACAGTGGGTCCATAGTCTAGTACCCCGGAGTACAGCAACCCCAGACAGTGAGTACATAGTCTAGTACCCCGGAGTAGAGACACTCCAGACAGTGGATCGATGCTTATGATGTCAATCACTTGATTGTCTGGTCCAGACTCAGTTATTTACAGACTGACGTCATACAGCTGGAATATTGTTGAGTGCGTATTTAAACAACAAATTAACAAACATACAAACATTATGTGATCAAACAATGAAATACACTGACTCAACATTTATTTTCCTGTTTTGGAACTTTTGGAGGAGTCTCGAGTGGTACTGTTGTGTTACAGCCCTGATGCAGCACCTGGAGGAGGAGACGAGGGCCAATGGCTACATCGTGAAGGAGAGACTGCCCAAGGACATCTCCGCCCGCAAGAAGGCGGTACAGGACCTGCAGAAGGTCGTGGCCGTGCCTGCTATGGGACAGTCTGACCTCGATGACCTCAACGACCAGGTAAGTCCTCTGGATTATTCTTGAAAAAAAATAATTTCTAAAACTGACACCATAATATTGGTAATGGTGACCTCGTGTTGATGTAGCTTTTCAATGTGTTAATTTCTGTAACTCTGTTGGAATTAAAGTTGAACATTTCTGACATGTTTATTATCTATTATTCAACGTAAGAATGCCACTGAAAAAACTGTACAAAGTAGTGTTCACTACTGAACGGATAAGGCGACTATGCTTGTCGTAAGAGGCCACTAACAGGATCAGGTGGTCAGGCTCGCTGACTTGGTTGATGCATGTCATCGTATCCAAAAAGTGTTGATCGATCCTCATGATGTCACTCACTGGATTGTCTGGTCCAGGCTCAATTATTTACAGACTGACGTCATATAGCTGGAATATTGCTGAGAGCGGCGTTAAACAAACAAAAAACACAACTGAATGGTTCTGACCTGTGCATACATTGACAGATCACTGAGCTGAACTCCGAGGTGAACAAGCTGACTGAGAAGCGCATGATGAGCACCGAGCCCACGGATGACAAGCTGTCACTGTTCCGGCAACAGGTAAACCTGGAACCATGGCAGGGTGTTGCTGTAATAATAATACCTTATTCGACGTAATAAGCGCCCTGCTCTAATAAGCGCCCACGGCGGTATTTGCTAATATATTGGCTAGTGAACAATCCCAATTAGCACCCCTTCTGATTGATCAATGTACACAAGACTTATTTATTCGCGTACAATTCGCATTCGTGTGTTATATGCATCCTTAATAATGGGCAATTAAATTCTAGAAAAATATATCTGTCATACATAAACATTTCAGGCTGTCAGCATAAACCACGAAATTGATCTTTCAACTCTGTTTTTTTCAACAAAATAATATTCTAATAAGAGCCCCCTATTTCTAACTTTGAGAGCGCCTTGAGCGCTTATTACGTCAAATATGGTATGTGGGATACATGCAAAATATGGCAAAACAAGAAATAATGAAAGTCTGAGCAAAACTGTAAGAATGTTGATTAAGATAACTTTTGGATAAATGTAGTTCTCAAAATCAAAGATGATTGTAGTGTCCATACGGTTTTCTGATACAGTATTTTAATCTTAGGACCCTCGAAATCACTGGGTCACGACAAGGACTCTTTAACCCTTATTTGTTGCAAGTTCATAGACACTGGTAATGAAAGGGTCACATGTTATTTAACCTTACTCTGGCTGGGGCGGTCGGGTAGACTTGTGGTTAAAGCGTTCGCTCGTCATGCCGATGACCCGTGTTCGAATCCCGACATGGGTACAATGTGTGAAGCCCATTTCTGGTGTCCCCCGCCGTGATATTGCTGGAATATTGCTAAAAGCAGCGTAAAACCAAACTCACTCACTCACTTTCTCTGGCTTCTTCGAAAGTGAGCCCATGTTGTTATGGCTTGTATGAAGTTAATTTATGATTTTGCATCTGTCCAGTTGAGACACTCCTCTCGTATAATCAGTTGCTGTGGTCGAAATTGAAACTAAAAGATACGATTATCAAGTGAGTTTATCGTCGGACTTTGGAGTCGTGACCAGACGATGGTAAGAAAATACTAGTTGTATTGTGGGAGAGTTGGCAGCAGTGTATTTTGGTTTCTGAAGGTGTGATGTTGTGTGTCTAGGCAGGGATTATTGCCCACAAGAAGGAGGCGGCGGCCGAGAGACTGAGAGACATGAGGGAGGAGTACAACCATGCCATGCAGGAGGTCGACCAGAAGAGGGAGATGGTGAAGGATGCCGAGGGGGGAGAGGTGCTCAAGGGAGAGGACGTAAGTAGTGGAGGAGATGGGGTGGGTTTGGGTGGGGAGATGGTGAAGGATGCCGAGGGGGGAGAGGTGCGTAAGGGAGAAGACGTAAGTAGTTGGGGACGCTTGGGGAGATGGTCAAGGATGCATTTTATAATCAAAAGAGGTATTTCTTTAATTCCTGGTTTTGCGTTTAGTTCAAGAGATACGTGAACAAGCTACGGTCGAAGAGCACAGTGTACAAGAAGAAGAGGCAGGAGCTGGCGGAGCTGCGAGCTGAGTTGGGGGTGCTGTCTCGCACCGAGGAGATCCTCAGACAGAGGGACGACTACATGAACTCGCAGCTGGTGAGGGAAGCACACTTACACATTGTCCAGAAACCCGATAGTGAAGGAGTGCGGTGGCCATGTGGGGCATGGGTGGCTCTGCAGAGTTGTGTCCATCAGACATGCCAGAAACCTTAGATTGTGGGTTTGAATCCCAGTTCGCCCTGATGATGATTCTAGGTTCGTCAGCATCATAACCAAATGTGTGGATCTGTTCATGATGTCAATCATCAGATTGTCTGGTCCAGACTCAATTCACAAGCCTTCATCATCGAGTGGCTGGAATATTGCTGAGTGAAGCTTTATACAAGATACAAATTTAAAGTGTTAAATGAAGCCTGTGTCTATGTCAGTGTGTATGTATTGTACTGATTTTATGAAACATGTATCTGAATTTTATGTAGTTCCTAATCTAGAGCGAGGAAAATGAAGTTTTTTAAATCAGTACACACAACTATAATAATCTCTTTATTATTAACAATAGTTAGAGTAAGGAAGCAAAGCTTTCCGTATTGGAAAACAGGTCTTGCAGCTGTGTGGGTCAACACGTCAACATGGTCAACAATGTGTTGTCATTATCATTGTAATATCATTAAACAATACGTCGACAATACTATTATACTACTCAAAAGAAGTTAAAGAACACCGGTTCTTTTATATTACTATTGTGGCTAGGGGCGGTTGGGTAGCCTAGTGGTTAAAGCGTTCGCTCGTCACGCCGAAAACCCGGGTTCGATTCCCGACGTGGGTACAATGTGTGAAGCCCATTTCTGGTATCCCCCGCCGTGATATTGCTGGAATATTGCTAAAAGCGGCGTAAAACCATACTCACTCACTACTATTGTGGCATGACAGATTGCTGATAGTATGAAAGCATTGGGTGTTCTTAAACTTTTTTGGAGTAGAAAACATTTACATGTGTTTTGTGTGGATTTTTATGAACTTGCTTATTTTTTACAAAGTTTACTCATTCCTGCTGGAGGGCAGTCGGGTAGCCTAGCGGTTAAAGCGTTCGCTCGTCACACCGAAGACCCGGGTTCGATTCCTGACATGGGTACAATGTGTGAAGCACATTTCTAGTGTCCCCCGCCGTGATATTGCTGGTGATGTGAATATTGCTAAAAGCAGCGTAAAACCATACTCACTCACTAATTCCTGCTGTGTGTCTTGTACAGTCTGCTGTTGAGAGGAAGCGGGGCGTGGAGGGCTACCGCCAGACACAGGAGGACCTGGAGAAGGTGTCCTCCATGAAGAGTGAGGTGGATGACTTCAAGGGCCGCACCCTGGACGACATCTCTGACATGGTTCGCAGGCTCCACACAGCTATAGCCGAGAAGAGGAACACACTTGCTCCGGTCCTGCGAGAAACAAGGCCCCTGAGAGAGAGAATACAGGTTAGCAGTTTCAGGCTGTGGAAAATATAGAAATTTATTTTGAATCCTGGGATGTTGGTAATGCTGTGAACCCCCAATTCCGGCATCCTTTGAGTTTTGCTTAGTGTGACAAAATAGCAAGCCCTCCTTACAGAGTACCTTCTGAAAGGGGACTGCCTCTGTGGTCCAGTGGTAGGGTGTCCGCCCAGAGAGCGGAAGGTCCTGGGTGCGATCCCAGGCCGCGTCATACCAAAAGACGTTAAAGATGGTACTTGTTGTTACCGTGTCTGGCGATCGGCATTAAGGGACTAAACCGAGGACTGGTCGGCTAGGAGTCAGTATTCTGTGTCTGACTGGGGTATTTATGTTAAACTGCGGCATGGTATCTCAGTGAGCTAGCACAATAAATCGGCATCAGTCTGGACTAGTACAAGCAGCCACACACGCGCGCACACACACACACACGTGCATGCACGTCGCTATATAAGTGCAATAATCTTGGACGCGATGTTAAACCCCACCTTACCTCACCTTCTGAAAGAGGTGGTAGACGTGCCAGAAACCTATGATAGTGGGTTCGAATCCAGGTTTACCTGATTATTGTACTATGTCTGTCAGCACCATACCCGTGCTCGTGGGTTTCACCGAAGTGGTAAACGTCTGAGACCTGCATCACTTCAGGGCTTTCCTCCCACATTAAGCTGACACCCCGTGATATACCCTTCAAAACTCACTCACTGACCAGTTGTATTGACTTCTCCAAGCTATGTTAAACCTAATTCACTCACTCAAACTGGAAACTGTGCCCCAGTCATCTGACATTCAGGAATTTGCTGTGCAGGGTTGCTTCCCTTAGACATGCCAGAAGATTGTGGGATTTAATCTCAGATATGTTGTGGTTATGATTCTTGGTTTGTCTGCTCCACACTATGCTCATAGGTTTCGCCCTGTATAAACAGCACCTGCATCACTTTGGGCTTCCTCCTCATCAAGCCAACAGAAATACTTTTCCACAAGTCGTTAAACCCTGTGAAGATTCTGGTGTAGAATAGGTCTTCAGCAACCCATGCTTGCCGTAAAAGGCGACTATGCTTGTCGTAAAAGGCGACCAACGGGATCGGGTGGTCAGGCTCTCTGACTTGATTGATGCATGTCATCGATCCCAATTGCGTGGATGGATGCTCATGATACTAATCACTGGAGTGTCTGGTCCGGACTCGATCATTTACAGACCGCCGTCATATAGCTGGAATATTGTTGAGTGCGGCGTTAAACAACAAACCGACCAACCAACCAACCACAAGTCGTTCAACCCAATTTCTGGAAGGGTGTATTGCTGATTTATGATTGGGGCGGTGGGGTAGCCTAGCGGTTAAAGTGTTCACTCGTCACCATGAAGCCCTGGGTTCGATGCCCCACATGGGTACAATGTGTGAAGCCCTTATCTTGTATCCCCCGCCGTGATATTGCTGGAATATTGGTAAAAGAGTCATTAAACCATACTCACTCACTCACTCTGATCGCTTTTTTCCCCTCTACAGCAACTGCAGCCTGAACATGAAGGGAAGAAGGTGACGTACGACCGCACATCTGCTGGGTTGGAGAGTAACATGACGAGGCTGGACCAGGAGGTTCGAGGCTATCAGGAGGAGTGTCAGGCCGAGGAGTCGCGCTACCACTACCTCTCCTCCATGATCAACGTCCTCAGCATCCAGCTGACCAAGGTGCAGGAGGAGATGAAGGCATATGTCTCCTCCGACCCACAGGAGAAGAAACGCACTATGAGGTGGGCAAGCATGCTACACTACAACAATTAGGACAGTTAGGACATATGTATTCGGCCTGTGAAGATCCGGGGTAGAATAGGTCTTCAGCAACCCATGCTTGCCGTAAAAGGCGACTATGCTTGTCGTAAGAGGCAAATAACGGGATCGGGTGGTCAGGCTCGCTGACTTGGTTGATGCATGTCATCATATCCCAGTTGCGTGGATCGATGCTCATGATATCATTCACTGGATTGTCTGGTCGAGACTCGATTATTTACAGACTGCCGTCATATAGCTGGAATATTGCTGAATATTGCCAACCAACATATGTATCCATTCTCTGTCAACTAAAGTTCATTTCAAGGCATCAATACCGGTAATATAATCATGGTTGCTGTGAATAATGTGAGTTGGTACTGTCACGGTATATTGTCATCATATTGCTGAAATACTGCCGATGTGACGTTAAATCTTAACTCACTCACTCACTCGCTCCGCTCCGCTCCACTCCACTCCACTCCACTCCACTCCACTCCACTCTCACACTGTGTGGTAAAGCTGACCTTATGGAACGGGGTAAACGGAAGTTGTTTTGTAGGGACACAGGATTTCGCCGAAATTACTGAATGAAATTTTGGACATTATGGAATGAATTTTTTATTAAAGTTAATAAAATGGATTACAAACATAAGTCCAGATATATACAATGAACATTTTTATTACCAGACACTGTAACAACAGGATTAACCTGCATAATTCAGTACAGATTTGTTGATATTTTCCATGATGGATAATGATTAGCTGATGTAGTTTTAGGTTGGTGGTCCGGCTTATATACCGGACATAACATTTTGATTTCAAGCGTCAAGTTAATACCTTGGCTTAACTATGAGATGGCTTATCTACAGTCATATACGGAGGGTCATTGGTATTATATGACTTTGTCACTCGAGATGTGGTTATCTGATCTTACCATGAGTCATTGTACCCAAATCCTTGCTGTCAGATCACTAACTTGCTTGGCCAAGTTAATGTTTGTTTGTTTGTTGTTTAATGCCGCACTCAGCAATATTCCAGCTATGAGACGTCGAAATAATCAAGTCAGGACCAGACAATCCAGTGATTGATATCATAAGCATCGATCCATGCAATTGGGATACGATGACATGCATCAACCAAGTCAGCGAGCCTTACCACCCGATCCTGTTAGTCGCCTCTTGCGACAAGCATAGTCACCTTTTACGGCAAGCATGGGTTGCTGAAGACCTATTCTACCCCAGATCTTCACGGGTTGCCAAGTTACTGGGTTATTTAGTTGCATTTGTGTTGACTAGTGTATTTGTTTCTGTTTTCAGGGAGTTGTACTCAAAGAAGATCCAGGAGCAGGAGAACCTTGGCCGGGGTCTGCGTGAGAAACAGAAGATGGTCCGCGACAACCACGACCCCAACATGAGGCAGATGAAGATGTGGAGGGACCTGGAGAGACTCATGGACTGCAAGAAGACCATCCTGGAGCGAGGGGGTGGAGCCATTGGGGGAGGGGGTGTGGCTGTGGGTGCAACTGGGGGGTACGGAGAACAGGCACCCACCTACCATGAGGAGGACAGGCTTGTGCTGTAAGGAGAGGGCGGAGTCTGATGCTGGAGAGAGTGGAGGGGGTGGGACTGTGGGTGCATCTGGTGTTATGGGGAACAGGCACCACCTACTATGAGGGGGACAGGCTTGTGCTGTAAGGAGAGGGCGGAGTCTGTAGGCAGAGCAGGATGGGAGGGGAAGGATAAGATGTCCATGATGGGTAGACATCCTCTTCGATGAGGATGCTGACTAAATCAGATAATGAATGGGAGGAAATGGTAAGGGTCAGAAAGCAAGAGAAGTGCCTGTGGTAGGTACTCATGTAAAGAAGGGGTGGGGGGATGGGGGTGAGACTGGGGGTGAGACTGGGCATGTTAGTCAGAAGGTTTAGTATAGGAGACATAAGGTCATCAAGAGATCCATGTTAAGGATATGTATGCATATTTCCTGGAACCAATGCAAACTGTACCTGTCCTTAAGTCACATACATGCTTGAGTGTGTCAACTCCCTTTTGGTATGCCGGATGAAGAGCCTGTTGAGTGGTATTCTATGCCACTGTAGTACGCCGGATGCCATGAAATGTTCATCTGGTACGAGGATATTAATAATTCAATGATAAAATGTATTTTTCATCTTTTTTTCAAACATGAGGACATGTTAATAAAATATTCCGCTCTAAACCCCATGTGAAAAGCCAGTCTAATGTACTTGTACTTGCTATACACTGATATGACTCACAAGTTCTTAAAGCAGATGCCAAGACAAATTCAGTGGTATGCCGGATGCCTGGAGGGTGGAGTGGGCGCCCTCAAGCTTATTAAGAGATAAAGAAGGTACTGTTGTATTAGGAAGATTTGAAAGATTCAGGGAAAAGATAAGCTTATATTGTATTGTATTGTTTTGAAAATGCTTCAAATGTTGTTGAATTTATCATGTTAGTTTGAGGTTTATTGTGTTCCCATCTTAGTTTCACAACAACGTCTGTGATAGTGACATTCCAGCATCTATATGAATGTGTTAGTGTGTGACATCATTATTTACTCGACAACAAAAGAAACACGAATACCATACCTGTTGGTTATTATATGAAGAATTACTCATGTTCAAGAGATATTAGATTTGGTTCGACTCACAAACAAACATACTGGTATGTTGTCTGAATTGACGCTCATGAGCACATCACATGACGTATAGATCCATGACTCGGTTGCACCATGTGTCTCGTGCAGGATGACGTGTAAAGTTTGGAAATCTCGCGCAGCATATCGTGATAAGAATAATACGGTGGAAACACTTGACCGATTGATAGTTTTGTCATTAGGTGATGCACATTGGAAATATCTCTTCTTCACGTACATGCTTCTGTATATGTTTCGGGGGCACGGGAGGCCCACTTGTGTAAGGCACCACGATTCACTGTGCAGAGTTGCGTCCCTTGGGCACTCCAGAAACCTGTGATTGCGGGTTCGTATCCCGGTTCGCCCCGATTATGTTTCTCGGTTTGTCAGCACCATACCCGTGCTCGTGGGTTTCACCGAAGTGGTAAACATCTGAGACCTGCATCACTTCGGGCTTTCCTCCCACATTAAGCTGACACGCTGTGATATAACTGGAATACTGTTAAAAGCAGCGTTAAACCCAACTCACTCATTCACTCACTCACTGTACATGTTTCTATGGTTCACGTTTCTTTTGGTGGTGAGTATACATGCTACAAGGTGTTAAGGAACGACCATTTGTTATTCTTGTTTTTTATTGAGAATATTGTCCCAGAAAGTGCTTGTAAAATACAATAAAGTTTTAGACTGTTTCAATAAAAAAACATTGTCTGCCACAGTAGTCTAAGTACATTGTTGCAAGGTGGGGTTTTGAAAAAAATATTTAGGTCCAAAATAAATTTAAAAAAGACAGGCAGCTGAAGTAATATCCCCTCTGCATAAAAAATCACAGGATCCCACAGAATATAATATAATCCCTCAGGATGCCTGAAGCAGTGTATTGACTTCAGAGAAGGTATAGTTATGTCTCCGACCTATTCGACACGACACAAGTGAATCATTTCGTAGCACACCCACTGTGCCTGGGGCTCTGTTGAACTTCATAGCTATCAGTGTTCAGTATCTTTCAGAAATACAGAGAGGTTCTATTCAAGAATGTTTACAGGTTATTGTGCACTTGTTGTCTATGCGGGGCGGTCGGGTAGCCTAGTGGTTGAGGCGTTGGCTCGTCACGTCGAAGACCCGGGTTCGATTCCCTTCATGGGTACAATGTGTGAAGCCCATTTCTGGTGTCCCCCGCCATGATATTGCTGGAATATTGCTAAAAGCGGTGTAAAAACCAAACTCACTCACTCACTCACTTGTTGTCTATGCCGTGATGTAACTTGAATATTGTTCTAAGTGGCAATAAACCCAACTCACTCACTCACATTGTCTTGTTGACACAGTTACACTAGCAAATCAAAGAGACAATTTCTTTGGGGTGAGGGTAGGGGGGATAATTATCAAATTTTGGATTCTAGTATATTATTTAGTTTGTGAGTCTCCTGAAGCATAATTTCACGAATGTGAGTAGAGTACATTTTACAACTGTCTTTTTCTTCCCCTTATTTCTTATAAGGAACTGTTGAAAACAGATTGATCTGGGAAGGGAAGTAACTCTTGGACCAGTCATCCATAGACAACATTCCACACTGATCATTGACATTGGCGTTAACCACTTGTCCGAAACCCCTGTCTAGTAACATTCTGTTTGGACTAATCATCTCTTCTGATAATAATACATATAATTACTCAGGGGTGAGAATCTTCTGTGTATCCGCTAATTTTAGTGACCCAAATTTGTTAAAATCTGATGGCTTCCCCTATAAACACCCTAATTTATGGATATGCCTCATTGCAAATAAGTTTAAGCTGGAAAGGAAAATATCCATTCTCATCTGTGATTACTCTAAAATCTACGGAAAATAATGCCTTAGAGACATGTTTGGGCTCGTAGGCTTAAAATGTTTTTGTCACGATGATTTTTATTTCATTATGACAAAACTTTTACAAATTACAAAAAAAAAACATTCACAAAACAAATTATGATTAAGGCAAGCATGAAATTAATGTGAAAAATGCAAATGTCCCCCTCACATAATGTGACATTCTAATGTGTCCTCTATGTGGACATATTGGAGTATATTGTCATGACAGGTTCAAGGACATATAACAAAGATCACGGTGATATCTTGTCAAGTTAGATCACATGTCAAGCAGTTGAAGTTAAGATTGTTAAAATAGCAAATTATTCAGTCTAACTGCTAACACCACATACTAGGACGTGGATTTCCAAGTCTACAGTCTTAGTGTTTTCATTTGCTTATTCATTTTTATAGTTTAATGTGCTACTCGCATTTATTTCATGACACATTTTAGACCAAGGTTCAACACACTGACACAATAATCTCATGATTCACATGACACAAGACTTACTTGAGCGAACACTGACATTTACAGGAGTATTTCAATCATAGCTATATTAGCACATGAACCTTCAGAAAGAATTCCTGTCTATAAACACATGCACAGTGTGCCTCAAATTTGTCTTGATTAATTCACAGATTTATTATGTAACTCATTATTGTCATAAGCTCAGCCTCTAAATTCATGAGTCACACTTACAATATACAGCCCAGAGGATGTGCATGTTTTTAAATATCAAAGTACTACCGTTATCAACCATGTTTCATTACTCTGGATGTGGCTTAATGATACATTAATGTTTGGTTAAATATATTTTATTGCCAGAAGACAAATGGATTAAACACTGCTTTTGAAAAATCCATTTTTAATGTTGAAAACTTTAAGGAGTCATGACTGGAAATTTGACAAAACTCACAGATGCATTGCTATGTTTAAGTTAGTCAAATTGTGAAATACATATGAGTTATTTGCTGGCTCTTAAATGTTGCTAAGAATATTTATGGATACATATTAAATATGAACATGTATATAGGTATATTACTGTCCGTCCATGAAATGTTTGTACTCCGACATACGTGTGCTGTTTGTAATGATCCGTCCAATGGTTGTCTGGTTGATGGAGATCCAATTTATTATCTTTGACCATTAAATCTCATGGGAAACTACAATGTTTTTTGTATTTTGGTTTCTTGGAGAGTGAATACTAACCATGGTAACCACACAATTTAGGGGCGGCAGGGGTGGCCCAGTTGTCAAAGGCGCGGCGATTCGCTGTGCAGAGTTGCGTCCCTGGGGCACACCAGAAATCTATGATTGTGGGTTTGAATTGAGGTTCGCCCCGATTATGTTTCTAGGTTTGTCAGCACCATACCCGTGCTTGTGGGTTTCACCGAAGTGGTAATATCTGAGACCTGCATCACTTCGGGCTTTCCTCCCACATTAAGCTGACATGCTGTGATATAACTGGAATACTGTTAAAAGCGATGTTATAATCAACTCACTCACTCAATCACAATTTAGGCATTCTGATTCTGTTTTAATGTTTTAGAAGAGAAAAAAATATTCCACAATAGTTAACTGGGGAGCAAATGAACCTATACCTGTCAGTTAATTTTATCATATGTTTGATTTTCAATTGAAAAATATGAAAAATCCAAAATATGAAAATATCAACTTTATCTTCCAGAAGCAAGGGCGTTAACTGACTATAAAAGTCCAGCTTCCACCCTTGCCGAACTACGTTGGAATTTCTGGGCTTGATTGTAGCGTCACCAGTTGCAATGAAAAGATTTTGAAAATATCGGTCGACGCCCAGTTGACGGTACACATGCTTTGCAAATCCTGCAGTCGACCGATATTTGCAAGATATTCATGTTGTTTCCGAACCGGATGTCGAGTTAATTACGCAAGTTTAATTGGACTATGGTTAGACTCGTTAGTCCAACCAAAATGGAACTCCGGAATTCCAGCCTAGTTCGGCAAGGGTGGGAACTGGATTTTTAAAGTCAATTAACGCCATTGCCTCGGGAAGTTGGGATTCTTCAGTTACCCTCTCATTAATGGCAGCCTAGTGGCTCCTGCTTGAAAACTCGCAGGAGCCATGTGTATTCTTAGCTGCTGCTTGGATGCTTGTCTAGGTTGATGATTTATTGACGTAAAGGGGCCACCATATACAGAGGACGGGGGCACGGGTGGCCCAGTCATCTAAGGCGCCGCGATTCGCTGTGCAGAGTTGCGTCCCTTGGGCACGCCAGAAACCTATGATTGTGGGTTCAAATCCCGGTTCGCCCCGATTATGTTTCTAGGTTTGTCAGCACCATACCCATGCTCGTGGGTTTCACCGAAGTGGTAAACGACTGAAACCTGCATCACTTCGGGCTTTCCTCCGACATTAAGCTGACACGCCGTGATATAACTGGAATAATGTTAAAAGCGGCGTTAAACCCAACTCACTCACTCACTCACTCACTCACTCACTCACTCACTCACTCACTCACTCACTCACTCACTCACTCACTCACTCACTCACTCCAAACAAACAAACAAACAAACTATATTTCCAACTGGCGTATGCATGATGACACGCAACAACTGATTGAAGCGCTCATAAAATGAGCATCCGCGATGATCGGTGAGGGAGACCAGAACACAACAAAACACAAGTTTATTCAAGGAAAAGACGTGGTCTCATTGAACCCCACGTCTTCATTATTACATACATTCATCAGGGCATAGAGGCTGGACTGTAACAGGTAGCTCTAAGTTATAGCGTTGAACATTTAAATAAGCTGGCAACTTAACACCCCTGAAGATCCGGGGTAGAATAGGTCTTCAGCAACCCATGCTTGTCGTGAGGGTTGACAAACGGGATCGGATGGTCAGGCTCGCTGACTTGGTTGATGCATGTCATCGTATCCCAATTGCGTGGATCGATGCTCATGATATAAATCACCGGATTGTCTGGTCCAGACTCGATTATTTACAGACCGCCGTCATATAGCTGGAATATTGCTGAGTGCGGCGTTAAACAACAAACAAACAAATATTTAAAGAAACACTTGAATTTTAGTTTTCCTTATCTGTATGAACCTTGGTTTACCTTGAGCTCGGATATGGTGCTGACAAACCACCAACCATCAAGGTGAGTCTGGGATTTCGTAGGATTCTGGCAAGCTCAAGGGACGCAACTCTGCATGACGAATTCCGGCGTGTTAGACTATTATGCCACTCGCATACATTAAAATACACTTGTCAAGTACTACGACAATTGAAAGTCTACGAGGGGAGTCTGGTAGCCCCGTGGTTAAAGAGTTTGCTCGACATGTCGCAGACCCAGGTTCGATTCTCCACATGGTTATAATACGTGAAGCCCAACCTTGGTAACGACAACCAAACAAACAAACAGAAGTAAACTCAAGTAAAGTAAAGTTACCTTTGATTTAGACTATAACACTGCAGCTTGACTAATTTGTATTCAGACGGATAATCACAATACAATCGATCAACATAACTTCTTTCAGTGGCATTTAGAAAGACAAGTTCTATGGATGACAACAAACTCAATAAACTCAGCAACCTAGAGAAATCCCTTGCTTGATAAAGGTGTTAGGATCTACACCGAAACGTCGCACTAATTGTAATTAAGAAGTTGTTCATCCATAGAACTTGTCTTTCTTAATCGATCAACATGTTTAACTCTGTTATGATATTACTGTGGAAAAATACACACATAATGATACTCATCTTCAATTACAGATCCCCATTTACTTTACAAAGTTCACCAAAGCTGTTTTCTGTCAATATTTAAATGCCTACCAGTTTCAATTATAAGTTTGTTGCAGCATACTCTGCACGGTAGAATATTTTCTCTACCATCAATCACCAAGTGTCAAAATTATCCTTTCTTTGAAATATTTAATTATAAAAACCATGCACCAATTGATTTAAAAATGTTAAAAAAATGAAAAACAGTCATTTTCGCATAATACACATCTCCTGGTGGGTATCTTAGACATCTAATCTATGAAAATAAAAAAATTGCTTGTGTGGCTGTTAAACGCGGGCATATGAAAATACGATTGTACTTGAAAAGTACTGAAGCCTTTTAGGGCCATATGTTTTTTTCTTGAAATTTTATGATACTTACTTGAAATTTCACGATTTTATGTAACTTAGATACTTAGTTGAAATTTCAACAGTATGTATCTTGAAATTTCAAGCTAATAAGTTGAAATATGTTTAGGGGCGACTAACGGGGTCAGGTGATCAGGCTCGCTGACGGATATAACGAACTATTAAAAATTCCCCGATTTATCTCCTATATAATATCATATAAAATTTACGTATATAACGAACTCTCTACAGCGAAAACGGATACAGCGAACTGATATCTAATCACCGACAAGCCCATCTACCACGAATAAGGACCCGCGAAGATTCCGGGGTAGAATAGGTCTTCAGCAACCCATGCTTGCCGTAAAAGGTGACTATGCTTGTCGTAAAAGGCGACTAACGGGATCGGGTGGTCAGGCTCGCTGACTTGGTTGATGCATGTCATCGATCCCAATTGCGTGGATCGATGCTCATGATGTCAATCACTGGATTGTCTGTTCCAGACTCGATTGTTTACAGACCGCCGTCATATAGCTGGAATATTGCTGAGTGTGGCGTTAAACAACAAACAAACAAACAAAAAGCAATGGTCGTTAATGTCCAACTCACCTATTGAACAGCCTCAGTGAAGGCATTTGATGACTATCTGCTTGTGACAAGCGGAACGAAGGCAGCTGTGTTCAAGGAAGCTTGTAAGGGTACACCTTCCTATTAAATGGCTACCGGCCATCACGTAACCGCGTTGACGTTAGGGAATTTACTTGAGAAGGACAATGCCTGGCCTGTGTATTTGCTTATTTGCTGGACAAGGAACAACGTGCCATAGTCCAAGAATGTGTACATGAGCAAGACATCTCTGGGAGATGACGTTCATTATTTGTTTCAGTACTCTTCCTTGCAGAAAATATGAGAAATATGTTTTCCCATGTATTATGATAAAAAACACAAACTTGAATCCCTATATAATGTTAAAATAATTGTCATGTATTCAACAAAGATTTCAGCCGTAAGCCATCATGTGTTAGTGAGTGAATTAGGTTTTACGCCGCGTTTAGCAATAATACGGCGAGGGCCCCCAGAAATCGTCTCCACAGTGTACCCATGCATGGAATGAATGGAACCCGGGTCTTCGGCGTGACGAGCGAACGCTTTAACCACTAGGCTACCCGACCGCCCTTCGTAAGCTTTGTTTTGTTTGTTTGTTTGTTGTTTAACGCCGCACTCAGCAATATCCCAGCTGTATGACGGCGGTCTGTAAATAATTGAATGTCGACCAGACATTCCAGTGATTGATATCATGACCATCGATCTACGAGCCAGACCACCCGATCTAGTTAGTCGCTTCGTACGACTAAGCATTGTCGCCTTTTTTCGGCAAGCATGGGTTGCCTTAAGTGATGTATGCATTATCGAACATCATCTGTGTACCAATGTACCAGGATACTAGTGGATACTAATGTACTTGTGGATAGGGCGTCTACCCGGAGTGGGTCCTACTGGAAGACGTCCGGGGTTCGATCCCAGGCCGCGTCATACCAAAAGACATTAAACGATGGAACTTGTTGTTACCCTGTCTGGCGCTCGGCATTACGAGGATAACACAAGTACTGGTCAGCTCGGAGCCAGTATACTGTGTCTGAGTGAGGTATTCACGTTAAACTGCGGCATGGTAGCTCAGTTGGGTAACTCTATGAAACCAGCATTAGTCAAGTCTCACAAGCAGGCGCAAACAAACACACGTTTGCATGCACGTCATTATAGAAGTGCAATAATTTTGAAGGCAACGCTTATCCCAATTGGGGCGGTCGGGTAGCCTAGTGGTTAAAGCGTTCGCTCGTCACGCCAAAGACCCGGGTTCGATTCTCGACATGGGTACAATGTGAGAAGCTCATTTCTGGTGTCCCCCGAGGTGATATTGCTGGAATATTGCTAAAAGCGGCGTAAAACCATACTCACTCACTCACTTATCCCAATTTGAAATCACCGCCATGTACTGTCTTATGGAAAATAAACTGATTAAAATGAAAAATAAAATTGCTTCAGTGGTATATATCTACAGTTGTAACTTGCGATAATTTGAAGTGCGATTTTTTTATGTTTGTTAGTGAATGTCTGAAACGGTGACCGAAAATAACAGTGACATCTGTTGATGTGTTTTGTTTGTGTAGGCATTTGTCCACAATAACAAAAGGCTACACCACTGTATTTCAAGGTTGAAGGCGATAGCCGAGACAGTGACTGATGCATAAAGATAGGTAACACTGTGGGCGCTTGTCATTGTGGGCACTGGAATGGGCTCCACCGCAAGGGTTGCTGAAGACCAATTCTAACCCGGATGTTATATGTTAAGTGACGGGTTTACATTATTTTGTTGAAGTAAATCCAGCTTGATTCCGATGTAAGAATGTACATAGATGTATGCAGCAAACCCCAAGTTGTCCACACGGTGTATGTTTTCTTATTTACTCATCAACTTCTAGAATCAATCAAATACAGTAAACTACGTTTATAACGAACTGACCGATATAACGAACTTTTGTTTTAGTCCCGACCATTTGGTGTATAAATAATGTATGTATGCTTATAACGAACTACGGTTATTACGAACTAAAATTAGTGGTCCCTTCGAGTTCGTTATAACCGTAGTTTACTGTAGTTACTATTCCAGCAATATCACGGTGGGGACACAAGAAATGGACTCCACACACATTTATCCATGTAGGGAATCGAACCAGGGCCTTCGATGGGACGAGCGAGTGACTGCGGCGTTAAACAATACTCACTCAATATTCAGGAATAAGATGAAACCTGAGAACTTGCCGTCAGTAATGCTGACCCGCGGAAAAATATTTTATCATCGAGTTTGTTTTAAATTTAAAACACCCGCACAGACAGTTAAAAAATTATTGAATCATAACTGGTTAACATAAAAATTTAGCAATCCTGCACGATAACATTTAATAACGACGGTAATACGTCACAACCCTGCACGACCTTACAAAGCCTCGGGAAAAGTGTCGAAGTTATAGATCGTTCATTTTGACAATACAATAATTCAATAACCAAATACTTCAATTGAGTCATTCATTAATATAGACACAAAAACTAAACATATTATCAAAAGAAAAAAGAAGGATCGCCTCTGTTCACACACAGGCGTCGAAAATCAGACAATGATTCTAAATATATATATTTCTAAGTGAACACGTTAAAGGTTCCTATACGGTTGTCACCGACGCCTTGTGTGCCCCAGGTACGGCACACTATCATGAAAGACGACTATTTGCGCTAGAAGCCATTGACTGAGCCCCAACCCTACGGCAGAGAGATTATTTGTATTTGGATAAATATTGCTGTGAATATTACGATGAAATGGATATACACAAAGATAAGCGGTATTTTGAAGCAAGACGATCAGATAAGCTTGCTGCGAGCTTTAAAAATTAGACATCACGTTCTCACCACGTAAAGTTTTGGGAGTTGAATTGACGGATATACGTGATGTTATCGGGAAAACTTTATTTTTTTGTTCAGAAGACGACAGACATTGGATTACAATTATGCTTTAGCGTGCACTTTATTTATGTTTAAAGTAAATATATATTAAATTATTAATGTTTATACATAAAAACATTGCCAGGGCAATGTTTGATGGTGGCTTAAATGAAACAAACAAACAATGTTTATTCGATGGTGATATATTTGGTGCGGTATAACAGTAGCGCTTTGGACCTTAAGTTTGCAGCGTTTTGCGACTGTTTTCAGTCTTGTAATATTTTGATCACGTTTGTAATTTTTCGGTCAAATCCAATATCCACGTGTATTCTTTCTTTGACCAGGCAAACAAGCAAACAAACAAACAAATAAACAAATTCAGGTGTATATTTTTGGGCTAGTGTATATTACGTTGCATCTGTCTATACTGAAACACAAAAACTTTCATTTGACAACTTATTAGTAAGTGAAGTTTTTCCTGTATGAAGTTAGATCGATATACAGGTTTCAGTCCAGAATATTAAATGTCGTGCTTGATAATCGTGTGTCGACCATACTGAGTGAGTGAGTGAGTGAGTGAGTGAGTGGGAAGGGGGGTGCTTGAATGAGTGAGTGATTGTGAGTGAGTGAGTATGGTTTTACGCCGCTTTCAGCAATATGCCAGCAATATCACGGGTGACACCACAAATGGTCTTCACTCATTGCACCCATATGAGTGACGACCATAGCTTTTTCGAATGCTGAGATATACTGAAACAAGAAATTAACGCACTATTACCTCTTCCTCCTGTAGACATAATATGACAGTGGACCCGTGAACATCCGGGGAAGAATAGGTCTTCAGCAACCCATGCCCCTCTACCCGTGAAGATCCGGGGTAGAATAGGTCTTCAGCAACTCATGCCCCTCTACCCGTGAACATCCGGGGTAGAATAGGTCTTCAGCAACTCGTGCTTGTCGTAAAAGGCTTCTGCTTGTCGTAAGAGGCGACTAACGGTATCGGGTGGTCAGGCTCGCTGACTCGGTTGATGCATGTCATCGTGATGCTCATGATGTCCATCACTGTATTGTTGTCCAGACTCGATTATTTACAGACCGCCCTCATAAAGCTGGAATACTGCTGACTGTAGCGTTAAACAACAAACAAACAAACATATGACAGTGACATCAGAACCTCGCTTCACATGTTCGTTCGATCGACTCCTATACTCTAACATTGATTAACGTGAGCGAATGAGTGAGTTTAACGACGGTTTTTGCAATATTCCAGCCAACGCATGGTCTTCACGTATTACATCAATGTGGAGAATCGAACCTTGGTCTGCGACGTGTCGAGCAAACCCTTTAACCACGGGGCTACCAGACTCCATTCATAGGCTTTCGATTGTCGTAGTACTTGACAAGTGTATTTTAATGTATGCGAGTGGCATAATCGTCTAACACGCCGAAATTCGTCATGCAGAGTTGCGTCCCTTGAGCTTGCCAGAATCCTACGAAATCCCAGACTCACCTTGATGGTTGGTGGTTTGTCAGCACCATATCCGAGCTCAAGGTAAACCAAGGTTCATACAGATAAGGAAAACTAAAATTCAAGGTTTGTTTAAAATATTTGTTTGTTTGTTGTTTAACGCCGCACTCAGCAGTATTCCAGCTATATGGCGGAGGTCTGTAAATATTCGAGTTTGGACCAGACAATCCAGTGATTGACATGAGCATCGATCCACGCCATTGGGAAACGATGACATGCATCCACCAGGTCAGCGAGCCTGACCACCCGATCCCGTTAGTCGCATCTTACGACAAGCATAAATTCGGCAAACTACTATGTATTAGTCGAAAGATATACAAAGCAGTATGGACATCCCAACTTTTCCAACATGAGTTATTTTCTCAACCAACAAATTAAAAAAAAATTGTGTCTGTCATGAATTGCAAAACTTTTATTAACAATTGACTATCAGCACGTACTGCGTTTCATGCTGTTTTTTGGTGATTTTCCAAACTTTTCAAGGTTGACACTAATCAAGGTCTTCCAAGATTGACACTTATCAAGGGTTGCCAAGGTTTACACTAAGCAAGGGTTTCCAAGATTGACACTAATCAAGGGTTTCCAAGGTTGACACTTATCAAGGGTTTCCAAGATTGACACTAAGCAAGGGTTTCCAAGATTGACACTAATCAAGGGTTTCCAAGATTGACACTTATCAAGGGTTTCCAAGGTTGACACTAAGCAAGGGTTTCCAAGGTTGACACTAACAAGGGTTTCCAAGGTTGACACTAATCAAGGGTTTCCAAGATTGACACTAATCAAGGGTTTCCAAGATTGACACTTATCAAGGGTTTTTCCAAGGTTGACCCTAAGCAAGGGTTTCCAAGGTTGACACTAATCAAGGGTTTCCAAGATTGACACTAATCAAGGGTTTCCAAGGTTGACACTAATCAAGGGTTTCCAAGGTTGACACTAATCAAGGGTTTCCAAGGTTGACACTTATCAAGGGTTTCCAAGGTTGACACTAATCAAGGGTTTCCAAGGTTGACACTAATCAAGGGTTTCCAAGACTGACACTAATCAAGGGTTTCCAAGATTGAGAGGCCTCTTTAAAGCCTGTATGAACCTTGTAAACGTGTAACACCTGCGTGACGTCTTGCGTAACCCCTACGGCAAGCTGACATGCCGTGATATAACGTACAAGGACATTTTCAAACGTCAAAATGTGATATTTGAATCTGGGAATCCCCTGGGAAGCAATATGTTTTGACTATATGTGACGTTTGTCTCGTTGGTATTCCGGTACCACACGGAAGTATCTAGAGCCCATCCTTCTTATGAGATGCGACTGAAATATGCATTTGATTGTTGCAAGTTTTATTTTGTTTGTTTGTTGTTTAACGCCGTACTCAATATTCCAGTCATATGACAGCGGTCTGTATATAATAGAGTCTGGACCAGACAATTCATTGATTGATGTCATGAGCATCGATCCACGCAATTGGGATACGACTTGCATCAACCAAGTCAGCAAGCCTTACCTTCCGGTCCCGTTAGTCGCCTCTTATGACAAGCATAGTCGCTTTTTGCGGGAAGCATGGGTTAATGTGGGAGGAAAGCCCGAAGTGATGCAGGTCACAGACGTCTACCACTTTGGTGAAACCAAGGAGCACGGGTATGGTGCTCATTAACCTGGAAACATAATCGGGGCGAACTGGGATTCGAACCCACAATCATAGGTTTCCTGCATGTCCAAGGGAGGCAACTCTGAACAGCGACTTTGACGATAATTGCAGACATTTAATTATGATTTACGAATGAGACTAATTAATATTGGGATGCACCATGAATGCAATTAATATCGATACAAGCGATATAATAACTAGCATGCGCGTGAGGTTTCAATGTTAAATTTAGCGCAGTTAAATCTACAGGTAACCTAGCTCTACATTGAAAACACACTGTCAGTATGTTTATCTCCTAATTCCTAAAAATCTTGAGACTTAAAAAAAAGACACTTTTAAGAATTGAAATTGAAAGCACAGAGAAGTGTAGTGTCGTCTTTATTAATACAAGGAAACGATAAGTTGCGTATGTGAGGTTAAATGGGGTTTAACGTCGCGTCCAAGATTATTGCACTTATATAGCGACGTGCATGCACGTGTGTTTGTGTGTGTGTGTGTGTGTGTGTGGCTGCTTGTACTAGTCCGGACTGATGCCGATTTATAGTGCTAGCTCACTGAGATACCATGCCACAGTTTAACATGAATACCTCACTCAGACACAGTATACTCCGAGCCGACCAAGTCGTTGTTTTAGCTCCTTAATGCCGAGCGCCAGACAGGGTAAAAACAAGTACCATCTATAAACGTCTTTTGGTATGACGCGGCTGGGGATCGAACCCCGGACCTTCCGCTCTCCGGGCGGACGCTCTACCATTAGACCACGGTGGCGGTCCAAGTTGCGAATGTGAAAGAAGGAAACACTATTTTTTTTACAGTACAATTATGAAAAATATCTAGATTAAATTAAAGAGAAAATTACGAAAATATGAATTTCTTCGATTAAAGTATTGTTCATCTGAACAAATTTTGTCGAAACGGGCGAGCATGTAGGACAACTGGTGGACAAGAAATCACGGCACAGCTTTAATATGAGGAGCACTAGCCCCGTCGATCACTTCCGGCTTGGCCATTCAGCGTTTACTTGTTAACCATGAACTTCCTACTTATAAATATACACTATACCACCTTAATATTAACGAACACAGCTATCTTTCCATATATTAGATTTGAATATTTTCTGTCAACTATCATCATAAACAGAGCGACAATCTGCACTGTCGTTTCGTCTCTAGCGCCGCGCTAAATCGCCATGACACACAGTCGATAAAAATATGCCATACTTGAACAATACACTTCCGTTGCAGACTAAACTTCTGTGATCGCACGCCAATAACTGTGTAGTGGGGAAAAGTTAATGTTTCTGACCATGCAGTCTGATCGACCGCCTCCGTGGTCTAGTGGTAAAGCGTCCGCCCGGAGAGCGGAAGGTCCGGGGCTCGATCCCCGACCGCGTCATACCATTAAAAGATGGTACTTGTTGTTACCCTGTCTGGCACTCGGCATTAAGGGGCTAAAAAAAAGGGCTGGTCGGCTCGGAGTCAGTATTTTGTGTCTGAGTGGGGTATTCATGTTAAACTGCGGCATGGTATCTCAGCGAGCTAGCACTATAAATCGTCAACAGTCCGGACTAGAACAAGCAGTCACACACACATATACGTCTGACCAGATCTCTTTTTCCTATTGGCTGTCTGATGCTAAAATAGTTACGTGTGTGTGGCAGAAAAAAGGTCGAAAAGCGCGGTAGCGACTTTAATAATCTTACCAAATTTCCAAACCGTAGCACTGTATAAAATATGAGTTAAACGAGGTTAAAGCGGAGATGATTAGGGTGATGATGGTTATAATTTTTGTTTTTTGCACAGTTGAAAAGGAACATTTTCACAAGAACATATGGTCCCGTGGCACTTGGGTAGTGTGAAAAGTGAGGGAACATATGTGGTCCCGTGGCACCACGAGGGTTAAAAACCTCAGACGTCCTAGATTAACAAAAAGCAACGTCATATAGACTGGTTCCCGTTCCTTCCTGCGACAGACTTGGAAGGCAGAGCAAGAGCAGCGACACCAAGCGGATGATCCGGGAACCAGTCTAGGCCGCTATTTAGAACGTTCAGCTCGCTTATTTGACGTCACATCCGGCTTAGTTTAGCTGGACTTAGTTTAGCTTAGTCACGCTGAAAGATCCGGAAACTATTCATGCAAGTCATTTACTGATAGTATTAAATAAAATAACGAATAGTTCATTACTGTAAGTCGTTACCCGTAAATTGAATTCCAAGAGCAGACCAAATAATTTTCAAAATTATATTTCCGAACCGTTAATAATAAAATTTCTTAATTTGTATTTGAAGCAAGGAATTTAACATACATGAGATGCTGCAGAAATATCCCCCATTATCCAACGTATAATATTTTTTTTCAACTATCATAAATTCGCTTGACAATCGACCATGAAGAAATGTTATTAATAATTTGTGCTTTCATTTATTAATACAGTCACGGCCAGAATTACGCCCGTGACACAGCCACCAGTGTGGCCGTAGAGTAACGGCGCTGTAGCTTGAACCGTGCCTCATATTATGGCGTTGTCACAATGTTCACAGTGAACATTGGACGTCGTGAATATGTAGCCTTGTTAAATAACTATGTGCCCCACAGATGGTCATTATAAACAATGCATGAAAAAGTTGAAACTCAAAAACCTTCAGGGACTCGGAATTTGATCAGTATTCAAATTAAATGATCATATACCATGTGATCACTTGTGTAGCACTCTTAATACACCATGAGCGTCATGATCACCAGTAAACTGAGACCACTGTTCAGTAGTTCGGACACATTACAGATTTATCATTAAAGACCGTCAGCACGCACGTACACCACTGGTTTCCCCACTGAATGCTTAAAATGCTTACGTATCTAACTCGTGCAAATCCTGTTTGTTTGTTTGTTTGATTGTTGTTTAACGCCGCACTCAGCAATATTCAGCTATATGACGGCGGTCTGTAAATAACCGAGTCTGGACCAGACAATCCAGGGATTTACATCGTGAGCATCGGTCCACGCAATTGGGATCGATGACATGCATCAACCAAGTCAGCGAACCTGGTCACCCTATCCCGTCGTGCAAATCTGCTAATCCTTCTAAAAAGTTAATTTTATCATGATGAATTCACGTGTGTCTGTTGAGTTTCGTGTTATTTCCGTGTAGTGAAATAGTTTTTGTGATGTTATAATTGCACCATTAATTTGCTTTGAGATTCAGGAAACTCACAGGAAAATGCGCAAATAAATGACTGCAATATTAAAAATGAATAACGCATTAATACAACAAAACTATCTGTATGAAACTGGTTTAAACCTCTGTATGTTGCTTAAAATATTATGGCAGAACGTGAAACAATATTGATATGATATGGGGAAATAAATTGCATTGTATTGCATTCCATTGTATTTGCCTGGCAAATCCAGCAACGATTTTGTTTGCGTTTTATTTCCATAAATCTAAAACAATAACGCAATTAGGAAGAGTGAGTGAGTGAGTGAGTGAGTTGGGTTTAACGCCGCTTTTAACAGTATTCCAGTTATATCGCGGCGTGTCAGCTTAATGTGGCAGGAAAGCCCGAAGTGATGCAGGTTTCAGACGTTTACCACTTTGGTGAAACCCACGAGCACGGGTATGGTGCTGACAAACCTAGAAACATAATCGGGGCGAACCGGGATTTGAACCCACAATCATAGGTTTCTGGCGTGCCCAAGGGACGCAACTCTGCACAGCGAATAGCGGCGCCTTAGACGACTGGGCCACCCGTGACCCCCGCAATAAGGAAGAGAATTTATGGATGTCAACTTCTTTATTGTTAGGAACACAACAGTTCGGAGTATCAGGTGAAGGAGTAAGCATATTCTCCGAAACTAATAATAAAGAAGTTGACATCCATAAATTCTCTTCCTTATGTCTATCACTTCTAAATGCCTTTCAAAGACTTAATAATGCCATGCCTATTATAAGATTTTACTTCAATATTTTTTGCGGATTTACACAAAGTGTCACTCCAGATTTTTCGTTTGAAAGTACTACCATAAAATAAAACAAATATTGATGTCAATTCTTAAACAATGTACATGTATGTTCCATTCATATACTGTAGAATGATATCACGTTTCGTGGATAGATATCCAACTATTTGTACAGTGTTTAATGTTGTTGTTTAAGAATGGACTTTCACGTTGTGTGAGTTCATTGAAGTATGAACCCTCATAGAGTGAGGGCCAAACTGTATGAACGTCGGAGCTTACGCGGATTCATACAGTTTGCACATCGGCTTTTCGATTCATACCTCAATGAAACGAAAATATACAAGGTCAAGCCTTCCGCGGTCATGTGACCGACCTCTCGTCCAATGGAAAAGCCGTATATCGTGTAAACTTCAAATTACAAAATTATATTTGCTTGAAAATGTAAGGAGGAAACTGCTACCATACTACGAATGTATACATGTAACTGTCACGATCGCGATTCTGAGATGCGTAGTTAATCACGGAGGGAGAAATAGTCGTAAGAAAGGTCAAGATGAATATTATATAAAAAGTAGGCAGCAATTGTTTGATTTATGTAAATAGTTACTAAGTACCATCCCTATTTAATATAAATCCACATCTGACTGCTCCGAGGTGCAATCCTAGACAAGAGTACCACGTATTAGTCATAAGACTTTGAAAAAGTGTCACTCAGCCTATAGTGAGTGAGTGAGTATGGTTTTACGCCGCTTTTAGCAATATTCCAGCAATATCACGGCGGGGGACACCAGAAATAGGCTTCACACATTGTACCCATGTCGGGAATCGAACCCGGGTCTTCGGCGTGACGAGCGAACGCTTTAACCACTTAGCTACCCGACCGCCCCCACTCAGCCTATAATGTTGTACAGATAATTAGAAGTGGAAACTGGGTGAATGGATACAAAACCATCCATATGATTGTACCCTTTTGTTGAGTTTTTTTTGTTTTTTTTGTTTGTTGTTTAATGCCGTACTCAGCAATATTCCAGCTATATGACGGCGGTCTGTAAATAATGGAGTCTGGACCAGACAATCCAGTGATTGACATCATGAGCATCGATCCCCGCAATTGGATTGGGATACGATGACATGCATCAACCAAGTCAGCTGGCCTGACCACCCGATCCCGTTAGCCGCGACAACCACCACCCACCACACACACACACACACACACACGCACGCACGCACGCACACGCACGCACGCACGCACGCACGCACGCACGCACACACACACACACACACACGGAGAGACAGACACATCGACATGCACTCGCAAAAGTCTACTCATAATTCCACTGTGACACCGAAAATCTGTCTCGGAGCTATTTCTTTAAATAGAGTCTAAGTACAAATCTTGATTTTCGAAAATTATGTAACTTCCTGCATGATTCAGTGGAACGTGAGATTTATGATGATGAACGTCTCGGAGAATGCCAACTTATATACCCTTGAAGCACAAGGTGTGTTACAAGCCCACAGTGACCTGCCATTGTTTATTTATAGAAACCTGAAATGTCAACATACATATCTTTATGTCATTTCGTGCAGTGTGTTTTGTAAAATTTAAATATTACCCGATATTGTCAGGTTCGAGGCGGAACTCCTTGCATAGCAAGACTGTGTGCGTCACTGTTAGGAGCAGTCTGGCGCGTATGTCTCGTAAAGAACGCGCACAATTTTTTTTATTACAAATGTAAGCAACTGATGAAACATCTCACGTAATTTGTTGACGTCTGATTGTCACCACGCCACAACTGTCCCCCTTGTGTTTGACGTAAGGTATTTGTAAACTTATCACACATTGTTCCGGGGCGATGTTGGTTGTTTGGTTGGTTGTTTGGTTGGTTGTTTGGTTTGTTTGTTGGTTGGTTGGTTGTTTAACGCCGCACTCATTATCATTTATGATTTTGTTTGTTTGTACGCCGCATTCAGCATTATTCCAGCTATATGACGGCGGTCTGTAAATAACCGAGTCTGGACCAGACAATCCAGTGATTAATATCATGAGCATCGATCCACGCAATTGGGATCGATGACATGCATCAATCAAGTCAGCGAGCCTGACCACCCGATCCCGTTAGTCGGGATCTTCACGGGTCTGTTCCTGGGCGATGGAATATCATGAAGAAAGGGCCAAATTGAGTGCTTTCATAATTAATCCTTTCACTCCCCCCCCCCCAGTGTTTTACCAGTGTCTCTGTCAGAGGTAAATTTTATAAACTTATTGTGCCATGGAACTTCATGACGTCATCAGAATTATTTACAACCTCCCTTAGGATGTTTATAAAATTTGCAAGCTTTAAAATATTTACCCGTATTTTAATAATGATAATTACTCCCTGAATACAATCCGAATGTCAATGTCGGACAAGTCCATTTTATGAACAGGGGCTGTAAGTTTGATATATCCTAAATATTTTCACATTTTATCCATCGATTATCTCTACCTTTTCTCCTAATACCGCTTGTCATATTTCTCCCACATTTGGAGCCGATCGTTTGTTCATTGCGTTCATATGCGTTGATAAGCAACAATTAAGTTGACAAACTTACTACCCCCTGAAAAATAACGTCGTCTTATTTACGACGTGAAATAAACCATGCCTCGTTCTCGTTGTTATTTGCGATTTATCGCGTAGCTGTTGTATATCGTGCGATAAAGTACACTTTTTGAATGACGTCATAATGGTCTTACGTCATGACGCTGTTCAAACTACAGTAGACCACGGATACAACGGACACGGATATAGCGAACAAACGGATATAACGAACCCCGATAAAACCCCGATAAAAATCCCCGATTTATCTCCTATATAATATCATATAAAATTTACGTATATAACCAACTCTCTACAGCGAAAACAGATACAGCGAACTGATATCTAATCACCGACAAGCCCATCTACCACGAATAAGGACCCGTGAAGATTCCGGGGTAGAATAGGTCTTCAGCAACCCATGCTTGCCGTAAAAGGTGACTATGCTTGTTGTAAAAGGCGACTAACGGGATCGGGTGGTCAGGCTCGCTGACTTGGTTGATGCATGTCATCGATCCAAATTGCGTGGATCGATGCTCATGATGTCAATCACTGGATTGTCTGGTCCAGACTCGATTATTTACAGACCGCCGTCATATAGCTGGAATATTGCTGAGTGCGGCGTAAACAAAAAACAAACCAACCAACCAACCAAACAACCACGAATAAGTGACGTGTATAGCGAACTGATAATCTCACTCAGTGTCAAGGGTCAAGTGTCACTGACAATTGGCTTTACGCAAACTCAGCGGTGAATCAACACATTCACAGCGAATCAATATAATCAGCAGTGACGGATCAACCTTGTTAAACTTGCATTGTCTTAATCTTACCTTACATGTAATCTTGTCTGTAAAACAAACATTAAACATATAAAGTTTACGAGATTGACTCCAAGTGTCAAGTCGTCCTATCAGACTCGCTAAGGGCACTTCAAGCCATCAGCGGCAGAAACTCAAACTCCAGGCCAAACACAGTCAACAATATTCTATACGAATATACAAAACTATCGGACCAAGGGCAACAGGTGGAGCTGTGTTGGATCCCCTCTCACATAAATATTCATGGAATGAAAAGGTAGACTCACTGGCGAAGCTAGCTCTAGACAAAGCGGAGATACAGCCTATTCCTTTTAGTAAACTAGAGATAAAAAGCCAAATCAAAGCCGCTATAGCCCAAAGAAGGCAAGCCCAATGGGACGCAAGTAAGATCGGCAGATGGCTATACAAAATTCAGCCCAAGATCCAACAAAAGCCAAACTCATACTCAAATGAAAGGAAAGTTGAAATTGCTATCTCACGCCTCAGACTCGGTCACAAAAAGCACTATGACAAAGTTTGTTCATCTTGCAATCAGGCTGAAACCATTGCTCACGTGTTACTAGAATGTCAAGACCATGCCCCAGCCCAGGCTAGGTTAAAACAAGAATTGCAGTTCGACGTAGATCTCCTAAAGCCAAGAGATGCAGTAGCGAAGGCCATACTAACTCTATTTCTGAGAAATGGACAGCTACTCGAACGTATATAAACAGAGCAGCCAAGGATAAAAATGAAATTATACCAATATACGAAAATAGAAATCCTACCAATACAAAAACAGAAATTATGCAAATACCAAACTCACAAAAGATATGTGTACCCAACTCACACACAGGAGTCCCAAAGAGGGACAGGTCAGCCGAAATTGCTTAGGCAGAAGGCGACCGCTTAAACACTTAATGCAACAACAAAAACAACAACATCAAAGTGTCAGTTCACTTGCATATGCTATCATGGCAGGCAATAGTAAGAGGAAGGCTATCAGTTCAGACACGAAATTGAGAAAATATAAATGCTGTTGATGCTGGCATAAAAACCAAGAAAGACATTGCAATTCAAATTGACATTCCAAAATCAACATTGAGTACCATTCTCAATTAAATGCTATGAAGTGATCACTGCTAATACAAGCCAATGCTGCAATTACGTGTATTGTGTTTGTTTTTTGTTTTATCCAAGATGGCGGACGTTTGTTAGCAAAAACGTATATAACGAACAACGTATATAACGAACTGATTTCTCTGGTCCCTTGTAGTTCGTTATATCCATGTACCTCCCAGGGATCTAACGTATCCATGGTAACATCGTTTTATCACTACACTGAAACTTAGATGTGTTTATATCGTTTCACCCATGGCTTTTAACTGTGTATCATTTTAATCTGATATTAATAAGGAGTGGTGAGGTGAAATTGGGTTTAACGTCGCGTCTTATTGTTGCACTTATCTAGCGACGTGCATGCACGTGTATGTGTGTGGCTGCTTGTACTAGTCCGGACTGATGCTGATTTATAGCGCTAGCACACTGAGATACCATGCCGCAGTTTAACATGAATACCCCACTCACAGTATACTGACTCCGAGCCGACCAGTCCTTGTTTTAGCCTCTTAATGCCGAGTGCCAGACAGGGTAACAACAAGTACCATCTTTTAACGTCTTTTGGTATGACGCGACCGGGGATCGAACCCAGGACCTTCCGCTCTTCGGGCTACCACTAGACCACGGAGGCGGTCGATTTTAATAAGGCGTTAACGATGGCGTGGAATATGATATATTATTATGATATATAATAAGTGACATGATAAAAGTTGACATTTGAAGGTACTTTTTATTCACAACACCTTTGTTTCAAGTTAGAGGCAACAGGCCCATAGAACATAACATTACAGAAATACAATTACTGATAAAGTGACTCATGCAATTACATTGCATTCAATAGGAACTTCGATAGCTGTACAATAGTAGGTTTATGACTAGATGACATCAGACGAACAAAGGATTCCAGTGACGGATTTACAAAGTATTTAGGATCAATGTATCGATGTCTTAAATCATTAAAAGCAGGACATACAAGGGCAAAACGATATTCATTTTCCACAAGACTAATATCTAATCGAAGGCAATATCTACACAAGCGACATTCTGGATCGATGCCTTTGTGCCTGCCCATTTCGTACTTTTTATCTATACTACTCAAAAGGATTACCCGGTTCTTTCATATTACTATAGTTAATCTGCCAGAAGTGCGGTAAATAATAACAATAACAATAACAACAACAACAACAACAACAAAAACAACAATAAAATAAAATAATGATAATAATAAAAATAACAACAACGATGATAATGATAATAATGATGATATAATAATAATAATAATAATAATGATGATGATGATAAAAATGATGATGATGATGATGATGATGATGATGATGATTATGATGATGATGGTAATAAAAATAATAATAATGTCCTTACAAGGTGTATGCTCAAAGCGCTAACGTTACTGCACCGGTCAATGGATCAGTGTGCACTCGATTCAGGCACCCTGGGGAGTATTACCCAAGCTACTACTACTACTACTACTACTACTACTACTACTAGGGAAGAATCAGATGGTCCTTAACTCTTTGAGTAGTACACATGTACTTATAAGAGACGATTCTGAAATGTAAATGCGTGCACCCTTCCCACAACTACATCTTTGTCATGACTCGCATAGCATATAAGTGACTCCTGATCACTGGTCCTCCCACGTGTCGGCCGTCACGGCCAGACAGCATCTGCTTGTAAGTGTATCACAGTTCCTGGAGCAGATGACTGAGTTGGAGTGGCTGCCGTGACGACACAGACGCAGAGGCTCGATGGGGATATCTGGGGTCACACAGTGCATTGCATTTGTCCCGACAATGCTTAAATAAAATTAACTTGCTGGATAAAAGAAAGTATGCACTGGAGAATTGGATTATTAAAACGTTACTAGGCTGAAAACAGTTTAAGGTCCAACACACAACTATGATACCCGTATCAAATACATCATCATTGAATAACCATGTTTTGTTTGTTTCGTTTTTAGCCACAATCAAACACGGGTGTATACTTTCTTTTGCCCTGCAGTTTTGCTAAGCAGTTAACCCGTGAAGATCCGGGGTAGAATAGGTCTTCAGCAACCCATGCTTGGCGTAAAAGACGACTATGCTTGTCGTAAGAGGCGACTAACGGGATCGGGTGGTCAGGCTCGCTGACTTGGTTGATGCATGTAATCGTATCCCAATTGCGTGGATCGATGCTCATGATATTAATCACGTGATTATCTGGTCCAGACACGATTAGTGCGGCGTTAAACAACCAACCAACAACTGCTATGCAGATATCCCCAATGAGTGTTGTTTAAAAGGGAAAGTTCTCACAAACATGAATTTTTTTTACCTTTTAGACGATGATCAGGAAAAACCTAAATGAAATGTAAATGAACCTGCAAAATGAAGAAGACAAGGAATAAAACCTACATTAGAATTTTGAACGAGAAAGATGCAACGGTTTATCTCCCTTTGGTAATAACGTGTCACTGTCACGACTGCAAACATTACCTTGTTCGTTCATGTGACTTTCCAATGACAATCCAAACGCAGCCAGGTGATGTATTCAAAGCATATCTGACTTAAAATCGGTCCATTTCTGGTGTCCCCCGCCGTATGTTGCTGGGATATTGCTAAAACCGGCGTAAAACACAACTCACTCAAAAAAGGCCATCATGCTTTTCGGAATTACCACTGTACGCGTGTTACAGTTAATTGTATGCTGCAAATTGACACTTTGTTTTATTGGTAATTATATAATTGGTATACATACTCCTGAAGTCATCGAAAGGGGGATTAAGAGTAACATTATTCTTAAGCCAGAATTTGCTCGTATGCGAACACCTTTCCTTGCCAAAGTAAGTGACTTAATTATACTTGAGATGTCTTAATGTTATGATAATGAAATACAATATCTCACACTTACCAATTCAACAATGCGTCACGCCGGAATATAACGGGATTACATCCTGTTCAGTGACGTTAGATCATTCACAAGGTTTCTTGCACATTATTCATAATCCTCAACGCCGGGATCTGAAAGTTTTAAAAGTTCGTGACTGGCTGCCATTGGGGTTGTTACTGTCACCCCACACACCACTTGTCATTGTCATTCGCAGAGTGGTTCAACGCCGAGGTCTAACTCAACGACAGTATGTTATGATGCCCGGAGTTATCCATCCTCGATGAACTAGGGTATGATATCTCCATCCATATGATCAACACCCTTGATCCCTTCGCCACAACGCCTAGTTCCGGAAGTGACGTCAGCAGCCCCCTCTTATCACTTACTTAGCACAGAATGTATTCTCTCGCTTACGACCTCCTCCGTGGTCTAGTGGATAGAGCGTCTGCCCGGGATGGCGGAAGATCGGTGGTTCGATTCCCGGCCGCGTCATACCAAAAGAAGTTGAAATGATGGTACTTGTTATTACTTAGTCTGTCTCACAGCCCCTGAACCTTATGATTTTCCCTTCTGCCCAGCCCTTTCTGTAATGCAAAAGCCTTAAATGAAACAGTCTAGATTTTCTATTGGTTCAGAATCTCCCATCCCGCCGTGGCTCCTTGTCTTAGTAATTGTTGTAAAACAGATATGTGCAGTTCTTGATGACGAAGCCTCGTTTCATGAGCGAAATAATGACACAATCTCACCACACTGAAACAAGTTAAGAAAAATTCATTAAAGATAAAACTCCATAACATTGTTTGCTTATTTCAATGACAAGTACACTAAGGTCATCTTCCTGAAGCAAGGGAATTAACTGACTTTAAAAGTCCAGTTACCACCCTTGCCGAACTAGGCTGGAATGTCTGGGCTCGATCGTTGCGCCACCAGTGGTCTGACGTGTTATGTCCCTTCCAGGCCTCGCCTATGGACCAATCAGATTCCAACTCTCGTATCACTTGCATTTGTTTCAAACAAAATGGCGGCGCCCAGTCAAGACGATCTGATAGATAATCAATATCTATATTGTGATAAAACGGATCTTACATCGCGAAGTGCATCAAATCACTCGCCCACCTTGAATAAAAACATGTAAAATGTGGGTTGACAATGAGTTGGCTGTGCACATGCTTTGCAAATCCAGCCAAATTGTAACTACTACATAATACCAGCCTAGTTCAGCAAGGGTGGAAACTGGACTTTTATAGTCTGTTAACTCCCTTGCCTCGGGAAGATGCGCTAAGGTGTGGTACACTTACTTTGAACATTGAAACTGGACGCTTTACAAGTTACTCCACTTGATTGTGACCATTTTGTAAAAATACCCTAAATGTATAGCTATGGAATACTGTAAGGGACATTCTCGCGATCTCGGCCTTTGGAAACGAGGTAAATATGCCCTAAAACACGAGAATGCGAGATCGCGAGAACGCGAGATTTGGCCAAAATCTTGCGTTCTCGCGATCTCGCATTCTCGTGTTTTGGGCATATTTACCTCGTTTCCAAAGGTCGAGATCGCGAGAATGCGAGATCGTGAGAATGTCCTTTACAGTATTCCATATATAGCGGATGAATTGCATTATTCATATATCTGGACGGCCACATTCATCAGGATATAAGACATGAACTTTTTAAAATGAATGGTTTGACATTCAGTTTTGCATATCTCGTTTCTGTAGAAAGACTTATTGTGTTGATGCAGTGTAAACCTGTTCAGCAACGGTTGGCTGATTGCTTGTTTTAAAAAAAAGAGGGTTGAGTTTGGTGTTACGCCGCTTTTACTAATGTTCCAGCAATATCACGGCGGGGAACACAAGAAATGGGCTTCACACATTGTACCCATGTGTGGAATCGGACCCGGGTTTTCGGCGTGACGAGCGAACGCTTCAACCACTTTGCCACCCCACCGTCCGAGCTCACAGGGTGAGTGAGTGAGTGAGTGAGTGAGTATGGTTTTACGCCGCTTTTAGCAATATTCCAGCAATATGACGGCGGGGGACACCAGAAATGGGCTTCACACAATGTACCCATGTGTGGAATCGAACCCGGGTTTTCGGTGTGACGAGCGAACGCTTCAACCACTTTGCCACCCCACCGTCCGAGCTCACAAGAAGAAATATATACTAGTAGATTTATAAAGAAACTGTGGTATGCCCCTTTCCCTTTGATAATACTGTTGAATATTTATATTTATTTATGAATAAGTGTGGATCATACGTTAATAAGTACATATAAAAATAGAATCTCAAGTCCAAAAGTAAGTACCCGATCACGTGTTTTAGATATAACACATTGCAATCTGATTTGAGTTATTGAAACATGACGTTACGGCCCGTGAAGATTCCGGGGTAGAATAGATCTTCAGCAACCCATGCTTGCCGTAAAAGGCGACTATGCTTGTCGTAAAAGGCGACTAACGGGATCGGGTGGTCAGACTCGATGTCTTGGTTGATGCATGACATCTATCCCAATTGCGTGGATCGATGCTCATGATATTAATCACTGGATTATCTGGTCCAGACTCGATTATTTACAGACCGCCGTCATATAGCTGGACTATTGCTGAGTGCGGCGTTAAACAACAAACCAAACCAAAAAACATGACGTTACACGAATACTCAAACTCGACCGTGACTTGGGACAGGGCCGCGAGACAACTGTAAAAAAATAATGAAAACACATATTTTCACATAAAAATGAAACGAGTTGACATAGAGCGTGACACCAGTCGTCAAAGTGATTACGTAGACCCGAGACAACAGGAAAACACATTAAAAATGTCCAGGTGAGCTCAAAATCAGAGCGAAGGAACAATTGGGATAATAAATAAGAGAGCGTTACATGTCGCACGAATGTTTGGGTGCAATCGGAAATCTGTCAACAGACTGATTGAACGTTTCAGACGGAAAGGCGGGGCCGTGGGCAGACCAAGAACTGGCAGACCAAGAACGGGCAGACCAAGAACGGGCAGATCATTGGGCACTCCGCTCCGGGAGTGAGTGAGTGAGTTGGGTTTAACGCCGCTTTTAACAGTATTCCAGTTATATCACGGCGTGTCAGCTTAATGTGGGAGGAAAGCCCGATGTGATGCAGGTCTCAGACGTTTACCACTTCGGTGAGACCCACGAGCACGGGTACATACAAAAACCTACATAGGGAAGTTTTCAAAATTAAACTTTTGAATTCAGTTTAGGTTTCAAAAGCCAAATGAACATCTGTTCTTTTTCCATTCGTCTGTTTTTGTCATTGTCAAACAATTTATAAGCTACGCGATAAATCGCAAAGAACAATGAAGAACGAAGCGTGGTTTATTTTACGATATCACATTGTTCTATCGTTACGTCATTTCTTGAGATTCGAACATGCGCTTGCAACTTGATGACGTCGTATGTGACGACGTTATTTGTCAGAGGGTAGTGTCTATTGAGTTGTTCCCCATAGATGTAGCTGGACTGCGCAGATAAACGCGATGGCCGAACGATCGCATCCCAAAGCGGGAGAGATGTGACAATCGGTATTGGGAGAAAAGGTACGGGTAATCGACGTGAGGATTGTGAAAATATGCGGGAAATACCCACCTGTGCATAAAATGAACTTGTCTGACATTAGTGAGGTCGGATTCCATTGAGGGAGTCATCTTTAGTTAAATACGGGTAAATATTTGTAAACTAGTACAATTTATCGTCAGAGGCTGTACATATTGTTGGACCAGTGAAGATCCGGTGTAGAATAGGTCTTCAGCAACCCATGCTTGTCGTAAAAGGCGACTATGCTTGTCGTAAGAGGCGACTAACGGGATCGGATGGTCAGGCTTGCTGACTTGATTGATGCATGACATCCATCCCAATTACGTGGATCGATGCTCATGATATAAATCACTGGATTGTCTGGTCCAGACTCGGTTATTTACAGACCGCCGTCATATAGCTGGAATATTGCTCTGAGTGTGGCGTTAAACAAATAACAAACAAACATATTATTGATATCCCATAAAAGAAATATATGCACATACTCATAGTCAAGAGAATTTAGATTGGTTCGATGTAACAACGAACATATTGATATTGTGTGGACCGACGCTCATGAACGCATCACATGTGACGTCATAGATTCATGACTCGAGATGCACCATTTGTCTCGTGCAGGAATAGAGTGTTAAGTGTGGAGATCACGTGCAGCACGACATAATATATATATATATATATATATATATATATATATATACCACTATGCGGTCGGACCTAGTGGTTAAAGCTTTATCTCGTCGGTTCGATTCCACACATGGGTACAATGTGTGAAGCCCATTTCTGGTGTCCCCCGCCGTGATGTCGCTGGAATTTTGCTAAAAACGGCGTAAAACCATACTCACTCACACACTCACCAACACAGAAGCATACCACGTCATTATCTTCAGCAGGGATAGGTTCCTGTCCCCCAAACGATTTTTTTACAGACTGTCGGAATACAGATGTGACAAACAAGTTTATACACGCACCCACGGCGCCGAAAGTACTGCTGAATGCCACGTCGATGAAATACAAAGGAAAACATCTAAATATACTCAGTTTATAAAACAAATGTTGCTAAGCAACCAAACATATCTCACCCGTCGAATATTATACCTGGCGCTTAACTGACCTAGTGCATTCAGATCTATCACAAGTGTCTGTCAGTATCAACATGACAGGGAATTCGTTTTTAGAAACTTTCGTGCCTCATGATGAATCTCGCGCATGCTATCTCAAATTCGCCGTGAGAAATGGCGACAAAATGTTGTTTTTTGACAGATATAATCATTTCTGAAGACAGACGTTGTCCATACTCTACGTACAAAACACGATACCACATTTTTATACTGTATTATATAAATGAATTGTGATGAGAATAGATAAATAAATAGGAGAGACAATTAATCACCCAACACAGCTGATGTTACAGGTTTTAGAGATATATGTACACATGTACTGAAACAAAATGTTTATGCGTTCATTTAAGAAATTATTTTAATCACATTTAATTATTTCCTTTCACATAGAAATGTTACTTTCAAGGAACTGAAACCTGGCGACTTTATTGTGATTTATTAATCAACTCACGTGGTCCCCCCCCCCCCCCCAAGGTCCGGGGTTAGAACAGGTCTGCAGCAACCCATGCGTGTCGCCTCCACTGCACTGAAGATCCGGGTTAGAACAGGTCTGCAGCAACCCATGCGTGTTGCCTCCACTGAAGATCCGGGTTAGAACCGGTCTGCAGCAACCCATGCGTGTCGCCTCCACTGAAGATCCGGGTTAGAACTCGTCTACAGCAAACCATGCGTGTCGCCAACACTGAAGATCCGGGTTAGAACTCGTCTACAGCAAACCATGCGTGTCGCCAACACTGAACATCCGGGTTAGAAACGGTCTGCAGCAACCCATGCGTGTCGCCAACACTGAAGATCTGGGTTAGAACCGGTCTTCAGCAACCCATGCGTGTCGCCTCCACTGAAGATCCGGATTAGAACAGGTCTACAGCAACCCAAGTTTGTATATTGAGAGAATGTACTCTACATTACATGAATCGTGTGTGTTTACTTAAGAAATATACAACGACCACGATTTTTTTTATATCAGATATCAACATTATGTCTCTTTAAGAATGCTACTAAAACGTACAAGCGTTAAACCTATTTACCCGTATTTTAATATTGATGACGCCCTCAATAGCATCCGATCTCGGCAATTTCGGACAAGTCCATTTTATGAACAGGGGCGTTAAGTTTGATATATCCTGAATATCAATATATGACGTCATCAAGTTGGAGTGCATGCTCGAATCTCAAGAAATGACGTCATGATAGAACAATGTTTTATCGTGAAATAAACCTTGCGATTTATCGCGTAGCTATCTGATATAATAAGATACATGATGTTTTATCACTAAATGGTCTGAAGTTGTCTTTGCTGTCACCATTGGATGTAAATGTAATTAATTTTATGTCGCTAATAAAACAGCATTTTCAGGATCAGTATATTTAGGAGATGTAGAGCTAGGTTAACTGTATATTTAACCCTCGTGGTGCCTGGCCGTCACAGTATCTGAATTCAGCAAGTTCTAAAGATCTATGCCACCGGTGAAAGTGTCGGTAATGTAGGTTTGCTTCTTTACTACAGACCCGTGAAGATCCGGGGTAGAATAGGTCTTCAGCAACCCATACTTGCCGTAAAAGGCGACTATGCTTGTCGTAAGAGGCGACTAACGGGATCGGGTGGTCAGGCTCGCTGACTTGGCTGATGCATGACATCCATCCCAATTGCGTGGATCGATGCTCATGGTGTCAATCACTGAACAATCTGGTCCAGACTCGATTATTTACAGACCGCCGTCATATAGCTGGAATATTGCTGAGTGTGGCGTTAAACAACAAACCAACCAAACCAAACCTACATCAATCGAAATATGGAAGCACCCGAATGTAAGCATGTAAAGTCAAGCAAGCGTCCTTGTCATACCATTGTAAAGAACATATCCTAACGACGATATGCATATGACATTTTTGTCAAAGTAAACATTCATTGAGAATTGTCTGTGAGTTTAATTTACCGATAAAAATCCCGTTGAAATGGTAAGTGTTTTGACATCACAACCAAATTTGCGGAAGTGGTCGTGATTAGTTCATACGCGGACTGATTCTAACATTATGTTACAATACGAACGGTAATTGTGGATGATACATCTTCATGAGAGCCCAGTTACGTCCATGTAGGTTTAAGTGGCAGTGCTCTTTCATTAGTGATAAAAGCAACTTCGGGATAATTGACATCTGACATTTTCAAAGGACAAAATGTGAAAGATGGCTAAAGAGCTCACACAATCTTTAAATTGACATCGCTCAATATCAGACATCATTATTATTTCTTAATAATTAACAAGGTTGTACTAATGTACTATCAACCAAGAGTACACGTAGATTCAATCAAAACCGTTGAAACGTTTTCATCGGCAGCAAATCTATTCAACAAACCTATCTCCGGGCGCCATGTCATACTTGCATCGATTCGGACCGCTTACTTATACCTCGTGTGTTATGTGTTGTTAATGGTTTAAATCTATTTTATAAAAAACTTGAAACGTGATATAGTATGAAATATTTTATGCTTGAGGTCAAAAAGTTTAGAGTAGGCTATATTTAATACAAGGAGGGAGTGAGTGAGTATAGGTTTACGCCGCTTTTAGCAATATTCCAGCAATATCACGGAAGGGGATACCAGAAATGGACTTCACACATTGTACCCATGACGGGAATCAAACCCGGGTCTTCGGCCTGACGAGCGAACGCTTTAACCACCAGGCTACCCGACCGCCCCTGAATACAAGGATACGATAACATGCGCCGGCGAAAAAAAGGAAACATTATTGCTTCTACAGTACAATTATGAGTAATATCAAGGTTAATTGAAAGGGAAAATTACAAAAATATAAAATACTTCGATTAAAGTATTGTTCAATGTGTATACAGTGCAGGTGCACTCTGAACAAATTTGTTTCACTACGACCACTGTCAGACATATATACTTCCTCGTCTCTCCTTGTATTCCGCTCTTGGCCTTAGGCCTTTTACTCACAATATACTTGTATGGGCTAGTCCATGAAATAACACTTTTCTAATATTTTTGTTATAAATGCGACTTTAGAACTGTATTTACACCTTGGTACGAGGGCCGGTCAAAATGGTCTCAGCCTAACAAATAACCCAAACAGGGTTTTTAATTTTATGTTTCAACATAATCTCCTCGCTTTTAAATACACTTCTCATATCGACAGTGAAGCTTTCCAATTCCAGTCAGGAAGAGGTTTTCTGAAGCCTCCCTGAAAAACCCATTCACGGCAGCTTTGAGGTCATCGTTGTCGTCATATCGCTTTCTACGATGGTGTTATTTCAGTTTAGGAAACAGGTGGAAATCACTTGGTGCCAGGTCTGGCGAGTATGGAGGGCGAGGAAGCTCTTCGAACCAACATTGTCGCACAGCAGCCTTTTGCAAGGCGAGGTGTGTGAGAAGAGGCATTGTCATGAAGTAAATCAGCATAGAAGGCACCTGTAATCTTTTGACTTTTATCAACAAGGACCACACCCTTTGCATTCCAGCATACAGTGGTCATAACTTTCGTCACTGATCTTGAAGACGTGAATTTCTTTGGTGCCGGAGAAGTGGAATGGTGTCATTTCATGGATCATAGTGGTAGACCCATGTTTCATCACCCGTTACTAATCCCGTTTTGAATATGACGAAATTTCATCAATTACCTCTGGCAATGTCAGTTCTTTTTTCCTTATGATACCCAACGATCAGATATCTTATTCATCTGTAAATGTTCATGAATAATAGTTTCAGTGGATCCATGGCTTAGACCTGTGTCTTACTCAAGTTCAGCAATGGTAATACGTCTATCTGACTGTAAAAGTTTTTCTATCTCCTTGATTGACTCTTCATTGATGGAAGTTGAGGGATGTCCAGACTTAGGGTCATCATCAAGGCATGTTCTCCCAGCCTTAAACATAGCTGCCCAACGTTTAACAGGGGAATAGCTGGGGCACTTATCCGGAAACACTTGTGAATTTCATGGGGAGAACTTTTCGCGAAAGTTAAAAACTTGATGACTGCTCGGTACCTTGTACCTTACCTTGTACTTACCATCACGTTCAAATGGCTGTCACTAATATAGGGGGCACGGGTGGCCCAGTCGTCTAAGGCGCCGCGATTCGCTGTGCAAAGTTGCGTCCCTTGGGCACGCCAGAAACCAATGATTATGGGTTCGAATCCCGGTTCGCCCCGATTATGTTTCTAGGTTTGTCAGCACCCTTCCCGTGCTCGTGGGTTTCACCGAAGTGGTAAACGTCTGAGACCTGCATCACTTTGGGCTTTCCTCCCACATTTAGCTCACACGCCGTGATATAACTGGAACACTGTTAAAAGCGGCGTTAAACCAAACTCACTCACTCACTGTCGCTAATATAGGGCCTCAACAAACCAAATACACTTTCAATGAACTACTCAAACAATGCACTAAATTGACTAGTTCACTTTGTTATGGCCCATAATTGAAAGTTAGTCAGAACCATTTTTTAACAGCCCTCGAAAAGGCGATGTGTGGCTGTACTTTAAAAATGTCTTTCAGAAATTTCAGCAGGCTTAGCATAGTGACCTTCTGTCCACTCCCCAAGTGGCATATTATTCTTAATTCAAGACGACTATGAAAATTTTTTTTTGTTGACATTTATGTTTTTTCTCGATTCCGATTAAGCTGAGTGTGGAAATTGAGTGTGTACCAAGAAATTCAGGAATTTCACGTTTTATTACTATAAATTTAAGGCAATACTAAATTATATTCATATACTAACATCCATTACTTAATATTCTTCTATAATCGCCAGATCCAAATTTAAAATATTTATTAGAAACTGAGGAGAAAAAGAAACTCCTCTCACTCGATTTTATTGATTGTTTATTTTTCAATTAAAATATCTTAAGTTAGAGAGAGAGAGAGAGAGAGAGAGAGAGAGAGAGAGAGAGAGAGAGAGAGAGAGGGAAAATATTTTATTAAGATGTCACGTGCAAATAACATATACAATATAAACAATTATCATCATTATTGCACCCAGCCTTTACAGGCTTATGAGACATCGTATGTACATTAAAACATGTATAAAAGTATCTAAGTAAAACATTGTAACATCATCCTTTCTTATTCCAGCAGCCAAGGAACTGTCAATTTTGTTGAACACCATATTTTAACGTTATATGTGCTTATTAAGATCGTTAGTTACCAAATGGCTGACTATTTTTAGTACAAAATAATAGGAAAAATAACCATCAAAACACCTATTTATGTGTATGTTAACACCAGTATGATATTAGCGATATTATATCCAAAAAATAAAGCGTACCTGCGCTTAGCCAGCAGCCAAAGAATTCTTCTGCATGGTTTTATTTTTAAAAATATAATTTGATTTGAAAATTAATATTAAAAATATCGCATTATACACAACTGGTGATGGGTATCTCAGACATATTTTCTCCGAAAATAAATACATTTGCTTTTTGCGGCACAAATGTACAATATTTCAAACATTGTAGGGGTCATGTGGTAGCAAATTAATTTCTAACCCTAGTCTTCATTGAACCAATTTAGTTTACACAAAATTACCCAGTCACAGATAACGTTTTACTAACTTTTGCAGGAACGGGTGATGGTAAAACAGACATTATCAACATTAACAACAGTTCTTTAAATTTTCAATTGAACAAAAAACAAACTTGGTATACTTCCTTTTGTCCCTTAGTTAAGATTCACATGCAGTAAGAAATACAGTTTCAAATGTTCAGTGTTAAACCGGTCTGTACGTCTGACCTAAGCATATTGGAAATAAAACTGATTGAAATGTCACGTGATGGAACAAAAATGTTCAGTTTTTGTCAAATAATTACAGGAGTGAGTGAGTGAGTGAGTGAGTGAGTGGGGTTTAACGCCGCTTTTAACAGTATTCCAGTTATATCACGGTGTGTCAGCTTAATGTGGGAGAAAAGCCCGAAGTGATGCAGGTCTCAGACGTTTACCACTTCGGTGAAACCCACGGTATGGCGCTGACAAACCTAGAAACATAATCGGGGCGAACCGGGAGATAAATAGCATGGGATATGCCAAAACCTATCAATAATTTTGGAGGTTTTCTATAGCCCTTAATTCTGGAAGATTGCTTACAAGTCGACATATGCTCAGTGCGGGTTAAGCAACAAACAAACAATGTCCAACTTACTCCAAAAATACGAACAGATCTGTAACACTGCAAGTTTGTTGTTCAACGGTCGTTTCTCAACCACGCATGCGTGGCCGGAATGGTGATGTCTTCTGGGCACGTGGTATCTGTACACGTGATTAGCGACATGATGCGATGTTATGTAGAGATTAAGGATGTCTCACGTAGCAACTCCCATTAAGATAATACCGTGGAGATTTAGCTGCCACATTACCGCACCCTGCCCGGGGGTCGGGAGTCTTGTGGCCCGGGGGTGAGGCAGAGAAGAAACAATTCACGGCGTCTCACTATCTTCTGAAATAATAGGCGAGCGTTTTCTTAATCAGAATGTGACGTTTTTATGAGGTCTTTGCAACAAATTGTATGATGGGTTTTGACTGGATTAGAAAGGTTTATTTCTTTATTGTGTGTTTTATGGTAGTGAAGAGTTTAAAACATCTTCCGTGTTGCCTGAAACTGACAGTAGCCATGATAATATTTACCTACCACTTTCCTTAATTGTTTGATTTATGAATTGTTGTAACAGTAAAGTTGCCATTTTATTAATGTTCAGTTCATTAACTAACGCGTGTCGCCTGTCATTTGTAATGACATACCAATTTAAGGATGACCATATCCTTTAGTATATTTAATGTCTCTCGCAGAGCCTATGGTTAATAAAACAGTCACCAAATCAATTTTCACACCCGTTTCTGCTCAAGGAAATTAGAGGGTTCCTTCATACTGAAGATTTTCTTGACATAATTATATAAATTTAATCTCATACGCAATAATATTTCAGGGACTAGGAAATGATTGTCTTGAATATTAACACTTATTTCTCAAATATGCATCTTTGTAACAAGTAGCTGAGGCAAACACAATAAAGGAGTGAACCACTCTATAAAATGAACGAACGAAAGGAAGGATGGGAGAAGGGAAGAGGAAGGATGGAGAAGGGAAGAAAGGAAGGGGGGAGATGGGGAGAAAGGAAGGATGGAGAAGGAAAGAAAGGAAGGATGGAGATGGGGAGAAAGGAAGGGTGGAGAAGGGAAGGAAGGAAGGATGGAGAAGAGAAGATATGAAGGATGTAGAAGGGAAGGAAGGAAAGATGGAGAAGGGAAGAAAGGAAGGATGGAGAAGGGAAGGAAGGAAGGAGATTGGAAGGAAGGAAGGATGGAGATGGGAAGGAAGGAAGGAAGGAGAAGGGAAGAAAGGAGGTTGGAGATGGGAGAAAGGAAGGAAGGAGAAGAGAAGGAAGGAAGGAGAAGAGAAGATAGGAAGGATGGAGATGGGGAGACAGGAAGGTTTGAGAAGGGAAGGAAGAAAGGATGGAGAAGGGAAGAAATGAAGGATGGAGAAGGGAAGGAAGGAAGGATGGAGAAGAGAAGAAAGGAAGGATGGAGAAGGGAAGAAAGGAAGGATGGAGAAGGGAAGAAATGAAGGATGGAGAAGGGAAGAAATGAAGGATGGAGAAGGGAAGAAATGAAGGATGGAGAAGGGATAAAATGAATGATGGAGAAGGGAAGGAAGAAAGGATGGAGATGGGGAGACAGGAAGGATGGAGAAGGGAAGAAATGAATGATGGAGAAGGGAAGGAAGAAAGGATGGAGATGGGGAGACAGGAAGGATGGAGAAGGGAAGGAAGGAATGATGGAGATGGGGAGAAAGGAAGGATGGAGAAGGGAAGGAAGGAAGGATGAGAAGGGGGAAATGAAGGATGGAGAAGGGAAGGAAGGAATGATGGAGATGGGGAGAAAGGAAGGATGGAGAAGGGAAGAAATGAAGGATGGAGAGGGGAAGAAATGAAGGATGGAGAAGGGAAGAAATGAAGGATGAGAAGGGAAGGAAGAAAGGATGGAGATGGTGAGACAGGAAGGATGGAGAAGGGAAGGAAGGAATGATGGAGATGGGGAGAAAGGAAGGATGGAGAAGGGAAGGAAGGAAGGATGGAGAAGAGAAGAAATGAAGGATGGAGAAGGGAAGGAAGGAATGATGGAGATGGGGATAAAGGAATGATGGAGAAGGGAAGGAAGGAATGATGGAGAAGAGAAGAAATGAAGGATGGAGAAGGGAAGAAATGAAGGATGGAGAAGTTAAGAAATGAAGGATGGAGAAGGGAAGAAATGAAGGATGGAGAAGGGAAGGAAGAAAGGATGGAGATAGGGAGACAGGAAGGATGGAGAAGGGAAGGAAGGAATTATGGAGATGTGGAGAAAGGAAGGATGGAGAAGGGAAGGAAGGATGGAGAAGAGAAGAAATGAAGGATGGAGAAGGGAAGAAAGGACGGTTGGAGATGGGAGAAAGGAAGGAAGGAGAAGAGCAGATAGGAAGGATGGAGATGGGGAGACAGGAAGGTTTGAGAAGGGAAGGAAGAAAGGATGGAGAAGGGAAGAAATGAAGGATGGAGAAGAGAAGAAATGAAGGATGGAGAAGGGAAGAAATAAAGGATGCAAAAGGAAAGGAAGGAAGGATGGAGATGGGGAGAAAGGGCGGATGGAGAAGGAAGGAAGGACGGATGCAGAAAGGAAAAAAAGAAGGATGATGGAATGGTAGGTAGGTGGATGGATGGAAACAAGAAGGATGGATAGATGGAAGGGTGGACAGATTGAAGGACAGATTGATAGAAGGGTGTACTGAGGGATGTATATATGGATTGACAGATTGATAGAAGGGTGTATCGACGGATGTATGGATGGATGGACAGATTGATAGAAGGGTGTACTGAGGGATGTCTGGATGGATGGACAGATTGATAGAAGGGTGTACTGAGGGATGTCTGGATGGATGGACAGATTGATAGAAGGGTGTACTGAGGGATGTATGGATGGATGGACAGATTGATAGAAGGGTGTACTGAGGGATGTATGGATGGATGGACAGATTGATAGAAGGGTGTACTGAGGGATGTATGGATGGATGGACAGATTGATAGAAGGGTGTACTGAGGGATGTATGGATGGATGGACAGATTGATAGAAGGGTGTACTGAGGGATGTCTGGATGGATGGACAGATTGATAGAAGGGTGTACTGAGGGATGTATGGATGGATGGACAGATTGATAGAAGGGTGTACTGAGGGATGTATGGATGGATGGACAGATTGATAGAAGGGTGTACTGAGGGATGTATTTGTGGATGGATAGATTGATAGAAGGATTAAAGAGGGATGTATGGATGGATGGAAAGATTGATAGAAGGGTGTACTGATGGATGTATGACACACGGAACGAAGGTGATATACTCCATTTCCCATTTTTGACACAAAGATGCATACCATAAAACAAACTTGAAGTAAAGTATATTTAAAGAAAATGAAAGATAAATAGACCTTTCGTCTCTTTCAGGGGACAAACAATTAACAAAACTGCATATAGCGTTGTAAGGAAGTCTGTCTCACAGTCTCTGAACTATATTATTTTCTCTTATGCCCACCCCTTACTGTAATGCTATAGTCCTAAATGAAGCAAGTCTAGACTTTCCGCAGGTTCTAAATCTCCGTCTCACTGGGCTCCTATTCCATTTAATTGCCGTTTGTTTCTATCAAAATTATATATTTTCAGAGACTAAGCGTTAGTCTATGTTAGGCTGTGTGTTGCGTTCATACGCACCTGTCACGGATACGTACCTCTCGAGTCGGTCATCTACCTCAACGCCATATTTGTGCTATCAGATCCGGCCATCGGACATTCGCAACTGTATGCATTTTATTCGCCTTTATCTGACCATTACGTCACGCATGTGGCCGGCGTACACACTATCTACACCGGTCAGCGTAACGTGTGACAACTACACACATGTGATGACGTCGTCCGTCTTTATTGAGCAGCCATGCGAGGCTATGGAATGTTACCGTCTTCTCGAAGATGGACTCTGGAAATGGCTCTGATTTAAGCACTACTAATCATTATCAGCAATGTACTAATACTGTGTAAGCATAATCAACTAGATTCTGGGGAGACGCAGTAACAATTTGAAATATTTATGAATCACTTTCGGGTAACATCAGTGTTGATTTAACGATGTTTTACCTCAATAGGGTAATGAGACATACAGTAAGTGAGTGAGTGAGTTAGGTTTAACGCCGCTTGTAACAGTATTCCAGTTATATCACGGCGTGTCAGCTTAATGTGGGAAGAAAGCCCGAAGTGATGCAGGTCTCAGACGTTTACCACTTCGGTGAAACCCACGAGCACGGGAAACCTAGAAACATAATCGGGGCGAATCGGGATTCGAACCCACAATCATAGGTTTCTGGCGTGCCCAAGGGACGCAACTCTGCACAGCGAATTGCGGCGCCTTTGACGACTGGGCCACCCGTACCTCCGAGATATATAGAGGTTTACTACAATCCTCCGTGTGTTGGATTATTAAGTATGAACACAAGATATATCATGTCAAATATTTAACATAAAATGCCGGGACAAAGAAAGTATACATTTGAAATTTGGATTTTTCCTAAAAATTACAAACGTTACTATTAGCCGAAACACTGCAAATTTGAGCCCAAAACACAACGATACCCATATCAAATACATGACCACTGAATAACCATTTCTTGTTAGTTTCATTTCCAGGCACCTTCAAACGCGGTGTATACTTTCATGTTGAACATCAAAACATCAATATATAAGTCATTCTATTTTTTAAAATCCAGTATTCTTATTTTTGTATGATGTAAAACTAGATCACTAGATTAAAGGTAATATCCAGGGCATTAAGCTGCTCGCTGAACCATTAACTTTGTTGTTTTAGACCAGAGTGGTTTGGGCAAGTAGTACTAGCTTACAAATGACACGTTCAAGAAATCAAAATATTTGTCATCAAAATGTATACGTTCAAAGGGAAATACGCTATCGTAAGATGTCTAACATATGACTTTTTAGTTTATCTTGTCATGACTAGCATGCATCAATCTAATGTGAATGAATGTAATTTGTGACTGAATGACTGAATATGTTTGATCATTTATTTCGCTCAAGGGAACGCATGAGTTATGAAATTTAAAGTAAACTATATTGAACTTATTCCTCGGCGCATTTCCCCCCTATAGTATACATTTCTACTACTATATCTATGTGGACAGAAGTAGAGGGATTTAAATGTTAAACACGTTTAGCCAGCTTGCAGCCTGGGAAAATGTTTTGCATCCCTCTGTTCATCCATTGATGAATTAGGGTACCTACTTCCAATGATGGTTGTATCTCGCTGAGGTGAAATTTGGGTTTATGTCGAATTCACAATTGCACTTATATAGCAACGTGCAAGCTCACTGAGATACTATGCCGCAGTTTAACATGAATGCCCTACTCAGACACGGTTTTCTGACTCCGAGCCGAACAGTCCTTGTTTTATCCCCTTAATTCCGAGCGTCAGACAGGGTAACAACAATTACCGCCTTTTAACGTCATTTGGTATGACGCGGCTGGGGATCGAACCCCGGACCTTCCGATCTCCGGGCACACGCTCTGTCGATTTGACCTCGGAGGCGGTCGAATGTTAGAGAGAATCTAGAATCAAGTTCATATCTTTATAATGTGCATTTGATCGAAGTAACGAAATGCCCCAATGATTTGTTGAAACACTGTTCCAAGTCTTGTACATCTTTCATTCACGATACAAACGCTGTCCATCGTGGAATTTCATTTACCAAGTCAGCCATAGTGAAGTAGGGCGCGAGTACCCCATCACCACATTAGGTAGAAGAGATACTACACCGTTATTCCGTCACCAACCCTTTGTGCGTGACGAGACCCACCATAAAGAGATTTTACTGTCAAACTATCGCAGATGGGCAGGCACATTCCACGCAGAGCCCGGGGCAACGTAATCTGGAGTCGCAGTCATTCTCGTCACAGGCGTTGAGATGAGACGTTGAGCCTATCGGCAGCCGGTTGCTCTTGGTGAATATTTTGAGTGATGATCAGCTGTTGCGGGACCTCTTGTTGAGGTAGGGTTTGGTGATTGTTTAATTAATGACATCTGACGTCGTCTGCTGTCTCTAAGCTGGTGCAGGAAAAACGAGAGGCACGTCTGCCGGAGTGATCAACTGTCGGCGGTAGACGGAAGGAGGATACGGTGTTATTCCGATGCGGACAACTTTAAATTTACAGCTTGCGTGCACATGAACCAAAGATTGCAGTTGAAATTCATTGGAGAGTTATTTCAGTGATTTTATTGACCACTGAAGAAAAAACATAGAATCAGTTCAACATTATCGTCTGCTCATAGGATCGTCTGCAGGTGTGGTCGTCTGCCACAGACCGAAAGGTACACCTACAACATTGTACTGATATATATTGAGCTCTGTTAGGAAGACAAGTTGTCCTGACTTGATGTGAACCTTCGTTAATACGAAAGTGATGTAACCACATATTTCAAGCTGTGTGTGTACTTCATCCAGAACCTTTTTGGGATCACTTCATATTGTCGGAACTTATTCCGGAACGTGACAGGCAGCAGTCGAAGTTCGTAGCTCGTCATCAGTGCGTGCCCCTCAGTGACCCTGTGTGGAGTTTGTGAGACTGCGTATTCATACACAAGGATATCATCTTCCGCGGCATGGATATTGAAAGAAGATAAGTCGACAGCAGCAACGTCAGGGATGGCAGAGTCACCATCGTGGGTGAAACAGTTCGACGCTAGCCAGCGTCCAAGATCTAATTCCGTGCAACCAGGGACCTCTGCTTTCTGGGATGCCGATCGGAACGCGGTGAGTACTCCACGCCTTTCATAGTATATGTCATGATAAAGATTCGATGTCACTAATGTTTGTTTAAATATATCTTTCTTTCTTTTTGTAATGATACGCCCTGGTGCATTTATAATTAATCGTGTGTATATCCGTCAATGCCATGATGTCTCATAATAGGTGTTCAACATTTCCAAAGAGCTAACTGCAACTTTAAAACATGTTCCCCCTTTCTGAGTAAAATCAGGAAAATCTGAAATGTTTTAGAGATGTAAAACAATCTATTCCGAAAGAAAGAGACTAATTTCTGAAGATAAACTAGGCAAAGAATTCGTGACCACACTTTTTAATAATCATAATAATGATGATGATGATGATGATGATGATGTTTACATTTATAATGCTCCAAATCCACACCGGAAAGTATGATCAAAGGGCTACAAAACCACGCCGGTCTTAAGATCAGTGTGCAATCGAATTTCAATCTCATCTCCCTGGGTATAATTCAACCCAAGCTGCCTTGTGAGGCGCGAGAAGGTTATCAATGACATTTCCGTCTCATCCTACCGGGTACCCAGTCACTGCTTAACAGTGGCATGTTTCGAACAAAGTCACTTTCCTAAGGTGATATCACATGTAACATGAGCTGGAAGTGAAGCGGTAAACGTCTGAGACCTGCATCACTTGGGGCTTTCCTCCCACATTCAGCTGACACGCCGCCATATGAATGGAATACTGTTAAAAGCGATGATAACCCCAACTCACTCACTCACTAATATATCAGTTTCAGACATAGTACTTTCGCTGTCTCATGACAGCTCTTCAGTGTAATATATATATGTTTCACCAGCACATTTTCGACTTTCATCCAAGAAACATCTATGATGACACTATATATCAGGAGCGAAACTACCATTGTAGCAGAAAAGCAATTGCTTAAGCTTAGAAAAAAGCATAACTGAACGTGATTTATTGTCTTACTTTAGGATTTTAGTGGTAGATGGTTCGTTGCGTAAGCAATCCGCGCTCTCACAATTGTTTTCATTATAATGATAGGTTGGCTCGCGTTAAAATATGAAAATATTAATAATCATCACATACTACGAATGAACATGTAAAAACACATAGAAGTGATGTTATCGATTCGTTTTAATGTTCAAATTTTATTTGACATCATAGATGTTTCTTAAATTGAAAGTCGAAAATGTGCTGGTGAAACATATTTATTACACTGAAGAGCTGTCATGAGACAGCGAAAGTACTATGTCTGAAACTGATATAAAGACGATGATGGACTAACGTGGACTTTATTATTTTATTATATATTACATGTACACATATATATTATAATAATAATAAAATATAATAAATAAATTACTAATATTTGTTACAAATAAAACATAGACTGTCCCAAAATGCTTAAATGTGTTTAAGAGTATTTAATTTTTAGACATTTCTGGAGGGCATGCCTCCAAACCCGGTCGCTTCGCGCACTCATAACATTGATTTTGCTTACTATAATTAGCCTAGTTGCGCCCGTTATTGGCTGATCGAATGCAGGCATTACCTGTACATAGAATCCTCTTTAATCTGTCATACAGACCCTCAAACAAATATATCCAATATAGCCAATGAAAGTCTATAATGTTTGGATTACTGCAGTACCTGAAAATGAAGAAAGTCTCTGGGCTCATTTTTATTATATTTCATAACTATAATTTAAGAACGGTTTTTCGGTAAAATAAATTCATTTCAGAGACTAGATGTTAGTCGAACTCCTCTGCAGGGAATGCTACGTCACGTTTATTGCTACTGATGCATGTATCGCTGTTGTGAGCTTGTGGACATCGGGACTGCATAGGGAAGATGAAAATTGGAGGCTACCGAAACAGCATTTTAAGCAGGATTATTTTAAAAACAAAAACGATCAAATACCCAATGTGAATGATCACATGTGAATAAATACCCAATGGCTGCTAAAAAAATTATCTGAAGCCCTGACATTTACTAATCTGGGGTACAAATTATTTAACCTACCCCCCCCCCCCCCCCCCCAAAAAAAAAAAAAAAAAACCACCAAAAACAAAACAAAAAAAACCCAACAACAACAAAAATGTGAACCCCCCTCCAAAAAAAGCTATCAATTATTGCCTTGATACCTACCAAAGGTCAAAGGGTACATATTAACGACGGGTGTATTTAACATTCCACATGGTAAACGTGTGCTCAAGTCACTGTATTGTTCGACCCGTGAACATCCGGGGTAGAATAGGACTTCAGCAACCCATGCTTGTCCTAAAAGGCGACTATGCTTGTCGTAAGAGGCGACTAACGGGATCTGGTAGTCAGGCTCGCTGACTTGGTTGATGCATGTCATCGTATCCCAATTGCGTGGATCGATGCTCATGATGTCAATCACTGGATTGTCTGGTCCAGTCTCGATTATTGACAGACCGCCGTCATATAGCTGGAATATTGCTATTGTGCGGCGTTAAACAACAAACAAACAAACACTGTTCAGTCAAACCACGCACTGAGGGGGAAAGTTACGTGCGATTGATCGAAGAAAGACCTCATTTCCCCCGATAGTCCGATACAGCATCAAATACGAAACATTTAGATAATTTACTAGTTACCGCCATCCTGCTTGGTACAAACTCCTTGTCAGTTTTATTACATCGAATCTGACGTATCAGATTAATCGTACTTCCCTGCCTAGTGACAGAAGTCTTCTCTGCGTGATGTATGACCTCGTGTTGGCTTTGTGTGTTGTGACTTCATCGATGTTAATTCTATTTTATCTGTATAAAATGAAATTAAAAAAATGAGATTGATCCCCAGTGGGCATTTTCACGTGGTATGACGTATCATGGCGTATTTCAAGCGCACTTAATTGCTTTCTGGGACAAATTGCGACACACCCATTTATCGTGTTCCTATATTATCTTTATGTGGGGCGGTTGGGTAGCCTAGTGGTTAAAGCGTTCGCTCGTCACGCCGAAGACCCGGGTTCGATTCTATACATGGGTAAAATGTGCACCCGTCGTGTTCATTCGTCACCACTCGCCCCTTTCCGTAACCTGCATTCGGCTTGTCCCGGAATAACACGAGTTGGTCACGAATGCCGTCGTGATATTGCAGGGAAATTGCTAAAAGCGGCGTAAAACCATACTGACTTACATTTTGTGCTTGAAATGGCCTGTGGTTAGTTTTGGTCGCTTCCATTGTCTTGTTTATCATGTGACATGTGAATGTATGAGTACCCCAAGGCTTTAAGGGCGGTCGGGTAGCCTTGTGGTTAAAGCGTTCGCTCATCACGTCGAAGACCCGGGTTCGATTCCCGACATGAGTACAATGTGTGAGGCCCATTTCTGGTGTCCCACGCCGTGATATTGCTTGAATATTGCTAAAAGCGGCGTAAAATTAAACTCACTCACTCACTCAAGACTATTTCTAAAACATGAACTAACTGTTCAACAGATGTAATAATTATTCCTGCGTTCCTAAGCCTCGCTAGCCAAACTACAAAATATAGCCATGAAGGGACCTCTTTCATTTTCAATAACACAATAAGAGCTGTGTGAAATACAGTTAAATGTATGAGTGAGAGAGTTTGGTTTAACAGTATTCTAGTTATATCACGGCGTGTCAGCTTAATGTGGGAGGAAAGCCCGAAGTGATGCAGGTCTCAGACGTTTACCACTTCGGTGAAACCCACGAGCACGGGTATGGTGCTGACAAACCTAGAAATGTAATTGGGGCGAACCGGGATTCGAACCAACAATCATAGATTTCTGGCGTGCCCAAGGGATGCAACTCTGCACAGCGAATCGCGGCGCCTTAGACGACTTGGCCACCCGTGCCCCCGTTAAATGTACGAAATTACAGGATGAAATATGACTAATCTGAGACGCGCGTCGTGCGTCGTGCGTGTGTGTTTGTACTAGTTCGGAAAAATGTCGGTTTTACAGTGCAAGCCCACTGAGACACCATGCCGCAGTTTAACTTGGATACCCAACTCAGAAGCGGTATACTGACCCCGAGATGATGAGTCCTTGTTTAAAAAAAACCAATGCCGGGCAGGGTAACAACAAGTAGCACCTTTAAGGTGATCTCTGCTCCAAAATATGATAAGGAACAAAAGCACTCAGGATGGAACGGAGACACTGTCCTCCACAATAATTGTTTGTTTGTTGTTTAACGCCGCACTCAGCAATATCCCAGCTGTATGATGGCGGTCTGTAAATAATTAAGTTTGGACCAGACAATTTAGTGATTGATATTATGAGCAACGATCCACGTCGTCGAGGTTCGATGGCTTGCTATCAACTTAGTCAGCGAGCCTGTCCCCCCGAACTATTTAGTCAACTCTCACGACAATCATAGGTTGCTGGGGATCTTTATTCGTACCCGGAATCCCAACGGTGATCACAAAATAACGGTACTTGTTAATTGTTATACTGTTGTGAATCATAATTGACATATCTAATAGTGTTTGAACGACTTGAATAACGTTTGCTGGGTCTGCCAATTTGAAAAGCCTAGTTACTCTTTATGTAATCGAACGCTTCCGCGGTTTTGAGATAGAGCGTCAGCCCGGAGAGCGGAAGGTCGGGGTTCGATCCTCCACCGCGTCATACCAAAAGACGTGAAAAGATGGTACTTGTTGTTATTTTGTCTGGCGCTCGGCATTAAAGGTCTAAAACAAGGACTGGTCTGCTCGGAGTCAGTATGAGAGGGGCAAGCACTATAAAATCGGCATTAATCCGGACAAGAACAAGCAGCCCACCCACCCACCCCACCTCCATCACCACCACACACACGTTGATGCACGTCGTTTAAGTGCAATACTCTTGATCGTTAAACCCCATTTCACCTCCCCACTGTCTTTATGTAAACAAAAACAAACAAACGAGGTTGCCTTTTGACGGAACATGCTCATTGCTAAACAAAAACAACCTCTTAAATTAACAGAAAGTGGACACGGGGTTGGGCTCAGCAAACGACATAAAGTATGACAAGCATTTTTTTAAATCCCGAAGCGCAGTCCAGATACAAATTCAACCCTATCTTGTCGCTAGACTACTCACAAGCAGCTAAGGGCCACCGAATCTGTCCTATTGCTATAGTCGGGTGGCCCTTAACTTCTTGTGAGTAGTATGAGTACAACACATGGGAAGGTGTTGGCTGAATATTTCTATGATTTAAACGCCGTGTCAGTGGGAACAATCTACCTGTCAGTCTCACGCATTAACTTTACACGTTGTCTACGAGGGACTTCACTTGAGCACGTTATGCATACGATTAGGCCTAATCCCGTCCTGGAAATTTATCGTATATTTTAGCGGGCGTGGACTGGTTTCCGGGGAGATGTGCCTACTTTTCACCTGTGAATGTATGCTACGTAACATAAATGAATAACATAAATGAATAACATAAATGAATAACATTTCTAGCGTGGCCGTGGATGAATGTTCACAAGCCATACTGGCAATGTAGGATGTCAGTTTGCGTTGCATGGAATGTTTGCGCGGCAGTGCAGTGACAATATATACCACAATTCGCTGCTTGTTTTTTTGTATAAGATTTAACCTGTAAAACTATGTTCACTTATACATAGAAGTTATATAAAACGACAACGCCAGACAATAACCAGTCTCGATTATCAGACGAAACAGATTCCATTGGGAGTATAAGGCAAAAAAGCGGTGAACATTATATAAATGGATCACTGAAAATCAGTGAAGACACCAGGTGTTCGCTATAAAACACACGCGAGGAATAATTCGGGTGTCTCGTCCCTTAGGTGAACTGTACACACTTTATCGCTGTTATCATTATTCAAATGCTTTAAACTTTGCTTGCAGTTTAAGTGTCCAGTAACCTCGTTATTCCGGAAGCCCTTTGCATGTGGACACCTCGCTTTACGGACGATTACTTTTCCAGACGTCTAAAACTATGAACATGACATTTCACCGTACCCATGATTTAATTGAGAACGATTCCGTCTGTATTAACGATTACATAACGCTGTTGTGAACAGTATCAATTTTAATTGATTGAGTGTGGCTTTTAGCAATTTTCCAGCAAGATCACGGCGGGGATAACAGAAAATGGGCTTCACACATTGTACCCTTGTTGGAAATCAAACCCGGGTCTTCGGCGTGACGAGCCAACGCATTAACCACTAGGCTACCCGAACGCCCTGTATCAATTTTAAGGTATATGTTGTGTTCGCGTCAAACAAAATAAGGCGTATCCCCATACTACTAAGGGACGTAACTCTGTATTATGGCGTTACATACCATGGGGACTGGTACCTACTCAGTATAACGATGGTCAAATGGGAATTGATTTCTGAAATATCCTAAGACAACTCCCCACTAGTCTATTAACCAGCTCAGACAACAGATTAACTTGTCCAACTGCTCTGTGTCCCGTAACGGTCGTCACGGTGACGTAACTAAGAAGACAGCTGTCACTGCGCTCCATCACCGTTACCGGCCTAATGGCTGGGCGGTGATGTTCAATGATAGCAATGATTGTTAGCATGACATATGACAGACACATTTCCTTTGTACAACCGCTGATAAGGTAATCCGTGTGTCTGGCCCGGAGATGACCTTGAAGACAAGCTGATGGGACGGAAGGTCAATTACATAAATATTCTGGTTTCTCATTTACAAAACCTTCATCGCATCAAATTTTAATTACTGACCCGTTATTTTGCACTTCTGCAACAAAGCCACCACAACAAAATTAAAAACAATTCAGGAGAGATACCTTAGAATTATTTATGGTGAGCTCACGTCCCAGTCTATTAACTATGACTGGCACTAATTTTCTTCATGTATTTTGTTTGTTTGTTGTTTAACGCCGCACTCAGCAATATTCCAGCTATATGACGGCGGTCTGTGTAAATAATCGAGTATGGACCAGACAGTCCAGTGATTGACATTTTGAGCATCGATCCATGCTTGCTGTAAAAGACGACTATGCTTGTCGAAAGAGGCGACTAACGGGATCGGGTGGTCAGGCTCGCTGACTTGGTTGATGCATGTCATCGATTCCAATTGCGTTGATCAATGCTCGTGATATTAATCTCTCGATTATTTACAGACCGCCTTCATACATCTGGAATATTGCTGAGTGCGGCGTTAAACAACAAACCAACCATATGCAGCTGCTCTATTTGACAAAACAGTAAATGATCTCCCCTGTCCGACCGCTATGTTATTTAGTTCTTTTTCACGTTCTATTTCGGGGCGGTGGGTAGCCAAGTGGTTTAAGCGTTCGCTCGTCACGCCGAAGGTCTGAGTTCGATTCCCCACATGGGTACAATGTCTTAAGCCCATTTCTGGTGTCCCCCGCCGTAATATTGCTGGGATATTGCTAAAAGCGGCGTGAAACTATACTCAGTCACTCCTTCCAATTTTTATTTCCGGTACAAAATCTGTCTTTTTTAGGGGGCATGGGTGGCCCAGTCGTCTAAGGCGCCGCGATTCGCTGTGCAGAGTTGCGTCCCTTGGGCACGCCAGAAACCTATGATTGTGGGTTCGATTCCTGATTCGCCCCATTATGTTTCTAGGTTTGTCAGCACCATGCCCGTGCTCGTGGGTTTCACCGAAGTGGTAAACGTCTAAGACCTGCATCACTTCGGGCTTTCCTCCCACATTAAGCTGACACGCCGCGATATAACTGGAATACTGTTAAAAGCGGCGTTAAACCGAACTCATTCACTCACTGTCTTTGTTAATGTTTCTTGTTAAAACGGGAAAAAAACCATCTCTTAAGAGCTAATGTACTTTAATACCCCGTGACAAACGTTAAGGTATTCTTGTATCATGACTGTTTTTGGAAGGGAGATTTAATTATTTCATGTAGGTCACAATACTAAAAAAGTAATGGTCTTTATTTGGCCACGCCCAGCGTATCGAGATGAAAGATGTTGGTAACCGGTGTAAAAAACGAAATTCAAGTTGAACGGGTCGTTTCTTAACACTCCTTGAAATTGAAATAAAACATGGTAACATGAAAGTTATATAACATATTTATTCATCCTAATGTCGTTTCTGTTTATTTTCATAGTACTTGATATTAACCAATACTTATTCAAATTAAGAGTTCATATAAAACGCATATTCCAAAATTGATGACCCGTGAAGTTTCCGGGGTAGAATAGGTCTTCAGCAACCAATGCTTGCCGTAAAATGTGACTAGCTTGTCGTAAAAGGCGACTGACGGGATCGGGTGGTCAGGCTCGCTGACTTGGTTGATGCATGTCATCGATCCCAATTGCCTGGATCGATGCTCATGATGTCAATCACTAGATTGTCTGGTCCAGATTCTATTATTTACAGACCGCCGTCATGTAGCTGGAATATTGCTGAGTGCGGCGTTAAACAAACCAACCAAACCAAAATTGAAATAATTTTTATTTCGTCTGATGACTCACATTATCAATAAATCTTCATATAGCCTCATAAAAAGGAATGAAAAATATGTTTTTTTTATCCGTCACCTTTTTCAAATTAATGACATTACTGTTCTAAATCAGCCTAAACGGGTCTTCCAACAATCAATATACACAGAGGCCTCTGCTGACACTTTCAAGGTATTGTTCGTGTATCATCAATCAGCTCACTATATACCTGACAACACTTGACAATCTTAAACATTGACAAAGCAATCAATTAATCAACTTGTGGAACTCCCTTGTCCTGCATCAGTCGAATGAATTTACGCACGTAACTGATGGTTACACAATTTGTCATCAGGGTAATTCTTAACCATGTTAATTGATGCTTAGCATAACATTATTACCAAATGTATCTTTCTGTGCGGATCCGCTTTTGAAAATAATTTAAATAACCGGAAAGACATTCGTAAATGTCGCTCCAGTGGGCGTAAAAGGCGGTGAATAATCATATGAATGGATCACTGAAAATAACTGATGACGTCAGGGTGAGCATGTCCTGCCCTACAGGTAGTACCCGCCACTCACACAATTTGCATAAAAATATATGTGTTTGTTGACTGACACACCTAAGAAAAATCTCGCAAAAAAAAATCAGTATTTCAACGATGCTTCTTAATTTATTATTACGCAGACCAAACTTTTAAGAAATCGCTTAAAACACCTGATTGCAGGTTTTGTGCTAATATTTGTTTTGAATTTCGACCCTATCAGTTTGCACACAAGCAGTTAAAGACTGAAGTTCATGGTATGGCTTTAGAAGATGTCCTTGCTAACCGGAGTGAGTCGTGTTTTACGGCGCTGTGGAAGTTACATCACGGTGGTTCAGCTATATATGTGAAGGAAACACGAAGGTCTGAAGAACGATTAGGTTAATCATAAATATAATAACAATTTTCTTTTTGAAATCTCTTTATCTAGATTTGAGTGTTTGTTAGTATGGCTTTTCCTGTCATGAACATAAGTAGGTTAGAATATGTAAAAAAAGGTTGACAAAATTGAATTTTCATAACAATCTCAGATCTGCTAAGTCTTATAAGCGAAAATACTGAAATCAAATACTCAATAAAAAAACCAATGATTCTTCGTGTCCTCAATTTTGAAAACAATAAGTGCTAATAATTGTATTTGTTGTGGCCTAATGACGATACTTCTCACACAATCATGACTGCAAGTCTCACCCGAGATAAATACAAAAAAAACAACCTAGTACAGTCATCACCAAGACAGGGCGGTCGGGTAGCCTAGTGGTTAAAGCGTTCACTCGTCACGCCGAAGACCCGGGCTCGATTCCCGAGATGGGTACAATGTGTGAAGCCCATTTCTGGTGTCCCCCGTCGTGATATTGATGGAATATTGCTAAAAGCGGCGTAAGTCCATGCTCACTCACTCACACTCATCACCAAGACTAACACTTAGTCTCTGAAGTTATATAATTTTGTGAGACGCAAACAATTACATTTAAATTGAGAACGAGCCCAAGTGAGATGGAACATTCCTTGGAAAATCTAGACTTACATTACAGTAAGGGCTTGGTGAAGAAAAAATACTAGGTTCAGTGACCGTGAGACAGACTAACTCATCACTGTCCTGTCTACACCTACACGTGTGCCGCCCACCCCCACGTAGCGTCGCCCTACCCCCGAGATATAGTGGTAGTATTTCCGGGTGCTGGTCCACTCAGCGTTCACTGTGTCACGGCCATTTCTGACGTCCCTCCTAATGTGAATATCCTAGATAAACTATCATTTTATCTGCCTTGCGCATCCCCCGCAGCACGCGTCTATCGGTAAAGGTGCGGCCAGCGTCCAAGTCATTAAATCTATTAATAATCCTCGTAAACGCGGTGACAACGCATGCACGTATTCACATCCTTAGAAGGGTATATACATGTCTTATTGGGGGGATGGTATACTCTATCTATAGAGTAGTAAGTGTTAAAATACTTTTTTTTATACTTTTTCATACCTCCATGTCAGAATGATGATTGATTGGTCCACGATCTTGCTAAAATACCTTATTACCTATGTGTTTAAACTGAGTTTAGAGGAAGGGATAACACCAGTCTTCTCCCGATACATACTACTCAAAAGAGGCTAAGGACAACCCGATTATTTCATATTCCTTCAGTTAATTTGTCATGGTTTGAAATAATCGGGTGACCCTTAACTTCTTTTGAGTCGTATAAAATCCTCAATTCTTGATAGGGAAATGAACTATTTAATAATGTTACCCCCAAGTGATTAATGTGGTGTAATAATAAGAATATCGCTATCAAATCTTGAGTTGTATTGTTAATTCGCCATTCGATGGCTGTCACATCAAGACACTCTCGACATTGTGAAATTTTGAATCTGTTTATGTATTAGTTGTTATGGGAAAAATAATGGAAAGTAACTGAAAACCGACTCTGAAGCTGAAAGTGGCGGTGGAGTATCAGTGTATAGTAAACTACGGTTATAACGAACACGCTTATAACGAACTGACGGATATAACGAACTAACTTATAAGTCCCGACTATTTGCTGTAGTTATGCTGTTTATATGCTTATACCGAACTACGGTTATAACGAACTAAAAATAGTAGTCACTTTGAGTTCGTTATAACCGTAGTTTACTGTATGTTAGTTTGAAAGCGCGTTTCTATTCCCCTATGGTGGCGATGCGGCGGTTGGCATTTGCAATAACACTACCCTATCTAATTCACTAAACATTACAGACCGCCTCTGTGGTCTAGTGGTAGAGCGTCCGCTCGGAGAGCGGAAGGTCCGGGGTTCGATCCCCGGCCGCGTCATACCAAAAGACGTGAAAAGATGGTCCTTGTTCTATTCTAGATGCTCGGCGTTAAATTGCAGGTCGGTATTCATGTAAGTCATTGCATCTCAGCAGGCACTATAAAACTGGCGTATGCGCCACTGTATACATAAGGGCTGTAATCTTAACCCCCATTTTACCTCACTAAACTTAACAATTCGGCGCTGACATACCTTCGTCAATATCCTCTGACGTCATACATTGTATGGTGATGGCGCGTTCATAGCGATAATCAAGACTGCCATTAATCCTAATCGCACTGCATATAATCATCTCTGCTACGACTTTAATTACCGTTACGAATATGTGCTTGTTTGTTTGATATTGTTCAGCTTCGCACTCAGCAATATTCCAGATATTTATGGCGGCCTGGACCAGACAAGCCAGTGATTGAGCAACGTCGGTATACGTTGATATGCAAGTCACCGAGCCTGACCACCCGATCAATTAAGTCGGCTCACAAAAATGTCTAAGTGGAGACAAATCGGAATCACCACGGGGTACGACACAGCGAGCAAGCTGGGTTTGATGGTGTTCTAAAGAATGTTCCATTTTTTGTCACAGCGAGTCAGCTCAATGCACGAGGATGGAAAGGCGTTGTGTTACTTGTGTTAGCAAGTTAACATCCACATTTTTGAAAAACCATGTGCTGACAAACGATATATAATAGGAACTACTCTTGTATTCGAACCACGTTCTTGCAGATCCTGGTAAGGCCAAGGCACGCAACTCTGAGAATAACGGCGTTTCAGGGTCACTATTTCGTCCGACAAATAGATGCGACGTCATATGAAAAAAATAATTTTCATAGCGGAATTTTATCCTGATGCTCTTTAATATTGCGACATTCTTGAAATATTTGCTAACGTTCTTTTAACACGACACGTGCCATTTGTGTCACACACGGGGTTTGACGACGGCGTCTGCCTCAACACTTACATGACCATCAACACTAACCGCGGCTCAAATGAAATGCATACAACATGCTTGTTTTTTGGGGGGCTCACGTTTCCATGTTCCAAATATAACTCGACTGTCTAAAACTTTGCCTTGACGAAGATGACTCAGACAGAGGATGTCTTCTGTCAATTACGACTTTGACACCTGTCATTGATTGCGATAGTTAACATGGAAAAGCTGCAACCAGCAAGGCGCGGACCCCTCACGCCAGCAATTTGATTGTGGTTTCATGCCGCGCAGCTCACCCTTCTGTCATTCATACAAGTGTTTTGTGCACATTATATTCAGTGTTCTGCCCCAAAGAATTTAAAACCGTCGTGTACCTTCAGTCAAACATTCTTTTGATTAATATCACCACTTTACTTTGTTCTATTCTAGCACCTCAGGCGACATTTCCTGATAGAAATTAAAATGCTTTGGCGGAGACGGATACCCCTTTTAAAAAACCAAATGTTGTATGTTGCAGGCAAAAAAAAAATGATTAAGATATGATTTTGATATTTTGGACCCCTCCCTTTTAAAAATGCCGGATCCGCCCTTGACATGCCTTTGTTTCAAGGCTTTAAGCTTTCCCGTTTCAACAACACTCGCAATGTATATTTGTTTGCGTCCATTCTCAATTTTTATGCGTTCATGGCGAAATATCCGATTGGCTAAGAATGACATTGTTACGTATTTGAGTGAGTGAGTGAGTTGGGTTTAACGCCGCTTTTAAAAGTATTCCAGTTATATCACGGCGTGTCAGCTTAATGTGGGAGGAAAGCCCGAAGTGATGCGATCTCAGACGTTTACCACTTCGGTGAAACGCAGGAGCACGGGTATGGTGCTGACAAACCTAGAATCATAATCGGGGCGAACCGGGATTCGAACCCACAATCATAGGTTTCTGGCGTGCCCAAGGGACGCAACTTTGCACAGCGAATCGCGGCGCCTTAGACGACTGGGTCTCCCGTGTCCCCCGTAATTGAGACATAGTGTGAACCAGATATATAGTGGACATGTATATTCATAACTTTAATTATCAAGACGTGTTGTTAAAGCAGATAAGACATTCCTGCATCGTATGCTGGTGTTCCGTGGTGAACATACCTTAGAAGCACGCATGTCAAAAATCCTATACAGTCTGTCCGACCCAAACCACAATTGTCGTTTCAAGGACGTATTGCGGTTTTAATAAAATATTACAAACGACAACATTGCAAAAGCGCCGTTTCCACCGATATAATTACGCAGCAGCCATGCGACCACTTTCCGCTGCCAAAATATTCAACTGTGTTTCTATAAATGTACAACCGCTTTTATAGTGTCAGAGCTGGCCATAAATGCCACCTGTGACAGCCCGAGATGCGCAATAACCACGAAGCACGTGCTAGGCGTTGATTTCACCGCCACTCGGTACCTTTCTGCGTGCAACGCATGCCGCTCGTGCTAGTGTATGCCATTGCCAGACAAGCGGTGATTAAACCGGACAAGAAAGCAATAGCTTGGCTCAGCGTTTGACAGACACGAAACGAATGGGATGCTACTTTAAGAATCGTTGGACTATATTTAGATCGTTACATCGTAACCTATATTTATGAAAGGAAAGTGATTATTGCTGAGTCAATGTGTCCGTTATTTGGTTGGTTGGTTTGTTGCAATTAGGATCAATGACATACATCAACCAAGTCAGCGAGCCGACCATCCGATCCCGTTAGTCGCCTCTGTTATTTGAACCCCCGAGTATTTAGTAATGGATTTGAAGGGGTTTAAGACAGTCGGGATACGTTGTGTATTGAATGAGTATGGTTTTACGCCGCATTTATCGATATTCCAGCAATATCGTGGAGGGAGACTCCTTCCATGTTCCACCATATTGTACGCAGATTGGGAATAGAACCAGGGTCTTCGGCGCGACGATCGAACGCTTTAACCACTACCCCATCGCACCACGATTAGCCAAAGTAGCTTACAATTCGGGTCAGAATAGGCAGTCACGTGACTGCTAGCAGCTATATTTAGCAATGGATTTGTTCAATAGCGCTTTAACACACATCTGCACGTGTTTTTCCTTTCTGCTCGTGCTTGTAATGTGCACACGCTGCTAAATACAGTCAGCTGACTGACCACGTGATCAGATCTCGTTCAAATATGGTTATCGCAATTGCACCTTGGCAATTTTTGTCAATATTGTATTTCTTATCGGCGGAATGGCTTAATGTTTTGCACTTTATAAGTATAAGCACACATGCAGCTATCTTCGGTAATAAATCATCGCGATATTTCGTGTTTATATTCCAAGTGGCGAGAATGGTCTCTGCTTTTGGTAGATATTTCGTATGATTGTGGAAATGGTTTGGTTGCTTTTATTTTCATGTGGTTATAAAATACTTGATACTGTTCGACTCACTGTGAGGAACCGGGGGGCGGTCGGGTAGCCTAGTGGTTAAAGCATTCGGTCGTCACGCCGAGGACCCGGGTTCGATTCCCGACATGGGTACAATGTGTGAAGCCCATTTCTGGTGTCCCCTGCCGTGATATTGCTGGAATATTGCTAAAAGCGGCGTAAAACCATGTTCACTCACTCACTCACTCACTGTGAGGAGCCAATTACGGACAGTACTGACATGGCGGGAATATTTGTATAAGGGGTTCTTGGCACTCACTCACTCAAATTCATTGGATCATATAATCTTTCAAACGTTTAAAAGGGGGAACACCTCGCCAAGTCGTCTAAGGCACCGGAACTAGCAGCGGTTTGCGTCACTTCGGCGCGCCAGAAACCAATGGTTGTGGCTTTGAATCCCGGTTCGCCCCGATTAGGTTTCTAGGTTTGTCAGCACCATGTCCATGCTCGTAGGTTTCACCGAAGTGGTAAACGTCAGAGACCTGCATCACTTCGGGCTTTCCTCCCACATCAAGCTGACACGGCGGAATATGACTGGAATACTGTCATTGCAATTGAAGCCAGCTCCTTCTCAAACGTGTAAATATCGACTGAAAAATGTCCCTTGTTACATACACTCCGCCTATACGGTGGGAAACATTTGGATTACTTTTCAAGAATGTCCAAGACTTAGTTTGGATAGACCATTATAAGGAATATTTACGACAATGACGAATGTACGCGTTTCAACAAGACATATTTAGTATTCGTCAACAGGCAAACGTTTATCATAATCAATCTCTTCAGCATGCATGGAAGGGCTTCCATAGGAACATACAAAATACATACATGGTAATTTATCGCCCCGTGCGATGTAAAGAGAATATATTTACATACACCTTAGCATTTGGTTATCAGAAGGAGATATTTGGGGAAACGACACGGCAGTGCGCTAAAGGGCGAGCAAAACAGTCCTTCTAAATTATTCATTATTCTGAATATGCTGGGAATGTGATTTATTGCGTATATCATTAACACTGGTGACCTACACACAATAGCTGTTTATTCTGGTCGGGATTATCTACGCACATATATTCTTCTTCTTGAGGTGAGGCGAACTGGGATTAAACGTCACGCTCAAGATTTTTGTACTAATATAGCGATGTGTGAGTAAGTTGGATTTTACGCCGCTTTTAGCAATATTCCAGCAACATCACGGCGGGGGACACCAGAAATGGGCTTCACACAATGTACCCATGTCGGGAATCGAACCCGGGCCTTCAGCGTGACGAGCGAACGCTTTAACCACTAGGCTACACCACCGCCCTTACATAGCGACGAGCATGCACGTGTGTGTGTTGTGTGTGCGCGCGCGCCTGCTTGTACTAGTCCGGACTAATACCGATATCAATCAAACAGAAATATGAGACATCACTACTTCAAAATAACATACAATTTTTTTGATAACAAACAATCCTTTCAGTAACCATAATTCATTACCGGGCAGGGCATCCGAAGATTTTGTTTATGTTGTTATTTGTTTCTAATATGTCCTGGAAGATTTACTGAATATGCCATCGAAAAGTTTGTTTCTATTATTTCTGTCTAGTTCGGATTGCTTTACAAACGGTTGCTTTCATATTTAAATTTTTATTTATTATTTTTAATTTAACTGCAAGGTGAGCTACAGAACTAAGGGAGTTAACGAAGTACAGTTACGTATAACGGAATAATTGTGCAACATGAACGTCTGTAATGCCTCAATTCTAATCTTCCTCAGTATGGACCACGCTGGACCTTGGGGGTATCCGGCCCGGTATCTTGGTAGCTGTGTCACTATGATGAGCTTAACTTAAGGCCGAAAGGCATCTGTGTTGGGACTGAAACGATCCTACCTAATCTTACGATCTTACCTTAGGCAAGTGACTAATTTTGAAGCATTTCTCATGTGATTTTCCACGCTTGTTTCTTTTCAAAGCATGAGATAGCAGTTATATTTGTATGTATCAGATCGTACGCCTACAGAATACTGTAAACTGTCGAACTTTAAAGTACACATTTCTTGATAAATGTTTAATGTCAACGCCAGAGAATAATGACTCGAAACATGCATATATACCTTTCATCACTTGGTAGTGTCACTCCAGCTTGATAACGGTGAAAGAATATACATCGAAACGTCGCTGTATGCAATAAACCAGAAGTTGTTATAATTTTTTTTCTAAGCTGTACAGAATTTTACGGAAGCCTTTTAGGGCCATTTGTTTTTTTAATTTGTTTTCGATACTATCTTGAAATTTCAAGATCCTAAGTTGAAATTACACGAAACTAAGTCGAAATTTCAAGATTCTGAAGTTGAAATTTCACGAAACTAAGTCGAAATTTCAAGATACTAAGTTGAAATTTCAAGATAATAACTTGAAATTTCAAGATAGTATCTTGTATTCCAAGATAGTATCTTGAAATTTCAACTTACTATCTTGAAATTTAAACTTCTGTATCTTGAAATTTCATTTTCTTGAAATAGAAGTATGGTATCTTGAAATTTCAACTTAGTATCTTGAAATTTCATCTTAATATCATGAAATTTCAAGATAGTATCTTGAAATTTCAACTAAGTATCTTGAAATTTCAAGATAGTATCGAAAAAAAACCCCAAAAACACATGGCCCTAAAAGTCTTCCGTAGAATTTAGTCCCTTAACCATGTCAGGATCAACATTTCGAATTCCTGATTCTCTCTGATCATGTTGCCTGGCCTGTCTGCGCCAGTGTTTGCAGGGAAATGTTAAACCCCCGCTTCATGTCAAGTTTCTTCGCATGTCGAGCAGACACCCTAACGAGGGAGTGAGTGAGTGAGTATGGTTTTACGCCGCTTTTAGCAATAGCCGAGTAATATCACGGCGGGGGACACCAGAAATTGGCTTCACACATTGTACCCATGTCGGGAATCGAACCCGGGTGTTCGGCGTGACGACAGAACGCTTTAACCACTAGGCTACCCGACCTCCCCGACACCCCAACGCGTTACCCCAGACACCTTGCAGGTCAGGGGTAGAATAGGTCTCCATCAACCCATGCTTGTCGAAAGAAGCGACTAACGGGATCGGGTAGTCAGGCTCGCTGACTTGGTTGATGCATGTCATCGTATCCCAATTGCGTAGATCGATGCTCATGATGTCAATCACTGGATTGTCAGGTCCAGACTCGCTGGAATACCGCTGATTGCGACGTTAAACAACAAACAACAAACAAACATGAAACAAACTGTTAAAGATACTGGGGTTGGCTGAGAAGTTCTCGTCACTTTGATGCCTGCAGGAATATACTTTCTGGTTATTCGTTTGGTTCAAATGCATTATGTGGGCATTGAAGTGAGGGAGTGAGTATGGTTTAACGCCGCTTTTAGCAATATTCCAGCAATATCACGGCGGCGTGACGAGCGAACGCTTTAACTACTAGGCTACCCGACTGCCCCTGTGGGCATTGAAAGTATTGTACTTTATGCATGTAAAGGGGCTGTCGGGTAGCCTAGTGGTTGAAGCGTTCGCTCGTCACGGCGAAGACCCGGGTTCCATTCCCAACATGAGTACAATGTGTGAAGCCCATTTCTGGTGTCCCCCGCCGTGATATTGCTGGAATATTGCTAAAAGCGGCGTTAACGTCTATCACTCACTTATGCATGTAAACTGTTATGAGTGTACTATCCATCGGCCTTTCAGTCACCCCTCATTACATCTAAACCAAATCACTCATTAGAGATAGAGCGTCAGTGCTGACCAGCGGTGACCTTTCTAATCCTTGTTGACCAACAGCGAAACGTTTGTCAACAACGTATAAGTGATGGTGTTCCACATGCCATCTGCCTTGTGTCGAGATACGACACCTTGCACTTCATTAACCAGCATCCTCCACAGCATGTCCAACATGTTCGTCTTCACTCACAACACACCACGCCTACACAACTTCAAACATCGACAGGAAGAAGCTCTGTCGACCAATCCGTCAGCCAAGAACCATTGCTAATGACCAGTTCTCGCCATCTTGTTTTCAAAGCCACTTCCGGTGTCGAGTTGTCGTGTCGAGTTAGCATATATCCGTCAAGGGTCATGGCGGCGCGTGTAAAGAGCAACTTCTTCTTGAAGAACAGGACGGGGTTTGTCCGATGATGGATCAATTCATCTCAACAACCGAACCCGTTACAAGCAGGTGGAGTGTGTGTTGCATGTGCAGGGCGGAGGCGAATTAGGGACATGGTGATAACTGTCTTCGTAAGTTGTTTACCTTGTGCCTGACAGATCATCACTCGCCTGACGTCAGACGTTTGCCTTGAATTGAGATCCATGTACCATCTGTATCTGTCAACGAACAATTAGGGTGTAGATAGGTCTTCGATTAACTTACACCAGATGCGGGTAATAGTGAGTGAGTTTGGTTTAACGCCGCTTTTAACAGTATTACAGTTATATCGCGGCGTGTCAGCTTAATGTGGAAGGAGAGCCCGAAGTGATGCAGGTCTCAGACGTTTATCACTTTGGTGAAACCCACGAGCACGGGTATGGTGCTGACAAACCTAGAATCATTATCGGGGCGAACCGGGATTCGAACATACAATCGATGCGGGTAATAAGCCGTCTTGTTTTATAGGAGAACGAACGCATGACATTGATGTATTGATGTGGAATGTTGCCTGGTGTTAGGTCGCTATATGACTGAAATAATGCCGATGCGACGTTAAATTTTAACTCACTCACTCACTTATCTGGTGTTTCATTTAGGATCAATAGACCAAAGATTTTACAAAAAATGATGAAATTTTAAGCATCGTCTTTTATTATCCCACTTAGTCTGTTAACAAAGTTTGGCGGCGGCACATCTTTCTACGTGGACATCTAAGAGAGTTCATGATTCGCCTATGTTATATTGGGAGTCATTACGACTTTCCAGCTGATAGCCAAACAAATCAAAAATATTTCAGTTGCGTTTATTTCGGAATGACAAGATTACGTCAGTGAACAAAAACCATGAACAGCGACCACTTCCATAACCCGGTACCTTCAAAATCAGTACAATGATAATTATTGAAATAAAGATAAAACAGTTAACTTTTCAGTTCCTCTAAGTGTGGCTTGAGCCTCTTTCTACCGACAGACACGCAGGGCAGATTTGTTTAGCCACACATTACAGTTCAATTAAATAAAGTTCGTAACTGATCAGCTTAATTGAGTGAGTGAGTGAGTGAGTTTGTTTTACGCCGCCTTTAGCAATATTCCAGCAATATCACGGCGGGGGACATCAGAAATGGGCTTCACACATTGTACCCATGTGGGGAATGGAACCAGGGTCTTCGGCGTGACGAGCGATCGCTTTAACAACTAGGCTACCCGACCGCCATTATCAGCTTAAAATAGAATACCCTTAGAGTGAGTGAGTGAGTTGGGTTTAACGCCGCTTTTAACAGTATGCCAGTTATATCACAGCGTGTCAGCTGAATGTGGGAGGAAAGCCCGAAGTGATGCAACTCTCAGACGTTTACCACTTCGGTGAAACCCACGAGCACGGGTATGGTGCTGACAAACCTAGAAACATAATCGGGGCGAACCGGGATTCGAACTCACTATCATAGGTTTCTGGCGTGCCCAAGTGACGCATGCCCAAACAGCGAATTGCGGCGCCTTAGAATACTAGAAGATAATGATATACAGTAAAGCACACCAAAATGTACGGTAGTGACGTAAAATTCAGATAATATCGGGATGTGAGTTGTGCCCCGCCTTTTGTTTAAGAAATGCCGCAGTAATAATCAACATTTAACTAAATCATTTGACTTTTAGACTAAAAACCGGATTATGAGCTGGCACTTTTGTATTTAAAGTGGACCCCCTGTTTAAAAAAGGCGATGCTTCCCCGCTGAATCCGCGCTTGTCATTTAATCTGGGTGAAACTGGGTTTCAGTTCTGACGAGAGTACGAAAACACAGAAATAAAGAAATATAATACAATTTAATAAAACAACTGACCCCACTTTACAATTGCATATTGTTCGTTTTAAATGTTATTAAATAACTAAATGTGTAAATCAACAGAAAATAATTACAAAAAAGTCAACCACTTTCTGCCGATGTTCATGTACGCGGAATTTGTTGGACAACGTCAGATTTCCTTCCATAATAGGGCATGAGAGTAACATAACAAATTAGACTGCGCATGCGTGATGTGTGTGGTAAACCCCATGTCGTACCATCCATACAAATCCATGTACGGTCTTGACAGGTGGGTGTTTAGTGCCAGGTGGCAGATGTGACACATTGAGTTACCTCCCCTGATTGCAGTCAGTCAGTCCCGGGCTGTCGTTCTCAGGGAAGGTGGCGCTGTAACTCAGGGAGAATCCGCTGGAGAGATCAGTTCTTGATCTCCGGATTATGCCGAAGTCCCTCTCCGAACGGAGATCAGCTCCGATAACATGGCATACAAACCCCCTAATTTGTGACGTGAGTATTTGCAGTGAAGTCTAAATGTCGCGGAAGACCAGAAAGTTGACCAAATTGTGTTTTTAATTTTTTAATAACTTCTGCAATACCAATGTAAAACGACGGAATATACAGACATCCTGTCATGAAAAGGAAGTTATTATTTTGTGTATAAACCAGGAAAATCAGAATTGTGCAAATTCATTAATCCTTAATCATTTTGTCAAATGCATTGTGTTTAATGATGCATGGTTTTAAACTGAAAATAGAATACAGTAAACTACGGTTATAACGAACATGCTTATAACGAACAGACGGATATAACGAACTTACTTTTTAGTCCAGATCATTTGCTGTAGTTATGCTGTATATATGCTTATAACGAACTACGGTTATAACGAACTAAAAATTATAGTCCCTTTGAGTTCGTTATAACCGTAGTTTACTGTATTCATTTTTCGGAGACTTCCAGTTTGTTTTACATATAGTGAGTGGGTGAGTGTGATCTTATGCCGCTAATAATATTCCTGTAATATCCCCACGGGTGACACGAGAAAGTGGCGTTGCACATTGTACCCATGTGGGGAATCAAACACGTGCCATCGGCGTGACGAGCGAACACTTTAACCACAAGGCTACCACTCGAATGTGATATAATTAGGTTTGCCTTAAGACGTAACACTAAAGATTACATATCATGTGTTTGTATTTGCCTTGAAGGGTATTGAAGGACTTAAGTACTCACATGAAGCCAGTACACTTATGTGTTTAAGCCTTTTTTGTTAAAGAGCCTTTTCAACAAGTGAGTTTTTTACGCTCTGACATCCAAACATTTAATTCGGGTTTTGTTAGTGAATGAGTGAGTGAGTTGGCTTTAACGCCGCTTTGAACAGTATTCCTGTCGGCTTTCAGGACAGTATTCCGGTTACTGTAAATCTTGAAATTAACGCCAGCGTGAAAAATGCGAAAAATGCGAGTGGTCTTTGTTGGCATTAATCTAACTTCGCATTTATGTTTCCAAAATGACTATCAACAATAAGACGGCCTCACTGCACACTTTGGATAGCGGAAACCAACTTGATTATAAACACAAACAGTCGTACAAATTTGGAGACGCATTAATTTCAAGATTTACTGTATATCCCGGCATGTCAGCTTGACGTGGGCGTTAACCCCGAAGTGATGCAGGTCTCAGACGTGTACTACTTTTGTGACACCACGAGCTGGTATGGTGCTGACAAACCTAGAAATATAATCGGGGCTAACCGGGATTCGGGGCTTCTTATTGTCATTGTCAATGCGTATCCATTTTTTTCGTTCATAATGCATTTGTATGAACAAACACTGTTTCACTGTCTCACTGTTTCACTGTTTCACTGTTTTAGTACCAACCACTGAAATGGCAAACGGAATACAATTATGGAGGTTCACCGGGTCATTCGCCGATAGCCATGGCACCTTCTGGTCAAGGGTCAAGGTCACCAGCTTCTCAGAACGGGTCAAGGTCAGCGTCGTCGTTATTCCCTCGAATTGGGTCGGGTGGAAACCTTGACACAATCCCTGAAGATCAGTTTTTGGAGCGTGGAACAGACTTCCGATTTGTTGGCGGTGTGCGGAACCCAGTGTTTGAAATGAGTGACTTGCAGAATCCGTTTCGGTCCCAAAACAGACGTTATTCTGAAAGTGATCTGTTAGATGGAGACTTTCATCGGAACGCTCAGCGGAACGAGTCGCCTCATTTTCGGCGCCAACAGTTAAACTCTGATGAGAATATCCCAAGTGGTGATAATGATCGACAGAATAGGCGAAGAAGCATGTATGACCATGACCCTCGAAGTGACCTGCGCAATGACCTGCGCAATGACCTTCGAAATGATCCTCGTAATGACTATCGTAATTCCCGGAGTGATCTACGACCTGAATCTCGAATTGAACTGCGCCCTGACCTGCGCCCTGACCTGCGCCCTGACCTGCGCAGTGATTCTCGAAGTGATCTGCGTGGTGAGACTCGAAGTGAGGTCAGTGTAGGTGGAAAGAGTGCTAAGAGTGGACGCAGTGAGAGCATTATCAGCGGTAAGAGTGACGAGACAAAAATTACAACTCTCACAGCAAATAGTGACCGACGTCGCAGTGAGGCGGGGTCAAGGTCGGGCAAGGAACGTCGAACCAGCGCTACTCCAAGCAGGCGCAGCGGAGAGTCCGCCCAATCTTCATCACTTATTTCAAATAATAATAACAATAAACCCGAGCCGACTGCTTTAACCGCCAGCACTATTGAGATCCCTATTGAGTTCATAGAAACACCCGCAACCCGCATTAAGAAACTGTTCGGACCCCTTATAATGTGTGTGCTGGTTATAACACTGGCGGCCAGTCTTGGCGCCGCCATCTACTTCGCCACGGTCCTTAAAGGTGAGTCCCCAGTATTCTATACATGTTTCTGTCCCCAGGTTTAAGATATCAAGACTGCCTTTATGGTAGAGCATCTGCCCCGTGAGCGGAAGGTCGGAGGTTCGCGTCATCCCAAAAGACGTTAAAAAATGGCACTTGTTGTTTCCCTGCCTGGCGCTCGGCATTAAGGAGATACAACCAGGACTGGTCTGTTCGGAGTCTGTATACTGTGTCTGATTAGGGTTTCGATGTTAAACTGCGACACGGTATCTCAGTGGATAAGAGCTAAAAGTAAGGATTAGTACAAGCAGCCAAACACACATCCAAGCACACACGTGCATGTGCGTCGCTATACAAGTCCAATAATCTTTAAGGCGACGTTAAACCCCATATTCAGTTAGGCCCGACGAACTCTGTAATTCTATATCTGAAAACCAAGTACATACGCTCTACTTTTACTTTATTTCGTCATGCAAAAGCAATACTGTCAGATATCAGCAATGATTACAGCAATATCAGCGATAGGTTCAGCAATATCAGCAATCACTTCAGCAATATCAGCGATATTTCAGCAATATCAGCAATCACTTCAGCAATATCAGCGATATTTCAGCGATATCAGCAATCACTTCAGCAATATCACCGATATTTCAGCTATATCAGCAATCACTTCAGCAACATCACCGATATTTCAGCAATACCAGCAATCACTTCAGCAATGTCGGCAATAATGTCGGCAATATCTGCAATAATTTCATCAATATCAGCTATAATTTCAGCAATAACAACGATAATTGCTTCAATGTCAGCCATATTATCAACAATATGAACAATAATTTCCTTGCTGAGCATATTTAAAATCAAGCAAGAACTCAATAGAGTATGCTGTCTCAATCAACACAATACTTGCATCAACGAGTTGCCGCGTCCCGACGTAGAGGTGCCAGAAAACCATGACCCTGCCCGTCTTGGAAAACTTCTAAGATGTGCTTTACTAAGCCTTCCTCCAACACCCCCACCCCCACCCTAACACCCTTCCATCACATCAAGATAACATGCCATGACATAATTGAATTGAGTTAATCCACACTCACTTACTCACCGAATAAGGTGAAGGTGATGTGATATTAGGGTCGCGTTCAAGATAGTGGTCCTTATATAGCGACATGCGTGCCTGCGTGTGTCTGAACTAATTCCGATTTGATATTATTGAGATACCATGCCGCAGTTTAACATGAATACCCCACTCAGACACAGTATACTGACTTCGAGCCGACCAGTCCTTGTTTGGGCCCCTTAATGCCGAGCGCCAGGCAGTGTAACAACAAGTTTGTTTGGTTGTTTGTTGTTTAACGCCGCACTCAGCAATATTCCAGCTATATGAAGGCGGTCTGTAAAATAATCGAGTCTGGACCAGACAATCCAGTGATTGATATCATAATCATCGTTCCATGCTATTGGGATCGATGACATGCATCAACCAAGTCAGTGAGCCTGACCACCCAATCCCGTTAGTCGCCTCTTACGACAAGTATTGTCGCCTTTTACGGCATGGACCATCTATCAACGTCTTTTGGTGTGACACGACCGGGGATCGAACCCCCGACTTTCCGCTACCCGGGCGGACTCAATATCACTAGACCACGGATGCGATCCTTACTGAATGCAGTTACTGTGTTGCCAACATACACACGTATACATTCTAAGGGCAAGGGCGGACACGGGTGGCCCAGTCGTCTAAGGCGCCGCGATTCGCTGTGCAGAGTTGCGTCCCTTGGGCACGCCAGAAACCTATGATTGTGGGTTCGAATCCCGGTTCTCCCAAATTAGGGTTCAAGGTTTATCAGCACCATACCCGTGCTCGTGGGTTTCACCAAAGTGGTAAACGTCTGAGACCGGCATCACTTCGGGCTTTCCTCCCACATTAAGCTGACACGCCGCGATACAACTGGAATACTGTTAAAAGCGGCGTTAAACCCAACTCACTCACTCACTCTAAGGGCAGGCCGTTTTCGGTTGAAATTTTCCCAGACTTCATAAGGTTCAGTCAAATTGCCTCACATGGAGACAACACTCTTGTCCACGATACGTGAACAACGGTCACCGCTGGAGGCGACATAGACTCGGTCTAACGTGACCCGGTCAGTGTAATAAAGTCAGTTGTAACATCTCGGTCACTTGTCTAACGCGAGATAACGCTTGTTCTCGCGCGACCTGGTGACATGGTGAACAGTCACCGCTTTTTGAGATGTGGGACGATAGGAATAAATAAGCCCTTGTAAATAATAAACCTACATAAAGGTGCCACGTAAGCAGTCTGTCTGGCACAGCGTGTCACGTGGTTTTATGAAAACGAGGTCGTAACTCCGGGGTTATCGCAACAATGGAGTCTTCTCGCGAGTCCCGTACGTTCAGATTTCAAATTAATTCAGGACATTTTGTAACAAAACCTTGTAAAATTCAACCATCTTCATTACATTAAATGATTATATGTCCCTAGCGACCCACGCCTGTCGCAAGAATCGACTAAATGGATCGGAACGTAATGCTCGTTGACTTTGTTGATTGCATCGCTCCCAGTTGCGTGAATCGATGCCCATGATGTCAATCACTGGATAAACTGGTCGAGACTCGATTATTTACAGACCGCCGTCCTATATCTGGAATATTGCTTAAAGCGGCGTTAAACAACAATCACTGGATTAACTGGTCGAGACTCGATTATTTACAGACCGCCGTCCTATATCTGGAATATTGCTGAATGCGGCGTTAAACAACAATCACTGGATTAACTGGTCGAGACTCGATTATTTACAGACCGCCGTCCTATAACTGGAATATTGCTGAATGCGGCGTTAAACAACAATCACTGGATTAACTGGTCGAGACTCGATTATTTACAGACCGCCGTCCTATAACTGGAATATTGCTGAATGCGGCGTTAAACAACAATCACTGGATTAACTGGTCGAGACTCGATTATTTACAGACCGCCGTCCTATAGCTGGAATATTGTTGAGTGCGGCGTTAAACAACACATACAAAACCTTGGAGACGCGGGAGTATAAATGCAGGTTTTTGATTCTTCACATGGGTATAATTTGTAAAGCCTACTGTTGGCACCAACTCCATCATGTGGCTAGAATCTCGCCACATCTGTACAAAATGGCATAAATACACAAGCCACTCTCTCACTGACTTCACTGGCTCCACGACAACACGTTTACACATACGTTATAATGTAATTAAAGTACTAACATAAAAAAATGTAAATGAGATTTTTTTGAGAGGCGTATCGTGTATCCCATGCTTAGAACATCACTCCCATAAGCAATAAATAGGTTGACATTTATGGGATTTGTGCTAGATAATACATTGTAACGAACTATGTTGAGATGTATTTATCGAGTAGTAGTCGCTTTGTGGCTGCCAGTCACTTATGGCAGATGTCAATGCCACAACACTGCCCGGAGCTGCCGTGCTTGCTGTTCTACGTGCGTGGCAATGACATCTCACAGGCTCCTTACAGCGGCGACAAATGTAGTTTCGAAGGACGAAAACCGTGGGAGTTTTCTATACCACAGTTTAGGTTCCGAAAACTATATCCTTAAACGTTTTTTGATTCAATGATATTAAAATAATGGCTAGGGTACACGTGAGTAAAGTGTCGTGTTGACAAGCGAGTAAAACCACTCGGAACATTATGTAGGTTTTAAATAAATATAAATATGAACATTAACGCCAGAGATTAACCAGTCTCGATTATCTGACGAAACAAAGTACACTGGGCGCCTGGTAAAATAGTTGTGTCAAATATATGAATGGATCACTGAAAATAAGTGATAACACCAGGTGTTCGCGAAATGAGCTTGTCCTGAAAATGAAACTGACAGTATAAAAAATGAGGCAGATTTATTCTTGCCGGGCCAGCTGAGACACGCATAACTTCGGGCTTTCTACCAACATTGAGCCGACAGTGATATAAATGAAATATTGTTCAAAGTGGCGTTAAAGCTACCTCACCCACACAAATTAACTTAAATGTTCTTAATTTGAATGGTCGGAGGGGAGTCGGGATTAAAAAAACTTGGAGGGCGGTAAAATTGCGGTCTGGCGATATTGACAAGGAGGCCCTTTTTTAGTTCCCCCTTTCAATATCCCGTCACATTTTGAATATTAATACAAGAAATTAAAAAAACAAAAACAGCATGCAATTGAAATATCAATTTTTGTGTTCGTTTGTTGTTTAACGCCGCGCTCAGCGATGTTTCAACTACATGATGGTGGTCTTTAAATAATCCAGTGATTGACATCATGAGCATCGATCCACGCAGTTGGGATACGACATGCATCAACTAATTCAGCGAGTCTGACCACCAGATCCCGTTAGTCGCCTCTCACAAGCATAGAAATATCGGTGAATAGAGCATATGCTAATCTAGCTCATGTTTTATGAATCATTCATATTTAGAAATGTTGTGCTGCATCCTCTATAACCTACATATTTATCTATTTCTGTTTTCAGAGGCTCAACAGCAAACAATAGGTGAGAGAAACAATAATGTTTACATTTGTATCGGGCAAGTGTCGGGCAAAAAATCTTTGATGGTAGCTAACAATGAAACAAAACAAGACATGTTTTTTCGATGGTGATGTATTTGATATGGGTATCATAGTACCTCGTAACGTTTGTAATTTTTTGGTCCAGTCCAGTTTTCAAGTGTATGCTTTCTTTTGCCGAGCACTCTACATCGAAGCTTTAAACTTGTCAAGTCAGATAAATAAATGATTCTTTCATCATCTTTACTGACTTCAACAAATGTACCAACACAAATGTTCAGTAAGGATGAGAATTTATGGATGAACAACTTTTTTATTACAATTAAGAGCGACGTTTGGGTGTAGGCTCTAACACAGTTAGCAAGTGACTTGCTTGATAACGGTGTTAGAACCTACACCGAAACGTCGCTCTTAATTGTAATAAAGAGCGATGTTCATCCATAAATTCTTATCCTTACTTAGTACTCCAACTTCTAAATGCCTAACAAAGAAGTTATAAATGTTCAGTATTGATTTCTTTTACAATGCATATATTGTTTGTTACTAAAACATAAATTCAGTTCGTCCAAATATCGTTTTTTCCTAACTAATCAATTATTAATTAAATAAATGTTTTTTTCAGAGATTTTAAAGGCTCAGCTTGAGATGAGCATGTCGACTTCCGGCTTGAACGTTCAAACGCTGAGTTTACGGCAGAGGCAGAATCTTACAGATTCCTACTGCAAACAGGTGAGATACCTACGTCATAGCGAGGCCAACCAAACGTTGTCCTTGACAGAATCCAACATAGAGCCACTGTTAGATGATTGAGTGAGGTGTCAATAGTAGACAAACAGATTGGTATTTGTCAGCCTGGTGGAATGCAGACAGGAAAATAGTATATTTACATTTTGAAATGAATGAGCAACACCATTCTTAGCAATTTTCCAGCCTTTTCATAACTGAAGTGAGCTTCACACATTTTATAAATGTGGCAGTCGAACCCAGGACTTCGAACGCTTTACCCTTTTGGCTACCCCTCGTCCCTTAATATGAATGTGGAAAACCATTTATTTACAGGCCTACCTACTATGTCTGGACTGTAGCATTAAACAAACAAACACACAAACAAACATAAAGGTCACTTCATTTGATATAACCAACTGTTTTTTGCTGTAATTATACTGTATATGTGCTTATAACGAACTACGGTTATGACGAACTAAATTAAGTGGTCCCTTTAAGTTCGTTATAACCGTAGTTTACTGTAGTTAATCTTTCATAGCTGGTGGGTATTGCAACGCCCTTTCTTCTAATCGGGGTGTTCTTTAACTAGTTTTGGGTAGTATATTTGAAAAACTTTCTTTCTTTCACCAGGCGTTCCTAGATATTATTTAACAACTCATAGCCTTCACATCTCATCTTCCCGAAGCAAGCGTGTCTACTAGCCTATATCAAAGCCAATTTCTACCCTTGCCACATCAAGGCCACACAGGCGCCACCTCGTGTAGATCACGAGTTGTGTCCCTTGTAATGAAAACGCGATATCCAATCAGATCGCTGTTCTTAAAGATGGCGACTATCGTAGGCGACGGCATAGTCGACCAGATAACGAAAATATTCGCAATTTGATAAAAACATAGGCAATCGTTGTTTTTTTATTAAAAGATGAAAAAGACATATTCGTGTCAACAAAGACAAGCAGCGGTGAATCACTTTCGTACGAAGGTGTACCAGTCGTGGATGTTGATTTTGTGAAACGTTCTCTGATTGGACTAACGATATGTGCCATAGTCCAATCATATTTAGCACAGGAAAGTGGGCTTGATGTGGCAAGCGTCGAAACAGGACTTTGATAAAAAAAAAGGCCAGTGGACGCTCTTGCCTCGGGAAGATGTAAGTATTTAAACGTGAGATTAGCCTTGAGTACATGTTATTCGTCGGGCAGTTAATGGAAGACCTCGGGCTTCTGCAAATCATAATGCCCTGAAAAATAGTGTTACCCTTATTATAGTTAAAATGGATGGAATTTGTTATCAAATAAAAAGAAACAACAAAATCGGTTTTGAAACATTTACTTCAATCAACACAAATGTCACTGACCCACTTTTACAAATATGGAAACGTCTTGGAACAAATCAGATGACGTCACTATTGAACATAACGTCACTATCCCTATCCTATGACTTCACCTAACAACGGGCGTGATAATGGCCCGTCGTCAAGCAATATGAGGGCATTATCAAGTTACAGTGGCCCGCTCATTTTTGATAACATGCGGGGGGGTAATGATATTTCTATCCATTTTAGCTATAATACATGTTATTTGTCTTCACAGGTGGACACATTTTACAAAGAGAGTTCACTGTTTCAAGATACATATAAAAAATGCCAAGTGGACTCGATCACGTGAGTGACCTTATTTTCAATAAACGTTAATTTCATTTAAAATTTAACCTTTTCAAAATCAATTTTTTTTCTGCAAAGTTAGTCCTCACAATATTTCAGTGAGTAAAATTATTAAATCAGTAACTGAATCAACGTTTCCGCATCTTCCCGAGGCAAGGGAGTTAACTGACTGTAAAAGTGGAAAATTAACTTTTATAGTCAGTTAACTCCCTTGCCTCGGGAAGACGCGTTTCCGTGAATTGAGACTGGATGGTGCTTTATCCTTTATGGAAACATTTCAAGCACCTTACTAAATCAATAAGGGTTCAAAGTGCGGTTAACTCGAATCCGTTATCCCGATAAGTCGTTTAGGACGAATTAACTCTATGTATTGGCTCAACTGGACATATATTCCCGAGGACATCGATTTTTTAGAAATATAGTATTTATTCATTGATGTAGGCATATAAACAGTTTATACACAGGTCATCAGAGTAACAACTGGAGTCTTGGTGTGTTTGCATTGGTTACAGCAGTGCGGGCCATTGTCTTTTCAAACTTTCATATCATTCGTTCGCAGTGGATAAAGGCTAGATAGTCCCAGACGAATTCTGCGGTAAAATTACCAAATTTCTGCTGCAACAAACATAACTATTTCCCCCTCAAAAATAAATAGAAACTAAAAATTATTTATTTTTCTATATTTTTTTAATATCTTGCATTGATCCATTCCAAATCCGAAACGAGATAATTCGTCAAACTGTCATTATAGACAGTTATTATTGGTTAAGACAAAGAATAATGCAACTAAATATGCGTAGAGTCACTGATATTTATTTATCGTTAGGTGTCATCAATACCACGAGAACGTTTTTTCAAACTTCGTTTTATTGTAGGATTCATATTTAACATATTAAATGTTTGGACAAAATTCGATAGAAAAATATAGAAATTATGAAAATGAGTGTCTTGATTTGATGAAAAAGGGGCAAATTCCGTGATGTTTCTGCATTTCTGTGGAAAGTTACATTTTCTTCAAATCTTTCCGTAATCGTAGAATATCGTCTGGGGCTGTAGATACAAGCAATATCAATTCGTCATGGTTTCAGGAACAACAAGATTAAGTTCACTCTGTTCTTTGAGGATGAGGAGGACAAGGCAACCACCGACAACATTGTCGACGTCCTCAAGGCCCGCGCTACAGAGGACAGCAAATCGATGGTTCGTGACTCTTCCTTTAGGATTGTATCATTGTTGTTATAGTATAGCTTCTAGCCTTGTCGTAAGAGGCGACTAACGGGATCGGGTAGTCAGGCTCGCTGACTTGGGTGATGCATGTCATCGTATCCTATTTGCGTAGATCGATGCTCATGATACAATTCCCTGGATTGCCTGGTCCAGACTCGATTACTTACAGACCGCCGTTATATAGCTGGAATAATGCTAAGTGTGGCGTTAAACAAACGAAGAAACAAGGTATAGTATGCGGAATAATTATTTTATATATGCTACTCAAAAGACGTTAAAGGTCACCGACTTTTCATAAATTCATGTTCTTTAACTTCTTTTGAGTTGTATATATTGATAAAAATATGGTTCGTAATGAATCTGGACGTTTGCAAACCTTTCATTGGTGCAATTTGAAATGCGTTGATGTATTCTGATGTATACCAGAGAAACGGAGGGAATTATTCGTATTGTTTCCAAAACCAGCATGCAGCGTTAAAAGGTTCTTGTCTCTGTGTCTTAAACAGGTCCAGATAAACCAGTTGAAACTGGATATTGACAGTGCCAAGGTCACCGTAGAGAAGGTCAGTGATGATGAAGAATTTACGCCGACTTCTCCGCCTCCGCCCTTGTCTAAATCCCCCACGACGAGGACGACAACAGATGAGTCCACGTCAACTACACCACGGCCTCCGCCTACCGTGACTCCAGCTTCAGCACCCGTTACCCATCCACCCCAGTCAAACAGTAAGAACGTTATGTCTAGTTTCTCATGTATTAAGGCGGTGGGGGCGGTCGGGTAGCCTAGTGGTTAAAGCGTTTGCTCGTCACGCGGAAGACCCGGGTTCGATTCCCGACATTTGTACATGTGATATTGTTGATATATTGCTAAAAGCGGCGTAAAACCATACTCACTTACTCATGTAGGCGGTGTGTATATGAGTGAGTGAGTGAATCAATGAGTACGGTGATTACGTGTTCTCGATAGCATTGAACCAATCAGATAAACTGAGTATGACGATCGGGGGCACAGGTAGCCCAGTCGTCTCAGGCGCCGCGATTCGCTGTGCCGAGTTGCGTCCCTTGGGCACGCCAGAAAACTATGATTGTGGGTTCGAATCCCGACTCGCCCAGATTATGTTTCTAGGTTTGTCAGCAACATATCCGTGCTCGTGGGTTTCACCGAAGTGGTAAACGTCTGGGACCTGCATCACTTCGGGCTCTCCTTCCACATTAAGCTGACACGCCGTGATATAACTTGAATACTGTTAAAAGCGGCGTTAAACCTACCTCACTCACTAACTCACGGTATGACGTTCCGGAAAATATGCAAATGAGGTCACCTTGTAGGAAATACCATTAAGGTGCCTCGATGCAATGTCTGGTAGATAAATAAGTGATTGACTGACGTTCCCAATAGGTTTAGATCGTTTTTCTCGTGTTTCTGCAGCCAACAGTGACGGCAAATCCAATAGCACTACATGAATGGGGCGGTTCACTCAAACATTGTATTCATACGCAGTTGCTTAAGTGTCATTGAGTGGAAATGTCTTAAACATCGATTTTAGAAAAATAATGACATCGTTCGATCGTACATATAATATATTAAGAATACAAAATGTGTATTAAACTCCCATGATTCAATTTTTATTCCAAACATATGATATATACCTAAGAACTAAGCGACGAGTGGGAGTTGTTTATCGTATAATAAAAGAGAGAATAACTGCGCAGCCCTGTGTGGTTTATTCTACCGGCAGTGTTTTATTGTACGATAAACAACTCCGACTCGTCGTTTATGAGATGTAAACAGTATGTGCAGTCTGTTTAAGGATGATAAAATGCATAAGCGTTAAGAAATATTTACCAGTATTCAAATAATGATGACTCCCTCTATCGAATCCGACCGCGGCAATGGCGGACAAGTCCATTTTATGCACAGGTGGGTATGTCCCGCATATTTTCACGATCCTCACGTCGATTACCTAAACCTTTTCTCCCAATACCGATTGTCATATCTCTCCCGCTTTGGGATGCGATCGTTCGGCCATCGCGTTTATCTGCGTTGCCCAGCTACATCTATGGGGAACAACTGACTAGACATTCACCTCTCAAAAATAACATCGTCATATATACGACGTCATCAAGTTGCAAGCGCATGTTCGATTCTCCAGAAATAACGTCATGATAGAAAAATGTTATCGCGTAGCTATCTTATATGGTGAAATCAACCACGCTTCGTTCTTCATTGTTCTTTCCGACGTATGGCGTAGCTATTTTACATAGTGAAATAAACAACGCTTCATTCTCCATTGTTCTTTGCGATGTATCGCATAGCTATCTTATATAGTGAAATAAACCACGCTTCTTTCTTCATTTTTCATTGCGACGTATCGCGTAGCTATCTTATACAGTGAAATAGACCACGCTTCGTTCTTCGTTGTTCTTTGCGATGTATGGCGTAGCTATTTTACATAGTGAAATAAACAACGCTTCATTCTTCATTGTTCTTTGCGATGTATCGCATAGCTATCTTAAATAGTGAAATAAACCACGCTTCGTTCTTATTTGTATTTGTATTTGTACGACGTATCGCGTAGCTATCTTATATATAATTATAATCTATAGGGATCACGTGTCAGCTTCCTATGAGAGAAAGCCCTGAAGTGATGCAGGTTTTGGGCGATTACCGCCTAAAACCACGGGAAATGCGTGCTGACAGACTTGAAGTATTATTCATAGCGAAAATAGTCCTAACTCACTTACCCCAAATATCGTAACTGTAAAAAAAGAACATACTGCAGTATTTCTGTAAAAAAATTTGAATACACAAATCATGAGAAATGTGGGTATTTTCCAGCACCCGACCCATGTGTGGGCAAGTCGGGAGACTACCTACAGCATCCCCGCCAGTGCAACCTCTACATCCAGTGCCACAACGGAGAGAGTGTGTTATTTACTTGTCCGACTGGCACAGTGTTTAACATCACGCTGAAAGTCTGCACCGTCAAGAAGGACAACATACAGTGTACTGGTACGAATATACACACTTTCTAGGGTATCGGACAAAGAAGGGTTGTTGACAAGGGTGCCGTTGTACAAAACAACCTTAGCGCTACGATCGTCGTAAGTCTCTGTTAAGGTATGAGAGTTACGATCCCCTTAGCGCTAAGATCGCTTTGTACAACGGAAACCTGGGTTATGATCGTCGTAAGACTTTGTTAAGGTACGGGAGTAACGATCACCTTAGCGCTAAGACCGCTTTGTACAACGGGTGCCGTTGTACAAAACAACCTTAGCGCTACGATCGTCGTAAGTCTCTGTGAAGGTATGGGGGCGATAGGGTAGCCTAGTGGTTAAAGCGTTCGCGCGTCACGCCGAAGACCCGGGTTCGATTCCCGACATGGGTACAATGTATGAAGCCCATTTCTGGTGTCCCCCGCCGTGATATTGCTGGAATATTGCTAAAAGCGGCGTAAAGCCAAACTCACTCACTCACTGTTAAGGTATGGGAGTTACGGTCACCTGAGCGCTAAGATCGCTTTGTACAACGGAACCCTGTTCTGTCAGTGTTATGTTGATATTTTGAAAAATGGAAAGTTTGAAAGTTATAACCTCATCGATAATGTCTTCCTGTGATATTATTAAATTCCTTGTGTAGCCCCGAGCGGATTATTCTCCTTGCTCTGCCTGTAAGATAAACAACGACCACGAGTCGTTTATTCCTTATATGGGATATCAACAATTTGTGCAGCCTTCTTAAGGATGTAAATAAATTGTACAAGCTTTAAAAACAGTTACCGTATTTAAATCATGATGACTCCCTGAATACAATCCGACCGCAGCAATGTCTGACAATTCCATTTTATGTACTCTCACAATTTCACGTCAATGATCCTCACCTTTTCTCCCAATGCCGATTGTCATATCACCTCCCAACTTTGGGTGTCCAGCTATATCAATGGGGAACAACACACTCTAGACACATCCCTCTAAAAAATAACGTCGTCCCATTTTCGCCGTCATCAAGTTGCAAGCGCTTGTTCGAATCTCCAAACATAACGTCCCGATGGAACAATCGTGAAATAAACCACTCTTCGTTTTTCATTGCTCTTTACAATATATCGCGTCGCTAGCGTATATTATGAAATTTAACATTAACCATCATATTATGAGTTGATGATGTCACGAACATTGACAGTCTGCGAAATCTGCCACCCTCACTCATTCACTATTTCATATTTGAACTATAAAATTACAGAAGCGCATTAAATAAAAGCGACAATAACCTTTCCATATTCAAAAGATATCTCTGCCAAAAGTACGATCCCGACTATATCATGAGAATGTATATGAATCACTATCAAATAGTGATACCAGTGTTAAACGTGAGCTTATCCTGCCCCACGGGTGGAACCCGCCACAAACACATGCTTGTCAATGGTGCGTCTAGTTTGGAAATGCAACCGCTCCAGACCCACAATTTAATAAGGTTGGCATCATGCTATATGCTGCGTAAAATCACCCTCACTCTCACTCTACAATATTTGAAAACAAGACCCGTGAAGAACCCGGATAGAACAGATTTCAGCAACCCATGCTTGCCGTAAAAGGCGACTATGCTTGTCGTAAGAGGCGACGGGATCGGGTGGTCAGGCTCGCTGACTTGGTTGATGCATGTCATCGTATCCCAATTGAGTGGATCGATGCTCATGATGTCAATCACTGGATTGTCTCTGTTCAGAAACGATTATTTACAGACGCCGTCATATGGCTGGAATATTGCCGAGTGCGGCGTTAAACAACAAACAAACAAATGAACTCCTTAATCACAGAGGCCCGTTATGGCTGTCCCTCGCCGAAATACGATTGGAATAATTCTGAAAAATCTGCGTACAATGCCCTCACTCATTTATTATAAGATGTGGGGGGACGGGTTGCCCAGTCGTCTAAGGCACCGCGATTCGCTGTGCAGAGTTGCGTCCCTTGGGCACGCCAGAAACCTATGATTGTGGGTTCGAATCCCGGTTCGCCCCGATTATGTTTCTAGGTTTGTGAGCACCATACCCGTGCTCGTGGGTTTCACTGACGTGGTAAACGTCTGAGACCTGCATGACTTCGGGCTTTCCTCCCACATCAAGCTGAAACGCCGTGATATAACTGGATTACTGTTAAAAGCGGCGTTAAATCCAACTCACTCACTTTTATAAGATGTGAATTTTCCACTTGTAGCCAATCCGTGGGACCCGTGCAAGTCAAAGAGCAAGCAACAGTACCACCCCTACCCGGAGGACTGCATGCTGTTCTTTCAGTGTCAACACAACAAATCAATAGTTCGAGTGTGTCAGAAAAACACCATCTTCGACCCAGAGAAGCAGATCTGCGTCCCCCCGTCCCCCAATGTCAGGTGCCCTTCCAGTTCCGCCCCCTCGCCTCAAGCCAACACCGCGCCTCAAGCCACCACCGCGCCTGCAGTCGTCAATCACGTGACAGGAAAGGCAAATGGACCCGGAACCGGAAGTACGACTACCCCGCCACCTATACTCTACCCAGAAAGGCCAGGTGGGTGAGGATTTCAGTCGTTGCAGAGACCATAGTATAGATTCTATTGTATGGTCTCTGGTCGTTGTCATGTGGTTTTTTTGCAAAGAAACATTCACACCGTGGTTTATAGTGTTTACACGTTAACCTTCAGTATACCCGATCCCTATAAAATTCCCGTTTATAATTGTTTAGAATGGGTTGTAATAATGTGTCCAACCTCGATAATTAAACTGTTTTAAGGGCTTAAACAAGGACTGGTCGGCTCGGAGTCATTGTATTGTTTCAGAATGGGGTATTCATGTTAAACTGCGTTATGATATCTAAGTGGGCTAGTTCGGACTTGTAAAAGCATTTTCTGACTCTCGTTTGGAGAAAAACCGTTCAAATTAATAATGCAAGGTTAGAGAGGCATGCTCTTGATCGGAGTCATTTTACAGCTAATTTTTGAATTGTATAAAACTTCCATTTGAAGATGTTGTATTTTTGACAATTATTGTGTAAATCCACGTGAATCTTATTAGCGTTTGCGAATTTTGCGAAGAAGGAGAAAGTGTACCCTATTTCGTATTTGTTGACACACATCAACCGTCACTGATCAAGTTGGATATAAAACATATGTTAGCTCACCTGGACTGAAAGGCTATGTGAAATGATCACGTCACAAGTCGCCGTTATTAACTTGTTTCATTTTCAACGTCTTTTCCGAAATGGATTCAGCTCGAATTTATTGTGGATGTCCGTTACTGAAAGACGGTTAAAGTTTGTTCAAGGCATTAAAAAAATTAAATGTCAATGTGGCCACATGGTAGCCATCTTTTGTTTAGAAACCAACGCTTTTTCTCAAAAACGTAAATGATTACATGCCTTAAACTGGAGAGATGGTCACTATATAATGTGAAATGCTTGTTCGAAGCATTTCGATTGGATATCAAATATGAAAGGCATATAGCTATTTCTGTCAATTACATTTTGTTCCAAATATAATGAAATTGAGCACATGTGTAGCTTTTGATCGTTCTCTTAAATTCTCTCAAATGCATATTGACTTATTCCCTGAACAGGCTGAAATTATTTACCGCACTCCGCATTATGACGGCGGTCTGTAAATAATCGAATCTGGACCAGACAGTCCAGTGATTTACATCATGAGCATCGATCTACCCAGACTTGAAGCTGAACGTGTACGTTGTATGGCATCGATGACTTGGTTGATGCATGTCATCGTATCTCAATTGCGTAGATCGATCGCGATGCTTATGATGTCAATCACTGGATTGCCTGGTCCAGACTCTATTATTTACAGACGCCTTCAGATAGCCTGTAAAGTGCGGCGTTTAAGAACAACAACAACAGCAACAGCAACAGCAACAACGCACGCAAGGGACGTTCCCAATACCATGACAGTACATGGACCAGGCCGCTCAACAATATTCATTGCAGTTCCATGCATAGCGGTAACCGGATGGAGGATGGCTTAATGGTTAAAGCGTTCGCTTGCTATGCCGAAAACCCGGGTTCGATTCCCCTCATGGGTAAAATGTGTGAAGCAAATTTCTGGTTTCCCCCGCCGTGATATTGCTGGAATATTTTAGAGTAAAACCATACCCACTCACTCACTCAATCAATCATCGTGGTCACAAGGCAGATGATCATTTATTCATCGCTTAGAAAACTTCATAAATAAATAAAAATGTACTCTTTTCCAGATTACGACTCAACTCCTTGTAAGGAGGGCACCAATGGCGGACTGTACCCAGACCCAACTGACTGCAGTCGCTACATCCTCTGTGAATTCAAGAATGAAAGAAACATGTCATGTCCGAAGAATCTGTACTTTGACCCCAAGATCAACGTCTGCGTACCTGCCAAGAATGACTTCTACTGCCCTGACATCCGACCTTGTGAAGGTCGCGACGAAGGGTTTTTCCCCCACCCTCGAAAGTGCAACAAGTTTATCATGTGTAACGATGGGAAGGAAGTCATACAGACTTGCATGCACGACCTCGTTTGGAATCCACGCGTGAACTCTTGTGTTCCTAAAACGAACTCCGTCAGTTGCCCGGATGAAGACACGTGACTATGACTAAAATGATGACGTCACTCTGATGTGTATCTGTGATAGAACACTAGTTAGAGCGGGACTCTAGCTTTGATATATTGTTCCGTGTTTTAGTATGTTCGTTGTTCAATGAATGTTCTGTATTGGCAGTCTTCTGAGCAGGGTCAGTTGTGCTTGAATCCTTACATTCTTGTCATACAGTACAGTGAATCACAGCTGATGAACTTCGTGGAGGCGCCGGGTTAAAACGGTCCACGGCAACCTATGCTGGTCGTAAGAGGCGATTGAGTGGATCGGGTGGTCAGACTCACTGACTTGGTTGGTTGCGACGGCGTGTATCGTTCCTCATTATATCAATCACTAGATTGTCTGGTCCAGACTCGACTATTTACAGGCTGCAACAAGCACACACGTACGCACACACACGCACGCACACACACGCACACACACACACACACACACACAGACGGCTAATTGTACCAAAAGTTGCTACAACACGCAAATGTACAAATCCAAATGTATGTACTACAGGTTGTCATGAGGTTGTCATGGCGACAACCATGTTACCAGGGTCAACAGCACAAAAGAAAACTATCGTCAACACCGAGCAGGACAAACAAAGTCAAGAAACAAATATCAATATCTTTTGAATAATTGATGCTATTTATCTTCATAGATCTGTACAAACTTTCTTTTGTATGACAATCTGTTACGGTTCAATGATTTGTGGTACATTGTCTTTATGAACAAATATCTGAGTTATATATCCCAATTTATTAAATGAACCAGTCCGAGGTTTTCGATGACCCTGTCAAGGTTCAGCGACTAATGTATGTATGCATATTGTTTATATGTTCCTGGGTACAATTTAATGTATTTGTTATGTTCTTTGACACTGTTTCTATTTATGCAATAAAATCTCTGAGTTAACCTGGTGTTGGTTTTCTATCACAAGACGCTGCTCACGCTCGGCGACCTTGACCCCAGAGTTTTCCGGTCATGCCCCGCACTGACACACACCACGTGACACACCGTCATCACCACGATAATTCTCATCTCGAATAGGTCGTCTTATAATACTATTGATATGCACCTGATCGTCTTACAATATTATTGATATGGTTCCTCTTATATTACTCTTGATATCACCTGGTTCGTCTTATAATGCTATTGATATCACCTGTTCACCCTTATAATTCTATTGATATCAACTGATTCGTCGTATAATGATACAACTAATAACATAGTTCGACTTATGATACGACTGATATCACAAAGTGCGTCATGTAATGACACTACGGATATCTCATGGTTCGTTTGATAATAATACGCCGGATATCACAATTCGTCTTTTACTAAAAGAACTGATATCGCATTGTGCATCTTATAATGATACGGCTTCTATCACAAAGTGCCTCTTACAATTATACTAAGGTTAATACAAAATGCGTCTTACAATTAAACTATTGACACTAATTTATTACGCGCTAAATCCCGAGTTGAAACGCGAAAGTTAGGCTAGAAATTGGGTCGAACACAACTAACTTGTGACATCAGTGAGAGAGGTGAAGTGAGGTGAGGTGAAATGGGGTTTAACGTCGCGTCCAAAATTATTGCACTTATATAGCGACGTGCAAACACGTGTGTGTGTGTGGCTGCTTGTACTAGTCCGGAGTGATGCCGATTTCAACATGCCGCAGTTCAACATGAATACCCCACGCAGACACAGTAAACTGACTCCGAGCCGACCAGTCCTTGTTTTAGCCCCTTAATGCCGAGCAATAAACAGGGTAACAACAAGTACCATCTTTTAACGTGTTTTGGTATGACGCGGCCGGGAATCGAACCCCGGAACTTCCGCTCTCCGGTCGGACGCTCTACCACTAGACCACGGAGGCGTTCGTGACATCAGTAAATAACCACAAAAGATCAATGAACAATCAACAAATTATATTGTCACACATGATTAGGTTTACAGAAATACAAGGCAATACAGTGGATCAGATATGTGGCAGCAACAATAATGAGTGAGTGAGTGAGTTGGGTTTTATGCTGCTTTTAACAGTATTCAAGTTATATCACGGCGTGTCAGCTTAATGTGGGAGGAAAGCCCGAAGTGATGCAGGTCTCAGACGTTTACCACTTCGGTGAAACCCACGAGCACGGGTATGGTGCTGACAAACCTAGAAACATAATCGGGGCGAACCGGGATTCGAACCCACAATCATAGGTTTCTGGTGTGCCCAAGGGACGCAACTCTGCACAGCGAATCGCGGCGCCTTAAACGACTGGGCCTTATACACAAGTCAGTGCCCTCCCGAAAATGTCAAGCGGAGTTTGGACTGGAAACACCAAGGGAGGTCACTCTATTTTACTGATTGTGAAGGTCATTACCAAAACACGATATTTTACAAATCAAATATATTGCTACCACTTTCACATTTTCATAAATACACTGATATCCGTACTGCAAACTAACACATTATAAATCTGAAGAAATTCTGGTAAAATTACATCACGTTTGTGGCATAATATTAGATAGCTAGGCGATAAATCGCAAAGAACAACGAAGAACGAGGCGTGGTTTATTTCACGATTAAACGTTGTTCTATTATGATGCCATTCTGGAGATTCGGACATGCGCTCGCAACTTCATGACGACGCAAATTGGACGACGCTTTATTTGAGAGGGTAGTGAGGTGTTCCTATGATGTAGCAGGTAAAAACACTGGCCGAACGATTGCACCCAAAATGGGCGAGATGTTACAATCTGGGTGAAATGGTACAGCTACCCGACCGCCCCTATCCTAAAAGAGGCTATACGTTATGTTAATATCTCACATATGATATATACGACTCGTGGACGTGCGTACCTCGTAGTTTATTCTCCCTGCAGTGTACGATAAACAACCACCCCTCCTCGTATTTCTTAATTCTTAGATGCTTTGCTTAACGATCAAAGACACCGACATAGAGGTTATCACGCGAGTGTGTTTGGGGATGGTAAATATCCTACATTAGGAATAAACATTGTATTTAGCGAGCCTTGGCGAGCTAAATACATAGTGTTTATTCCTAATACAGGATATTTACCATCCCCAAACACACAAGCGTGATAACCTCTTTATCATATAATTTCATTCTTTAATTCTGTGCTTCAAAATTTGCATTCCTTGTCACAAACATTACCGAAACATTGCGAGTTTTCCTGGAATGCGCGCATTAATATTTATTTCGTCACAGGGTAAGTGATGTGTCAGTCGGACAGTGACAGTAGCCAATTTAGTTCCAACTGAAATCTGTTTCTTATACAGTGGCGAAGCAGCATAAACGCAAAACAACAATCCTTGTTTTTAATTGCCTTTCGCGGCAATCCATCGGTCTGCCCTTTGTCAAAGGGAAGCTACTCTAACTCTAGTCTATGAGACGCCACGGTCAGACGTTGACAGTCGGTGTCCTGTCATAACGTTAAGAAGTGTAGTCAGATGTACACACATCGACAAAACGAAACAAGGTAACAATTCAAACATATTTCGGCCAAATCCAACTATTTTAATTTGTGGAGAAGGTTTCAAGCCGCAGAGGTCTACGAGCACAGATATGGCTACTGATCCTGCTTGGCTAGGCCTCGTGCCCTCGCAAAACTGTTTCAAATTTGGACAAATCTCCAAAGTTGCCAAAACTTAGCTACGTCACAGTTAGACACTGATTTTCAGTATATTAGACTGTTCTTTTGATAATGATAGCAATTATCCCTGTAGTTTATCCAGATTCCCGTGGTTAATTCTCACTCGATCACCGAATGACGAGGGCGACGCCATGTTTGTTTATAAACAGTGAAAGTAGTCCCTACTTGACCTTTGAAATTTGCATCTCTATCCGCATATGACCCCAACGGATATTGTTTTTATCCGTTGGCTTTATCCTGCCGAGAAACCTACCCATTATATGATAAAGTTCTTTATCCAACGATGTAAGATAGCTACGCGATATATCGCAAAGAACAATGAAGAACGTGTGTGTTTTTTTCACGATAAAACATTGTTCTATCATGACGTCAGTTCTGGAGATTCGAACATACACAACTTGATGACGTCGTAAATTGGATGACGTTATGTTTGACCCCCAAACTTTAGTGGTGTTCTATTAGAGTAGCACACGTATATAACGAACACGGATAGAGCGAACAAACGGATACAACGAACTGTTAAAAAATCCCCGATTTATCCCCAATATAATATCAAATAGACATATAAAATGTACGTATATAACGAACTCTCTACAGCGAACTAACAGATACAGCGAACTGATATCTGATCACCGACAAACCCATCACCCTCCTTTGCCGATGCCAATAAGGCTCTTGCAACTCTAAAGATGTCTTTGAACACTCAAATATCAACAGAGGTGACATCATTTGACAGTTTGGCTGACCTCAACGATGCGGTTTCACGAATGCAGTCAGCGAAACGAGTCCAGAGCAAAATCTCCCCGTATGTTAATCGTAAATTGATAAATATGTTTACATGTTTGATAACAATGTTCTAAAAATGTTATTAATTGAATTGTATGTGTAAAACGTAAAGTTGCACAATTGTTGGAACAGCCTTTCAGTTAGCCCTGTTCCAGGATTTTCAATTTAGGGAGATATTTGATTTATCCGTCATCCCTTAGTTTACTGGTGAACCCTGATAGAGCCACCATCCATCCATCAGTTCCGAGGTTACCTTCGACATGTGTTTAAGCTTGGAAGTTGGAGACTCTTTTGAGCTGTCTATATGTCTAATAAATCAGATGTATATTATGATATACATATTCTCAGGACATATATTGGAGTTATTTATGTACTTGATTCATGTTTGGCTAAATACGAATCAGAGACAACATGACGTTTTGACAAGTGAATGATAATCATGTGTCAATTTACACATGCCCGAGCCTCGTTTATCCGGAATACTATATCTTCATTCTTTCATAACCGGCCTGGACCCATTCGGCACCATAACATCGTTGCGAGCCTGATTCGAACAGAATGAGGCTAAAAATAGCCGTCCAATAAAATTACTCCCATGGGCGAGAGAAATTCTGTGCTATGTATGTGATTGGAGTAGGAGGTTGTGTCCGAAACGAAAATATGTGTAAATTGACACATGTACATATCATTGATTGTCAGAATGTCATGATTTTATATATCAAGTTCCTGTTTAAACCTACCATGAGACGCAACTTGTTCACGACTGGGTTCTGTCTACTGTAACCTGGAAGTATTGGTTTGCATCATGAACAAAACATACGGAGGAGGAATGACAGGAAACCCAGTTCAAACACTGACCGTCCTGAATGAAAGGCACTTTATATATACAGTAAAGTACGGTTATAACGAACTCAAAGGGACTACAAATTTTAGCTCGTTATAACCGTAGTTCGTTATAAGCATATATACAGCACAACTACAGCAAATAGTCGGGACCAAAATAGTAAGTTCGTTATATCCGTAAGTTCGTTATAAGCGTGTTCGTTATAACCGTAGTTTACTGTACTATTAAAAAGAAGCTTAAGAGCACCCGATTCTTTCATATTAATTATTAATAGGAACACATGGGGTGTTCTGTACACTAAACTACGGTTATAACGAACTCAAAGGGACTACTAATTTTAGTTCGTTATACCCGTAATTCGTTATATGCATATATACAGCATAACTACAGCAAATAGTCGGGACTAAAAAGTTAGTTCGTTATATCCGTCAGTTCGTTATAAACGTGTTCGTTATAACCGTAGTTTACTGTTCTTGTTTTAGGTAATATAAATAGGACATGACAGGAATTATTCCATGTTTTGTACATCTGTGTTGGTGTGAATTCACTCAGTATAGGGACCACGTGACAGGTCAAGTACCAGTGTTGAATTAACTTGCTTGATCTGAAAATATACTTTGTAGGCGTCGGCCGATGGCAACGTTAACCCCGACTATTCTTTGTTGTTTAACGTTGCCAAATATTCCAGACTGGGCCAAACGGGAGATTGATGTTGTGAGCAAAGATCCACGTAGCTGGGGTACGATGACACACAATCAATCAAGTCACCGAGCTTGACCACCCGGTTATTATCGCAGCCTCCTACGACAACATGGGGACAATTCTAACCCGGAATCCCAACGGATCTAACGTCACCGCCTCTTCAGCAGATGCGACAATACAACCACAACTACAACAACAGGGGCGGTCGGGTAGCCTAGTGGTTAAAGCGTTCGCGCGTCACGCCGAAGACCCGGTATCGATTCCCGACATGGGTAAAATGTGTGAAGCCCATTTCTGGTGTCCCCCGCCGTGATATTGCTGGAATTTTGCTAAAAGCGGCGTAAAACCATACTCAGTCAGTCAGTCAGTACAACAACAACTACGACAACGACGAAAACAACAGTAGGATCATTTTTATTTACAATCGTAATACCGCTGACAAATATAAATGTATAAACTATACTCGGTATATATTGTTGACTTGACTTAGATAAATATAAGTTTATATTAGAAATACAACAATGTACAAACTATAATAAATATATCAAAAATGAAACATTTCATAATGGAACTGCATAAAAAATGACATTAGTGGGAAATTGACTACATATCTTGTAATATTTACTGTTGCCTGTAGCGATTAACTCGTCATTTTGGTAATATTGTAATAACACCATTCCATCACAAGACATTATATTGAGATATATGGTATACTCGCCACAACATCAATCTCACTTCAGACAGTGTACGTACAGCTGTTTATGTCTGAGGAAATTATATATTTCAATAATAATAGCACATTTCGTCAGCGGAATGTACACGTGGCTGAATCGCTTGTTTGATGAATTATAAGGAAATCAGCCCAATTAGTTGTCATAAAACATTCCAAAACGTAATCTCACGAAAAAAAGAGTAATATATTCCTATATCGAGTACATAGTTCTAAAAACCTTCTGTGGTTTGCATAAAACATAAATAAGGGCCGATCATTTAATATACTGTTCAAGCGAAAACAGTTTTCCTAGTATTCCCTGGATCAAAAGATTAACCCTCACACCGTCACTAACATGTGATAAAGCAAAATTAATTCACCAAATTCCCTTATAATTTCGATTCATAAAGTAAATACGTTTATTTTTTTAACATTTTTAGCAAAATTGCCGCTATATCTGCGGCAGAGACAAACATTTATTCCATAATATTCAATATTGGTACAACGAAACTTGGTCTTTATACTGGCGACTGCAAACTCACTCTATCGGACACATTCGTTACCACTCGCCTCTTTCCGTAACCTGCAATAAGACTCGTCCCCCTATCGATGAATGTAATGTGCGAAAATACGACAAACCAATAAGAATGCGCGTATTATTTCAAGTTCTTCGTCAAAGAATAACTTAGATATAATTTTTGATTTTACATATGTCTTGTATCTAAAAATATACCTAATACACAGTTAAATGTGTTCAATCATACTGTATAATTCCGTACGTCCCGATGTGCTCTAAATTGCATCTGAAATATACATAATATATTGGGAAATATATGTGAACCATAACGCAACGAGTTGGCAATTGCTTTAGGTATGCCCGTTTGCGCTAAGACGGAACCCGGTCGCACAAATGGCCATGAGAGGGGCACGAGTCGATATTCGGAATGTCCCGGAACAACACAAGTTGGTCACGAATTTATCGGACACTAACACCATCGCCTGCTATGCACTATACAGATATATCATTTATATAGCTGGCTTTCATCATGATCCTGTGCTTAAGCGTTAAACATTTTTTTACAAAGAGGGAGGGAGTTGGTTAAACTGAAGCGAGTTATGATACATCGGTATTGCTTAAGCTACAGGAAAGACGGTACAGGAAGGTACACTGAGAGCAGCTCCCGAGACAACGCTATGTACATAACCTGATACATAAATTTACAATGGCCAGACAGTAACAACTGTTGTATAACGGTAAAAAATAGAATATGTCATCAATATCTAGCTGAATGAGTTATTATGAATGAGCGGATGAGTGATCGACTGAATACTAATATAATTATATAGACACTACCACCGAAAACTATTCCGATAATGATCTGTCACGATTTACTTTTCTAAACCAGAGCAACAACCACCCTTAATCAACATGCCTTGCACGTGCAGCAGTCCCGTGACCACAGATAAATAAATACACCCCACGTGACCAAATGTCGATCTTTCATTGGACAAGGTACGTAGTTGTGCTGTGAGCTGGCCGAAATCTCTTCTCCCTGTTCATTGTGAACATGCTAAAGCATTACAGTATGTACAGACCAGAATTTATATTCGGTATGTAATAAAAAATACTTGAGTTCTAAAAACTTATTTTCAGGTAAAACACTATTTGCTATGTGTTTCTTTTATTTCAAGTGATATGCAAATATCCATTAAAACACATTTTTCGATACCCTGTGTCTCTTCATCTAACTTTTACCAAAAACAATGACAAAATGAGCAAAATTTCAAAATCAGTTATGGTTGCTAGAATTTGTTAAAAATGTCAGCTTATATTCTAAAAATATTCATCTCATGCTGCCAAAGGGAGGGGTGAAAACAAAGGCTCTGTGAGTGAGGCGAACGACCCCTCAGGACAAAGAGGGCGTGTCAGTGACAGAAATATCCGTCCTCGAACGTCCATTACAATTGACACACGTGACCTGGGGGCTTCAATATACACATTCTGTACACAGCGTCCAGGATCTGACCTGGGGCACAGGTCATCTCCATGGCAACGCCGCCATTGCAAAGGTAGAACTTGTTGCACTGACTCCGGTGTGGTTCGATGGTGTTGAAGGCTCCAGGCGGACATGGGTTCGAACCTGCAGTAAACAACAAATATGGAAGGTTCGTTGTACAGAATGACTGTAAATATATGAAATATAATATAGCTTCAAGGCATAGCCATTTGCTTATGGTTCGATGACGAGCAGTTTTTCCCTGCGGTATGGTATTGTTTGTGTGTGTATTTGTGTGTCGTTTTTGCCGCAGTCAGCCATTTTCAAGCTATTTCGTATCAGCCTGTAAATACTCGAGTCCCATTTCGCCTAGGTACGATGACCCACACAACTGTCAAAGTCACCGAATCGACCCAACACATGTATTTACGTCGCTTCGTTTGTTTGTTTGTTGTTTAACGCCGCACACAATATTGTAACTGTATGACCACGGTCTTTAAATGATCGAACCTGGACTAGACAATCCAGTGATTGACATCATGAGCATCGATCCACGCAGTTTGGATACAATGGCATACATCAACCAAGTCAGCGAGCCTGACCACCCGATCCCGTCAGTCGCCTCTTACGACAAGCATTGTCGCCTTTTACGGCAAGCATGGGTTGCTGAAGACCTATTCTACCCCGGATCTTCACGGGTCTTACGTCGCCTCGCCTCCACAAGCAAAGGACACTGGGGAGCAAGTGTGCCAGAATCCCGTTAGAGTGTTCCATGCTGCAGTGCTCCAGACTAACGGGATCGAGTGGTCACGCTCGCTGAACTTGGTTGATGCATGGGCAAGGGCATCAACAGACTATAAAACTCCACTTTCCACCATTGCCAAACTGGGCTCGAATTTTGGCTGGACTAACAAGTCTATGCATAGTCAAATCAAAATCAAGTAAGTAGACATCCGGTTAGTAAACAACATGGATTTCAATGTCCAGATTTCGGTCAACTGCAGGATTTGCAAAGCATGTATATCGTCAACTGGGCGTCAACAAATATTTTGAAAATAAAGGCGCTTTAATTTGATGCCTTTAGCGGGTTAAGATCCGTTTTATTACAATATAGATCTTGATATGGCCGATCAGGACGTCTTGAGTGTGCGCCGCCATTTTGTGCAAAGTGATATGAGAGATGGAATCTGATTGGTCAGTTGGAGGGACATAAAAGGGACATAACTCGTAATAACCACTGGGCTACGATCGAGCCGAGAAATTCCAGCCTCGTTCGGCAAGGATGGAAACTGGACTTTTTTAGTCAGTTAATGCCCTTGCCTCGGGAAGGTGAATTGCGTAGATCGATGCTTATGACTTCAATCACTGGATTGTCTGGTCATTGTTCCACCTATTAAAGACCGTGGTCATACAACTAGAATATTGTTGAGTGCAGCGTTAAACAACAAACAAACAAGCACACCTCAGACACCACTTCCCTTCCCCCGTTACCTGCAGTCGTCGTAGGTGGAGCAGGTGTAGTCGGTATAAACACAGAGGGCGTTGTCCTGAGTGGCCCGCGGGTGACGATGTTTCCATCGGATATGTATCTCTGCTTCACCCTGATAGACCGCTCGTCCAGCGTCAGGGGCCCCACAATCAGACGGTCTGCCTCCGGGGTCCGCGTCCACTCAATGAGGATGTCGGGCACCAGCGCCTGTAGAAACTCCTCCTGCATCCCCCGGAACCTCAGACTGAACCTCACCGAAAAGGGGTTGTTGCTGGAATAGGATAAGACACCGATAGGTTAACTTAATAAAATCAATCATTAAAAGAACTGTTGCTAATCCACCTCCATTTTGTTGTTGTTGGTGACAAGGCCGCTCTCAGCAATATTACAGCTACATACCTTTGGTCTGTAAATAATCGAGCCTGGACCATACAATCCAGTGATTGACATCATGAGCATCGATCGAGGATACGATGACATGCATTAACAAAGTCGGCAAGCCTAACCACCCGATACCGTTAGTTGTCTCTTACAAGCATGGGATGCTGACAAATTCTAACCCGGATCTTCCTTCATGACACAACTAAAATGACAAACTACCACCCCCACATTCCAAGAAAATAATTCTATGCTAAAACAATACAAATAAACATAATAGCCGCAAGAAGTGAAATAGGGAACCATGTTTGTTTGTTTGTTGTTAACGCCGCACTCAGCAATATTCCAGCTATATGACGGCGGTCTGTAAATATTCGAGTCTGGACCAGAACAACCAGTGATTAATATCATGAGCATCGATCCACGCGATTGGGATCAATAAAAGGTATCAATCAAATCAGCATGAATTTAGATAATATTAGGTTTTCAAATCACAATAACCACCCTTCATTGTAATGATCAGACCGGAGTTCCTTGCGTTCAACCTAATTACTCTGCCAAAGGCCACAGATATGTGACGATTCGTCTTCACATTTAGATAAACATTTGTCATAAAATGGATAATATTCAGCAAAAACATCTTAAAACGTAAAAACTATTTCCGTTTGCGTATTTATCCTTAATTCACGTTGGTTGTACGGCTCCACACGTTCCGACATCGAAGCTTTGTGGAGAGCTAGCGGTTGAAAATGGCTTCCGCTCTGTAAGGTTAGTTACTCTTTCCCTGTTTTTTTCGGTTTTTTTACTTGATGTTGTCCCTCATTTGGGAAAATTAAAATGAATCGGAAAAGGAGAAGTCATAATCTTTGCGCATTAAATGACGATCTAAACTGCCTTTGAATCCAATGAGTGAGCTTGGTTCGTACTCGGAACCATCCTGTTTCCTAACGCCAATGAAACACTTGCACATTATCTTGTTAAGTTCAGTAGGAGGGATAACTTCAAACGGGCGTTGCTCATTCAATTTTTCTGAAAGAAACGTTTTGACAACCCGCATGTTGAGCATAGTTTCTTTTCTAGTGTTTGTATTTTCTTTTTCTGCCAAGTATTTGTCAATGCCGCCATCATGTACAAATCATCAACAAATCTGTCTGATTCTTATGGAACATCAGGGATGTCATTCGGGCCATCCAAGAAATCCTCATCCATCAAATTATCCAAAAATGATAAATTAATGTTAAAACTGTTCAATAGCTGTATTATGTTCACTACTCCTCCAACCAATCCTCACAAGATCGTTCACTTTTATCGGGGACAACAACGTCGCCTTTGTTGTTTTATTCAATCAAATTTAATGTACTTACAAATCTAAATTATTTTTTATGTTTTGTGTATTCAATTATCGTAAAAAACACGTGTCGACAATATTATATTTTGATTAATTTAAAAAAATAATTTTTAGGGCTTTTTGTTGTAATTGACAAGTCTCGTATAGCAGAAAAAAGATGAATGAACATGATGAATCGGAAAATGTAGTTCCGGCAATGCGTCATTAACCAATGAAATTGCAGGATTTCTAAAAAAGCCAATCGGCATTTAGCGACCGCAGTAACCCCCCTAAATACTCCCCCGCATCTCGTTTCTCATATAGGTAGTCGAGGGCATTAAGCGATGTTTTCATTAACTAAAGTAGCTTTAGAAACCGCGTTTGAATACCTGTGTGAACTGACTCGTTTTTTATATCGCACCAAAATTACTTGCAGCCATGGTTCTTTACATAAAAACACACACATAAGAAAAACTCAAAACATTTTAGGAACGTTAGGCAATAGTTTTTCAAGCAAGTAGGTATCGCATAGATGTATGGAGCTTATTAAAAGTAGTCCCTGATAGACATTTGCACATTTATCGAATCATTATATCAAGTTTATCGGATTGGTTTATCGCACCAAGAAACAGTTCGTTATATCCAACAGTTCGTTATAAGCGTGTTCGTTATGAACGTAGTTTACTGTATATGAATAAACTGAAATGAATTGAAATTGAATTGATAAATTGACTTATTGGGAACCGAACGCACAATTGAAAACACAGTATGCATATCCCCTTAACAAACAAACAAACAAACAAACAAACAGTATAACTCACCTAATTGACACAACACGACATCCGAAGTAGTCAGGGAACCGGTTCCTCTCTGTGAATTTCTTACCCAGCTGTTAACAGAATAAATGAGCTGAATGAGTATCTTTCAGCGCAATCAGAAGATGTAGCAATGTCACGTTTTGGATACAGATGCTGGTACCTCATTTATCAAGCAAGGGGTCAACAACTATGTAGGGCACAAATAAGGCTTCTTTTGTATCACAATAGGTGAGGTGAGGTGAAATTGGGTTTAACGTCGCGTCCAAGATTGTTGCACTTATATAGCGACGTGCATGCACGTGTGTGTGTGGCTGCTTGTACTAGTCCGGACTGATTTATAGTGCTAGCACACTGAGAAACCATGCCGCAGATTAACATGAATACCCCACTCAGACACAGTATATTGACTCCGAGCCGACCAGTCCTTGTTTTAGCCCCTTAATTCCGAGCGCGAGACAGGGTAACAACAAGTACCATCTTTTAACGTCTTTTGGTATGACGCGGCCGGGGATCGAACCCCGGACCTTCCGCTCTCCGGACGGACGCTCTACCACTAGACCACGGAGGCGGTTTGTATCCCAATAAACGCAGTAAACATGGGATACTGACAGCCAAGTTTGTAGCTCTTTGCCTTAAGTAGTATAGGTAATGGGGGTTCTGGCTCACTTCCACTTAGAGAACCCCCATTACCTATACTACTTCTTACGTCAAACCAATCGAGTTGTTCATGGTATTTTTAAGCCACTGTTTATTTTAAAACCTACCCTGTTAGACAGGTTTCTTTCAAATTGTCGATGCACAAGTCAGCGCAATTCTGTACACGAGTCTGTAGCGTGGGAGTGTTGATGTATGCAATGCTATTGAAAATGGCCATGTTTCTGCCTGTTAACGCTTTTTACAAAATCCACCTCAAACCATGTTGCAAGAGAAAGCGGCCGATACCCATTTTATACCAATGAATATATACAAACGTGTTTTAAAGTAATGGTGCAGTATTTAACGAATGCTTGAAAGTACATACAGCCAAAGGTGTTCTTGTAGGATGTTTCATGCAGCAGAAAATGGTAAAATTAATTGGGCTTCAAAAGTAAAAAAATATTTTCTTTTCTGCGGGATTTGGGTAATAGGGGAGCAACAATTTGTAGTAATACATAATATTTCAACCTTTGTCTCAGAATTCGTATTTCGTGTGAAGGTAATTTACCGGCAAGACTGATGATATGCTCCTTCAGGAAACCAGTGAATGAGTGAGTTGGGTTTAACGCCGCTTTTAACAGTATTCCAGTTATATCACGGCGTGTCAGCTTCATGTTGGAGGAAAGCCCGAAGTGATGCAGATCTCAGACGTTTACCGCTTCGGTGAAACCCAGGAGCACGGGTATGGTGCTGGTCAAACATAGTCGGGGCGAACCGGGATTCGAACCCACAATCATAGGTTTCTGGCGTGCTCAAGGGACGCAACTCTGCACAGCGAATCGCGGCGCCTCAGACGACTGGGCCACCCGTGCCCCCACCATGTTTTTGAAACAATGCAATTTAATAAACATAACGGGTATAATCCCTCTCCCCGATAGGTCATGTGTTCAACCCATATGTGTAACTGGCCGATGGCCTCCTCACGTATCTTGAATAAACTTCTAAAAAGCCTTGCTTACGAAGTCACCGAAAGATATGTCATACATACATTTTTACAAACAGGCGTTAGCTTAAGTCATGCTTACGTACTGGCCTTAGAGTGAACCATACTTTCGAATTGGCCTTAGTGTAAGTCAAACTTATGAACTGGCCTTAGTGTAAGTCATACTTACAAACTGAACTTAGTTTAAGTTATATTAACGAACTGACCTTATTTTAAGCCATACTTACGAACTGAAGTTAGTGTGAACAATACTTACGAACTGGCCTTAGTGTAAGTCATACTTAAGAACTGAATTTAGTTTAAGTTATATTTACGAACTGACCTTAGTTTAAGCCATACTTACGAACTGAACTTAGTGTGAACCATACTTACGAACTGGCCTTAGTTTAAGTCACATTTGCGAACTGGCCTCAGCGTATGTCATACTTACGAACTGACAGAAGGGTATGGCGTAAGATCTGAAGGCTGCCGAGGAGGTGAGAGCAAAGGCGGGGTTGTAGGTCATGTTGAGTATGTTGGCTCTGAGATCCAAGATGGTGAACGTCGCTGTACAAATAGAGACATTAGGTGAGATAGATGGCCCCGTACTTGTACTGGTCAACATTCTCTGTGACCACTTACTGAGAATCCTACCATAGATAGACATTCGACACAGCATTATCCCTACGTTTGTCAACTGGTTTCCCTGTTGGTAAGCGCAGTAAGCTTTGTGCTCATTAGACAAACGTGAGTGAGTGAGTGAGTATGATTTTACGCCGCTTTTAGCAATATTCCAGCAATATCACGGCGGGGGACACCAGATATGGGCTTCACACATTGTACCCGGCGTGACGAGCGAACGCTTTAACCACTAGGCTACCCGACCGCCCCTCATTAGACAAAAGGTGGAGGTAGAAAAATGTGATACAACATGTATGTTCGGTTATAGGTGCGCATGCGTAGCGTCTTTTGGACATTGAAAACAGTTTGTTTTAGGCCATAACCATAACACATCGCTAAACAAAGATCTGAGGACATCCCATTACGGGTAACGTCAGAACGACCTTTCATCCGACCAATCAAACCGTCGCTTACCTGATCATGAAAGTGACAGTCGGAATGTGTTTTCTAATCATGCAACCTCGAAAACGTTAAAACGGGGTATTCCGAACGACAGTTACGGCCCATACGACTGATTCCGTCAAAATTATCGTCTATCTCTCGATTCCGTGGGATAAACATTTGAACGGAGGAGGCGTTGCACAGTACGTGGGAAGCACTGCCATACAATCGCAGCCATATATAAGACATTCCGGAATGTTCGTTTGTTCAGCTTTCAAAATTTTAATAGAGAACTGTGTCAAAATATTTTTCAAGCGTAGTCCGAAATGGAAGTCGCAAGGTTGAAATGAGTGCCGTAAAGCTCGAGAAAGCTGCTTCCTAATTGTCTGATGTCGACTTCTTGTTAGTCGTTTCAGTGGTCGGTCAATGTTCGCGAAAGGTCGTTCTGACGTGACCCGTAATGGTGAGGTGAGGTGAAATAGGGTTTAACGTCGCGTCAAAGATTATTGCACTTATATAGCGACGTGCATGCACGTGTGTGTGTGTGTGTGTGTGTGTGTGTGTGTGTGTGTGTGTGTGTGTGTGTGTGTATGTGTGTGCTTGTACTAGTCCGGACTGATGCCGATTTATAGTGCTAGCCAACTGAGATACCATGCCGCAGTTTAACATGAATACCCCTGAGCCGACCAGTCCTTGTTTTAGCCCCTTATTGCCGAGCGCCAGAGAGGGTAACAACAAGTACCATCTTTTAACGTCTTTTGGTATGACGCGGTCGGGGATCGAACCCCGGACCTTAAGCTCTTCGGGCGGACGCTCTACCACTAGACCACGGTGGCGGTCTGACCTGGAATGGGATGTCCAATTCTCTTTGTATAGCAGCAGCGAGAAGTTAGATTTGATTTTGATGAGATTGGACAAATCGGCCGTCTCCTGTCTAGTCGTTTCGGTAGACAGGAGCCCAGTCGTACACACATTTACGGTATTCTTACAGGGGAGGGGGGTGGTGGGGGCGGGTGTTGTTGATATGTAGCCCCACTGTATCAGGATCGACTCCCCCGGGGAGTCGGCGTATAACAGGAAGTCTCCAATTCTCAACCAGCGTCTGCCGCCGAAGTTAAACACAGACGCCGAGGAGTTGATGACGTCGTAGATGAGGGGGGCGCCGAAGTCGTATGTTCCCGACACGATAACGTTGGCATTGAGGGTGGGATTCCTTCCGCCTCTGGGTTAAAAAAATATATGTAACATCTTAGATCATATTTTTGGTTAAAACATCATTCTTTAAGATATGCTTTGGCTGTGAATTTGGAGTATGAACAAAATATATTTCTACACTCATTAAACATAATGGTCTGCCTGAATAGTTTGAGCAAACAGATCCTTATCTCTCATTCTTGAAGTGGAAGCTAACCGTTCCCCCGTACACAACTGTAACAAACTATCATACTACAAAGATGTTTTAGATGAGATATGTATTGCGTAACATTTTATGAAGAAACATTGGCAGTATTACACTACATTGTGTCACAAACTTCAAAATATATGCACAATACGGAAAAAACACACAGATACATTCAGAATACAAAGGAGGTACATTATAACAAAACAAATTTAAACCAAGTGTATTATATAGAGAATTATATAATTATTATATACGAGTTGATAAAAGTGGAAAAACTCCTAGGCTTGCCGAGGATTTTTTGCCCCTTTTATCAACGAGTGTTGATCTATTTGAAATCAAAAGACACGAGGGTGAGATTTTATTTATCATCCAACATCATTCTTCAAATTTTTTCAGTTTGTAGACAGTAATTAGCAGTGTCTGTTAGATAAATGGGAATCCCTTAATGAATGAGGGAACATGTTTTTACATTTGGACTGAAGTATATTTACAGTGGATTCATTACATTGTTTTGTGTTTACAATTTCAAAAGTTTGTTGTATTTAACCCAGCCAACATTTTGACTAGAAAGATTGATATTTGCTGCCAAGGCATGTTTAAGAATAACATTTCTTGTGTTATCTATATAGGACTATAGTATTGGTACTAATACTGGGTATATAATTATCAAGTTCTGCCTGACAGGCCCAGTTATGTGTTCTCTTGCCGTGGTTTTCCTTGTGCTGACCATTTAAAGACACTGTTTCTTTTATTGTGCTTTCCGAAGATTACTACATTAATAACAACCAATTTGTACTTTACACCAATCCTCTCCTCTCATTGCTTACACTTCCTTCCTGTGTATATGAGATTATATGGCGGGGAACAATTGATGCTCTGCAGCAATCTCTATTTGTGAGTGAGTGAGTGAGTTTATGCTTTACGTCACATCGGCAATATTTCAGCCATATCGTGACGATCCTCTACTGGTATTCATAATGACGCATTATTAATTTTACCATCAAACATTCCTCTCTAGCGAAGAAAAACACACGAATCATGTTTCTCAAGAGAGGGGTGTTTATGGGGAAAACAATTCTTATTTTAATGAGAAGATTTCCGTGCTGAAACCAAACACTGTCGACGAAGTTGAATTGAAACAGTCATAACAATACACGTCAAACAAAACCCACAATTGGAGGTATTGTGTTGCAATACCAATCAGCAATGGCAGATTAACTACAGTCCAATGACAAACACCGGGTGTTTTTTAACTTGTTTTGAGTTGAAATACCGTACTTATACTTACGTAATGCCATCAACTTTGCAGCTATAATATCGGTCACGAACATAACTGTTTCCAAAATATTGCCGGATCTGAAAAGATTAGGACAAAGTTGGTTGGTTTGTTGTTAAATACCGCACTCAGCAATATTCCAGGTATATGACGGCGGTCTGTAAATAATCTAGTCTGGACCAGACAATCCAGTGATTAATATCGTGTGCATCGATCCACGCAATTGGGATCGATGACATGCATCAACCAAGTCAGCGAGCCTGGCCACCAGATCCCGTTAGGCGCCTCTTACGACAAGTATAATCGCCTTTTACGGCAAGGATGGGTTGAAGACCTATTCTAAGAATAAGGATAACTTTAATACTTCACTTTGGTGTCAATTGTCTTCACTAAACACCCGTGAAGATCCGGTTAGAATAGGTCTTCTGCAACCCATGCCGTGTGCGGCGTTAAACATCAAACAAACATACAAACAAACCTCGGAACAGAATCTCTTTGTGATTTGCCGGTAGTAGCTTGATGAGGTATCCTGCATCGCCGTGCTGTAGTTCCCGGGGAACATCTTGAAGGTGATGTTGTACAACAGAGCATCTGAGGGGGAGCAAGAAAATGACGTTGCAGACGTCGTGAGTACAATAAGGAAACATATACAAGAGAATAGGGAACAGGGCTGGGACCAACACTTTTTGTGTGGAATGAGACAGAATGCCGAATTAGACAGACGTCGGATAACACAGAGTCCGCTGTGCATATATTTACAAATCATAATGATTTATATGTATATCAGAGTATTAAATCTACGAATGGAATCGCTCCATGGATTGTGCGTAAAAAGTGGCAGTGGAAAAGTGGGGAGAGGATGTTGTTTTACGCCTCATTCAATATTTAAAAAAAATATATAACGTATACACATATGTAAATATATGTTAAACATTTGTTGGCGAGTACATCCCTACAGCATGTACGTCCATACAATGAGTATCATTTGCTTTTAAGGAATGGTCTTGAAGACATTCCAGTTATGTATTCCGTTATCTTTAGGCCAGAAATGTTTTTGGTGTACTGATTTTTTGTTGGTTGAATCAAATAATATTTCTAGTTTAAAATATTGGACCTCTTTGAAATGCTAAGTGAATAGGGGAAATAAAATGGGGACGGGAGATTTTAAGATCATCCCATGCAGGTTATATTTAAAGTAATTTATTTTACAAAAAATTACCTACACTGATAACAACATTTAACAGTTTCCGTTTTCTGGATGGCGGATCATAAAAATCTGCTGCTTTTCATTTTTTTCACGTTTCAATTTTTTGGAGGAAGTTAAAAAAACGTCTTGCTCATCAGTTATGCCTACCATAAGACACCGGCGGTGTCGTGAAGAGTGGAGGTAGCGTTGAGTAGTCGTGGATGTGAACCGTGAAGTTGTCTATGGCTATAAGCATGTTCCCAACGCGTAAGCCAATCAGATCCAAATAGTTCTCTCTCGGAGCGCCCTCTATCAGAATACCCACAACCCTCTCACTCATCTCTTCCGGTTGTTGTCCGATGAAAACGAGGCTGTAGTTTATTCTCAACGGGTCGCTCCTGTTTATTTAAAAAAAAACATCACCATAAAACGGCAATTAAAATGACAATTGAAATTGAAAGGTTGGATGTTGCTTTTCTCCGTGGTCACCAATACTCCAGCGATATCATCGAGGCTTGGAAGGCATCGAGGCGAGGCAAACCAGTAATTGATGAACAACGCCATAAGCTGCCCGGGTATGATAACACGCAATCAGCTAATTCCCAACTTGATAATCATCTGAGTAAACTCTTATGTTTGTTTGAACAAAAGAACATTCTGGGGTGTCAAATAGATGATCTAGAGACCCTTGAAGAACCGGGGTATAAAAGGTCTTCAGCAACCCATACTTGCCGTAAAAGGCGACTACGCTTGTCGTAAGAGGCGACTAACGGGATCGGGTAGTCAGGCTTGCTGACTTGGTTCATGCATGTCAACGGAACTCAACGATAATTAAATTTGATAAATCCCTGTCAGTCGCTTTATATCCGCCGTGATGTGGCTGGAATATTGCCAGCAGCGGCGATAAAAAAGGCAACAAGCAAAGGTAATCACCGATAAGGAGAGCCATTTGTGACCTATATCACAGCAATCAGTCATATTTCAAACAAACCAGTGGTCAATAACGTGAACACCGATTGACCCTCGCGGTTCGATTCTCAACATCCGTGACGTCACTCTGCATCAGACTGTAACCGCCTCATTCCCTCTACGACTGCCTCTTTAAACAAACTTAATGTTGTTGGGTGGGACCTGTTCTCCCAAAAATGAGGGGCGGTCGGGTAGCCAAGTGGTTAAAGCGTTCGCTCGTCACACGGAAAACCCGGGTTCGATTCCCGACATGGGTACATGTGTGAAGTCCATTTCTGGTGTCCCCCGCCGAGATATTGCTGGAATATTGCTAAAAGCGGCGTAAAACCATACTCACTCGCTCCCCGGAATCATCTTTGTGCCGACACTTAAATACCTATTTCCCTACGAATAACGGTTAAGTGATATTTTACGCCGCTTCTTGCAATATTTTAGCAATATCATGGCGGGGACACCAGAAATGGTTTTTGTGTGGTTGGTTTGTTGTTAAACGCCGCACTCAGCAATATTCCAGCTATATGACGGCGGTCTGTAAATAATCGAGTCTGGACCAGACAATCCAGTGATTGATATTATGAGCATCGATCCACGCAACTGATGACATGCATCAACCAAATCAGCGAGTCTCACCACCCGATCCTGTAACTCGCCTCTTACGACAAATTAGCTATAAGGCTACCCCACCGCCAAATGACTGAAGAAGAGTTATAGGAGTGATCCTATCAGTGCAAAGCTTATTGAATATTATGTACACACGTGAACTGGTCGAATCGACACGACTTGTAGTCGGGGAACTTGAACGGATGATTCAACAACAACTGCGATATCTGAAAAATATAAAACAATGGCTTAAACAAACAGGATCTTCTTTCATAAATGCTGAACAAAAAAGTTAGGAATTATGAATATTTTAGGGGATTTAGTTTGTAGGGAAGACTTATCTTCCCGAGGCAAGGGCGTCAACTGGCCTTTTAACAACATACTCTAATAGAATAGTAACTATTAAAGAATCAATAAATACAACTTTAAATACTGATACATCTCACAGTTTAAGGTTTACCTATATACAGTTGGACAATGCTTCAGATTTAAACTGTTTGATTGGCATTTATAGAAGCTGGTAAGAAACATTAAAGACAAAATATGCTGTATGTATGACAACGTTTCGGTGTACTCTTGCTTGACAACGGTATAATGATCTATGCCGAAACGTCGCATCATAATAGCATAAGAAGTTGTCATACATAAACATAACTTTAATGAGATTTAAACATGGCAATAATTCTAGACACCAGATATTTAGTCGAGTGCCACTTTAATAATGGTTGCTGCTATAAATGCAGTTTACCTTCATTTATATGAGTGAGTGAGTGAGTGAGTGAGTACGGTTTTACGCCGCTTTAGCAATATTCCAGCAATATCACGGCGGGGGACACCAGAAATGAGCTTCACACATTGTACCCATGTTGGGAATCGAACCCGGGTCTTCAGCGTGACGAGCGAACGCTTTAACCACTAGGCTACCCGACCGCCCCTCATTTATATGAAGGTGTCAATCCTAACAGCTGTTGTGTCAGAGTGATCTTGTCATGTAATATCTTAACACTATCGTTTGTTTTCTGTTGACACATATGGTAGCATTGAAAGTTAGGAGCTAAGGGAGACAACTCATCACATGCAAAGGAAGATTACTCACGTCATTACAGAATAACTGTTCCCTTAGTTTGAACTCGGCAGAGTTCACGTTGCGTAACGTTTCCGACATCGTCAGGTTCAGGACCTCAAAAGAAAGCTTCAGCTGGTAGGTAGCTGTAAGATAAAACGTTCGAAAATTTCACGATCTTGATAACGCACTGTATCGCATAGATACACTTAGCAACGGTTAGGGTCGCCCGGTTGAATTAGAGTGGCCTCCCCTGTTTTGCAGCAGACGACTCAAAATATTGTGTTGAGCAGATGTGCACAATGCGGAAGGAAATTATTGGTGTCACTTGATAATGAAGTGTGGCAAATTGCTAAAAGCGTGTTAAACCTTTGAACTTTGAATCCTGCTCTCCAAGGCCGATAATTTTGTTCGCAAGTCAACAGATTAGTTTTCAAGCTCGGCTTAATGTAATGACATGTATGTTGGTTCAATCCAATTCAGCAACATCGATTCATTCCTGCTACTAGTCTACTATTACCCTTATAATCGAGTGTGGACAATGGGCATCGACCAACGCAAATGTTAAAGTTTGAGAGTTGTGATCGCTTTGAGGAACTGCAACCAGCTACCATTATCTACCCAATAGATAATGGAGTCTGGACCAGACAATCTAGTGATTGATATCATGAGCATCGTTCCACGCAATTGGGATACGATGACTTGCATCAACCAGGTCAACGAGCCTGACCACCCGTTCCCGTTAGTTGCCTCTTACGACAAGCATGGGTTGCTGAAGACCTATTCTACCCCGGATCTTCACGGGTAGACTTGTATTTGCTCACAACAGAGCCAATACTGAGATACATGGAGAAACCATTGAATACATTGTCATAATAACTCTAAATGAAAGAAGCCATTAAAGAAATCCCTATTCTGAACCAAACAATTATTTTCACAATTTACCATACAGGCACCCCTAGTTTTCCATGTAATGGAGATATATCTCGGGTCTACTTATTCCGGGTGCAGAATCATCGAGCCCCAAAATAAACAGATTCTAGTGATATCTCCGACGGTTGATTCACAATTTCTCTATAATTTTGCTTTGTTGTTTAACGCCGCACACAACAATATTCCAGCCATATGACGGCGGTCTGTAAATAATGGAGTCTGGACAAGACAATCTAGTGATTGATATCACGAGCATCGATCCACGCAATTGGGATACGATGACATGCATCAACCAAATCAGCGAGTCTCACCACCCGATCCTGTAACTCGCCTCTTACGACAAGCAATTTTCACCTTTTACGACAAGCATGGGTTGCTGAAGACCTATTCTACCCCGGATCTTCACGGGCCAACAATGGTGTTACGTCATAAACACGGTAACAATAAACTAGTTACTACCTACCTTCAGTCGTAGTAGGCATCGTCGTTGTAGTGATTGTGGACTGTGTGGTGTACGTGGACGTCGGTGTGACGGTGTGCGCCCACTGGATGGTGCTCTTCATCCTCTTGTCCACAAGGATATAGGAGAAGTTGGCCCACATGAGGAAGAGCTCCCCGATGTCTAATACGGTGTAGCCGTACATGTTCAGCCGGGGTGCCTCCGTCTCCAGGACGTTCAAGATGTCGCCCTGGAGCCGATTAAACACCGGCGTCTCGAAAGCGATGTAGAATTTGAACGTATCCGGATCAGTGCTGGAACATTATGGAGACAGAATGTAACGTTTTAACCATTTTTTCTTTGGCTATTTATTCTTCAATCGAATCCCTCTATCATTCCTCGTTCAAGGCGCCGCGATTCGCTGTGCAGAGTTGCGTCCCTTGGGCACACCAGAAACCTATGATTGTGGGTTCGAATCCCGGTTGGACCCGATTATGTTTCTAGGTTTCTCAGCACCATACCCGCACTTTCCTCCTACATTAAACTTACATGCCGCGATATAACTGGAATACTGTCAAAAGCGGCGTTAAAAACCCAACTCACTCATTGTAAGTACACATGCATACCAAAATGTGATTTGCAGCCTTTCTATATTCCAAACACGATAAATTCCGTATTCGACGTAATAAGCGCCCCGCTCTAATAAGCGCCCAAGGCGATATTTGCTAATATATTGGCTAGTGAACAATCCCAATTAGCACGCCTTCCGATTGATTAATGTAGACAATATTTATTTATTCGTGCATAATACGCACTCGTGTTTTATATGCACCCTTAATTATGGGCAATTAAATTCTGGAAAATAATTCTGTCGAGTATGATACACACATACGTTTCTTTTGTATCATTTCAGGCTGTCAGAATAAACCACGGTTTTTTTCTCACCAAAATTATATTTAAATAAGAGCCCCCTATTACTAAATTTGAGAGCCCCCCCGAGCGCTTATTACTTCGAATACGGTAGGTCTCTTAATTACCCCCTAGAACTAATCAACAACAACATGACAAGTAGCGTGTGCCTTACCCAAACTCTGATATATGACATTCTCGGAACACCACGGACAAATACGTTCGTTGGTACAGTTTCCGGATCTGAAACGACATCAAATATGCATCACAACGAACGCGAAACCCGGTACAAATACTGAAGCGTCGGTAAAATATATGTTACTTGGCGTGGGAGTCAGAACATGATAAACCTCGTTGCTTTTTTTCCGTTTAATATTCCACAGATCAGGGATAGAAAAAAAGAAGAAAAATGTTAAAAACTTTTCAAACTAAAATGCCTTCCAGTAACGTTCAACGGAAGGAAGTAATGAATTTCTGGGGTCGCTTAAAACAGACATATACTACTCGAAACAAGTTAACGAACACCCGCAATTGGAAGACGCTACTAAATAGATCGGTTGAAAGGTCTTGGTTGATCGCACCCCGATGTCGTGGGACGAAGTTCAAAGTTTTAAATATCAATAGGTTCGATCTACGCCACAATATTACTGATTGTGGTGTTAAACAAATACACAAACAAACAAAAACGAAGAAAACAAGCCGATGGTATAAATTACTTACATCATCACAGAACTTTTTCTGAACGAGCTTGAACAGCATGGAGTCCTTGTTGGCCAGATCAGGGTGATAGGGGAAGTCTAGCAGACCAAATCGGAATATCGCCAACACGTATTCTGAAGGGAGAAACGAGCCTTGAGAAACTGGAGATGCTTACAATAATCACATGTTGCTGTAATGGTGGGTGACGCAACCTGGAGATGAACTCCTGAGTTGGACTCCTGAGTTGGACTCCTGAGTTGGACTCCAGGGTTGGACTCCAGAGTTGGGCTCCTGAGTTGGGCTCCTGAGATGAGCTCCTCAGTTGGACTCCTGAGTTGGACTCCAGAGTTGGGCTCCTGAGTTGGACTCCAGAGTTGGACTCCAGAGTTGGGCTCCTGAGTTGGACTCAAGAGTTGGACTCCTGAGTTGGACTCAAGAGTTGGACTCCTGAGTTGGACTCCTGAGTTGGACTCCTGAGTTAAACTCCTGAGTTGGACTCTTGAGTTGGGCTCCAGAGTTGGACTCCTGAGTTGGACTTCAGAGTTGGACTCCTGAGTTGGACTCCTGAACAGGGTCGATTTGTGTTCTGTTGTAGCCACAAGACTGGAAGGAGCGATATTATGTCTTCCCTAAACAGCTGAGCGGTGCAGTAATGCAATTTAAACCTTCCTCTAAGGTCTGATCCTTTTGGGGATCATTTCAAAAGGAATGTGCAAGATAAGTGAACTAAAAACATTATGTTTCACGAGTTAATTTGTTGCAATTTCATATTCTACAGTTACGATCATGAATGACCTCTGAAGCCCCACAGGAAAGTGTTTTCTGGTAATATTGCCTCAGGGATTCCACACATTCCAGGGTCGACCTATCCAGAGCGTTAGAATCTATCAGTGCTACCAGCTGTGACCATATTCGACGTAATAAGGGCCTCGTTCCAATAAGCGACCACGGCGATATTTGCTAATATATTGGCTAGTGAACGATCCCAATTAGCACCCTTCCGATTGATTAATGTAGACGAACTAATTTATTCGTGTATAATACGCACTCGTGCATTATATGCACCCTTATTTATGGGCAATTAAATTCTGGAAAAATATATCTGTCGTGTATAATACGCACATATTTTTCTTTTGTAACATTTCGGGCTGTCAGCATAAACCACGAATTTTACGATCTTTCAACTCTTTCACCAAAATTATATTCAAATAATAGCCCCCTATGGAGTCGTTGGGAAACGTATGTATACGAAACAGTTACAAAGCAGAACACTGTGTCATAGCTGTGAAAGTGACGGCCTGTTCACGAAGGTATAATAACATTAAGACGCATATGGACACAGACTAGGAGCGTTCTTTGAGCATACGACGTCTACCATCGAGTAGCAAACGATTCGTCGGTATATACTAGTATATTGATGCACAATGAAAACGCACATCAGAAAAGATGTTTTTGTGTTCAAATCCATCTCCAAACTCATCGATTTAGATTTGAACCCGTACGATGACATTGTTGTGTTTGAGTAAACTATCCAATACCTAAATACCAATAACAAATAATCATTACACTTTTTTTTATGAATATCAACTTTTATTCTTTGTCACGACGTTTCAGAGCTACTTCTTGCTCCTTCATCTGGCGAAAAAGCAAGAAGTAGCTCTGAAACATCTTGACAAAGAATACAAGAAGTTGCTGTCCATGAAAAAGTGTCATGTATTCATGTTCTCCCAACTTCTAAATGCATATCAAAGACTTTACCGAGAGCAACTAAAGTTAAACTGGCCATTATACCAAATATTACAACAAATCGAATATACGTTTTCGAAGTGTTTAGTTTATCTGTCCACTGCATCCTGTCCTTTACAACCGCCTCCGTGGTGTAGTGGTAGAGCGTCCGCCCGGAGAGCGGAAGGTCCGGGGTTCGATCCCCGGCCACGTCATACCAAAAGACGTTTAAAGATAGTACTTGTTGTTACCCTTTCTAGCGCTCGGCATTGAGGGGTTAAAGCAAGGACTGGTCGGCTCGGAGTCAGTATATTGTGTCTGAGTGGGGTATTCATGTTAAACTGCGGCATGGTATCTCAGTGGGCTAGCACTATAGTAGTCCGGTCTAGTACAAGCAGCCACACACACAAACACACGCGCATGCACGTCGCTATATAAGTGCAATAATCTTTAAACCCAATTTCACCTCACCTCACATGTCGTTTACAGATAGGTTTGAGACAGCTTCAAGAATAGCTGTCGCGACCGTCGTATATTCTGTCGTAAGTTGCTAAGATTGGTCGTAGTTAAGACATTAAACAGCTTCGTGAATACGCTCACCTGGGGGCTCTGGCGTTGTATATATGGATGACGTCATTTCCACTGAGGAAAAGCTGGACTCAATGGTAGTCGTGGTAACGGGAGGTGTGGAGCTCGGTGGGGTCCAGAAGAGGGTGGTGCTGTATGGCTGAGGGGGGACAATCTGGAGGGTGTAGTTGCTCCACACCAGCAGGAGGCCCCCGACATCCAGCACCTCGTGCTGGCGGATGTCCATCTTGGGAGCGCCCTTGTACAGCGTGGCGATGATATCCGACATCAGGTTGGGAAACACTGGCGTCTCCAGGGCAAGGTGGTACTGGATACGGCCGTCAGGGCTAGGTCACAGGTGAAAGGTCAAGGTGAAAGTGTATGAGAGTGAAGATGACATTGGGCGCTATATTAAGTTTCAAGGTGACAACTGGTACTATGTGGTAGGTCAACATGTCCCGCTAAGTGAAAGGTGAACTGCAAAGGTATATGGGGGTTCTATGAGAACTTTCAAGGTGGCGTGTCGTACTATGTGAAAAGGTGAAGGTCAAAATATACGGTGACAGGTCAAGGTGAATGCCGATGCTATGTTATAGGTGAAAGTACAGAAACTTGAAATCAAGTGTGATATGTCAATATGAGTAAGACAATTTTTCGTTTACTGCTTCAGGACAAACGGTATTTTCTGAATAAAACCTGAGAAAAAAGTTTTTTCGATAATAATATAATCTTCAATTTACAATCCCAGGCATAACTCTAGAATATAAAAAGTGCGGTCGTCAACTAAAATTAAATTGTAACTTTAAAGATATTAAATTTATAAATAGATTTAAATATTGGTATTTTTTTATAACGCGGAATAACAAGTAGCAGTTTATCAAAATAGGTCGAATCCTTGAATTGTACGGTACTAGTGCTCTTAATCCTGGCTTACGCCCCTATATTTCATAACGTGGAATGTGGAAAAATTACAAATTATGAGGACAGACATTTATTCAATTTTTCTGTCAATTTAATATGCTAAAACAATTATTAGTGCCGCGTCCATCTTCGAGGCTCGTAAATGTTATTAAAGAGAGTATGTGTTTCATACGTGTTGCCCTTGCTAACTGGTTTTAGCACAACATACCCCAAGTTTGAATTTCTGCAGAATATCCCGAGAGATTGGAAACTTAGATTTGACCATTTGAAGTGTTTGCTTAAAAATTCTTTAATATATTACGAATCCCATCTACCCAGATAAGACTACAAATCCTATCAAGGTGAGTTATGTAGATCTTAAAATCCCAGTTTGATAAATATTCACATCAGCACAGTTTCGTTGCTCGTGCATCGGAAAAAAACACTTGGTGCATTTGTACCTACAACGTTAACGGACACGTTACAGAGGCGAACATTATCTCGCGTTGTTTCGTAGAACTACTATATTACCTGAAGTGATTCCGAACTTAAATAGAATCAATATTTATTTTTCTCAGTTTACTAAACCAAAGAGTGTTCAGGTTTCAACTCACTGGAACTCCCGTATCTTGCATCCCCGGTACACCATGGACAGGTAACTCTGGTCGTAGAACCGCCGCATCTTCAGGGGCGCACGAATGATGGAATAATTAATTATAAGGTTTGGTCTGTTTTGTTAGTTGTTTAACGCCGCACTCAGCAATATTCCAGCTATATGACGGCGGTCTGTAAATAATCGAGTCTGGACCAGACAATCCAGTGATTAATATCATGAGCATCGATCCACGCAATTGGGATCGAAGACATGCTTCAACCAAGTCAGCGAGCCTGACCACCCGATCCCGTTAGTCGCCTTTTGCGACAAGCATAGTCGCCTTTAACGGCAAGCTTGGGTTGCTGAAGACCTATTCTACCCCGGATCTTCACGGGTCTAATTATAAGGCGAGGTGAGGTGAAGTGAGGTGGGGTTTAACATCGCGTTCAAGATTTGTCTGTCTGTAAATAATCGAGTCTGGACAGACAATCCAGTGATTCATATCATGGTCATCTTAAAAGTCCACAGAATGGACGATCACCAATTGCGATTTCGTGCCAAGCCAACTGATAATGTTCCCCGCCGCAATCATACTAGGATATTACACCTTAGCTGGAAAGGTCAAACGGCGGTACAGAAAATCAATTCCGTTTAGCTGCAACGTAAAAAAAACCTCAATTATAACTGATCACAGCTGAAGCGTGGAATGTCTCCAGCCATTCTCTCCACTTACGTCATCACAGAACTTGCGCTCGTATATCTGGTAGAGTTGGGAGTTGGGGTCAGCGAGGTCAGGGAGATAGCTGAAGTCCAACAACCGGAAGTCAAATTTGGCGTGGAGCCAGTTCACTGAAAGGGATAGACGTGGATTTAATGCCGTTGTCTAAGGCAGTCAATGAGCTCCGGATCACACAACTGGAATGTCAAGCGTACAAAGCGCTTTTGGCGAATGCAGGACGCATAGAGACGTATTGAACGAGTCAGGGTTAACAGGAGTAGAAATGGTCGAAGTGGAAGTAAGTCGCCATTACATGTATACGAGCAGAGAGCCATGGCCAGTCGCCTGTGGCCTACCGCAACCAAGTGGCCCGGAGACGCGAATAATAATAAACAACTAAAGTTTCAGATTATTATATATTATATAACAAAAGAAATTTTAAGCAATAAAAGTAAGGTAGGTTGAATGCCTCAATTGGTGATGATGATGATGATAATAATAATAAAAAAAATAAATAAAAATAAATAAATAAAAAATAAATAAATAAATAAATAATAATAATAATAATAATAATAATAATAATAAAAATAAAAATAATAAATAAAAATAATAATAATACAGACATGAATGGTAACTGTTAAATATAATTAAAAATAAAAACGTCAACGCCAGAGAAAAATCAGTCGCGATTATCTGCCGAGACAGATTCCACTGAGCGTAAAATGCCATGCAAATTATAGCAATTATAGGCAAATATCAAATAAAAATTAACGAATTCAAATAAAATCTATTGAAGTAATTTGCTCGGTTTCTTGTGTAACGTGGCACTCAGCAATATTCACGCTATATGACGGCGGTCTGTAAAAAATGGAGTCTGGACCAGTCAAACTGGTGATTGACATCATGAGCATCGATCTACACAATTGGGATACGATGACATGCATCAACCAAATCAGCGAGCCTGACCACCCGATCCCGTTAGTCGCCTATTCCGACAAGCATGGGTTTCTGAAGACCTATTCTCACCCGGAATCTTCACGGGAGAAAATCATATGCAACTGCGGACCTATATTCTTACCCGGAATTCCCACAGCTCTGCAATAATAATAATAATACATGACAAGAGGTTGTAATCTCGTCCTTTAAGTAAACTTATTACCGTATTCGACGTAATGAGCGCCCACGGCGGTATTTGCTAATATATTGGCTAGTGAACAATCCCAATTAGCACCCCTTCCAATTGATCAATGTACACAAGTCTTATTTATTCGTGTATAATAAGCACTCGTGTGTTATATGCAACCTTAATTATAGGCAATTGAAATCTGGAAAAATATATCTGTCGTACTTGAACATTTCAGGCTGTCAGCATAAACCATGAAATTTATCTTTCAACTCTGTTTTTTTCAAAATATTATTCTAATAAGAGCCCCTTATGTCTAATTTTGAGAGCGCCCTGGGCGCTTATAAGGTCGAATACGGTACCTCTAATTACTAAACAAATTACTCCTTACGTGACGGGTCCTCTGTTGTAGTGGTTGGCGTGGTCGGGGTGATTGACGGCGTAGTCACCTGCGTTGTACTCGTGGGTGTTATTGATGAAGATGGCGTCCACATGATGGTGGTGATGATCGGCTCCGGGGTGATGATGGCGTACGAGAAGTTTTTCCAGATGAGGTAGATGTCGCCTACGTCCATGACGGTGTAGGTGGAGATGTTAAACCTCGGGGCGGCGTCTTCCAGGAAGTACAAGATGTCTCCTTGCAGACTGGGGAACACTGGAGTGTCAAAAGACACACGGAACTCGATCGTTTCAGAGTCCTTTCTGTTGGAGTAAGAACATATTAGCAAGACTACTAAATTTAATCCCAGACAAAAGCTACGATAAAATGATCAAAATGCTGCGGTAAAATTATCAAAGTTCTGCGGTAAAATGATCAAAATTCTGTAGTAAACTGATCAAAATGCTGCGGTAAAATGATCAAAATTCTACGGTAAAATGATCAAAATGCTACGGTAATATGATAACAATTCTGATGTAAAATGATCAAAACGCTGCGGTAAAATGATCAAAATTCTGCGGTAAAATGATCAAAATTCTGCGGTAAAATGATCAAAATGCTGCGGTAATATGATAAAGATTCTGATGTAATATGATCAAAATGCTGCGGTAAAATGATCAAAATTCTGCGGTAACAAACATAACCGTTTCCCCCTCCAAAATATTACAAACTCATTTCTTTCTTTATATATATATTACTATTCCAATTCCGAAACGAAATAAATCCCCAAACAGTCATTGTAGACAGTTCTCATTGGATAAGTCATACACTTATGCCAATGGATATTTTAGTCATTATACCACAAGAACATTTAAAAGTGAGATATATTTTTTTCGTTTTATTGTCAGATTCATATGTCTATGTTTGAATCGTATGTTAAAATTTAGGCATCATTCAAATGTTGACGGAGAAGGGGTCATGACCCGGGTGCAGTTTCACAAAGCGATCGTAGCTCGACGTACGACTGTCGTCAGTCTATGTTAAAGTATGAGAGTTACGATCGTCTTAGGGCCATGGTCGCTTTGTGAAACTGCGACCAGCAACCATGAGCAACGATCTACACAACTGTGATACGATGACATGCATCCACCAAGTCAGTGAGCCTGGCCACCCGATCCTGTTAATCGCCACATACGATAAGCATGGGTTGCTGAAGACCAGTTCTAACCCGGATTCTTCAAGGATGTGATCACGAGAAACACACTAAATATCATGGACGACCTAAAAGGAACGTACCCGAATGACGTGATCTCACAGTCCCTGAAGGCTCTGTTGAGATAGGTGGGGCGGTAGAATCTCTCTATCTGGATGAGGAAAAGAGGTATAAAATATCTGTGTCAGCTTAATGCAGGGAACAACGCAACGACGGTATTGTGCTTATAGGACCTAAATCATAATTGGGGATTACCTGTCAGTATTCATGTACATTACGTCATAAACAATGCGCCCGCCTCCGTGGTCTCGTGGTAGAGCGTCCGCCCGGGGTTCGATCCCCGTTATACCAAAAGACGTTAAAAGACAGTACTTGTGGTTAACCTGTCTGGCGCTCGGCATTCAGAGACTAAAACAAGGACTGGTCGGCTCGGAGTCAGTATACTGTTTCTGAGTGGGGTATTCATGTTAAACTGGGGCATGGTATCTCAGTGAGCTAGCACTATAAATCGGCATCAGTCCGGACTAGTACAAGCAGCCACACACACACACGAACACACGTACATGCACGTCGCTATATAAGTGCAATAATCTTGGACGCGACGTTAAACTCAATTTCACCTCTCCCATAAACAAAGCATACAATACGTTAGAATCACTTCCACACATATATATGTGTTAACACGTCACATATTCCCAGTCAGTGAGTAACAAGAATACTTTCAAGATGAATTTGGATGGAATTCCTGACAATTGCATCAGTTGGCTATATGAACCAGAAGTGTGACACACAGCCTAGAAACCCATGGGCATTGACCCTGACTCCAGGAAGAGGAAGAACGTACATCATTACAGAACTTGTTCTCGTACAGTTTGTACAACATCGAGGTCCGGTCAGCGAGTTCCGGCATCCACGTGAAGTCGAACATAGAGTAGTTGAACATGGCCACCACCCAGTCTGTAACAGAAGGCGTGAGTATAGTTTTACGCCGCTTTTAGCAATATGCCAACATTATCACGGCGGGGGACACCAGAAATGAGCTTCACACATTGTACCAGATGGAAGGACTATAAATATAGTCTATAGTCTATAAAAAGTGTTAATTCATCATAAGTTTCATAATACGCTACTTTTCTCTGGCTGTAAAAAGTGTTAATTCATCATAAGTTTCATAATACGCTACTTCTCTCTGGCTGTAAATAGTGTTAATTCATCCCAAGTTTCATAATACGCTACTTCTCTCTGGCTGTAAATAGTGTTAATTCATCCTAAGTGTCATAATACCCGACTTCTCTCTGGCTGTAAATAGTGTAAATTCATCCTAAGTTTCATAATACGCTACTTCTCTCTGGCTGTAAATAGTGTGTTAATTCATCCCAAGTTTCATAATACGCTACTTCTCTCTGGCTGTAAATAGTGTTAATTCATCCTAAGTGTCATAATACCCGACTTCTCTCTGGCTGTAAATAGTGTTAATTCATCCTAAGTGTCATAATACCCGACTTCTCTCTGGCTGTAAATAGTGTTAATTCATCCTAAGTGTCATAATACCCGACTTCTCTCTGGCTGTAAATAGTGTAAATTCATCCTAAGTTTCATAATACGCTACTTCTCTCTGGCTGTAAATAGTGTAAATTCATCCTAAGTTTCATAATACGCTACTTCTCTCTGGCTGTAAATAGTGTTAATTCATCCCAAGTTTCATAATACCCGACTTCTCTCTGGCTGTAAATAGTGTTAATTCATCCCAAGTTTCATAATACGCTACTTCTCTCTAGCTGTAAATAGTGTTAATTCATCCCAAGTTTCATAATACGCTACTTCTCTCTGGCTGTAAATAGTGTTAATTCATCATAAGTTTCATAATACGCTACTTCTCTCTGGCTGTAAATAGTGTGTTAATTCATCCCAAGTTTCATAATACGCTACTTCTCTCTGGCTGTAAATAGTGTGTTAATTCATCCCAAGTTTCATAATACGCTACTTCTCTCTGGCTGTAAATAGTGTTAATTCATCCCAAGTTTCATAATACGCTACTTCTCTCTGGCTGTAAATAGTGTGTTAATTCATCCCAAGTTTCATAATACGCTACTTCTCTCTGGCTGTAAAAAGTGTTAATTCATCCTAAGTTTCATAATACGCTACTTCTCTCTGGCTGTAAACAGTGTTTATTCATCCCAAGTTTCATAATACGCTACTTCTCTCTGGCTGTAAATAGTGTGTTAATTCATCCCAAGTTTCATAATACGCTACTTCTCTCTGGCTGTAAACAGTGTTTATTCATCCCATGTTTCATAATACGCTACTTCTCTCTGGCTGTAAAAAGTGTTAATTCATCCCATGTTTCATAATACGCTACTTCTCTCTGGCTGTAAAAAGTGTTAATTCATCCCATGTTTCATAATACGCTACTTCTCTCTGGCTGTAAAAAGTGTTAATTCATCCCATGTTTCATAATACGCTACTTCTCTCTGGCTGTAAATAGTGTTAATTCATCCTAAGTTTCATAATACGCTACTTCTCTCTGGCTGTAAAAAGTGTTAATTCATCCCATGTTTCATAATACGCTACTTCTCTCTGGCTGTAAAAAGTGTTAATTCATCCCATGTTTCATAATACGCTACTTCTCTCTGGCTGTAAAAAGTGTTAATTCATCCCATGTTTCATAATACGCTACTTCTCTCTGGCTGTAAAAAGTGTTAATTCATCATAAGTTTCATAATACGCTACTTCTCTCTGGCTGTAAAAAGTGTTAATTCATCATAAGTTTCATAATACGCTACTTCTCTCTGGCTGTAAACAGTGTTAATTCATCATAAGTTTCATAATACGCTACTTCTCTCTGGCTGTGAATAGTGTTAATTCATCATAAGTTTCATAATACGCTACTTCTCTCTGGCTGTAAATAGTGTAAATTCATCCTAAGTTTCATAATACGCTACTTCTCTCTGGCTGTAAATAGTGTAAATTCATCCTAAGTTTCATAATACGCTACTTCTCTCTGGCTGTAAATAGTGTTAATTCATCCCAAGTTTCATAATACCCGACTTCTCTCTGGCTGTAAATAGTGTTAATTCATCCCAAGTTTCATAATACGCTACTTCTCTCTGGCTGTAAATAGTGTTAATTCATCCCAAGTTTCATAATACGCTACTTCTCTCTGGCTGTAAATAGTGTTAATTCATCATAAGTTTCATAATACGCTACTTCTCTCTGGCTGTAAATAGTGTGTTAATTCATCCCAAGTTTCATAATACGCTACTTCTCTCTGGCTGTAAATAGTGTGTTAATTCATCCCAAGTTTCATAATACGCTACTTCTCTCTGGCTGTAAATAGTGTTAATTCATCCCAAGTTTCATAATACGCTACTTCTCTCTGGCTGTAAATAGTGTGTTAATTCATCCCAAGTTTCATAATACGCTACTTCTCTCTGGCTGTAAAAAGTGTTAATTCATCCTAAGTTTCATAATACGCTACTTCTCTCTGGCTGTAAACAGTGTTTATTCATCCCAAGTTTCATAATACGCTACTTCTCTCTGGCTGTAAATAGTGTGTTAATTCATCCCAAGTTTCATAATACGCTACTTCTCTCTGGCTGTAAACAGTGTTTATTCATCCCATGTTTCATAATACGCTACTTCTCTCTGGCTGTAAAAAGTGTTAATTCATCCCATGTTTCATAATACGCTACTTCTCTCTGGCTGTAAAAAGTGTTAATTCATCCCATGTTTCATAATACGCTACTTCTCTCTGGCTGTAAAAAGTGTTAATTCATCCCATGTTTCATAATACGCTACTTCTCTCTGGCTGTAAATAGTGTTAATTCATCCTAAGTTTCATAATACGCTACTTCTCTCTGGCTGTAAAAAGTGTTAATTCATCCTAAGTTTCATAATACGCTACTTCTCTCTGGCTGTAAAAAGTGTTAATTCATCCCATGTTTCATAATACGCTACTTCTCTCTGGCTGTAAAAAGTGTTAATTCATCCCATGTTTCATAATACGCTACTTCTCTCTGGCTGTAAAAAGTGTTAATTCATCATAAGTTTCATAATACGCTACTTCTCTCTGGCTGTAAAAAGTGTTAATTCATCATAAGTTTCATAATACGCTACTTCTCTCTGGCTGTAAACAGTGTTAATTCATCATAAGTTTCATAATACGCTACTTCTCTCTGGCTGTGAATAGTGTTAATTCATCATAAGTTTCATAATACGCTACTTCTCTCTGGCTGTAAAAAGTGTTAATTCATCATAAGTTTCATAATACGCTACTTCTCTCTGGCTGTAGATAGTGTTAATTCATCATGGCTCATAACCTATTTCACTGCAAATAAAGTATTGCATTATTCTGCAAAACGAATACGGCAGAATTTCTGCAATTTGTTTACAACAAGAAAAGGGGCAGCGTCATAGGCGTTGTCATACCACGTGGTGCGGGCGTTGTTGGAACGACAGATGACGTCATCACAATGGTTGACGTCGGCTCGGGCTGTATAGTCGACGTCGGAACGAAGGAAGATGGCGGCACCCAGGTGATTGTGCTGATTTCCGGGTCAGGGGTTACGATGACGTAGGAGTAGTTGCCCCATATAAGGTACAGATCCCCTACATCCAGCACGTTGTGACCAGACATGTTGAGACGTGGCGCCTGGGACTCGAACACGGACAGAATGTAGCTCTGTAGGTTTGGAAACACGGGCGTCTCGAACTGAATGTCGAACTCGATCTTAGAGTCAGGGCTGTAGAGAGAAAGATCATGCCGATTAATCGTGTTTGAATGTTTGTACGTCTACCGTAGCCATTACTCCCTTTGCTTGTGTGTTTGTTTGTTGTTAAACGCTGCACTCAGCAATATTCCAGCCATATGACGGCGAGTCTGGACCAGACGATCCAGTGACGGACATCAAGAGCATCGATCCACCCAGTTGGGACACGATGACATGCATCAAACCAAGTCAGCGAGCCTGACCACCCGATCCCGTTAGTCGCCTTTTACGACAAGCATAGTCGCCTTTTACAGCAAGCATTGGTTGCTGAAGACCTATTCTATCCCGGTGTACTTACTTAAGCTATTAGTCATTGCAGGTATTAATTACTGTAGCTATTAATAACTCGAAGTATTAGTCACTGTAGCTATTGATTACTCTTAGTATTAATCACTGTAACTATTATTTACTCTTAGCAATACTCACTGTAGATTTTAAATACCGCATATATTAGTTACCTAAGTTATTCATTACTGTAGATATTAGTCACTGTAGGTATTAATTACTGTAGCTATTAATTACTCGAAGTATTAGTCACTGTAGGTATTGATTACTCGAAGTATTAGTCACTGTAACTATTAATTACTTTTAGTAATAGTCACTGTAGATTTTAAATACTGCATATATTAGTTACCTAAGCTATTCATTACTGCAGTCACTGCAGGTATTAATTACTAGCAGTATTAATTACTCCCCCCCCCCCCCTCCTCTTCATCTAGTGGGTAATACATAACAGCATCTTACAGCTTTATTTACGTGTACACGTTGGCAAGTAAGTTAAGCAGACTTGCGACACATCAACACACCCGATAATGAATTAAACATATTTTTATTCAATGAATGAATCTGGATTGGTAAACAAGTCATCTGACTTCTGTTAATACCGCTTCAGTACGAAGTAATAGAAGCACAATTATATGTATAAATATCAAGTAATATTGATACATGTTGGTTATATATATTATCAAAACCGAACAAACACGAGTGGTCAACAGTTTGGTGCAGTTGATGGAAAGGTGTTCAGTTATTAAGAAAAACATGTCATTAACTATCTAATACTTAGTACTTATATTAAAATATGAATTAAGTCTTCAGTTCTTACATCAGTGCAAATCTCCCAGAACGCAGGATGTACATATGGACCGAATTAAAAGTATTAAATTGACTGATTTTGTTTCATTTCCATTCCCATAAAGTACCGAAATAAATTTGTAACCTTTCAAAATTAAAAAAACCCGAATCGTTTCTTAAAATATTATAGTTAGTGCATGTGAAACAATAATGCAGTATATCTTCACAGAGATAGCCACACGAGCATGATGCATTGTCTGAGATATGTCTTTCAAGGCGATGGAAATTTAAATCGCTACAACCGAGTCTGAGTCGAGATTGGATTATCTGACAGACTCTGGTACCATGGTTTAGTGAGTGAGTGAGTTGGGTTTAACGCCGCTTTTAACAGTATTCCAGTTATATCACGGCGTGTCAGCTTAATGTGGGAGGAAAGCCCGAAGTGATGCAGGTCTCGAGACGTTTACCACTTCGATGAAACCCACGAGCACGGGTATGGTGCTGACAAACCTAGAAACATAATCGGGGCGAACCGGGATTCGAACCCACAATCATAGGTTTCTGGCGTGCCTAAGGGACGCAACTCTGCAAAGCGAATTGCGGCGCCTTAGACGACTGGGCCACCCGCGCCCCCAGTACCATGGTTTAAGTCAAAATGTATATTAGTAGCATTGTCCATGCTAAATAATCCTTTGAGTTTTCCCATCGTTTCTACTTAAGTAGGTAACGTATTCCAATGATTAATGGTATCCGATAGGAATGACTTGGCATAGCATCATGTTCTTCATCTTATAGCCAGTATATTAGATTGATTTCTTAATAGGTAATAATAAAACTGATACTGTCTCCTGCCTAAGAACAACGAGGCAGTAATAATCAATATTTTTTCATCTTAAGTAGTATATCACTGTACTGAATGACACTGTTTGTATGGCCTAACCATCATGTGACTAGTATTATCACGTTTACCTGAAGCTCCGTATCACGCAGTCCCGGAACGCTGCCGCCAGATAGCTCGTGCGGTAGAAGGACTCCATCTGGAAGAATGGGACGTGAGGATGAGTGATGTGGGATTTACGCCACTTTTAACAGTGTTTCAGTTATCATGGCCTGTTTAATGTGGGAGGAAAGACCGAAGTAATGCACATTGTAAGCTAGCACTATGGTGGAATCAAGAATACCGGTGCCGACAAACCAATAATAATAATAATAATAATAAAGCAAAAGTCGCATACTCACTCAATTCTATATTGGAAAAATACTGTTCAAAGCAGCTTTAAACGCAGCTCAACCACTCTATACAACGTACATACAGTTTTAAGCTGATTTTAATCCAGCTCACTCCCTCTATATCGTACAATAAACGCTTTCCCCGTGACTGAAGCAACTCACGTCATAGCAGAACTTCCGCCGGTAGATCTTGAAGAGCATGGAGTTGGGGTCCTTAAGTTCCGGGTAGTAGTCAAAGTTGAGAAGGCCGTACTTGAACACCGCCTTCAGCCAGTCTACAGCAGACAATAGGGGAATAAGTGTACTGTTCCCCAACCTCTGACCATGTGTAACAGTGTACGTCACCAGACTCGGCCTTATTCCACACACAATTGTCAGCTGATGCTGAATTCCGCGGCCAAAACTCCAACATTTCGCGGTTCATTTTGATATATTCTGCAACCAATTTTCATGATTTCTCCTCCGAGATCTGCAATCTTTTAAGCTATATTTTTATGAATTGGCGCCTGTTTGGGCCATATTTATCTGATGAGACTTTGGTTCATCGTTTTATATTGCAGATGGTAAAAAAAACTTTCCGAGTGGCTTATTGAGCAGAGTAATAGGGACTGTGACGTCATAACTCGCGGTGACTTGAACGCACGTGTTGGCGGAGACAACAACCCGCCACGTGAACAAGCTACAAGCATCTCCTTAGCAGCGTTGCCCGAGGAACAGTGAGTGAGTGAGTGAGTCTGATTTTACGCCGCTTTTAGCAATGTTCCATCAATATCACGGCGGGGGACACCAGAAATGGGCTTCACACATTGTACCCATGTCGGGAATCGAACCTGGGTCTTCGGCGTTACGAGCGAACGCTTTAACCACTAGGCTACCAGATCGCCCCGCCCGAGGAACATTCGCCTTTTACGGCAAGTATAGGTTGCTGAAGACCTCTACCTCGGGTCGAACCGGGATGTAGTGTGGTAGACTATTTTATTGCATCACTAGACGTGTATATATATAATTGTACATCACTTTTTTCATAGAAAATAGAGTGCAACTTAAACATATACCTGCTCGTTTTCCAAGCAAAACCTTTAAAGAAAGGACTACAGAATGTTAGCAGAAAAATACACTTTGTTATAAATGGCATGAAACCCAATCGGCTGTGTTTTGTGACAGAGAGTCAATATACTGGTCACGTGGTTGACGTCAGCAAGCAACAGTCCCACCTATAGTTGTGACCGTCAGCAGTGACACACGCAATCCGACGACGAGGGTTGTGACATGAGCAAGTCAGATTGTGATTACAATTGTTATGAGACGACCCCTCTAATCCTTTCATTCTCTGTACCGTTGTGTAGCACGTGCGTGTTTGCGCTGTTCCTTCTTCCGTTGTGTCCCCTCCGTTAAGATGTCAACTTGTACACATAACAACATGATAGTTTCTTTAACATCTTTTTCCAGTGATAGGGTATAAACATAAACAGCATATATTGTTGGGTACAGGGTATTCATAGTCGTGTACCGTAATGACATTTAATAGAATATTTTTAGTTATTTTACAATTCGTCGTTCTCATATGGAGCCAAGCGGACTGCAGCCAACCAAAGCGAAATTGTAGCTTAAAGCCAAACGAGTATAAAAGGAACAAATCATCACCTATCAGTTAAAGGCTCAGCTAGATTTTGGAAAGAAATAAGATTTCTGAAGTATATCAGAGCGGATCTTCCCGAGGCAAGGGAGTAAACTGACTTTAAAAGTCCAGTTTCAACTCTTGCCGAACTAGGCTGGTATTATGGAGTTACATTTTGGTTGGACTCACGAGTCTATGCATAGTCCAATCAACATCCCGTAACTAAATCGATATCCGGTTCATTAACAACATGGCAACTGTAGTGCCGAAATCGTTCGACTGCAGAATTTGCAGAGCATGTATATCGTCAATTGGGGGTCAGTCATGGTGCTCAAGTGATATGATGCACTTCTCGAGGTAAAACCCGTTGTATTACAATAAAGATCTTTATCATCGATGAGATCGTCTTGACTGGGCGCCGCCATTTTGTTTGAAGCAAAGTCAAGCGATATGAGAGGTGGAATCGGATTGGTCAGTAGTGGGGAACATAGAAGGCACATAACTAACATCAATTCCAGTCTAGCTCGGCAAGGGTGGTAACTGGACTTTTAAAGTCAGTTAACTCCCTTGCCTCGGGAAGATGATCAGAACGATCTGATAATCAATCCCATATCGACAATGGTTCCCGGTTTAATCGTTAAGAATTCATCTACCAATGTTGAGACTTATGTAAATATTAATGACGACATTGTCCATGATCATTTTGCCATTTGATGATGTTGATCTGTGTAAACCCTGAATATCCGGGGTAGAATAGGTCTTCAGCAACCCATGCTTGTCGTAAAGGCGACTATGCTTGTCGTAAAAGGCGACTAACAGGATCGGGTGGTCAGCCTCGCTGACTTGGTTGATGCACGTAATCGATCCCAATTGCGTGGATCGATGATCAAGATGTCAATCACTGGATTGTCTGGTCTAGACTCGATTATTTACAGACAGAGGTCATAAAGCTGGAATATTGCTGAGTGCGGTGTAAACCAACAAACAAACAAACCCTTATATACCTGACAGAAATTGTATCACTTAAAAAAATGGCAAGACTGGGATGTTGAAGCATTCTGTAAATATTACTGTGCCCTTTCTTGTAAAGCTGTTTCATAAGTTATTCGACTCTGTTGTATTTACAGTTTCGTGGACAAAAGCCATTATAACCCCAATTTATACAAAAGATCGCGAAATAATTCCAATAATTATAGGTGAATTTCTCTGCTTTCAGTAATTGGAAACTTTTACACCAGTAACCGACTTTCAACCTTTGTACGAATACGGGAAATGATACCAGAGACTTAAGCTGGTTTTAGACAGGGCTATTCTGCTGTAGATAATATTTTTACTTTATACGCAATCAGCAGATATGTCTATCAAAAAGGAAAAAAAGAAACTTGATATTACTTTCGTTAATTTTGAAAAACAACATTTAATTCTGTGAATCTCATATTCCTTTGACATTGTTTGTATTCAACTGGTTTAACGCATCTTCCCGAGGCAAGGGAGTTAACTGACTATAAAAGTCCAGTTTCCACTTTTATATCTTTAAACGCCATTGTCTCGGGAAGAGGGTTTAAAGGGAGACATGTTAAAGGCACCTAATAGTATATATATATTCATCAGTAAACGCATGTGTAAAAAGGTACCAACAAATGTACTCATTTTTTGATCGTCCGATTGGATTTAGGCAAGGCTGAATGCTAAGAATATGTTTCATAAACGAATTATCAACATAATAAGGCACCGCGATTCGCTGTGCAGAGTTGCGTCCCTTGGGCACGCCAGAAACCTATGACTGTGGGTTCGAATCCCGGTTCGCCCCGATTGTGTTATTAGGTTTGTCAGCACCGTACCCGTGCTCGTGGGTTTCACCGAAGTGGTAAACGTCTGAGACCTGCATCACTTCGGGCTTTCCTCGCACATTTAGCTGACACGCCGTGATATAACTGGAATACTGTTAAAAGCGGCGTTAAACCCAACTCACTCATGAAACCGTAAGTCATGTGCCTCCTGTAATCAAAATACAACAGTTGAAGGTTCTTTAATTATACTAAAATTACACAAATACTTCAATTTAATTATTTGAAATTGTTCCACTAGCAGAGACATACAAACACCATTAATGCACATGTTGAACTGTAACTTGTATATTGTAGTTGATATTTCTTCTATTTAAAATGTCTCATTGTTGATATATATGCGATGTTTAAAAATGCGAGCAAAGACCACTCGCATTTTTCGCATTTAATTTACGCTCGCGTTAATTTCAACATTTACAGAATTGAAGACTATCTTCTGAATCGCAGTGTAAATTTCAGCAGTGTAGTTGGCCGATTCCGCAGCTTAAAAATGAACATTCTGCGTCATTTCTGCACAAAAGTAATTTCTGCAAGATAGGTACACTTCTGCATCAAGATAACAATTCTGCGAAATATTCTGTGACTGAGGAATCTTAAAATTTAGTGGGGAGTGACTGATCTTAGCGGTGCAGTTGACAGCATCCAAGGCGACATCCATATAAGGTACTGTGACATTACTTTGTAACGGGTTTTGTCTTTAGTCATACACACTAACCATATGCTTTTACAGGCACAAATTTCGGTACGGCCGTTGTAATAACACGGGAACACACACCCCTATGAGCTACTGTATGAGTGAGTGAGTGAGTGAGTATGGTTTTACGCCGCTTTTAGCAATATTCCACCAATATCACGGCGGGAGACACCAGAAATGGGCTTCACACATTGTACCCATGTCGGGAATCGAACCCGGGTCTTCGGCGTGACGAGCGAACGCTTTAACCACTAGGCTACCCGACCGCCCCAGCTACTGTATGGGGATAGGGCATTATACTTTTATTTGCGCTTGAACAAAGAGCTATAGCCTAAGTTAGAATAACGCTACTCGGTACAGCATTCCTAACCCAAAATTGTTTTTTGGAAAGAGGTCAAAGTTTTATTAGGAAACAGGTTATTATATAATTTTCACTGTTGAATTTCATTGTTAAATATTAATTTACGTTTAACTTATTAAAAGTAAATCTGCTTCATTTACTGACTGCTCTTATTCTATTTGAAAGGGAAATAAGGGTATTTGTCATGATGGGTATTGTTACATCCTGAGACCGGCTCTTTAAAATGGGGGCGGTAGGGTAGCCTAGTGGTTAAAGTGTTCGCTAATCCCGCAGAAGGCCCGTGTTCGATTCCCCACTTTGTACAATGTGTGAAACCAACTCCCGATGTCCGCCGCCGTAATATTGCTAAGCGAAACGTAAAACTATATTCACTCACTCATTCTTCATAACGAATTGAAGGTCGAAGCGAGGGATACTATGGCCGTCCTTGTTCGCTTTAAAGATGAATGGTTGCGCTAAGACGATTGTGACTCTCATGCTTCAAATCTGGCGTTGGGAACAGCCCCTGGTGTTTTGCTTTAGACATATTCAAGAACATAATGAAAATCGAGAAAAGAGCCGATTATTTGTGCACACGAGGGTTCACTGATTATAACAAAATTCTTCAACAAACTGCAAAAGAATGTACATACTGTCGGGCAATGGTGTCGTTGACGATATTTCCTGTATTGTAGACGACGGCGTCGGGGTGACGGTAGACGAAGGTACGGCAGTGGTCGATGGCGGGATCCAAGACAGGGTGGTGACGTCGGGGTCGGGTGTGATGAGGATGTAGGAGTGGTTGCGGAGGATGAGGTAGAGGTCGCCCACGTCCAGCACGGTCTTCCCCGAGACGTTGAGGCGGGGGCCAGACTCTAGGATCTCCAGGATGTAGGATTGCAGCTGTGGGAACATCGGCGTGTCGAAGGCGAAGTCGAAAGTGATGTCGCGGCCGTCGGGGCTGCAACGCATACAAAGTGAGTGAGTGAGTGAGTGAGTTGTAACTCCGCTTTTTACAGTGTTCAGTTTTATCTCGATGGGCTGATAATAAAAGGGGCGGGGCTTGTGTTTCATGTTTACGCTGGATCAATGATTTCGTACTGTTGCCTACCCTTTTGTGCGTGTTAGTTATTAAATAAGCAGTCTATGAAGTTATTTGTATTGACGTATTCATTTATAAGAATTGACTTCAACATGCATTTGAGTTTATTGAGTTATAAACGTAGAAACCGGTGTGCATACGTCACGTAATTCTACGGAAGCCTTTGAGGGCCACGTGTTTTTTAATTTTTTTCGATGCTAAATTTATCTTGAAATTTCAAGATAATAAGATGAAATTTCAAGATACAGAAGTTGAAATTTCAAGATAATAAGTTGAAATTTCAAGATACTAAGTTGAAATTTCAAGATACTAAGTTGAAATTTCAAGATACTATCTTGGAATACAAGATACTACCTTGAAAACTCAACTTAGTATCTTGAAATTTCAAGATACTATCTTGGAATACAAGATACTATCTTGAAAACTCAACTTAGTATCTTGAAATTTCAACTTAGTATCTTGAAATTTCAACTTAGAATCTTGAAATTTCAACTTCGTATCTTGAAATTTCTTGATAGTATCGAAAAAAAATATAAAACCAAATGGCCCTAAAAGGCTTCCGCATAATTCCGCGACACGCATTTCCACAATTTCCACACCAGTTTTAACGTTTAAAGTCCATAAACGCGAATACATATTGAGGTCAATTCTTGTAAATAAATACGTTAAAACAAATAACTTCATAGACTGCTTATCTAGTTACTAACACGCACAAAACTGTAACTACAATGAAATAAATACAAAACATGAAGTTGGACTTCCGGACTGATATCGCCCGGGTTATCAAATTTTCAGTCATGAGAACAGAGTAGCGTCCCTTTACTTTAGACAGCTGGAGGAATACATTGTTGGTATGAGTAACAGTATCGAACAGTGGAAACAAACTATTTTATTCCACATGCATTTTTGTACTTGTTCCCTTATTTTTTGCCCTCAGTATATTTCAGTCTACTTTTTAAAGTTTCGTTCTTAGATAAATAAAATTGTCTTTGAACTCCTCATTTTACCAATTCAAACAACAAATAAACTTAAATGTCAGCTTGAGACTGACATGAATAGACAAGTCATAATTACTGAATTCGATTTCTTTAGTTCGAAGGACAATAAGACGAACAAGAATCAGAAGCTGTATATTATCAGATGCGGTGGCAGTAACGACACGACTCTGTAATACACTTATGGTATACGTGTTATACAATAAATATTGCTGGAACTCGAAGAGGAGGGCGCCGTTGCTCATTCGTCATGACATCATAGCATGTAGAGTGAGTGAGTATGATTTACGCCACTTTTAGCAATGTTCCAGCAATACCACAAGACATCAACGATGGGCGTCACACGTTGTATCAATGCGGGGATTCGAACCCGGGTCTTCCATCGGAGTGACGAACGAATGCTTTAACCACAAGACTACCCCACCACGCAATGAAAGTAAAATAGTTACAGATCCAGAGTGAGTGGGTGTGGTTTAACGTCGCTTTTGGCAATATTCCCGCAATATCACGGCGGGGCACACAAAAAATGGGATTACACATTGTACAAAATGTTAAAAATCTAACTCTGGTCTTCGGTAAGGCTAGAAAACACTTTTAACACTAGACAACCCCACCAAGAGCTACAATCGAAAAATCGCCGTAAAAAAACTGAAATCTTGCTGAGTGCGGCTTTTAACAGAACAAACAAGGTCCGCAACTTTTGCATCTGTTTCCATATTCGTCACCACTCGCCCCTTTCCGTAACCTGCAAGAAGACTCGTCCCCCTATCGATGAATGTTATGTGCGAAAATACGACAAACCAATCAGAATGCGCGCATGATTTCAAGTTCTTCGTCAAAGAATCCCTCAGAAATAATTTTTGATTTTACATATGTCTTGCATGTAAAAATATACCCAAGACACAGTTAAATGTATTGAATCATACTGTATAATTCCGCATGTCCCGATGTGCTTTAAATTGCATCTGAAATATATATAATTTTTTTATAATATATGGGGAAATACATGTTAACCATTACGCAACGAGTTGACAGTTGTTTTAGGTATGTCCGTTTGCGCTAAGACAGAACCCGGTCGCAAAAATGGCCATGAGAGGGGCTCGAGTCGCTATTCGGCCTGTTCCGGGATAACACGAGTTGGTCACGAATGCTGTTTCCATGTACTTGATCCTTCGTTCGTCTTACATGTTCAATACTGTTTCACAAAATAATAGAGAGTGAGTGAGTGAGTATGGTTTTACGCCGCTTTTAGCAATATTCCAGCAATATCACGGCGGGGGACACCAGAAATGGGCTTCACACATTGTACCCATGTCGGGAATCGAACCCGGGTCTTCGGCGTGACGAGCGAACGCTTTAACCACTAGGCTACCCGACCGCCCCACACAAAATAATAGAGCCGTGAAGATCCGGGTAGAGAATATATAGGTCTTCGATAACCTTTGTTTGCCGTAAGAGGCGACTATGCTTGTGACGGGATCGGTGGGTCAGGCTCGCTGATTTTGTCATCGTATCCCAATTGCGTAGATCAATGCTCATGATGTCAATTACTGGATTGTCTGACCCAGACTGGATTATTTACAGACCGCCGTCATATAGCTGGAATATTGCTGAGTGCGGCGTTAAACAACAAACAAACAAATCACAAAACAATAAATGAACTGACGCGTATGTATTAGACCCATTGCTTGTGGTTTTATAATGGTTAATCCAAAGGACAAATCAATAGTTTTAAGATGTTTTTCAAAATCGCGATTACTGCAGACGCTGAGTAGATCTTTAGGGCATGAATCATCCGAAAAGTCAAGGCCTTATCTATAAGATCTATATATGACACTGCAGCGTCACACCATACCTGAAGCTCCTTATTTGGCATTCTCTGAAAGCGGCGGCCAGGTAACTGTTCCGATAAAAGTTAGCGATCTGAAACAAACAACAAAGGACAATAAAAACTATGATTCAGTCGCTTTCCATCGATTTTATCGTTGCGGGGAAAACCAAATATGGTTTCAAAAATGTCTAACAATGTTGGGAATCGAGCCCGGGTTCGGAAGGGGCCATATCACGGCGAGTGACACCAGAAAATCTGCTTCTCACTATGTTGCGAATCGAACCCGGGTTCGGAAGGGACCATATCACGGCGAGTGACACCAGAAATTGGCTTCTCACTATGTTGCGAATTTAACCCGGGTTGGGAAGGGACCATATCACGGCGAGTAACACCAGAAATTGGCTTCTCACTATGTTGCGAATCGAACCCGGGTTCAGAAGGGACCATATCACGACTGGTGACACCGGAAATTGGCTTCTCACAATGTTGCGAATCGAACCCGGGTTCGGAAGGGACCATATCACGGCGGGTGACACCGGAAATTGGCTTCTCACAATGTTGGGAATCGAACCCGGGTTCGGAAGGGACCATATCACGGCGGGTGACAGCAGATATTGGCTTCTCACAATGTTAGGAATCGAGCCCAGGTTCGGAAGGGACCATATCACGGCGGGTGACACCAGAAATTGGCTTCTCACAATGTTGCGAATCGAACCCGGGTTGCGATTGTAACGTGCTAACGCTATCGCGGGGGGTTGAAACTAGACATTTGACTTCTAACATTGTCCAAATGTGGGGGATCGAACCCGAACGCTCTACCCACCTGGCTACACCAACGCGCCAAAATGTTGATGACATAAATGCTCTATTCGGGAGATATATATGGTTCATATATGGTACCAAATGGTTACATAACTTACATCTTCGCAAAACTTCCTCTGGTAGATTTGATACAGCATAGAATCAGGATTTTTCAGCTCGGGGTAGAAGTCGAAGTTGTGTAGTCCGTAGTTAAAGACTGCTTTAATCCAATCTAGGAATTGAAAAACATGGTTGTCCTTTAGCATACATATGTAAACCCACATGAACAAAAAAATAATAATATTTCTCATAATTTGCAAAACTGAAACCGGTTGGCAGGTCAACTTTAGATTTAGATTTCCAATCCACCGCAGTGAGTGAGTGAGTGAATATGGGTTTACGCCGCTTTTAGCAATATTCCGGCAATATCACGGCGGGGGACACCAGAAATGGGCTTCACACATTGTACCCATGTCGGGAATCGAGCCTGGGTCTTCGGCGTGACGAGTGAACGCTTTAACCACTAGGCTACAAAACCGCCCCTATTCCACCTCAGCTTCACGACTGAACTAAATATAAACTGCCGGGCATCATGTTTGATGGTGGCTTAAAATAAAACAAACAAGAAATGGTTATTCGATGGTGATGTATTTGATACAGATACCATAGTAATGTTTTGGACCTTAGGTTTATCAACAATTTTTAGACAAGTAACGTTTTGATAGCGTTCGTATTGTATGGTCAAATCCAGTTTTCAAGTGTATCCTTTTTTTTGCCCAGCAGTTTACACGGAAAACTAGAACGTGTGTATGTAGCTTTATTCGAAAATAAAATAGTTGCTTCCAGTGAAGGAGTTAATAAGACAATAAATATTTCGGAATGGAAAATAAAAAATGAGAAGCCGGAACCGGATTGAGCATGAATTTAAAAAATATCATTTTTGGATCATGTCCATTTTTAGGTCGGTTGGCCATGAGAAACATGACTATATTAAAATCATCAGTAACATCAACGACTTGGATATAAATGTGTGTTTGATGTTAGAGGAATGAGGGATTATTTCCCTTCCACTGCCATATTTACCCAACAAAATGTGGATTCACAGGATCCGATGATCGCGGGTTCGAATCCCAAATTTGCCGTGATTGTAAAACTTGGTATATCAGCACCATATCCGTGCTCGTGGGTTTCACCAAACTTCTCAGACCTCATTCTCTTCCGAGAATTCTGGCCATATTAAGTCATCACGCCGTGATGTATATCTTAAAAGCCACGTCAAGCAAATATTCACCCCTACTGACCTATTCACACAATCGTTCACTCGCCCACACGCTTGCTCGTTCACTCACTCTATCTCGCTCGCTCCCCCCTTCCTCACTATCTCGCCCCTCCCCCCTTCCTCACTATCTCGCTCCCTCCTTCCTCACTATCTCGCTCCCTCCTTCCTCGATATCTCGCTCCCTCCTTCCTCACTATCTCGCTCCCTCCTTCCTCACTATCTCGCTCCCTCCTTCCTCACTATCTCGCTCCCTCCTTCCTCACTATCTCGCTCCCTCCTTCCTCACTATCTCGCTCCCTCCTTCCTCACTATCTCGCTCCCTCTTTCCTCACTATCTCGCTTCCTCCTTCCTCACTATCTCGCTCCCTCCTTCCTCACTATCTCGCTCCCTCCTCCCTCACTTCTTGCTCCCTCCTTCCTTACTCTCTCGCTTCCTCCATTCCCTCACTATCTCCCTCCCTCCTTTCTCCGGTCTTAAGCAGCTCGCTCGCTCCTACTTGCCCTTTTTTACTTTCTCTCGCTCTTTCCCTCCATTCCCTCACTATCTCTCTCTCTCCCTCTCTTCCCTCACTCACTATATGTCTCGCTCCTTCCTTCTCTCTTTCACTTTATCTCGCACTCTCCCTTCCTTTCCCACCTACTGAATGTCACTCCCTTCCCTCCCTCACTACATCTTGCTCCCTCCCTCACTCACTATATGTCGCTCGCTCCCTCCTCCTCTTACTCCCTATATCGTGCTCCCCCCTCACTGTTTCTCGCGGGGGGCACGGGTGGCCCAGTCGTTTAAGGCGTCGCGATTCGCTGTGCAGAGTTGCGTCCCCTGGGCACGCCAGAAACCTATGATTGTGGGTTCAAATCCCGGTTCGCCCCGATTATGTTTCTAGGTTTGTCAGCACCATACCCGTGCTCGTGGGTTTCATCGAAGTGGTAAACGTCTGAGACCTGCATCACTTCGGGCTTCCCTCCCACATTAAGCTGACACGCCGTGATATAACTGGAATACTGTTAAAAGCGGCGTTGAACCCAACTCACTCACTCTCTCACTACATCCCGCTACCTCCCTCACTCACTCACATCTACAGGGACCTTGCCACCTGTTCTCACCTGGAGGGGGCGGGGTTGTAGTTGGTATCGATGACATTGTTATTTCTGACGTTGATGACGGCTCCACTTTGACCGCCGTCGTTGAAGGGTGAACCCACACGATGGTCGTAACTCGGGGGTCAGGGGTCACGACCTTGTTGGTGAAGTTCTTGTAGCGAAGGTAAAGGTCACCCACGTCCAGTACGGTGTCGGTTGAGATGTTGAGTTTTGGCGCCTGGCTTTCGAGAATGTTAAGAACGTAACTCTGCAGTTGTGGGAACAAGGGGGTCTCGAACCAAAACCGGAAAGAAACGTTCTGGGAGTCTGGGCTGAAAACGTAAAAACAACAGCGGATTTAAGTCGGAAAGAGCATAACTTGGTTTTCAAATTAAAAATAATATACTGTAAATCTTGAACTTCAAGCGAGAGTGAAATTAAAGAATGCGAGTGGTCTTTTCTCGTTTTAATTCAACTTTGCATATTTATGTCTCAAAATTGACCGTTGACATGAGAGCCTCACTACACCCTTTGGACAACGAAAAAAATACCAACTTCAGTATAAACAACTATCTAATGGAATAGTATAATATTTGTCATTGTTTTTGACACAGTAACAGCGACAGCAGCAACAACAACAACAACAACAACAACAATAATAATAATAATAAAAATATAAATGATAATGATAATAATAATACCTGAATTCTGTAATGCGACAATCTCTATAGGCTGCGGCTAAGACGCTGTTCCGGTAGAACTTCTCTATCTGCATCATCAGAAGTTTAATGCAAAGCATAATGTTATTTTATAAAACTGTCAAGTACATAAAAGCAAGTCAGCTTAATGTGTGGAATTATTTTTGTGAAACCCACGAGTACGGCTATGGTGGTCACTTGGGATTAAAGTCTGGGCAAAATCTCGGGTTGAAAGTTACGAGAAGCGTATCCTGGCAGCTAAGGGTACGCAACCCTACGAGTTACGGGACTCCAACCACTGTGTACATTGTGAGAAAACGTCCGTTTCTTTCAGTGCTGAATATATATATTAATCCCAAGATCCATCCAAAGTGAAACCTTGTATCACAATTCTGTAACATCTACAGGGGTCACGGGTAGCCCAGTCGTCTGAGGGGTCGCGATTTGCTGTGCAGAGTTGCGTCCCTTGGGCACGCCAGAAACCTATGATTGTTGGTTCAAATCCCGGTTCGCCCCGATTATGTTTCTAGGTTTGTCAGCACCATACCCGTGCTCGTGGGTTTCACCGAAGTGGTAAACATCGGAGACCTGCATCACTTCGGGCGTTCCTCCCACATTAAGCTGACACGCCGCGATTTAACTGGAATACTGTTAAACGCGGCGTTAAACCCAACTCACTCACTCACTCTGGAACATCCACACGTTTGTAAACTATTCCGGGGAACTAAATATTGAAAACCTCAAGAACAATCTTTCATCGAGAAACGTAATAAACAGACAATGTTTAAACTTGAATTCATAAAAGTTGACTTACATCTTCACAAAATCTTCTCTGATACATTTTGTATAAATCCGATTCGGGGTAAGCTAATTCCGGATAGTAACGGAAATTGACGAGTCCGTAGTCGAACAGCGAGAGAACATAATCTGCAAGAAGAAACGGTGTTATCACATACAGTAGAACTCGGATGTAACGAACACGGATAGAGAGAACAAAAGGATACCACGAACTGTTAAAAACTAGCCGACTTATCTCCTATATATTATCATATAACATTTGGCGGACGTTTCCGAGCGAAAACGTTTATAACGAACTGATGTCCCTTGTAGTTCGTTATATCCATGTTATACTGTATACAGCTGTAAACAAAAATTAACTCGGATCCATGGAAGGGTACAGGGATAGATCCACGGACCTTCCGCTTCCAGTGCAAACGTTCTATACACTAGACCAGGCAGACGGTCCATATACTTTTTAATCTGGAACGCTCGATTCGACTCATCAATTTGACAAATTGCTTTTCTCGAAGCTTCTTGTCGTAAGAGGCGACTAACGGGATCGGGTGGTCAGGCTCGCTGACTTGGTTGATGCAAGTCATCGATCCCAATAGCGTGGATTGATGCTCATGGTGTCAATCACTGGATTGTCTGGTCCAGACTCGATTATTTACAGATCGCCGTCATGTAGCTGGAATATTGCTGAGTGCGGCGTTAAACAACAAACAAACAAAGAAACATGTCCTTTACATCATAATTACACTCTTCTAAAATCCTTTCCTGGTTTTATTATATCGTATTTTGGATGATCTTACTTTCTCTTGGATCTTGGGTTGTCGTTGGTGGTATGGATGACGTCACAATATGTGATGACGTCAAAGTGACTGATATCGTGGACTGCCTGATGTCGAAGTAAGTCGACGAGGGGACCCAGATATACGTGGAATTATCAAATGGGTTAACCAGGACTGCGTTAAACCTTCCCAGAATAAGGTCAAGGTCGCCGATTCTTGTGACGGTGTACCCCGATATATTCCTACGCGGGGACTGGTTCTCAATGACGTAGATAATGTCCCCTTGGAGTTGAGGGAACACTGGCGTATCGAAATACAAGGTGAAGGCCACGGTATTGTTCGTCGGGTCGGTGAGATCGACATTGCTGTGAATGAATGGGAGAGTTAGGGTTAAGGTCGCTTTTAAAAAATAGTACTTCGGTTATGTCATGGCGTTAGCGCCAGTGATAAAAGTATCAGAATGGCTGCCAGTGAACAGCTATGACGTCAACGAATGTTTTGATGTAACTCTTTGATAATGATCGCACTACGGTCCGGAAAGTTGAATCAGTACTCGCAGATAAGTTGCATATAAGTTATATTGATTAGAGGCTAAAGCATGCTGTGAAAATGTCGTTGAACTAAAATATATATAACTGAAACGACATGTTGTATTTGTGTTACCACCCACGTGATGTTGTTGATGACGCAGTGTCTGTAGGCGCTGGAGATGTAGCTAACCGAGTAGAGCCTTTCTAACTGCAAAATAAATCCAAAAATATAATCCATGAGAAAGATTTTTTTTCCAAACGTGGCAGTACTTTTTACAAGATGTACCGATGCAATAGGACATCTGTTGGGTGGTGATATAGCCCTTGTGGTTAAAGCGTTCGCTGTCCACGCCAAAGGCCGGGTTCGATTCCTCAGATGGGTACAATGTGTGAAGCACATTTTTTGTATGTCGCTCTGATATATCTGGAGTATTGCCTAATAGCAGCGTACATTCATGCTCATGCATTCAATAGATTATTTGCAGTTCCCCCTCCCTCCCCCTCCCGACACACGGAAAATCCTCTACTCCACACCTTCCCAACACCACGCCCACATCGAACAGATAACCCAGGGTAATTCCCCTGGGTGTCCAGTCCAAAAACGTTCCCCAGTATATCATGTGTGTCATTAAAGTTGACTTAATGATAATCGTGGGTCAAGGCTCTGTGCCCTGACTGTGTGTGGACTTAAATGGGGATCGGGTGGTCTTGCTCTGTGCCCTGACTGTGTGTGGACTTAAATGGGGATCGGGGGTCTTGCTCTGTGCCCTGACTGTGTGTGGACATTAATGGGGATCGAGTGGTCTTGCTCTGTGCCCTGACTGTGTGTGGACTTAAATGGGGATCGGGGGTCTTGCTCTGTGCCCTGACTGTGTGTGGACATTAATGGGGATCGGGGGTCTTGCTCTGTGCCCTGACTGTGTGTGGACTTAAATGGGGATCGGGTGGTCTTGCTCTGTGCCCTGACTGTGTGTGGACTTAAATGGGGATCGGGGGTCTTGCTCTGTGCCCTGACTGTGTGTGGACATTAATGGGGATCGGGTGGTCTTGCTCTGTGCCCTGACTGTGTGTGGACTTAAATGGGGATCGTCGGTCAAGGCTCTGTGCCCTGACTGTGTGTGGACTTAAATGGGGATCGGGTGGTCTCGCTCTGTGCCCTGACTGTGTGTGGACTTAAATGGGGATCGAGTGGTCTTCCTCTGTGCCCTGACTGTGTGTGGACTTCAATTGGGATCGAGTGGTCTTGCTCTGTGCCCTGACTGTGTGTGGACTTGTATGGAAATCGTGGGTCAAGTCTCTGACTGTATGTCCACTTAAATGGGGATCGGGTGGTCTTGTTCTGTGCCCTGACTGTATGCCGACTTACATTGGGAGCGGGTGTCCAGACTGTGTGTCAAATCGTGAAACGTTGATCAAAAATACCAGCCAATGGTAGCCTAACGACCGCATTTGCAGGCCGCCGTGGAATAAAGCTGACTTGGCAGTAAATCAATATTCTAATATATACCATTCCTTGCAGTTCACGCAGGTAATACGTCTTGAACCACGATATCAACCTTCAACAGTATTTATTACGTCTTTTATTTTAAGCATGTTACGCAGATATTCAGTTGATATGATTTACCTGATCACAACAAACCAGTTACCATACAGGTCCTACTTACAATACCTACTTATTGCTAACTTGATCTCATTGAGATTATAAAACATCACGAAGATCCATTTTGAACCATCGTTCTTCTGTAATGTTTACGATGACTCACCTCCTCACAGAATCGGGTCTGATAATAGATGTAAAGATCCGAGGTCGGGTCGAAGAGGTCAGGGGTGAAGGTCAGGTTGAAGAGACTGTATACGTGCACTGATGGTACTAAAGCTGAAAGAAAGATTACATTACATAATTAATAATCTTCGCACATGCTTTTTCTCAGCGCGGTAATATATATTTACGTTTTATGACAGACAATTCGAATATCTACAAATCTCCCATTATGCCAGAATAACTGGACGCTTCGTGACGTCGATCAGGTAACCTTGAGTTTTAAATGTTTGCCGTCGAAATTCCGTGTTCGATTCCCTTCATGAACACACGTACAGTATGTGAAGACTATTCTCGGCACCTACCGTCTCACTCACTCACTCACTCACTCACTCACTCACTCACACACTCACACACTCACTCACTCACTCACACCCACTCACTCACCCACTCTCTCACTCACTCACTCACTCAGTCTCGCTCATAGGAATCTTACTTGGGGATATTGGCGTCGTGGTGTATTCAGCAGATGACGTCATCATTTCTGGTGTACTGTAGTGTATTGATGACGTAGACGGCATAATATAGGACGTGCTAACAACGTCGTAGTTTTTTAGTATGAAAAATAGATCGGACACAGGAAGCAACTCGAAATCGGAGAGAATCACGTGAGGCTCAGATTTGTGAAGCGTATCTATGGCAACTTGTCGAAGTACATCCGGGTACTGACTTGTGAAGTCCACGTGGAAGGTTATCGAATCTGGATTTGACCTGGACAAACGTAAAACAATGATAGAATTATGTAATTAAAAAAATGTATTTTGAGGGTGAAGGGTATGAACAAATGTTATATCAAATCGAATGGTCTTGTGTGCGGTTAACTTGCCAGAGGGACAAGTAAATATTTTGGTCGATTTTCACGACCCTGGACGGGAGTTTGTTTCAGCCTAAATGTTAGGATTACAAAATGTCATATTTTCGATTAAATTTCTTCTTTATTGGGCCGTTGAATACCATTAGCTTATATTAGGTTAACGGCTGAGGGAGGCTATTCATCTTTATCTAATCGGTTTTAAAATTATCTCATCAATTTTAAGATGACCGTCGTTAAATTGTTTAATTATGGCTCCATGATCCAATGATATGATTAAAACAAAAAATATGGCAACTGTTAACATCAAAGCCTTATTTTACCCAAACTCGTTTACTGCACATGACTCGAACACGTGACCAAGGACCGCAGTGCGACGATAAATCATCCTGAGCTGAAAGTAGAGGTCAGAGTTCAGATTGCATAGCGCCTTCTACCGGTGACCTTGATCCGAAATAAATAAGGTCAGATCAAAGACTTATGGCGTGTTTACCGAGTTGTTAGATGCGTTTGATTAAACCGTGATTGAAATTAGTTGTGCCGGCAGAAGGGAAAGATGGACTCCAGAACACAATGCCAGACGCCAGGAATTTTTCTTTAGCGAGTTCAACACAGGCATATTGTGTTTTTTCGTGGTTTGATTCAAACAACGATTTCCTAGCTTAAAACCAACGGCGTCAAACAAATTGTTTTCACTGGCTTTGACTGACGGAATTGCATTACGTGATACTGGCGCTGAACACTCTCGTCTCATGTTTGAAAATTATTCCCTGGGATTAAACAACACATTTTGACAGCTGTCCCTTATGACACACGTTTTTTAGAACTCGATTACCGGTTCATTTCAGGACAAGATTGGATTTGAATAAATACGTGAACACACTGTAAGGTTGGTGATTCCAAAGCGAATAAAAGAGACAAAAGCAGTTCCATGATCATAAGAAATATCTGGGATTCCGACATTATGATGTGTTCAGACTATTAATTAGTGATGATACCAGGTGTGGGCAAACGTTCAGCGTATCCTGGCAAACAGGATGCACCCGTCACAAACACATGCAAACGCAAGTCAAGTGTTTAGCTTAACAAGCTCGGGAACATAATATTTATGGTACAAGTCAAAATAAGTAATTGCATCGGACATCATTGATGCGTCAACTTTGGAAATGTCCTCCATATGTCTATCATAAAGCATCATTTAATTTGCTTGAATATAATTGTATGATATATATTCATGAATTTAAATGGTCTACTAGTTAAATATGTTGGAATATCTCCGATTTGACACAATTAAACATAATTAAAGTATATGTTTAAAGTCTTGATAAAGAATATCTGAATATAATTACCGTCTCACACAACTTGGCTTGGATGTTTCTGAAGTCCCCGGATGTAGGGAATGCCAACGACGGCGAATACAGAAAGTCATACAGGAAGTACGTCATTTGAATGGTCATGTGACCTGGAAAAGGGAGAACACTCTCACTAGTCACGGATACCTGTGTTTCGGGACACTTGTCCCTCGCAGGCAAGCATTGGTAGTAGGACAGATGACAGCGAAGTGACAAGAGTAAATGTGAGTTTACACATTGTTTCAGTTATACGACAGCGTGTTCTGACGTATGAGGAACGTCATGAGTGGCTATCGTGACACCTATGTGCGTGTGTGGCCCCGTCGACGACGGCGCTGAAATTCGCTGTGCAGAGTTATGTCCCTTGGGTACGCCAAAAACATTCATGAGTCTGCACGTAGGTTTGTTAGCACAATACCCGTGGTTTTACGTTAAGTGGCGTTGGAACTCACTCACTCTTGATAGTTGAATATAAAGCTGGACCAAGCAATGCACTAGAAAAACTGGTACATTCATTTTGTTTGTTTGTTTATTTGCTGTTTAACGCAGCACTCAGCAATATTCCAGCTATATGACGGCGGTCTGTAAATAATCGAGTCTGGGCCAGACGATCCAGTGACTGACATCATGAGCATCGATACACGCAACTTGGATACGATGACATGCATAAATTAAGTCAGCGTGCCTGACCACCCGATCCCGTTAGTCGCCTCTTACGACAAGCATAGTTGCCTTTTAGGGCAAGCATGGTTTGCTGAAGACCTATTCTACACCGGATCTTCACAGAACATTCGAGACAAGCGAGTTCGACATATGGAATAAAAGTACTTGACACATGGAACCAATTTTATCAAGGAGTGCCACATTAAAATACAGTTAAAATGTAAAAAATAATTTAAATGCAGAAATTATATACGCCCCGATAATTATCATGTTAAAACAAAATTTACTCATTGACCTTTCGAATTCTCATACCTGGAGAAATTGACATATATGACGATGTCAGTGATGGTTTCACCACGTGAGTGACTGTCTGTGCAGGTGGCACTACCGTAACAGTTTTTACTTCCGGTGGAAGGGTCATGTTTCGTAGCAGGAAGAGCATTCCACCAGCCGGCATGACCTCATATAGTGTGTTCCTCGCTCCAGTCACGTTATAACGAGGGAGCTGAGACTCCAGGGAGCGTTTCGTCACTTCTCGCAGTGTCGGGGAATCGCGTGTCTTGAAGACAACGCTGAATGTTATACTGGAGGGATCGGTGCTGGGAAATAGAAACAGTTTTGACATGGTAAATCTATCATGATAACTCTCTGGGGATTGAGATCCAAGAGCAGTCACAACAAACGTGTTTATTCATAGGAAGAACTTAGTTTGGATGTAATGAATTGATTGTCCCTTTCAGTTGTCTGCATCGTCAGCCTCAAACAGACTAACGTCATTGTTTACTTGTTTGGACGATGTTGATTTTTCACTTGTCTGGACAATGGTGAGTTATTGTTTACTTGTTTGGACAATTGTGACTGTTCAGTAGTTTGGACAATGGTGAGTGAATGTTTACTAGTTTGGACAAAGAAGATTTTTCACTTGTTTTGACAAAGGGGATTTTTCACTTGTTTGGACAATGGTGAGTGATTGTTTACTTGTTTGAACAATGGTGATTGTTCAGAAGTTTGGACAATGGTGATTGCTCAGTAATTTGAACAATGGCGAGAGAATGGTGGTTGTTCATTAGTTTTGAAAATGGTGATTGATCATTAGTTTGGACAATGATGGTTGTTCGTTAGTTTGGACAATGGTGATTGTTCATTAGTTTGGACAATGGTGATTGTTCATTAGTTTGGACAATGGTGATTGTTCATTAGTTTGGACAAAGGTGATTGTTCATTAGTTTGGACAATGGTGATTGTTCATTAGTTTGGACAAAGGTGGTTGTTCATTAGTTTGGACAATGGTGATTGTTCATTAGTTTGGACAAAGGTGGTTGTTCATTAGTTTGGACAATGGTGATTGTTCATTAGTTTGGACAAAGGTGATTGTTCATTAGTTTGGACAATGGTGATTGTTCATTAGTTTGGACAATGGTGATTGTTCATTAGTTTGGACAATGGTGATTGTTCATTAGTTTGGACAAAGGTGGTTGTTCATTAGTTTGGACAATGGTGATTGTTCATTAGTTTGGAAGATGGTGATTGTTTATTAGTTTGGCTAATGGTTATTGTTCATTAGTTTGGACAATGGTGAATGACTGCTTACGTGTTTCGACTATGGTGATTGTTCATTAGTTTGGACAGTGGTGATTGTTCACTTGATTGAGATTAATATCACTGAGAAACAACACAGAAACGCACAATACAAAGAGATATAGCAGTTCACATGAATTCACCGATTACGGAAACAAATGAAACCAGACCTGTACCTGAAGACATTGATCTCGCAGTTAAAGTACAGGCTCTCCAACACAGGGGTTCTGCTGTACACACGGGTGAGCTGAAGAACACGGTAAAATATGTCAGTGAAACATGTTGACTAAAACATCAGGTAACTCATATCGATCACAAAGATTTACTTCAGTGTAATTTTTAGTATTCGGAGTGTTCGCCACATTGACGAATAATGTCTATTTTTCTGCGGAGTAAACGTCGATTTTCACATCAAAATGTCACCTTTCCCCGCATGAGCGTTCCCTTACTTTTTTCGTCTGTATAATTTGTAAAACGGCTTAATGCATGTGAAAGTAGACAACATGTTTTTTATAACTACTTCTTTATTATCTATAAACATGTTGTTTACTTTGTAATCCCTCAACTTCAAGGAAATGCCTATCCAACTAATTATGTGTACGTGATCAAAGGGAGGCATCCTCTGTATCTCCATGATGATATCACAAATAATTGAGAGCATAGACACAGGAATCCATCTCCCTTTCATCCTCTCTATCTCCAGGGCTCGCATTGCGGTAAACCTGGATCCCTTCCCGTGGTTCTCGCGATCTCAGATTACCCGCCCTTGATTTTCCTTACCCAATTCGATTTGCTAATCTACTCAGTCTAACGGACCAATCAGAATGCGATTTACAAACCAGCCTCAATGTTTGGTTGGCGACATCAACGACATGGCGCCCAGTCCTTTTGATTGAGATAGCGTTTGCGAGAAATTCAACATTGAAAAACTGATTTACACACAAAAGAAAGTCCTCAAACATTTTGCATGCAACTAAATATAAAGTGAGCTATGAATATACTCCGCAATAAAAGGACATCTCTGGAACAGAAAGTAAGATCTTACAAGAAATCGTTAATAATCCACCAGTTTTTAAGAGTTCTCTCCCCCTACAAAACCTACCTCCCGACAGAGGGCAGTCTGGTAACTCCGGAAGAGATTTAAGCTTGGGTGGCTGAAACTTCGTTTTGAGTTATCTCCCCCTACAGAAAGTTATTAAGAGTTCTCTCCCCCTACATGACCTACCTCCCGACAGAGGGCAGCCTGGTAACTCCGGAAGAGGTCTGAGCCTGGGTCGCTGAGGCTGGGTGTCTTGGTGTTTTGAGTTATCTCCCCCTAGAGAAAGTTATTAAGAGTTCTCTCCCCCTACAAGACCTACCTCCCGGCAGAGGGCAGCCTGGTAACTCCGGAAGAGGTCTGAGCCTGGGTCGCTGAGGCTGGGTGTCTGGGTGAAGCGGTGTAGCCTGTAGGTCAAGGGCACGGTGGCCAGAGCTGAACAAACACAGCAAGAGCAATAATGGTAGAGACAAAACTAAGGGAACTGTTTGTTTGTTTGTTTGTTTGTTAAACGCCAGACTCAGCAATATTCAATCTATCTGGCGGCGGTCTGTAAATAATCGACTCTGGACCAGACAATCCAGTCATTGACATCATGAGCATCGATCCACGCAATTGGGAAATGATGACATGCATCAACCAAGTCAGCAAGCTTGACCACCCGATCCCGTTTGTCGCCTTTTAGGGTAAGCATGGGTTGATGAAGAGCTATTCTGACCCGGATCTTCATGGTTACGAAGGGAAATGTGTTCAAAAAGTGAAAACATACAACATTAGCCGCCTTCATGATTATTTTCAAATGACCATGCAGGTGTACATGTGAGGACTATGAAGATACATATCAATCCATGACTAGTGGCTGGGGAAGTCGTACTACAGGCACAATTACGGGTAGGAATACGTAAGGAGAAATGACGACTATGTTTGATCTGTGTAGGAAATCGAGGTGAACAATACGGCTGCTGCGTTCGGTTTCTAGGATGCTTTTGAGTTTAGCATAGTAGAGCTAGCCAGGTCCCAACAAAGGACAGGGTCCACAGTGATCCAGGAAATGTCCCCGATTAATGACGTAATAACAGGAAAAAGCCTCAAGGATAATTCCATATCGCGCAATTTAATGCAGTTCTTTCAAGAGAAATATATACCGATGTCCGACTTAAGTATATTTGGGGAAAGCTTGTATTAATCCTCTTAAAATGGCTTTAAATGGTGCATAAGGAATATGAAGAATAGTGTATCTAACCAGCGGTATCCCAATTAATGACATAAGGCAACGTTTAGAAGCAATCGACACATTAATCCGTGTAACTTCGTGAATACAGGTCATGTAAGTACGCCAGTACAGGTCATGTAACTACGTCAGTACAGGTCATATAACTACATTAGTAGAGGTCTTGTAACTACGTCAGTACAGGTCATATAACTACATGAGTAGAGGTCTTGTAACTACGCTAGTACAGGTCATATAACTATGTCAGTACAGGTCATATAACTACGTCAATACAGGTCATGCAACTACGTCAGTACAGGTCACGTAACTACGTCAGTACAGGTCATCTTACTACGTCAGTACAGGTCATATAACTACGTCAGTACAGGTCATGCATCTACGTCAGTACAGGTCATATAACTATGTCAGTACAGGTCATGAATCTACGTCAGTACAGGTCATGCAACTACGTCAGTTCAGGTCATGCATCTACGTCAGTATAGGTCATATAACTACGTCGGTACAGGTCATATAACTACCCCAGTACAGGTCATGCATCTACGTCAGTACAGGTCATATAACTACGTCAGTACAGGTCATATAACTACGTCAGTACAGGTCATGAATCTACGTCAGTACAGGTCATGCATCTACGTCAGTTCAGGTCATGCAACTACGTCAGTTCAGGTCATGCATCTACGTCAGTATAGGTCATATAACTACGTCAGTACAGGTCATATAACTACGCCAGTACAGGTCATGGAACTACGTCAGTACAGGTCATATAACTACATGAGTAGAGGTCATGCATCTACGTCAGTATAGGTCATATAACTACGTCGGTACAGGTCAAATAACTACCCCAGTACGGGTCATGGAACTACGTCAGTACAGGTCATATAACTACGTACACTCAGGCTATTGTTTATACTTACGACCATCGTATACGTAAGAAGATTCCACTGAAATTAAAGAAGCAAAGTGTGACATATACAGTCAGACATTTTACAGCAGTCATTAAGTTATCGAGTCTGGGGCAGACAAACCAGAGGTTGATTACATGAGCATCGTTATAAGCCGGCATTCAATGACGCACCGCCAGACAGGATACATAAAAACTCATGATAACTCATGGCACAGTGGACGCCCCGGTGGTTGAGTGGGTTAGATCGCTGCCTTTGTGTACCGGCGATTAGTGTGGGTTCGAATCCCGGATGGGACTCAACCGCCCCAAATGTACAAGAACTACGAAAGTGTAATCCCAAATACAGTCCCAAATACAGCATGCGTTACATTTGACCAATCTTTAAAAAGCATAGTCGAACCTTTTTAAACATTCATTGATATTCATAGTTAACGTACACGTGTTATCTGAAAAAAGCAAAACAAACTTCTACCTGATGATGACGTCATTTCGAATGATGACGTCGTTGCCCACTCTACTGAACTGGTTGCCATGGTGATGTTTGTCGGCACCAGTGTGACGTATATATCACCAGGCAGCACCAGGAGATCACCGACCCTGTAGAAGAGTTTCCTTCCTATTTGCACGACCCTGGCGTGCCTCCTGATAACGGTGTTGACCGAGTCCTGTAGCCCCTTGAAATCTGATCCCCTGAACACCAGATTGAAGTACAGCATCGTGCTGGGGCTGGAAGGGAGAATTGCCAAACTGATTACGCATTCATGAAGCAACCTAATACTTCGCACAACTACATTCTACATGTGCATCACTTTCATAAATCGCGTTCAGCAGCTGGCCAACGAGGCAAATACCCCCAAGGAACCATATAAGGTCCAGTGGAAATATCAAATTTAAATGAACTACCTATGAATATTACGAGAAATGTTCAAATGGTTGGCAAATTAGACACATTCTGTCTCAACGTGCAATGCTGACATTGGTGAAACATGCCTAATTTTCGAACTACAGAAGATAATCTCAGCATGAGCAGGAGCTGAACACCCGAACAAGCAAGTTTATCACAGCTGATGCTAATGAACCTTTCGTGATGCTCTTATATACCGACCCATCTTTGTTATATTATTTTTTATTGCATCGATATGCCATAATATGAAATACAAAATTCGATTACAAAAATAGGTGAGAGATAAAGTTATAACGAATATGTTATGTACATGTACTTTATGGTGTGCTACGATAAATGGCTGTGAGCGAAACACGTCAAATAGAATACTCAAAATCAATGCTGTTTCCTGTAAAAAAACGTATTGAGGTTGCTGCAGTCGATTTGTCCTTGACATTAAGAGTTCACCGTTTTGATTACCTGATAGCCGTGACGTCACAATCGTCATACCGTGTTGAAAACTCGCTAAGACTGTAAAACCGTCGAAGCTGCAACACAAAAATAGTCAAGGTTACACTACTCTCAACTCTCGCGGGAACTCTGTACTCTCGTGATAACTTCATTATTGTGTCCAAAATAGCATCTGAGTCGACAATAATGACAAAAGACATAACACAATACTTAATAAAAAGTGACATTCGACAGGATTTCCCCGCAACTCACGTCGTCACAGAAAAGCGAAGCGTGTCTCTTAAAGGTCAAGGTCGACGGGTCGCCAAGGTCATCAGTGTAGGTCAAGTTGTAGAGCTTGAGATAGGTATCTAGACGAACACCATCTAAATGTGGAAGAGTATTCTTTAAGATAAATAAGTTTCACATGTACATTAGTTACACGGGTGATGACTAGTGATTATGGTTTGGCTGATAAGTTACCCTCGCTTTCAAATCTGCAAACTACATAACACACACGTACACCATGTTCAACTCCATATCGGGAGAAAACCGTTCGTCATATTTCACACACAAACAATGGCGAAGCGGTCTCAACTGCCGAGCAGAACAAAGTATTCACTTGAAAATTGGATTTGACAACAAGTTACGAAAGTTTTCAAAACGTTACTAGGCCAAAAACTGTCAACGAGACACTGGAAACTTTGGGCCCAAAACACGTGTATAATACCCGTATCAACTGCATCACCATCGAATAACCATTTCTTGTTTGTTTCATTTTTAGCCACCATCAAACGAGGGTGTATACCTTATTTTGTCCGGCAGTGTATAGTAAGTCCTACTGGTTTATACTGATGGCCTACTGTGGTAATATCTCTAACAAAACAGGTGAGAACAATAACAAAAACAACAACAACACTACTACTACTACTACTACTACTACTACTACTACTGCTGCTGCTACTACTACTACTACTACTACCACTACTACTACTACTACTGCTGCTGCTACTACTACTACTACTGCTGCTGCTGCTACTACTACTACTACTACTACTACTACTACTCCTACTACTACCCCTACTACTACTACCACCACCACCACCACCACTACTACTACTACTTCTACTACTACTACTACTACAGCCAGTAACACTGCTACTGGCTATGCTACTAATAATGGCACAGACGCATTATCATCAATGGATCCTGGATCACTTCATCAATGGATATTTAATCAATTTTCGTTCTCAACTCACTGGGGAGTATACTGCACAATTCTGTGTGTAGCCTATTCTGCCGGGTACCCACTGTTGGGTGCCGACTTCGAACGATTATTCACCGTCTCTTTCCAACTGTACTTCAATGCGAGCAGGGCCAAGGCTAGTCGAGCGCATCCCGCCCCCATTCCTTACCCTGCTTAACTTTGACCCACTGGCATCGTTTACGATGCGCACAAATGCAACATACATCGGATGGTCAAGGTCAATAATTCAGTGTCATCGTAACTCGGTGGCATGGCACGCTGCTCATACTGTCAACCACTAGTTTATCTGGTTCAAACCCGCCCCTCTTAGGGATTCCGGGTCAGAATATGTCCGCTGTAACCTATGCTGGTCGGAAGAGGCAACTAAATAGACCCGCTTGTTACGTCGGCTGTGTTGATTTTAAGCGTGTCATCGTGCCCTGACATTGTGGATCTCTTGCTCTTAATATCGATCACTGGATTGTCTGGTCAAGTCGAATTTATACAGGCCGCCGTCATATAGTTGGAATATTGCTGAGTGCGGCGTTAAACAAAAAACACACAGAACACGCAGAGTGGAATGTGACGTTACATCATATAGCTGGAATAATGCTGAGTGCGGCGTTAAAAAAGAAACAAGCGAAATTACAGATGGCCGTGATGTAGCTGGACTATTGTTGGTACGGCGTAAAACAACAAACAGTGATACACTCCAGTTGTACTTACCGTGGATAATGATGACGGAGGCTGTGGGCGTGACCGTACTGAAGAGAGATGGGAGGGTGGTGGGGCCCAGCGTCTGATCCCCCTCGCCCAGCAGCACCAGCAGAGAACCCACCCGATACGCCTCCTTACCCTTGACATCGACGCGGGGGGCCAGCGTTCGTATCACTCTGACAACCGAGTTATCCATCCCCCGCCATTCCTTGCCCCGGAACAGCACGGTGAAGACAACAGACGTGGGCCGGTCTCTGGGAAGATGAATATGTTGAAATCATACACGGAGTGAGTGAGTGAGTGAGTGAGTGAGTGAGTGAGTGAGTGAGTGAGTGAGTGAGTAAGTGAGTGAGTGAGACTTTCACGTTTATGGTACTACCAAAGGAAGGATCTCAACCGAGACGATCATAGTATCCTGGTGCGGCTAAGGGACCTAACTCTGCACAACGACTTGCATTGGATGCCAGGGGTATTATAACACTGATCCAGGCATGATGAAACCCCGTTGATCCGATTGTATTACCAGATAAGCAGTGTGTGAGTGAGTATGGTTTTACGCCGCTGTTAGCAATATCCTAGCAATATCACAGCGGGGGATACCAGAAATGCGCTTCACACATAGTACCCATGCGGGGAATCGTGACCCCCCTCACAAAACAGTCATCGCCCGGATATAGAGCAGGGGACACCATAACTTCACAGATTGTACCTATCCGGATTAACAAGGTTTGGGATTAACAAATCATGATATGTAGTAATATCCCTACAATATTGATCCAGTGACCCTCCAGAAGCGTTTCCAGATTATTATCAATGTAGGTTCAGAAACATACTGACACTATTTTGTAAAGAACACTTACTGATTTAAATATCCAACAAAACACATACAAAACAATATTAACAAAACACATAATCCAGGTAATAAACAAATCAGTATTGTCTACGAGTAGAAGCGTTCAATCTACTCACTTGAAGGTATACACCCTACAGCTGTGGTACCGGCCTCCGTACGGAGACAGGCCGTACAGGCGGCCGAGCTGAGGAGGAAAAACAATATACATAATTTCTATATACAATCAAACACTGTTGTGTCGAAGTTAAGGGGCCTACGTAAACACTTCGAGCTATCCGAGGTTCGACATAACCGAAACATGATGAATAGGAATACGCAGGACCAGACTTTTACTTACAACCGTAAGTTCGACTCATCAAAGTTCGACACAACGGTGTTTGACTGTATATCATTACAATGCATACGTTTCATATAATATTTCGATATAAATATTGTGTTAATGTGCACATAAGATATGATCAATAAAGCATACATATTCCTAACCTACGCAATCACTGATATCGTGGAATTCGGAACCAAACCATACAATCATGTATGATGGCCGTTTTTTCATAGACTAAAGACATTTATCTCGTTATTGTTTGTTTGTTGTTTACCGCCGCCCTCAACAATATTCCAGCTATATTGCTGAGTGTAAATAATCGAGTCTAGACCAGACAATCCAGTGATTAACATCATGAGCATCGATCCACGCAATTGGGATACAATGACATGTATCAACGAAGTCAGCGAGTCTGACCACCCGGCCCCGTTAGTTGCCTCTTACGACGTGCACAGTCGCCTTTTACGGCAATCATGGGTTGCTGAATACCTATTCTACCCCGGATCTTCACGGGTCATATATCTCGTTATGTAGCATAGAGTAGGGATAATATTGGGGTGGGACCTGGGGTTTAGGTGTAGAAAGGAAAAGAGGATCTGGTCAATCATCATCATGAGTGAGTGAGCATTGTGTTATGCCGCTGATTGCAATGTTCCAGCGATATCACAGGCCTCACATACTGTACCCATGTGGGGAATCGAACCCGGACCTGCGACGTGACGAGCGAAGGCTTTAACCACTTGGCTACCCCACCGCCCATGACACAATAAATGCCAAGATGTTCACCGTTATGTTGCGGTGGAAACATCGTTACGGTTTCACTGTCTTGTATACAGAACATCCTCGGCCACCCGTGAATACATACTGCCTCAGTGCGGGGTGGTAGTGACGTCTGTCTATTTTCAAACTGATGAATAAGGCCGTGTATTACTCACGGGCTTTAAATCTAAGCCTTTACTCCGTACGTGAACTTGTGCGAACCTATTCTATTGAAGGATTGCGTAGAGCCGACGCTCGCAAGGTTTTCACAACAGGCCGCCAAGCTAGACCCATTGCATAATCTTTGCCCTCATTGGTCAGATGTCATTGGTCAGAGCTTTCAATTTATCGCTCAGCGGCGCTACATGTCGGTATTATTGGGTGAATGGGAAATAGTGTTTGCAAACCTGTGTGATATTTAGGAAACACTGAAAATTGTAATGACAGAAATATGCTTCAGAACACGCAGGACCCGTGGATCCGGGGTAGAACAGGTCTTCAGCAACCCATGCTTGCCGTAAAAGGCGACTATGCTTGACGTAGGAGGTGACTGACGGGATCGGGTTGTCAGGTTGATGCATGTCATCGTTTCCCAATTGCGTGGATCGATGCTCATGATGTCAATCACTGGACTGTCTGGTCCAGACACGATTATTTACAGACCACCGTCAAAAAGCTTGAATATTGCTGAGTGAGGCGTTAAACAACAAACAAACAAACAAACAAACAAACGAACGAACGAACGAACGAACGAACGAACGAACGAACGAACAAACAAACAAAACAATATAACCACAAAATAACAGTCACTATACACTGATGAACTCCTGAAAGGAGTGAAAATACTTCGCATATAAAGACTATTTCGACATCAAAGTAAGTTACTTTGTGTTTTCTATGTATTACGTACCCACCAAAGAAGTATGGAATATATAACAAAACACGCAGAGTAGAATGTGACCTTACGTCATCACAGAACGGCCCTGACAGGTCCCGGAAGTCGGGGGATGTGGGGTCATTGAGGGGGTCAGTGTAGGTCAAGTTGAGCACCCGGAGCGTCTTCCTCACGTAGACGCCGTCTCCTGGTGACGTAGAAGAACTTTCATGAAGCCGATTTTACTTAAAACTTTAAAAAACCAAACCATTATACCTGTTTCATCTCTAAAAAAACACGTCTCTTGGTATTATGAATCACTCAGAATGCGATTTCAGGGCAATGGAACAATTGAAGTGTTTGTTTTAGTTTTGCATTAATGTATTCAAATTCTAACAGTTTCTTTTGCCACTTTTTCCGTGCAGACTGTGTAACTTGTGATTCATGATATTCGTCAGCGTACATCATTGACTTTGCAAAAATAAGACGCCAACGCCAGAAAATAACCAGTCTCGACTATCCGCCGAAACAGATGCCATGGGTCGTAAAAGGCGAAAAAGCGGTGGAAATGATATTACTGGATCTTTTAAAATCAGTGATGACACCAGGTGTTCGCGAAAAGGCTACAGGTAGCACCAAGTCGACTATCTGAATTCGATAAAGCGTCTACACAGATGACTGTTTCGTGAAATATACCGAGGAGAAAAAGAAACTCTACCACACAGTTGATTTTATATGTTCGATTTTCAATTAAAAAGTATCTGAAGTGATATTATGAAAAAAAACAGGCGCTTAGTCAGCACAAAAAGAATACGTCTACGTGGTTTTATTTTTTAAACGATAATTTGATTTAAATCTTTTAAAATTAAAACAAATATCAACAAATTTAGCATAATACATAACCGTTGATGGGTATCTTAGACATCTTATCTTTGAAAATCAATAAATTTGTTGTTTTCGGCACAAACGTACATTTATAAACGGTTATGGGTCTTGTGGTTGCAAATCCTTTCTTACCCCAGTCTTCACTAAACCATTTTATATTTACACAAAATAACCCAGTCACAAATTACTTGTTACAAGGAATTATATAGACAAAATCAAAAGTAACAACAGTCCTCTAATTTTCAGTTCATAAAATAAACTCGGTATAGTTTATTGTGCCTCTCAGTTTACGTACCTGGCCACGTGGTAACCGGCGTGGTCGTGGTCGTGGTCGTTGTCGGGGTCGTTGTCGGGGTCGTTGTCGTTGTCGTGGTCGTCACCAGCTGTATCCCCTCCAATGATAGGTCAACGTTGTAGGGCACCACCAACAAGTTCCCAATCATCTTCAGTGTCTGGTACCCGACGGTGACGTTAGGAGCTGACGTCATGATGACGTATATGAGGCCAGTCTGAATGTCCCGGATGTCTTCACCACGGAATTTGAGATCAACTGAGACCGATGTTGGGTTGTTTCTGAACAATGTCATAACATAGGTATAGATCGTGATCGAAAATAGGACAAATAGAATATAATGATGAACGTCACATATGTTGTTGCAATTACGCTTATATGTTGGGATATCTTTACGTCTCCAAGCATCAATTTAAGTCCAGTATTTCCACTCACATGCGAGCAGTCTCTTGGTAACGAACTACAGTAAACTACGGTTATAACGAACTCAAAGGGACTTCTAATTTTAGTTCGTTATAACCGTAGTTCGTTATAAGCATATATACCGCATAACTACAGCAAATAGTCGGGACCAAAAAAGCAAGTTCGTTATATCCGTCAGTTCGTTATAAGCGTGTTCGTTATAACCGAGGTTTACTGTATGTGACGGATTTCTGTCACAACAAAATGGAATCTATTTGCACTGAATTCTCGTGTCCTGACCTCGGCGGTTCGGCCATCTCAACTTCCCGACGTTTGTTTAGAACAATATAATAAAATGCAAGTAATTTAGAAAATCTCGAAATTTGACTCTTAGGACGATTTTACTGGAATGTTTATCGTCTGGATTAAAGGGGTTTCACAGTACGCTGAAATGTTGAGGGTGAGAGTAGATGGACAACTGTAGATTTTGAAAATTTAACGAGCACTTTCGGTAATTTCGCAAGAGGAACAAGTATTATATACCTTCATACTGTATTACAATGCTCTGCACCTATGCACTTACATGTATGTATGGAATCCTATAAGGGACAATGTACGTTGTCGCATTGTCGTCCATACAAAAAAAACAAGCCAAAAGGGTCAACATGAACCAAAACGCGACAATGCGACGTGACATATTGGACATTTGTCGCATTGTCACGTTGTCGCGCTTTTTTTATTTTTGACACTTTTGCCTGTTTTTGTAAGGGCGACAACGTGACAACGCGAAAATGTCCCTCCTAGGATTCCATACTTAATCTATGGATCTCGGCTGGTTTGGCGTAACTGCGTATGTATAATGATTCTATAGTATGTGGAGTGAGGGAGTGTGATTTTACGCAATCTTTAGCAATATTCCAGCAGTATCACGGCGGGGAACACCAGGCTTCACACAGTGTACCCATATAGAGAATCGAGTCCGGACAATCGGCGTGTCGAGTGAACGCTTTAACCACTGGGCTACCCCACCGCCCTTTTTTGCCATTTCGTACTTACCCAAAGTTTGTTACCTCACAAGATAAATATCGCGAGCTCATCCAGCTGTTTTGAAGAAACTCGTCAATCTGAAAAAAATAATGAAATTTAATCGTGACCCCATTCGTTTAATAATGATTATGTTTTCTCCAGAGAGCATAATGTTGTGTTTGTTTGTTTGTTGTTAAACGCCGCTATATTCCATGCGTTCAAGATGCGAGATGCTTGAGACAGACATCACTTCGGGCTATCCTCCAACATCAAACTGACACGTGTTTGCCTGTTGTTTAACGCCGCACTCAGCAATATTCCAGCGATATGACGACGGTCTGTAAATAATCGAGGCTGGACCTTACAATCCAGTGATTGACATCATGAGCATCGATCTACGAAATTGGGATACGGTGACATGCATCAACCAAGTCAGATCCCGTTAGTCGCCGCGTACGACAGGCATAGTCGCCTTTTACGGCCAGCATGAGTTGTTGAAGACCTATTGTAACCCGGATGTTCGCGGGTCTGTTTTGCTGTGATCACATAGGGATGTGCAACGTGAGATCCTAAACAGTTAAACCTCGTTATTCAGGATAAATGAGTGATCAACGTGTGCAGACTGGCGCAATATGTCATAAATTGAGTGCTCAAAGTTCATCTGAAAGAGGGGCACGGGTGGCCCAGTCGTCTAAGGCGCCGCGATTCGATGTGCGATTACCCATAAGTTATGTGCTATGGAATTGTTGGAATATCACTATCTAGAGTAGGGTTGTGCTACAGGAGACGAGTGATCCAGTGGACGAGGCATTATTGTTTGTTGTGGATTCGAGCAGTTGTCTCTGGGGCCGCAATTCGTTGTGCAGAGTTGCGTCCCTTGGGTACGCCAGAAACCTATGATTGTGGCTTCGAATCCCAGTTCGCCCCAAATATGTTTCTAGGTTTGTCAGCACCATACCCGTGCTCGTGGGTTTCATCGATGTGGTAAACGTCTGAGACCTGCATCACTTCGGGCTTTCCTCCCACATTAAACTGACACGTCGCGATATAACTGGACTATTGTTAAAAGCGGCGTTAAACCAAACTCACTCACTCATCTGAAAGGTGAAACTGATACAACGAGTTGTGGCATTAATTTTGTTCTTCAAATATTATCAGAGGTCAGAAGCATCGAGATCTGTTTTGCATTACATATTCACAGGGGACCAGTGTTATCTGCATTGACTGACCGACTGACCAACACTCACTCACTCACACACACTATCGGAATATGATCGACCATCTTCCCGAGGCAGGGAAACTGGACTTTTATAGTCAGTTGACGCCCTTGCCTAGGTTAGAACATGATCGACCTGATAACTGTCTTCAAAATTGATTTGACTGTACACACACAGCCCCCTCCATAACTCGCTGACCACCTCGGGTGTAAGCTGTTATCAACTGCATTCAACTGTAATCAACTATAGCAGCTAAAATGACCTCTTATAACATTACGAGTAACGGGATCGGGTGATGACTTGGCTCATGCATGTCATCGTATCCCAAATGCTTAAATCGATGCTCATGATTTCAATCACTAGATCGTCTGGTCCGGACGCGATTATTTACAGACCGCCGTCATATAGATAGAATATTGCTGAGTGCGCGTTAAACAACAAACAAACACACAAACAAAACAATATAACCACAATAGAACAGTCACTATACACTGATAAACTCCTGAAAGAATAGAAAATACTTCGCATATAAAGACTATTTCGACATCAAAGTAACTTACTTTGTGTTATTTATGTATTACGTACACACCAAAGAAGTTTGGAATATATAAATTTATATATGATCATTAAGCCTTTAAGTGTTTAATCTTGGCTCATCTGAATGATTAAACACTTGATCTACAGCCCCATTAACAAACACATACAGCACCCGCCCCCAGAACTGATTATACACGCTATAAGCAGACTAGCTACGTCACTGCATGACAACCACGTAAATCTGTAAAAGGACTTTTTACGAAATGTGAGGTAATCGAAGAATGTTTTTGCTTATTGGTTTAATGAGACTGTCTGAATATAGCGAAACTAATTGAGACGTCAATAGATGCATATATAACAAGATTAGAATACATCACACTAGCTGGACGAGATCAAGCGAAAAACATTTGTGAGGGTATATTCTTTAAGTTCAGAGACGGGGGAGGGGGGAGGGGGCGAGGGGGGGGGGGGGGCGCATTACACAGGGAGAAGTATGGGATGAGAAGAGATATATTGTGACTTTGTCGTGTTGTCAGCTCTGTGTGGCATCACGTTTACGGGGTTTGGGCGTCAGTTAATTTTCACAGTTAAAACACTTTTTAAGATTTACTGGGGTTCTGATTGGTTCGGTCCCACGTGTGTAGTCAATGTGTGACGAATTTGTTCCTCTTTGTGTTTGAATGTGGCGATGACGTTGGTCCGCGTTTTATATGTGTACACTTTTGCTTTGAAAGTGCATCAGCACAAAAATAATTCGTTATTTTGAGCGAGGGATCGCTTTTCTTGTCTCACACCAAGGTCGAGAGATTGTGTAGCACAGATCATGGTAATAAAAGATGAAGAATGGCGGTGTTTCAGTTACGTGTCGACATATCAGTTTATGAAATAATCCAAAGACCGACATTGGTGAATGGATAGATAGACGGTGCTACATGAAGACCGACATGGGTGAACGGATAGACAGACGGTGCTACATGAAGACCGACATGGGTGAAGGTATAGATAGACGGTGCTACATGAAGACCGACATTGGTGAAGGGATAGATAGACGGTGCTACATTAAGACCGACATGGGTGAACGGATAGACAGACGGTGCTACATGAAGACCGACATGGGTGAAGGGATAGATAGACGGTGCTACATGAAGACCGACATTGGTGGAGGGATAGACAGACGGTGCTACATGAAGACCGACATTGGTGAACAGATAGACAGACGGTGCACATGAAGACCGACATGGGTGAAGGGATAGACAGACGGTGCTACATGAAGACCGACATGGGTGAAGGGATAGACAGACGATGCTACATGAAGACCGACATTGGTGGAGGGATAGACAGACAAAGGGACTCACATCGGCACAGAAAGGGACGGCATGTGCCTGGTAGGCGGTGGAGTTGTGGTAGGCGAGGCTGTTGCTGTAGGTGAGGTTGTACACCGGTACTGTCACACCAGCCATGATGGCGTCTGAAAATAAAAGCAACAAAACCATTTCCATAATCAGAAGAAATCTCATTAAAAACACTAAAAGCAGAGTCAATTGTGCGATTCCGGCTACATGATAAACATGTGTTCATTAACCACTTTCAAAACGTGACGACATCTTTGTGGTCATCCTTTCGTGCATTAAATTCATTAATATAGTAATATTTTGTAAATCGTTAAGGTTAAACGTCGTTTTTAGCAATAAATCCAACAATATCACGGAGGGGGATACCAGAAATGGGCGTCAAACATTGTCCCTATGTGGGGAATCGAACCCGGACCTTCGGCGTGACGTGCGTATTCTTTAACCACTAAGCTACCCCACCGCCACCCATCTATTGGAGGAATCATAATCACTGTCATTACTCTTCTACTCTTTCGGACCATTGGGTGAGACCATTCCATGCGAAAACCGCAGACCCCACTGAACGAGAAACATCGTTTCTCAGCCTCTGCAAACTAAACTGGCAGGCACAAGAAAGTACACTTGAATTTTGGATTTGACCAAAAAAATAGAAATACTATCAAAAGGTTAATAGACAGTCGAAACAAAAAGAGTTCCCAAAACACTGTCAACGTAAGGTCCAAAACACAATTGTGATACCAGTATCAAATACATCACCATCGAATAACTTCAATTTTCTTGTTTGTTTCATTTTAAGCCACCGTCAAACATGGGGTATACTTTCGTTTGTCCGGTAGAGTAGTCGTAGGCGTCTTGTTTCAGATACATCGTTATTGGTGTTTGTATCTCTTGGTGGATGCTTCTATTAAACCAACTGTAGATGCACAATGCTAAATAGCTTGCCCTGACGGAGAAGTGTGTCTGTTGACGTTACGAACAACGATCAAACGGATTGCGGTTCTCCGGACAAACATGGTTCAACTGTTTATCTAAATGGCATGCCCTGTGGGAGAAGTGTGTCTGTTGACGTTACGAACAACGATCAAACGGATTGCGGTTCTCCGGACAAACATGGTTCAACTGTTTATCTAAATGGCATGCCCTGACGGAGAAGTGTGTCTGTTGACGTTACGAACAACGATCAAACGGGTTGCGGTTCTCCGGACAAACATGGTTCAACTGTTTATCTAAATGGCATGCCCAGAGGGAGAAGTGTGTCTGTTGACATTACGAACAATGATCAAACGGATTGCGGTTCTCCGGACAAACATGGTTCAACTGTTTATCTAAATGGCATGCCCTGGGGGAGAAGTGTGTCTGTTGACATTACAAACAACGATCAAATGGATTGCGGTTATCCGGACAAACATGGTTCAACTGTTTATCTAAATGGCATGCCCTGACGGAGAAGTTCGCTGTTGACGTTACGAACAACGATCAAACGGATTGCGGTTCTCCGGACAAACATGGTTCAACTGTTTATCTAAATGGCATGCCCTGGGGGAGAAGTGTGTCTGTTGACATTACGAACAACGATCAAACGGATTGCGGTTCTCCGGACAAACATGGTTCAACTGTTTAATATCTAAATAGCATGCCCTGGGGGAGAAGTGTGTCTGTTGACATTACAAACAACGATCAAACGGATTGCGGTTCTCCGGACAAACATGGTTCAACTGTTTATCTAAATGGCATGCCCTGGGGGAGAAGTGTGTCTGTTGACATTACAAACAACGATCAAACGGATTGCGGTTCTCCGGACAAACATGGTTCAACTGTTTATCTAAATGGCATGTCCTGACGGAGAAGTGTGTCTGTTGACGTTACGAACAACGATCAAACGGATTGCGGTTCTCCGGACAAACATGGTTCAACTGTTTATCTAAATGGCATGCCCTGTGGGAGAAGTGTGTCTGTTGACATTACGAACAACGATCAAACGGATTGCGGTTCTCCGGTCAAACATGGTTCAACTGTTTAATATCTAAATGGCATGCCCTGGGGGAGAAGTGTGTCTGTTGACATTACAAACAACGATCAAACGGATTGCGGTTCTCCGGACAAACATGGTTCAACTGTTTATCTAAATGGCATGCCCTGACGGAGAAGTGTGTCTGTTGACATTACAAACAACGATCAAACGGATTGCGGTTCTCCGGACAAACATGGTTCAACTGTTTATCTAAATGGCATGCCCTGACGGAGAAGTGTGTCTGTTGACGTTACGAACAACGATCAAACGGATTGCGGTTCTCCGGTCAAACATGGTTCAACTGTTTATCTAAATGGCATGCCCTGTGGGAGAAGTGTGTCTGTTGACATTTCGAACAACGATCAAACGGATTGCGGTTCTCCGGACAAACATGGTTCAACTGTTTATCTAAATGGCATGCCCTGACGGAGAAGTGTGTCTGTTGACATTACAAACAACGATCAAACGGATTGCGGTTCTCCGGACAAACATGGTTCAACTGTTTATCTAAATGGCATGCCCTGACGGAGAAGTGTGTCTGTTGACGTTACGAACAACGATCAAACGGATTGCGGTTCTCCGGACAAACATGGTTCAACTGTTTATCTAAATGGCATGCCCTGACGGAGAAGTGTGTCTGTTGACGTTACGAACAATGATCAAACGGATTGCGGTTCACCGGTCAAACATGGTTCAACTGTTTATCTAAATGGCATGCCCTGACGGAGAAGTGTGTCTGTTGACGTTACGAACAATGATCAAACGGATTGCGGTTCTCCGGTCAAACATTGTTCAACTGTTTATCTAAATGGCATGCCCTGACGGAGAAGTGTGTCTGTTGACATTTCGAACAACGATCAAACGGATTGCGGTTATCCGGACAAACATGGTTCAACTGTTTATCTAAATGGCATGCCCTGACGGAGAAGTGTGTCTGTTGACGTTACGAACAACGATCGAACGGATTGCGCTTTTCCGGACAAACATGGTTCAACTGTTTATCTAAATGGCATGCCCTGACGGAGAAGTGTGTCTGTTGACGTTACGAACAATGATCAAACGGATTGCGGTTCTCCGGACAAACATGGTTCAACTGTTTATCTAAATGGCATGCCCTGACGGAGAAGTGTGTCTGTTGACGTTACGAACAATGATCAAACGGATTGCGGTTCTCCGGACAAACATGGTTCAACTGTTTATCTAAATGGCATGCCCTGACGGAGAAGTGTGTCTGTTGACGTTACGAACAATGATCAAACGGATTGCGGTTCTCTGGTCAAACATGGTTCAACTGTTTATCTAAATGGCATGCCCTGTGGGAGAAGTGTGTCTGTTGACATTTCGAACAACGATCAAACGGATTGCGGTTATCCGGACAAACATGGTTCAACTGTTTATCTAAATGGCATGCCCTGACGGAGAAGTGTGTCTGTTGACATTACAAACAACGATCAAACGGATTGCGGTTCTCCGGACAAACATGGTTCAACTGTTTATCTAAATGGCATGCCGTGAGGGAGAAGTGTGTCTGTTGACGTTACAAACAACGATCAAACGGATTGCGGTTCTCCGGACAAACATGGTTCAACTGTTTATCTAAATGGCATGCCCTGACGGAGAAGTGTGTCTGTTGACGTTACGAACAATGATCAAACGGATTGCGGTTCACCGGTCAAACATGGTTCAACTGTTTATCTAAATGGCATGCCCTGACGGAGAAGTGTGTCTGTTGACGTTACGAACAATGATCAAACGGATTGCGGTTCTCCGGTCAAACATGGTTCAACTGTTTATCTAAATGGCATGCCCTGACGGAGAAGTGTGTCTGTTGACGTTTCGAACAACGATCAAACGGATTGCGGTTATCCGGACAAACATGGTTCAACTGTTTATCTAAATGGCATGCCCTGACGGAGAAGTGTGTCTGTTGACGTTACGAACAACGATCAAACGGATTGCGCTTTTCCGGACAAACATGGTTCAACTGTTTATCTAAATGGCATGCCCTGACGGAGAAGTGTGTCTGTTGACGTTACGAACAATGATCAAACGGATTGCGGTTCTCCGGACAAACATGGTTCAACTGTTTATCTAAATGGCATGCCCTGACGGAGAAGTGTGTCTGTTGACGTTACGAACAATGATCAAACGGATTGCGGTTCTCCGGACAAACATGGTTCAACTGTTTATCTAAATGGCATGCCCTGACGGAGAAGTGTGTCTGTTGACGTTACGAACAATGATCAAACGGATTGCGGTTCTCCGGTCAAACATGGTTCAACTGTTTATCTAAATGGCATGCCCTGTGGGAGAAGTGTGTCTGTTGACATTTCGAACAACGATCAAACGGATTGCGGTTATCCGGACAAACATTGTTCAACTGTTTATCTGCATACTAAACGGGGTCAACAATTTCTAAATATAAGTGTCGCAAGAATAAAAAGAAATATTAAAAAAATGGTTATCTACATACGGGTCCAAAAGACGTCGGTTCCGACTTACTGTACGGTTGCTTCCAATGTACCCGGACGTCAACCAGGAAGTTCTTGATAAGCACGTGCACGGAGTCATCCCTCTGTTTCTTCGTGCTTCGGTCCTCAATGATGGCGGGTATCCGGTCGGACAGAGTGTCCCCCAGCTTCCCAAGAAATGCTAGCTCATATATCACTTCAACGGACCCCGCGCTGGAACCAAATGATAAAACGAGATTGTGAAAGTTCCCGTAAAATATGTCTAAACTTAATTCTGCGTACTGGTTTAGAGAACGATCTGATCTTTACCAAAACCCGCTCAGTTCAAGACAAAAAAGCGGTCGCTTCCTCATTAACTTGATCATAGAAATACACCTATCCACCTACTAGAAACTTTAACCCATTATCAGAGGAACAACAGAAGCAATAACCGATCAAAGCAAACCTTTTAAAAGTGAGTGAGTGTGTGAGTATGGTTTTACGCCGTTTGTAGCAATATTCCAGCAATATCACGACAGGGGACACCAGGAATGGGCTTCACACATTGTACCCATGTCGGGAATCGAACCCGCGTCTTAGGCGTGACGAGCGAACGCTTTAACCACTAGGCTATCCGACCTCCCCTCCCTAAAAGTAATTTTTAATACGCATTATCAAAGGAGCATAATGGGGAAATAATTACATAAAGCAAAGCATTATTTTGGAACGTTTTTTCAAATGTCTTTCTCAAATTGGCCGTTTGTGTTATGTAATTATTGAAATTGAAATTAAACACTTTAAAAAAGTTAAACTTGTGAAATTTGGGAAGGTAGGATTCATTGACCCGGAATGAAAAATAATTCTGATCAAATATTGTCACCGCTTAAATGAATTATCCAATTTAATAATATGAACATATAAACATAAGAATTGTCAATCAGAAGCGACTGATCATTTGGTTCCGATATTCTGTATGTGAGTGTGTTGAATATATGGTTCACTATAGTATTCATTGAGGGATGAATGCTCAATGTGTGAGACAAGCCTGAGTTGCGGAATGCTGAAGCAATGGGTATGGTCCTAAGAAGCCCGAGATCATGGTATGATTCGAACCTAAGACCCTCTGTCAGTCAAGGGGCAGCACTTTGTAAGGCGAGATCACCCGCTTCCTTCGGTGTGTTACAGCTGTATTTCAACCAAGACTAAATCGAAGATTACTCAAAAAATATCTCCGTGAAGGTCTGCGTGGTATATAGGTCTTAAACAACCCATAATTCAGCAATGCCGCAAAGGCGACTATTCTTGTCGTAAAAGGCGACAATGCTTGTCGTAAAAGGCGACAATGCTTGTCATAAGAGGTGACTAACGGGATCGGGTGGTCAGGCTCGCTGTCTTGGTTGATGCATGTCATCGTATCCCAACTGCGTTGGTCGATGCTCATGATGTCAATCACTGGATTGTCTGGTCCAGACTCGATTATTTACAGGCCGCCGTCATATAGGTGGAATGTTGCTTAGTGTGGCGTTCAACAACAAACAAACAAACATTATACCTGGTATCCATGTTATCGAAGTGGTATCGAAGAGGACTTGCACTATAAAGCTAGGGTTAGTCCGAAATAGTTCAAGCAGCCACACACACACGTACATGCACGTCGCTATATAAGTGAAATAATCTTCAGCGTGTAAACCCCCACCACCTCACCTCACCTCACCATAATCACGATAACGGCATCGACGTCATCAAGAAATGCATGTCTTGCGCGAAAGCATTGGAATTCCTGCAAACTACAAGTACTCAAGACATTGCTTCAGTGAGAAAGGTGTAGTAATCTTATTTTTCGTATAACCCCACAAATAGATCAATATATTTATTACAGGGATAACTTGACTGACCACGTCAGATGAATACGCCGTTGTCTGTGTTGTCGATAACATAATTTAGTTCTAGCTGAAGCGACCACACTGATCTCTCTCTGTAAATGTCACAGTGTCACACAATCCCATTATGACCCAGAAATGATCATGTCACGGTGGCCTATAAACAAACGGGTCTGTGTTTTAAAACACCACATTTCTGCCTACCAAATCACGTTACAGACATGCCATACGTGCATGTCATTAAACCAGAAGTCTTAAAGGCTGCGTGAAATGTGTTGTTTATCTTTAATTTTACATTCCCAATAAAAGTATATTGACAAACGTGGTCGAGTGACGTTTAACACCTCTGACGTCATACTGTCATGGTCACTATGTAAGTGTAATTATGTTTTAGATAAAATAGGTTTATGTACGTAGTTACAGAGACTCGACCGTGGATTAGCCGGGATGATGGAGGCGATGATTAGAGGCTCCGTGTAGAACAATTTAACCGTGATGAACGACCAGAAATATCCTCATCTCTGGCCCGGAACAAATGCAATCTGAAGCGTCATTAATCAATTATCCCCAAGCCCCAGGGCTTGCGCTGGATCGGACGGGAGGGGGGGGATATGTTGGGGGTTCAGAGGGGAGGGAGGAAGAGTTTGCTTTAAACAAAGAACATCCTTGAATGACATCACCGTACGAGTACTGAGAATGTACTTCTGACAGCATACAGCGAAACCCCGTTAGTCCGGGGACCCCGCTATAATAAATAGATTATGGAACGTCTCGCCAAACATACACAAAATACATTCGTAACAACAGCTAATCTTGAAATGTGTACGACGACGATTTCACCTAGTTCTCATCTTCTAACTGAATTACTGTATATTATTTATGAGATTTATTTAATACTTTCCTGACTTATAGGAGATATTGAATATTTTTTTAATGATCTATTAGATTAATTAAAACTTAAAGACATCCTTCTGCTAGGTTCGCTTAGGATACCAAAATACCCTCACAGTATTTCTTGTTAGACATTATTGAGCAATGTTGGTGTAAATTGAACACTGAACTTATTCTATTTTGCATTACTTGGACTTTTCCTTATATAAACAAATAATAACCTCATGATCTATAAGAAATCATTTTTTTGTCAAAACTTGAGCGGATTCGGCAGAACATAAAATCAATAAAAGCAATTTGTTTTTGTTTACAACATTTAATATAGACATGCTCAGTCTCTAGTACAATTATTGTTATAAATGGCTGACAGGACTTAACAATGAACCAAAAAACGTATAGTGTTGAATTGAAACATTTGTTTTTCAGGTGAACAATTGACTTGCATTTGCATGTGTTTATGAGACACATTTTCGCAAACATCTGGAACTATCATTTACCGATAGTGATTCATAAACACATGCTCATGATTAAGTCGGAATCGTTCAGTAGACTCTGCTTTTAGCAGAGATTTCTAATGATTATTGAAATGCTTTTGTCTCTTATTTAGAAACGTTATTTTAATGTCAATTCATTCGGAACGCACCAAAGACGGGACATTAAATATACCTCGGAATTTTCTTCAGGAGATATATTTTAGAAACAAAATGATATAAATCCAGTCTACGTATGTACATAAACGTATCTAGCTACTAATTTCCCTGTTGGACAGGGGCTTCCTGTAATAAGAATTCGCGTCAGGTTAACGGGGAGCAGGTCCTAATTAGCTATAAAGAAGCCCCACACATTGACGTGTGTTTCCGATTAAGTCCGAATGAAACTGTCTGCAGTACGGTTGTGTCACATGTGTCTTGCACCCCAATATCTCAGTTTTGTGTCGGGCAGAGCTGTGGGGATTGAGTCAGGGGTAGGACATGTAGCCTAGCAACCAGAGATTTCACAGTGTGATGTCGTGTGAATGTAGGCGTTACGTGAAAAATACTCTCCCAGTAACGGCGTTCGATTGACAACGTGGGCTTTAAAGTACGAGACATTGTTAAGTACTTTTATTTATTTATAACCTTTCGCAGGAATATTTGAAGGCGATTGTGAGTGAGTGAGTGAGTGAGTGAGTGAGTGAGTGAGTGAGTGAGTGAGTGGGTGGGTGGGTGGGTGGCTGAGTGAGTTTGTGAGTGAGTGAAAGTGGTTTGGTTTAACGCCGCTTTTAACTGTATTCCAGTTATATCACAGCGTGTCAGCTTAATGTGGGAGGAAAGCCCGAAGTGATGCGTGTCTCAGGCGTTTACCACTTTGGTGAACCCCTCAAGAACGGGTTGATGTTGACAAACGATTCGCTGTGCAAGGTTGCGTCCCCTGGACACACCAGAAACCTATGATTATGTTTCTAGGTTTGTCAGCACCATACCCGTGCTCGTGGGTTTCACCGAAGAGGTAAACGTCTGAGACCTGTATCACTTCGGGCTTTCCTCACATTTTAAGCTGACACGCCGTGATATGACTGAAATACTGTTAAAAGCGCCGTTAAACCCAACAAACTCTATAAGATGACCAAAAATTAGACTGACCGACGCAGGGAGGCAAAATGGGGGATAACGCATAACAATATGTTAACAACATCTTGATCTGCAGAGATGCATCCCTAAGCCGCACCAAGATCCGCTGATCGGAGGTTCAAATACCAAATTTAAATTCGCCATGAGTAAGACCTTTGATCTACCGTGCCCTAATGAAATCGTCCTTATTAACAAATCTTGCGTTCGTAGGTAGAACATGTTTAATTACATGCGCGGTTCGACAAGCAGTCGCCCCGAGGGAAGCGTGTCCAGACTACCGGTATTTATTAGAGAGAACATTGGCCTTTGATCTTCAGTGAACGATGAACGTGGAATGATTTCTCAATGGTAACAAGAGGATGCTTCCGTTAGTTTACTGACAACGTTACACTAGACTGCCCCAAACACTATTTGTACGCATTTGTACAGTGTCTGTGAATGTCAGCAACTTATGCATTCGTACCGACTGTCTGTGAATGTTAACAACTTACGTTATTTGTACCTATTGTCTGTGAATGTTAACAACTTACGTTATTTCTACAGACTGTCTGTGAATGTTAACAATTTACTTTATTTGCACTGACTGTCTGTGAATGTTAACAACTTACGTTATTTGTACTTACTGTCTGTGAATGTTAACAACTTACGTTATTTGTACCGACTGTCTGTGAATGTTAACAACTTACGTTATTTGCACCTATTGTCTCTGAATGTTAACAATTTACGTGATTTGTACCGACTGTCTATGAATGTTAACAACTTACGTTATTTGTACCGACTGTCTGTGAATGTTAACAATTAACGTGATTTGTACCGACTGTCTGTGAATGTTAACAATATACGTGATTTGTACCAACTGTCTGTGAATGTTAACAATATACGTGATTTGTACCGACTGTCTGTGAATGTTAACAACTTACGTGATTTGTATCGACTGTCTGTGAACTTTAACAACTTACGTGATTTGTACCAACTTTCTGTGAATGTTAACAATTAACGTGATTTGTACCGACTGTCTGTGAATGTTAACAACTTACGTGATTTGTACCGACTGTCTGTGAATGTTAACAATTAACGTGATTTGTACCAACTGTCTGTGAATGTTAACAACTTACGTGATTTGTACCGACTGTCTGTGAATGTTAACAACTTACGTGATTTGTACCGACTGTCTGTGAATGTTAACAATTAACGTGATTTGTACCGACTGTCTGTGAATGTTAACAATTAACGTGATTTGTACCGACTGTCTGTGAATGTTAACAATTAACGTGATTTGTACCAACTGTCTGTGAATGTTAACAATTAACGTGATTTGTACCGACTGTCTGTGAATGTTAACAATTAACGTGATTTGTACCGACTGTCTGTGAATGTTAACAATTAACGTGATTTGTACCGACTGTCTGTGAATGTTAACAATTAACGTGATTTGTACCGACTGTCTGTGAATGTTAACAATATACGTGATTTGTACCGACTGTCTGTGAATGTTAACAATTTACGTGATTTGTACCGACTGTCTGTGAATGTTAACAACTTACGTGATTTGTACCGACTGTCTGTGAATGTTAACAATTAACGTGATTTGTATCGACTGTCTGTGAATGTTAACAATTAACGTGATTTGTACCGACTGTCTGTGAATGTTAACAATTAACGTGATTTGTACCGACTGTCTGTGAATGTTAACAATATACGTGATTTGTACCAACTGTCTGTGAATGTTAACAACTTACGTCATTTGTACCGACTGTCTGTGAATGTTAACAATTGACGTGATTTGTACCGACTGTCTGTGAATGTTAACAACTTACGTGATTTGTACCGACTGTCTGTGAATGTTAACAACTTACGTGATTTGTACCGACTGTCTGTGAATGTTAACAACTTACATACCAGTATCGAAACTGAAATCGGAGCGCCTTTGGCTTTTACGTGCTGTGTCAATGGAGTCTTAATAAGAGAAAGTTATAAACGATTGATTTACGTTATCGGGGAAACTGACCGTATCAATGATCTACTTTCCTTTAAATTCGGCAGGATGGTTTTCTCATCAACTTCCTGTAGTAAAGGATTATTTCTTGTCTCCTCTCAACATGCTTTATCAAAGAGTATATTATTTAATTTCTCCTCTACCTAAGACTCTAACTATCACAGCACGTTTCTTCAAATGGCAACGTGCCATTATGGCGTCCAAAGGAGAACTCCCGAGTCACACGCGTGATCCTGAGAGATCAGATACGATCACGTGACGCTCATTAATTATATAAATGATGGTGCGATCTGCTCCGCTAGTGTCTGAATGGCGATGCCATTTCCTGTCGGGGAATATCGTAATTTCCGTTTTAATTCGTACAGTCTGTGTATGCATGCTTCTAGTGTTCCGCAAGTAAATGACAGAGTTGAGTTGAGGTGAAATGAGGTGAGGTGAGGTGAGGTGAGGTGAGGTGAGGTGAGGTGAGGTGAGGTGATCATATATAATGATGTATTTACTTGCAAATATTACATAAGTTAAAACATTTGATAATCTTACATAATTTTTGCAGTCGAGTAAATATATCTTCACATTTAGCTTCCATTCGGGCGTTGCCATTATAAAACATAACATCAAACTTGGTAAATGTATAAAGCTATAGATTTAGCGGCACTTGCGGCACTTGCGGCACTAGCGGCACTAGCGGCACTAGCGGCACTAGCTTCTTTAATAGTGCTAGCTCACTGAGATATCAAACTGCAGTTTAACATGAATACCCCACTCAGACATAGTATACTGTCCCCGAGCCGACCAGGCCTTGTTTTAGCCCCTTGATGCCTGGGGATCGAACCACCGACCTTCCGCTCTTCGGGTAGACGCTCTATGCACTAGACCACGGAGACGGTGGAGACAAGAAGGTAACTTGTTGCTCGGTTTACATAAAACCCGTGAAGATCCGGTGTAGAATAGGCCTTCAGCAACCCATGCTTGCCGTTAAAGGCGACTATGCTTGTCCTTAAAGGCGACTCACGGGATCGGGTGGTCAGGCCCCACCGGTGGCTCCCAGTCATAAATTTATGAAAGCATGTAAAATTGCTTCGGCATTAGTGCCCGAGGTATTATGTTATGTTTGTTTGTTTGTTTGTTGTTTAACGCCGTACTCAGCAATATTACAGGTATTATGTAGGTAGCGGGAAAAGCCGAGAATGTCCGAATGGGAAGTTGATTTACAGTTTCTATTTAAAATGATAAACTCACCCTCCTGCGAAACACGAACAGTCTGGATTGGCTCCGACGTCCCTGAAAAACAGCAACGTCCTGGTTAAAATAGATGGTCATTGATGGCTGTTGGTGATCATGATGTGTGTTTTACAGTATCACAACGAAAACACAAAGAGGTGACCTCCTCTCCCCCCCCCCCCCCGAAACACACACATCCCGAACATAACATAACACCCATAACAGCCCCACAGCTCGCGTCTCTGCTCCCCTCTAGAATATATTTCTTATGTTACATTCCCTTACAGTATGAAACCTCAGTGTCAAATTTCAAACCCTTACCTCAACTCCACTACACGACAGCCGTTGTAGCGCTTCTCATACTCCGTGTCAAGAAAATAGCCATCCATCTGAAGAAGGAAATACACGTGAGAGAGACCAGATTATGGAAAATATTATGCGTCGGCGATAATAATAATAATAACAATAATAATAATAATAATAATAATCATAATAATAATAATAATAATAATCACAAAGTATTAGTACTTTAAGCCGGTAAGTAATGGTCATTTAGCTGACCCACAAAGTTTTAGTACTTTTAGCCGTTAAGTAATGGGTGGTTAGCTGATTCACAAAGTATTTGTACTTTTAGCCGTTAGGTAATGGGCAGTTAGCTGACTCACAAAGTATTAGTACTTTTAGCCGTTAAGTAATGGGTAGTTAGTTGATTTACAAAGTATTACATGTAGTACTTTTAGCCGTTAAGTAATGGGTAGTTAGCTGCTTCAAAAAGTATTAGTACTTTTAGCCGAGGACATTCGTAAACCATGACGAATACATGACGTCATCTACCGCACTCGTTTGCAATTACTTAACTGTTTAATTTGTTCCCTCTGGGGAAAAAAAGCTAGCTCCTATTTCTTGTCGGAAGTGAGATAAGTACAAGTTTTAATATTTTATTCATGACGTTTTACTTTTTACTTTGTTTCAGATACGCTAACCCACAAAATACCTTATAATGGAATGAAAATTTTGATAGCATATCGTGTTTTGTTCTCATCGACTAAATCCAGTGATTTAAAACATTTCTTAGAAGGTCAATGAAGGAAGTGACACATTCATTAAAACATTCAAAAATATATAAAAAGATACAATTCAGATCAATTGCAATTCTTTCGTTAGGTCCATAAAAGACTAATTATCTATAAAATCCATACACAGATCGAAATAAGTTTCACTTTCAGAAACAAGTTAACCCAATGTAGTGATGACAGCACTAGAATAGGTTGTGATGTATTTTGGGGATATATGTTGCCATATCTTCTATACACAATTACGTGCACACCCACAGGCGTGTTAGAGTCGTGGACTTGTGTACACCGAATGCATGGTATTGTCAGCAGGTGGGGAACTCGCCTCACAGGAAATTCACGTAACATACCAGCACCTGAGGGTGTTTAATAATTAGCTGTCTCTGGTTGTCCTAGCTTCACGGCTTGACGCTAATGCTGGTATACACGTTGGCCTGCATGGCGGCATACGCTTCCCTTGCCTCTATATTTGGACGTCTAATATGCGTGCTGTTCCAGGGTTAGTGTTGTTTATTGGTAAAGTTAACTACGTCGTGTTTTGCGCAAATGAGTGAAGGGAATGACTTTTCTTGTTTCCCGCGGTTAGGAAATAAGACTGTTTTCCAGTGAGTGAGTATTGATTTAGCAATAGTCCAGCAATATGACGGCGGGTGACACAAGAAATGAGCGCCACACTTTGTACCCATTTGTGGAATCGAACCCGGGTCTTCGGCGTGACGACGAATGCTTTAACCTTTAGTCTACCCCACCGCCCTTGACTGTTTTCCAAACAAGCTGTTGATGACAAGAGCAGCAATCTACTCCTTCGGGCTATCATGACACGTTCATCTATCGTAATAATGTTGCAACAGTTGTACCGTATCGCACTAGAGCTATTAACTATCGTAATACTGTTACAATATGTGTACCGTATCGAACTAGAGCTATTAACTATCATAATAATGTTACAATATGTGTACCGTATCGCACTAGAGCTATTAACTATCGTAATACTGTTACAATATGTGTACCGTATCGAACTAGAGCTATTAACTATCATGATAATGTTACAACATGTGTACCGTATCGCACTAGAGCTATTAACTAAGTATAATGATAATGTTACAACATGTGTACCGTATCGCACAAGAGCTATTAACTATCATGCTAATGTTACATGTGTACCGTATCGCACTAGAGCTATTGACTATCATGATAATGTTACAACATGTGTACCGTATCGCACTAGAGCTATTGACTATCATGATAATGTTACAACATGTGTACCGTATCGCACTAGAGCTATTAACCATCATGATAATGTTACAACATGTGTACCGTATCGCACAAGAGCTATTAACTATCAAGATAATGTTACATGTGTACCGTATCGCACTAGAGCTATTGACTATCATGATAATGTTACAACATGTGTACCGTATCGCACTAGAGCTATTAACCATCATGATAATGTTACAACATGTGTACCGTATCGCACAAGAGCTATTAACTATCAAGATAATGTTACATGTGTACCGTATCGCACTAGAGCTATTGACTATCAAGATAATGTTACATGTGTACCGTATCGCACTAGAGCTATTGACTATCATGATAATGTTACAACATGTGTACCGTATCGCACTAGAGCTGTTGACTATCATGATAATGTTACAATATGTGTTCCGTAACGCACTAGTACTGCTATTGACTATCATGATAATGTTACAACATGTGTACCGTATCGCACTAGAGCTGTTGACTATCATAATAATGTTACAACATGTAAACCGTATCGCAAAGAGCTATTAACTATCATAATAATATTACACTAAGTGTACCGTATCACACTTGATCTATTAACCATCATTATAATGTAACACTTTGTGTACCGTTAGTGCAATGGCATCGTAGTAGTGTTATTACCTATGATAACAACAGCCATCACTGCCATCCTCATCTCAAGAGTATACATCCACAAGGTCATCACTTATATAAGTAACATGACATACCTCCTCGCAGAACGGTTCCGCTATCCGTCTGAATGCCGGGGATGTGTTGTTGGACATGGTGGGGGAGTAGGTCTCGTTCAGGATGCGGACGGAAGCGTCTGCTAGGGTTCGATCTGAAGGTGTACACAAATGATTGAATGTCTCACGGGGCCTGAGTACATGTGTTGAGGTGAAGGAGGAATAGGTAAAATGTGTTGAGGTGAAGGAGGAATAGGTAACATGTGTTGAGGTGAGGGAGGAATAGGTAAAAGTGTTGAGGTGAAGGAGGAATAGGTTAAATGTGTTGAGGTGAAGGAGGAATAGGTAAAATGTGTTGAGGTGAAGGAGGAATAGGTAAAATGTGTTGAGGTGAGGGAGCAACAGGTTAAATGTGTTGAGGTGAGGGAGCAATAGGTTAAATGTGTTCAGGTGAGGGAGGAATAGGTAAAATGTGTTCAGGTGAAGGAGGAATAGGTAAAATGTGTTGAGGTGAAGGAGGAATAGGTAAAATGTGTTGAGGTGAAGGAGGAATAGGTAAAATGTGTTGAGGTGAAGGAAGAATAGGTGAAATGTGTTGAGGTGAGGGAGGAATAGGTAAAATGTGTTGAGGTGAAGGAGGAATAGGTAAAATGTGTTGAGGTGAAGGAGGAATAGGTAAAATGTGTTGAGGTGAGGGAGGAATAGGTAAAATGTGTTGAGGTGAAGGAGGAATAGGTAAAATGTGTTGAGGTGAGGGAGGAATAGGTAAAATGTGTTGAGGTGAGGGAGGAATAGGTAAAAGTGTTGAGGTGAAGGAGGAATAGGTTAAATGTGTTGAGGTGAAGGAGGAATAAGTAAAATGTGTTGAGGTGAAGGAGGAATAGGTAAAATGTGTTGAGGTGAAGGAGGAATAGGTAAAATGTGTTGAGGTGAAGGAGGAATAGGTAAAATGTGTTGAGGTGAAGGAGGAATAGGTAAAATGTGTTGAGGTGAAGGAGGAATAGGTAAAATGTGTTGAAGTGAAGGAGGAATAGGTAAAATGTGTTGAGGTGAAGGAGGAATAGGTAAAATGGTGTTGAGGTGAGGGAGGAATAGGTTAAATGTGTTGAGGTGAAGGAGGAATAGGTAAAATGTGTTGCGGTGAAGGGGGAATAGGTAAAATGTGTTGAGGTGAGGGAGGAATAGGTAAAATGTGTTGAGGTGAGGGAGGAATAGGTAAAATGTGTTGAGGTGAGGGAGGAATAGGCAAAATGTGTTGAGGTGAAGGAGGAATAGGTTAAATGTGTTGAGGTGAGGGAGGAATAGGTAAAATGTGTTGAGGTGAAGGAGGAATAGGTTAAATGTGTTGAGGTGAAGGAGGAATAGGTAAAATGTGTTGAGGTGAAGGAGGAATAGGTAAAATGTGTTGAGGTCGAGGAGGAATAGGTAAAATGTGTTGAGGTGAGGGAGGAATAGGTAAAATGTGCTGAGGTGAAGGAGGAATAGGTAAAATGTGTTGAGGTGAAGGAGGAATAGGTTAAATGTGTTGAGGTGAAGGAGGAATAGGTAAAATGTGTTGAGGTGAAGGAGGAATAGGTAAAATGTGTGCAAATCGGGAAAATCCTGTTTTCGAACCAAGGATCCTTCGAGTTAAATCGGCACATTCGAACACTGGGCGATTGGTAGCACCCGAGGTGATCTCTGGGCAGTTGGTTTACTTTGGCAATGATGGATGAGGGACAGGATAGATGAACAGGTTTCGATGGATATATTGCGTAAACGCATGACGGTTATATTGTTACTGAGATTCCGATATCAATGATGAGATTGACATGGGGTTTTGCGCAAAGATTTCAACTTAAATGTGAATCATTTGAAACATTGTCAATACTAATATGGACAACGCGGATAATACTCACGGCGCCAAGTGTCGGGAGCATCTAAAAGGACAGAAATCAGTTGGTTAATTTGTAATATACCTGTTTACCTACATGATAACACACGAAGTAATTATGTCAACCTTAATATAATACCTACACATCCCAATTTTCATTCAAATTTGATTGTTGTTTTAAGCCGTTCGCAGAAATATTCCAGCTACATGACGGCGGTCTGTGAATAATCGGGTCTAGACCAGACATTCCAGTGACTGACATGAGCATCAATCTACACAATTGTGATACGATGTCATGCATCAATCAAGTCAGCGAGCCTGAACACGGGATCCCGTTAGTCGCCTCTCATGACAAGCATCTGGTGCTGAAGACCAATTCTATTCCGGATCTTCACGGGGCATCAAAGCAAGTCAGCGAGCCTGACTACCGGATCCCGTTAGTAAGTAAGTGGTAAGCGTAAAGAACTGCACCACTTCGGGCTTTCCTCCCACATCAAGCTGACACGCCGTGATATAACAGGAATAATGTTCAAAGCGGCGTAAACCCAACTCACTCACCGTTTTATCGATAAGTATTCTGCCGAGTCCATTAAGTTTCGTCGTCTTGAGATAATGGATTTGAAGTTCACCAAGACACATTGTTGATTACCAACATAACCCTATCTATGTATGTTTTGGGCGCTTACCGCTGAGGAGGAGGTAATATATTAACACCCCAAGTCCAGCCGCTAAAAGAAGAGCTAGCACTAACAGCAGCAAGATCAATCCGAGTCTTTTGGCCGCCTTACGCTCGGACTTGGCGGATGCTCTCGAACTACGAGACAACAGACTTGCAGTATCAGAATGAGTTCCTTTTCCGGTTGCTGTTTTACCACTTCCGGTGTCCTTGGCCCTCGGAAGACTGAAGTTATCGTATCCTGGTTTACCTCCTGTGTAACGGAGAGGTAGCTAAAAATAGAAAATAGGAAGAAAACTGTTAAAACATTTGATTAGTTTTGCTGAAATTAGTTATAGTTTTTTGTTGTTGTTGTGGGGGCACGGGTGGCCCAGTCGTCTAAGGCGCCGCGATTCGCTGTGCAGAGTTGCGTCCCTTGGCCACGCCAGAAACCTATTATTGTGGCTTCGAATCCCTGTTCACCCCGATTATGTTTCTAGGTTTGTCAGCACCATACCCGTGCTCGTGGGTTTCACCAAAGTGGTAAACGTCTGAGACAAGCTTTCCCCCCACATTCAGCTGACACGTCGTGATATAACTGGAATACTGTTAAAAGCGGCGTTAAACCCAACTCACTCAGTCACTCACTATTGTTTGTTGTTTGTTGTAACGCTGCACTCAGCAATATTACACCTGTATGACGGAGGTCTTAAATTATTTTAATCTGGACCAGACAATCCAGCTGACATAGTTTTAAGGCGTACTATTATTCCATTGACAGTCATGAGTATGGCCTTAATTGTCCAAGGTACAGAAGCCAAGAGACGCTAGCCGCTTGTACGTCTTCGGTGGGAGTGAAGCCAAATGCTTCCACTGCTGGAATGAGGACTTTGGATCAAAGTGAAGGAGTCTAGGGTCTGGTGTCAACATCCTCTTGCTCATGAGAAGTGCAGACCCGAAACAAATGCCAGTTGTGTGTCAGATGTACTGAATTGTAACACTTGGTCAACTGCAATGGATATTTGTTTACGTGAACTGGTCGGGTGATATCGCTACTCCTTGTCTTTTAGGAAGTTATATTTTGACAAGGTGCCTATTTGGAGTAGTTTTAACTTGTACCACATGCTCCCGTGTTTTTCAGGTGAACAGTTGACGTGCCTTTGCATGTGTTTGTTACGGGTGCCAACTGAGGGTCAGGATACGCTTGAATTTTCGAGAACACCTGGTATTATGACTATTTGATAGTGATTCATAAACACATGCTAATTGTATTGGCAGAATTGAACAACAGACTCTGTTTTGGCAGAGATTTCTGACGAATATGGAAAGGGGTTTGTCGCTTTTATTTAGCATTTCCTTAAAGAGCCAAACAGGGATATGTACCATAACCATGTATATGATTCATAATATGGATGGATTTCAACTTCTTTTTTTATGAGGAACAACGTTTCGGAGTATATATGCTTACTCCTTCATCGGGTGAATGAATGCTAGGATACAGAAAATATATATATATATATTTAAATAAAAAAACCTTATAACATAACGAACGTGGAAACTTAACAAGGCGAAGCCAACATTTAATCAGCGCTGGGTGGGTGATTAGCAACATACGCATGTAAGTCATGAGTGAAATTAGCACTGATTACTCGTCTTTGACTCCAGCATTCTTGCCCCTTCACTTGATACGTTGTACATTGTAGGTGAGGTGAGTTGAGGTGAGGTGAGGTGAGGTTGGGTTTAACGTCGCTTTCAAGATTATTGCACTTAAATAGCGACGTGCATGCGTGTATGTGTGGCTGATGGCACTTGTCTAGATTTATGCCGATGTTATATTACCAGCCCAGTGAGATACCATGCCGGAGTTAAACATGAATACCCACTCAGACACAGTATGCTGACCCCCTGCCGACCTCTCCTTGTTTTAGCCCCTTAATGCCAGGCTCCAGGCAGGGTAACAACAAGTACCATCTTTCAACGTCTTTTGGTATGACGCGGCCATGGGATCGAACCCCAGACCACGGTGGCGGTCGCTGGTGGGTAGAGCGTTATATATGAAGTTTTACGTAAAGTTAACTACAAATGTTAATGTGTTATGTTATCAATAAGTTCACGTTCTGTTGAAGGTGACCGTGTTGTGGCCAAGTTTCTAGGTGTAACGTTACACATTTACAAGGTATTTTTCAAATGTCAAAGCCTGAAAGGTAAGTTAAATGTGACGATCTACTTAATCGTCTGCAGCATTTGATGTTTTAGTTTCAAATGTTAGAAATTAACACACAATCGCAACTTATGCAGACTATCTGAATTTCTATACATCTGAAAAGTTTAATGTTTCAATTTAAAATGGCAACGCCCTAAAATAAATTCGCGTAGCTGAAGGTTGGGAATTATTAGTCTGTTATACAGACCCTCAAACATATATCCAATACAGCTCATGAAAGTCTAGATTTTTGCAGGTTCAGGAATCAAGGGGGCCTCTGTAGTCTTTTTTAGACATTTTGTTAAGATAATTCAACATTATTTTTTTTCTGGAAACTATTTTCATTTCAGAAAAATAGATGCTGGTCATGGAAATTATATGTGATGGTTCATGTTACGTTTTAAGTTTTTCAGCAATATTTTGTCATATCGGGAGTCGAACTCGGGGCTTTAGCCGCACGAGCTAACGCTGATCCCAATAAGCTACGCCACACACACACACACACACACACACACACACACACACACACACACACACACACACACACACACACACACACACACACCGGTACACGTTGGCAACCTACTAACCTCTCAGATGAAAGCGAAATCCTAAACTTTGAACTTAATATTAAGTGGATAAACCTTCTCACAGCCCGATTAAAGGTAATTCATTTTGAACGTGAGTAATTTATCAAGATATGTAATCTAGGTTGACGAACAGACTTCCTCGCAATAAGTAGCATAAAACTCAAAAACCAGTCCAGCCTGTTTGCTGGAAGGACATCCCTTTGATCTTGTCAGTGAGTAAAAAAACTGGATGGCTGTTAAAGGGTCGGGAGACGATTGATGATTCGCGGTGTTTACAACAACGTCGTAAACATTTAACCTCATTTTCATAACATTGTCCACAAATATAAGAATACACCACAAGCAATAATATTTTCTACCGATGAGAAGAACCAATAAGAAAATTTACTTCTTCATGGGTGGTCATGTTTTGGGGTACGGCTGGCTATAGCGCCACTATTTTAAAGCTCGTCTTCTTTTATAATTTTAATCCCTTTACACATTTTCTGGAAGCCTTTAAATCATTATATTTCTCTGTGAGTTGAATATTGTGTGCATTAAGCTGTTTTAACTGTTATTGTATTATTAACTACGGGGCAAAATAAAGAAAACATTTGAAAATTGGATTTAACCAATTATCAGAACGTTACTAGGCTGAAAACAGTCGTCGAAAGACTGGAAATATGAGGTCCAAAACAGCTATGACACCCGTATGAAGTACATGACCATCTAATAACATTTGGTGTTTGTTTAGTTTTCAGCCACCATAAAAAATGGGTGCATATTGTTTTTGGCCAGGCAGTTTATGTTGTAACGAGTACAGACTGATAAACAGCTTGTGCGTAATAAGACGCAGTGATCGTGTGCTTTTTCCCCGTTTGTCTATCAACCGCAACATCACAGAATCAAACAAATCAAAACACATTAAGATGCGTCTATTACTATGCGACTGACAGGATCAGGTGGTCAGGCTCGCTGACTTGGTTGCATGTCATCGTATCCCAATTACGTAGATCAATGCTCATGTTGTCAATCACCGGATTTTCTGGCCAAGACTCGATTTTTTACAGACCACAGTCATATAGCTGGAATATTGTTGAGTGCGGCGTTAAACAACAAACAAACAAAATCATATATAATAGCCTTCAACATACTGAACAAAAAGTTAGGGATAATGATATCTTTATGAAACAGTGTGCTCAATCTTCACTACAAAAACATATCCCCCAAATTATTCATGACCCCTGACATTTATTGTTCAGTATTTTTACCAGGAGTTTGTTTGTTTTCCCCAACCATCCTACAGAGGAACGTGTGTTGTGTATGTTAAACAGGCGAGGTGAGGTGAAGTGGGGTTTAACGTCGCGTCCAAGATTATTGCACTTATATAGCGACCTGCATGTACGAGTTTGCGTTTGTGTGGCTGCTTGTACTAGTCCGGACTGTTGCCGATTTATAGTGCTGGCTCACTGAGATACCATGCCGCAGTTTAACATAAATACCCCACTCAGACACAGTATACTGACTCCGAGCCGACCTTAGCCCCTTAATGCGGAGCGCCAGACAAGATAACAACAAGTACCATCTTTTAACGTCTTTTAGTATGACGCGGTCGGGGATCGAACCCCGGACCTTCCGCTCTCCGGGCGGACGCTCTACCTACTGACCACGGATGCGGTCTGTTAAACAGGGACAGTGAGTGGGGAACGTCCAGAGAATATGCGAGTGATGCTATATAAAAGTTGTACTGAACTGCCTTAGCAAACAAAACCAGGTACATAATAAAGATATTGACTTTGGGGGACAATCATGAGGTTAATGACGAAGAGCAAGGGGAGTCTACATCAAAGTTAAACAATAAGTAAAGATATTCAACCCTATGACTTCTATTATAGTAAGTACAGTAAAGTACGTTTATAACGAACACGCTTATGACGAACTGACGGATATAACGAACTGATTTTTTTGTCCCGACTATTTGCTATTGTTATACTGTACATATGCTTATAACGAACTACGGTTATAACAAACTAAAGTTAGAGGTCCCTTTGAGTTCGTTATAAACGTAGTTTAATGTATTTGCGTCTCAGATCAATGTTCGGATGTGTAACAATAACGGGACACAAGTCGTTGCTGGTTGATTGGAAAGTAGAGAATATTCCAGGTCACGTCACTTCCTACTTGTGAGGGTTTCACTGCACATGTTTTCTAACGCAGCGTGAGACATGTATTGATGATTATTAAAGACATATATCATCTTTTATAATGCATGCCTTGGTTAAGGTTAGAGGGTTAGGGTTAGCGTGGTTTGGGCGGTTAGGTTTAGGTAAACGGATTGAAGCTGATTCTTGTCAGTTTTATGATGACTGAATGAAAGATTTCAAAATCAGTCCCTTTATCCGAAACAAACCTTTTTAGAAAAAAACCCGAAGTCTCCTTGTATTACCGACAGTTAAAAACGTAATTCTTTCATTTAGACATACGCCCCAAAAACGTAAACGCGAGTCCTTGTTAGATTATTTTAAAAAGTATGTTAAAGCGTTCATTGATTGGAGATGAATTCATGAAAACATAAGAACATTATTGATAAAATTATTACTGAATATTCAAGTTTTAATTTGCTCCATGCGCAAGAAACAAACTTGTAATAAATAATTCGTCCTATAACCACACACTATTACTTTAGAGAGGCGGTATGTTAGCTTAGTGGTTAAGGCGTTTACTCATCACACCATACACCCGGGTTCGATTCCCCACATGGATACAACGTTTTAAACTCATATTGCTTGACTATTACTCAAAACGGCATAAAACTATACTCACTTATATTTCAGTTGCCATCAGGCTTATTACGATCAACGCAAATTAATTTTACATCCTGAATTCTAACGGTTGGGCTGTAATGATTATTATTGTTGCTATTATGAAACTCTTAATGTCACTTTTTTCTCAGTTTGAAAGAGAAACAAAAGTACTTTATTACTTTTACCACATATTGACTTTACCGTCTTTCCTGGAATATATGCACTGTTATTTGTAATTATTCTCATTTGTCAATATCAATTACAACAGTTTTTAACAAAGTATTTATCAGATAATTTTAATGTTTATTGGTCGTTTTGAATATGGTTTCATTTATACACTACTCAAAAGAAGTTAAACAACACTCGATGTTTTCATATGACTATAGTTAATCTCTCATGACGTTACAGATTAACCATTCATATGAAAAAATCGATTGTTCCTTAACTTCTATTGAGTAGTATATTGCTTTTTGTATTGAACCGATCCACGAGTGAGTGAGTGAGTGAGTAGTATCTCACCAAGAATGGTTTGTTAGATTATGCCAGTGCTGGGACTTGAATCTGTGCTTTTGACGTGACAAGTGAAAGCCTGTAACCCGTACCCATTCGTTCCTTCCATCTGACTCACCTGCACTGATTAACTACCATTAAAACGATGCTGTACTAACATGGGGAGTGGATGGTTACTGCGAACGCCACGTGTTTGCTTGGTTCAAACTCGATTACCCGACCGCCATGTGTTAATAAATATATCCCTCTGTGTGGACGTCAAGAAGTCTCTTCTTGATCACTACATCGCTCTCCCGAACCACCCCACCCAATATTTTGTCCCTACCTCTCTACCCAAACCCCCAAACCACTCTACCCACCCCCCCCCCCCCCCCCCCCAAAAAAAAAAAAACAACAAAAAACAAAACACTCTACCCAAACCCTCTCCGCAGCAAAGCTCCTCCAAACCCTCCAACAACTCTACCCAAAAACCCAAACTCTTCTCCACCCCCCACCCCCAACAACTCTACCCAAACCCTAAACAACTCTACCCAAACCCTCAACAACTCTACTCCAAACCCTCAACAACTCTACTCCAAACCCCCCAACAACTCTACTCCAAACCCTCAACAACTCTACCCAAACCCTCAACAACTCTACCCAAACCCTCAACAACTCTACTCCAAACCCTCAACAACTCTACTCCAAACCCCCAACAACTCTACTCCAAACCCTCAACAACTCTATCCAAACCCTCAACAACTCTACTCCAAACCCTCAACAACTCTACTCCAAACCCCTCAACAACTCTACCCAAACCCTCAACAACTCTACTCCAAACCCCCAAACAACTCTACCCAAACCCTCAACAACTCTACTCCAAACCCTCAACAACTCTACTCCAAACCCTCAACAACTCTAGCCAAACCCTCAACAACTCTACTCCAAACCCTCAACAACTCTACCCAAACCCTCAACAACTCTACCCAAACCCCCAACAACTCTACCCAAACCCTCAACAACTCTACTCCAAACCCCCCAACAACTCTACCCAAACTCCCAACAACTCTACCCAAACCCTCAACAACTCTACTCCTAACCCCCCAACAACTCTACTCCAAACCCTCAACAACTCTACCCAAACCCTCAACAACTCTACTCCTAACCCCCCAACAACTCTACTCCAAACCCTCAACAACTCTACTCCAAACCCTCAACAACTCTACTCCAAACCCTCAACAACTCTACTCCAAACCCCTCAACAACTCTACTCAAAACCCTCAACAACTCTACCCAAACCCTCAACAACTCTACTCCAAACCCTCAACAACTCTACTCCAAACCCTCAACACCTCTACTCCAAACCCCTCAACAACTCTACTCCAAACCCTCAACAACTCTACTCCAAACCCCTCAACAACTCTACTCCAAACCCTCAACAACTCTACCCAAACCCTCAACAACTCTACTCCAAACCCTCAACAACTCTACTCCAAACCCTCAACAACTCTACTCCAAACCCTCAACAACTCTACTCCAAACCCTCAACAACTCTACTCCAAACCCCTCAACAACTCTACTCCAAACCCCTCAACAACTCTAGCCAAACCCTCAACAACTCTACCCAAACCCCCAACAACTCTACCCAAACCCTCAACAACTCTACTCCAAACCCCCAACAACTCTACTCCAAACCCTCAACTACTCTACCCAAACCCTCAACAACTCTACCCAAACCCTCAACAACTCTACTCCAAACCCTCAACAACTCTTCTCCAAACCCTCAACAACTCTACCCAAACCCTCAACAACTCTACTCCAAACCCCTCAACAACTCTACTCCAAACCCTCAACAACTCTACCCAAACCCTCAACAACTCTACTCCAAACCCTCAACAACTCTACTCCAAACCCCTCAACAACTCTACCCAAACCCTCAACAACTCTACCCAAACCCCCAACAACTCTACTCCAAACCCTCAACAACTCTACTCCAAACCCTCAACAACTCTACTCCAAACCCTCAACAACTCTACTCCAAACCCCCCAACAACTCTTCTCCAAACCCTCAACAACTCTACTCCAAACCCTCAACAACTCTACTCCAAACCCCTCAACAACTCTACTCCAAACCCTCAACAACTCTACCCAAACCCTCAACAACTCTACTCCAAACCCTCAACAACTCTACTCCAAACCCTCAACAACTCTACTCCAAACCCTCAACAACTCTACTCCAAACCCCTCAACAACTCTACTCCAAACCCTCAACAACTCTACTCCAAACCCCTCAACAACTCTAGCCAAAACCTCAACAACTCTACCGAGACCCCCAACAACTCTACCCAAACCCTCAACAACTCTACTCCAAACCCCCAACAACTCTACTCCAAACCCTCAACTACTCTACCCAAACCCTCAACAACTCTACCCAAACCCTCAACAACTCTACTCCAAACCCTCAACAACTCTTCTCCAAACCCTCAACAACTCTACCCAAACCCTCAACAACTCTACTCCAAACCCCTCAACAACTCTACTCCAAACCCTCAACAACTCTACCCAAACCCTCAACAACTCTACTCCAAACCCTCAACAACTCTACTCCAAACCCTCAACAACTCTACCCAAACCCTCAACAACTCTACCCAAACCCCCAACAACTCTACTCCAAACCCTCAACAACTCTACTCCAAACCCTCAACAACTCTACTCCAAACCCTCAACAACTCTACTCCAAACCCCCCAACAACTCTACCCAAACCCTCAACAACTCTACTCCTAACCCCCCAACAACTCTAATCAAACCCCCCATCAACTCTACTCCAAACCCACCAAAAACTCTACCCAAACCCCCCAACAACTCTACTCCAAACCCTCTCCCCAACAAATCTCCAAACAGTGAGCATACTGCCACTACCATTACTAGCATAGCCTTGCGACAGTCGTAGTGATACGGTCGCTTTGATTCTTAAATTGTTATAATTGTTTCTGTTAAAACTACAGATATGTAATCTCAACTCACTTGTACGTTATTGCGAATGCAACCAAAAACGGCCAACTAAATTCTAATGAAACTGGCATTACCCGCAGTAGTGAACTTACAGATGGACAAAAGTACAAGACACCCACAAGAATAAAACACATATTACCGTCGACCCCGTCGTCTTCCAGTAGTCGCTGCCGGGTCGGGTCACCGTTCCCTCCATGTGCTGGACCCATAGCGGCTTGTCTGACTTCATCTCTACCGAAGTCAATAACACGTATCACACACAAATTGTTTCAGGAAAATATATGAAATCAATCCACTTCGTCACATCCCTATTCCATCCGTGATAGAATAACCATCCGACCTCTATCCGGGTTCAAATCTCCCGTATATATGACGGCAGAATTGAAAGTGTTCACCAGATCTTCACCCCGTGTACTTAATCCACCCTTGGTGCAACGCTATAAGCTCCCTTTACCCTGTAGATGGCGCTGTGGGTATCGCGAGATGAGCACGTTGTCCGAGACGAGCACGTTGTCACTCCGGTTGTGTAACAGGCCCGAGACTCCACTCCCCTTTGCACGTGCCCCGAGGGTGGACTTTGATTCTTCATCACATGGTACGAAGGCAAGTGCCCCAGCAAGATCTGCCGGATATTTCAACACGATCTTCAGGGCGGAACCAGTCACACACCGAGTCACGTGATTAATGACTGTCATGGCGGCTTACGTGGCGTAACTGCAATTTCGAAGTCGGAATCGAGAGCGGCGGCGTTTGATGCTGGCGCAGGGATGACTGTGGAGCCGATGTGACGGGGTTGGTGATGGATGAGGTTGTCGGAGTGATGCTGATGGGGATGCTGATGATGGTGACGATGATGGAATTACATACGTACAATGCCCGACATGGCAGTTGACAAGGTAGCGGTGATTTGTGTGCGGGATGTATTAATGATGATCAGAGATGTGATGATGCTGAGGATAAAATGGCTTGTTAACAGATTCATATTAATGTAATGTTGAAGATGGATTGAGTGCGTTTCCATGTTGACATAATGTGTACGTATCAACGCAACTTAACAGAGTTCATTACTAACGGGGGGCCCAGTCGTCTAAGGCGCCGCGAATCGCTGTACAGAGTTGCGGCCCTTAGGCATGTCACAAACCTATGATTGTGGGTTCGAATCCTGGTTCGCCCCGATTATGTTTCTAGGTTTGTCAGCACCATACCCGTGCTCGTGGGTTTCACCAAATAGGTAAACGTCTGAGACCTGCATCACTTCGGGCTTTCCTCCCACATTAAGCTGACACGCCGTGATATAACTTGAATACTGTTAAAAGCGGCGTTAAACCCAACTCACTCACTCACTCACTCATTACTAACGTTGTTACTATGCATAAACATGTAGATCATTCGACTTTTAAACATTTAACCTCTAAGACTAACAAGTTGGTTAAAAGCACACTTTACAGGATTATATTAAGATTTCCCCTTTGCTGTGATGTGACTTGAATATTGTTAAATCGGGGGTACACTTCCACTTGCTCACTCTCTATTTTTGAAAGAGATATTGAACATTTTAAAAAAACTCGGACTATGTGCCCACACGAGACCCAACTGAAAGCGGGAACGCGTTAGGAATATCTGCCAGGGAACCTGAAGATCCAGATAACGGATCCGTCTAAACAGCGAAATAATTTTACGTATCACTACTAATTTAAAATGTTGAAGACCGCCTCCGTGGTCTAGTGGTAGAGCGTCCGCTCGGAGAGCGGAAGGTCCGGAGTTCGATCCCCGGCCGCGTCATACCAAAAGACGTTAAAAGATGGTACTTGTTGTTACCCTGTCTGGCGCTCGGCATTAAGGGGCTAAAACAAGGACTGGTCGGCTCGAAGTCAGTATACTGTGTCTGAGTGGGGTATTCATGTTAAACTGCGGCATGGTATCTCAGTGAGCTAGCACTATAAATCGGCATCAGTCCGGTCTAGTACAAGCAGCCACAAACACACACGTGCATGCACGTCGCTATATAAGTGCAATAATCTTGGACGCGACGTTAAACCCCATTTCACCTCACCACCTAAAATGTTGAAACTTTCTCAAACTACAAACACCGATTGCTATCCACATAACGACAAAGACTTACATGAAAAATGATTATGCGTGTTCGTGCGTGTGTGTGCTTGATGCGTACCTATGCGTGTTTGTGTGTGTTGTTTAAAGCCGCATTCAGCAATATTCCAGTTTTGAAAAGGCGGCGATTTGATGACCACTGTACAACAGAATCGCTTGTGAAAAATGACAAAGTGTATTATCTTTTATCTGTCTATTTGTATCAAATCATTACATGCTATTACGTTCATCACTCCCAGATAATACTCAAGAGGATATGGTGCTAAAGTATTATCTTAGGCCTGTTTCAATTCAAATTAGTTGATTTACGACTATTGTTCTCAACTTTGACGCGTTGGTCGAAATAAAATCAATTTTGGACTCTTCAATCCTATTGGTCTGCAAAGAAAGGGTAGGAGAAAGGGATACAATTTCTCTATAATACAATTTCATTTGTCTCTTTGGTGACAGTATTGTGATTTTTGTATATTATAGGTTTCCATGGAAACAAAGTCCCACACTAATAGTAGTATTGGCAAGGTTACATAAACTGTATCCACCATGGCTTCATGTCGTACTCTCAGCAAATGTTCCCCGTCAAGACCCGGTTAGAATTGGTCGCTAGGAAGCCATTCTTGTCATATATCGAACGATGTCTCAATTGCGTAGATCGATGCGCATGATGTCAATAACTGGTCTGGTCTGGTCCTTGAATATTGCTGAGTGCACGTAAACCAGACATTTGTTTTTGCAAATATTGTGCGTCACTTACATGAGTCTGACAGAGCAATAATTTGTGATTGTATTCTGTAAGTGTTTGTTTCGGGATCGGCGGTCAATACAAAAGTCTTCAACAGGATTTTTTTTCAGTTGATTTTTAGGGTCAACAGACCAAATAAAAACTTAAACAAGAATGCAACTTTATGTATAACAACTTTTTGTTTATTGCACATAGCGACGTTTCGATGTAGCTTCTTACACCGTTAACTGGCTGGAGTGATACGCAAATGAGGCAACTCCATGGTCTGTCATGGTCAAAGCGCGTTTAAACAAATCTCACTAACTCACTAAACCTACCCCTTGTCTCCAAGATAGCATGTGTACGAGGATTACATTCATATAATATATTGAGAGCATGTATACCAGGATTACAGTCACATCATACATTGAGAGCATGTTGACGAGGATGCAGCCACATAATACATTGAGAGCATGTATACCATGATTACATTCACATAATACATTGAGAGCATGTAGACGAGGATTACATTCACATAATATATTGAGAGCATGTAGACGAGGATTACATTCACATAATATAGTGAGAGCATGTATACGAGGATTACATTCACATAATATAGTGAGAGCATGTATACGAGGATTACATTCACATAATTTATTGAGAGCATGTATACCAGGATTACATTCACATAATATATTGAGAGCATGTGTACCAGGATTACATTCACATAATATATTGAGAGCTTGTATACGAGGATTATATTCACATACTACGTTAAGAGCATGTAGACGAGGATTACTGTCACATTATACAGCAACCCATGCTTGTCGTAAAAGGCGACTATGCTTGTCGTAAGAGGCCTAGGCAACAATCGGGATCGGTTGGTCAGGCTCGCTGACTTGGTTGATGCATGTCATCGTATCCCAATCGCGGGGGCCGTTGCTCATGATGTGAATCACTGGATTGTCTAGTTCAGACTTGATTATTCACAGACCGCCGTCATGTAGCTGGAATATTGCTGACTGTGGCGTTATACAACAAACAAACAAAACAAACATTATACAATGATAGCACGTGTACAAGGATGACATTCACATAACACAAAAGGTCGACATGACTGCAATATTTGCATTAATGTAAGGTTGGTTTGTTTGTTGTTTAACGTCGCACTCAGCAATAATCAAGCTATATGACGGCGGTCTGTAAATAATCGAGTCTGGACTAGACAATCCAGTGATTGATATCATGAGCATCGGTCAACGCAATTGGGATACGATGACATGCATCAACCAAGTCGGCGAGCCACCGATCCCGTTAGTCGCCTCTTACGACATGCATAGTCGTCTTTTACGGCAGGCATGGGTTGCTGAAGACCTATTCTACCCCGGATCTTCACGGGTGCCTTAATGTAAGGAGCTGTGGGTTAGCATTATTGTTAAAGCGTCCATTAGCTGGTACAATTTACAGGCCCAAAGGTTGGTATGTGTCGGTGCGTCACGGCAAGACTATTACTAAACACTGCTATGAGGGATATATACTACTCAAAAGAAGTTTAGGACCACCCTATTCGTTCATATTTCTATGGTGAATCCGTCATGCTATGGAAATGTCAATTCTTATAGTATATGTGACTTTATGTTTATACTGATATCAATAGATCAGCAATCTATATCGCGGGGAAAATATACCTAGTATAAAAAGTTGTGATGATATCAACCTAGGTGTGCTTAAATTGTTCTATAATTTGTAGTATGGTTACAACAAACAGAATTAAATAATATCATAATTATAGATGAGAAACGTTTGTTAAGAAGTACCACAGTACACACTAATACATAATACATGACACATACAAGACGCCAAAATTGCAGACACGATCAATGTGACGGGAGTGGTTTTCTTCGTTGTCCATGAATCTGTGGCGATTATGTGTTGGTCACCATTGATCAATTGGACGATCATTCGGTGGTGATAAAAAGTCTGTGTTGAATAGATACTGAAGCTGTTTCATCGATTGTTGCCGATTGCTGTAGACTGTCACTGTCAGTGTAGACATGGATCGAGTCCATAGTTTGGTACCCGTGAAGATCCGGGGTAGAATAGGTCTTCAGCAACCCATGCTTGCCGTAAAAGGTGACTATGCTTGTCGTAAAAGGCGACTAACGGGATCTGGTGGTCAGGCTCGCTGACTTGGTTGATGAATGTCATCGATCCAAATTGCATGGGTCGATGCTCATGATATCAATCACTGGATTGTCTGGTCCAGACTCGATTATTTACAGTCCGCCGTCATAAAGCTGCAATATTGCTGAGGGCGACGTTTAACAACAAACCAACCAACCAACCATAGTTTGGATGTTCATTCCTTCGTTTTGTATACTAGGGTGGATCGTAGCAAGGATAGTCAATTACAGGCATTCTGTCAAACACTTTGACTCCTTCTGATTTATCATAACACGTCAAATTCAAGATTTAAGAGTACGAAAGTATGTGGAGAAAGACTAATACCTATGCCAAGTTTCATTCCACTAGGTCCATCGGAAGTGGATCAGGGGAAATCTTTAATGAACACCCCTCGTATAAGTTTCAGAAACAACGCTTTTGTATTTGTTCGTGCTAGGGGCTCCCCGGGGTTTCTCACGAAAGTAGTCAGTCCGTGTTTACGTCATTTCAAGAATATAGTTTCGGGATAAACGTAAGAACGTCAAAGTGTGTCGGTCATACGCTTATGAACGTCAGTTTCGCGGTCATGTGACCGGTCTCCCATCCAATTAAAGATCCGTAATCGCGTATCCTTGACATTGAATTATTGTTTATTAATACACACCTTCATATCGAGCTCGAGCTGTCAAGTACATTTGAACTCAAACACTTTTAACCGGCGGTGAACCCAAATAACTAACTTATTATTCACATCCCACCACGCATCAATTCAGTAAGGACTAGCATCAACTCACATACACCCAATAAACCGTTAAATACTTCCCATCAACGTTAAAAATAGGACGACATCAGTGTTAATTCCGTTTTCCAAATCCCAGCTCTTAACGCCAATTGAGGTGAATCGCCCCATCGTGAACCTGGCACATTAGCCTGACATTCCCGAGCAGGTACATGCGGTCAAAACAAGCACTTCCACTTCGGCGTGACTGAAGATTGTTTTCGTCTACGTTTGCAACCCTGTTCCTCTGTAAACCAGAGTCCGCTCGTCAATCATGGCAGGCTATGTTGATATGCCCACACACCGGGATCAATACCCCGACAATTGCCATTGATCGAGTGCTTCAGACAATCTGATCTGCAGGTCGGTCGTGTTATACAACAGGGCGGCATGCCAGATGCAATTGCTTTAACTTTGCAAATTCGACGTCGACAAAGATGGCATGTGAGTGAGTGAATGTTGCCAAACGCCGCAGGCAGAATAGTCCAGCTATATCATATCGGTGAATAATCGAGTCTGGACAAAGTAAACCAGTAACTGGATGCAAGAACAGCGATCTATGCCCTTCGTGACACGGTGACACAAAAACATCACGTACTAGAGCCTGATTTTTCGGATCCCCGTTGTAATCGTCTCTTACGACGAGAGGGGCGTGAGGTAGCTTACTGGTTAGAGCGATCGTTCCTCACACCAAAGGCCCGGGTTCGTTCCCCACATGGGTAAAATGTGTGAAGCCAATTTCTGGTGTCCCAAAATGTGACGTTGCCGGAATATTGCTAGAAGCGGCGTGCAACCGTACTCACTTACTTACTCGTACGTCAAGCTTTAGGTAGGTGGAACGCAAATAGTGCTGAGTTTCATAGTGCTGAGTTTCATAGTGCTGAGTTCATGGTGCTGGTTTCATAGTGCTGAGTTTCATAGTGCTGAGTTTCATAGTGCTGAGTTCATGGTGCTGGTTTCATAGTGCTGAGTTTCATAGTGCTGAGTTTCATAGTGCTGAGTTTCATAGTGCTGAGTTTCATAGTGCTGAGTTCATAGTGCTGGTTTCATAGTGCTGGGTTTCATAGTGCTGGTTTCATAGTGCTGAGTTTCATAGTGCTGAGTTCATGGTGCTGGTTTCATAGTGCTGAGTTTCATAGTGCTGAGTTTCATAGCTCACTGAGTAACAATGTTACAGTTTAACACGAATACCCCACTCAGACACAGTGTACTCCGAGCCGGCCAGTCCTTGTTTTAGCCTCTTAATGCCGAGCCCCAGGCAGGGTAACAACAAGTACCATCTTTAATGTATTTTGGTATGACACGGCCAGGGGATCAAACCTACGACCTTCCGCTCTCCGGAGAAACGCTCTAACCACAAGACCACGGAGGTGTTCCTTTAAATGATAGTGAATTAGGAGATGACGGTCTGTAACGAAACTAAATAGACAGAAAGAATACCGGCAGCGTGTTCCAGAATGTTTATGTCACAATTGTACAATTTTTTTCCTGTCCCGGACTTACAGAAATGACGAGTGATTGATGACAGTGCCTGTCGTCCGCTCAACACTATAATTGAAACTAGCAGCTTCACCCTCGTTAATGCTCATCACCACCAAAGTAGCCGCGATCACGTATTGTCGGCGTTGTCGTCGCACTGTTTTTAAGCATAAATATATCATTAGATCACTCTCGGCTCTGAACACTAATTTTCCGGGCTGTCGTCATCGAACACCACCGTGCTGTAATGTCACGTTACATGTGCATGCATCCAAACTAATCGATGCTGTGGTGTATTTATGTATCGATTGTTCACCGGAAGTCAACGCCAGTGCAGATTGACCTCCTCACACTGATTTAGAACATCTGTTGGGAGGTCGAGTTGTTCGTGCATTGCAAGCAATTTCTGTGACATTTGCCATAAGAAGTAAATGTCTTCCTTCACACGCATGCGCAAAATGATGACGTCGCTTGAACGTGATAACATAAGCGTCATGATCTGGTCATGTTAATATCATTTGGTGCTACATCTATGCCTTTCAATGCTGGGGGCATGGGTGGCCCAGTCGTCTAAGGCGCCGCGATTCGCTGTGCAGAGTTGCGGCCCTTGGACACGCCAGAAACCTATGATTGTGGGTTCGAATCCCGGTTCGCCCCAATTATGTTTCTAGGTTTGTCAGCACCATACCCGGGCTCGTGGGTTTCACCGAAGTAGTAAACGTCTGAGACCTGCATCACTTCGGGCTTTCCTCCCACATGAAACTGACACGCCGTGATATAACTAGAATACTGTTAAAAGCGGAGTTAAACCCAACTCACTCACTCACCTTTCCATGCTTCAATTCATTAAGAATAATTCATGTCCAAGTACGTTATCCCTCAGAAATATTCTCATCTGAGACATGAGTGACACCCTAGTTTTATCCCTGTCTCAGCAACATTCCCACATGTAAGTGAAAGTTTAGCCTTTTCCGTGTCCTTCAAAACCACTTTCATATTCATAAGATCTCTGCTAAAAGAAGAGTTGATTGTACGATTCCGACCATACCATGAATATGTGTTTATGAATCACTTTCAAACAGTGATGATACCAGGTGTTCGCGAAATTGTGAGCGTATCCTCCCCCATCGGTGGCATCCGCCACAAACACATGCCAAGGCAAGTCAATTGCTCACCTGCGAAAACACGAGAACATATAGTACAAGTCAAAATAGGGAATTGCATCGGTGTCGATTTCAATTTTGAATACCTTATCTAACTGTCTACATTTCAATGTTAATAAAATAAATATGATAACTTGTCTAAAATGCGAACTAATTTCGTACATTTTGTTCCTTCATTTATTAGAACCATTTCAAGCGAACAATCAAGTTTATTCTCCAAACTGCCAACGCAGGTCCATGAGTATATGCATATATAATTATGCAAGAATGATATCAAAGACGGCATATATATATGCTAATTATTCTATTTAATATTTCAGTTTTAAGTTGCAAATGAATTTCTTGATTTCATAATGATACAATAGTTGAATAATTTACCAATTTTAAACAAATTTAGCCGCATTATACATTTATTAGGAATTAAGTCGATTCTTCGAATTCGTTGGAGGGGAGCTTCACATTTTGAGAGATAACGAAACTCGCCTCCAACTGCAGTAGAATTACATCACTGGCAATGGCGATCTCCTCCAGGTACACGACGCCATTGGATAGCCTCAGTGGGTAAGTAATGAGTAGATGTACGCAATTTTAGAATAGGGATGGAAGTATTTTTGTAGAGAAGAAGATAAAGTTCAAAATTTGGACTTGCTTTGAAGTGTTCAAAATGTAGTCCCTGAGGAAGCAAGTACTGAAAATAAATATTCATAATCCACTTGTCGTTATAGAAATGCATAAACCCACCTGTTGCTACGTAGGACCAATAGCTACATTTGCATGAATACTTCATTGCATCCTATTGGGGTTATTGGCTGAAGCGAGAATGAGTGAGTATGTTTTTATATCGCTTTTAGCAATATGCCGGCAATATCACGACGGGGGACACCAGAAATGGGCTTCACACATTATACCTATGGGGGATAGAACCTTGGTTTTCGGCATGATCAGCGAACGCATTATAATTAACCAGTAGGCTATCCCACCGCCCCATACTGAAGAATAAGCCTCTCCCCAACCGTGAAACGCTGTTTGCAGTTGTTTATTGACTTATGCAATATGAAAGATTAACATCGTGTTTTGAAGCCATTAATCGCTGATGTGTTGATTACCCCCAACCTCGCCATTTCCGACATGATGAATGGATCTAGCGCTGTATCGATCACAGCCTCCGACAGAGTGACGCACAATGACAGAAATACCAACACAACCTACACATTCGAATTGACGGAATAATTGTATTTACCTTCCTCAGTTCCGAACAGTCAAGGTCAAGGTCACATGCCAAGCTCGCTAACGTGATGGCTCATGGCTGATGGCTAGTGTTTGTAAGGCCGTATTGTATTACATTGTAGATCATTGGCCGTAAAACAAGAGATTTATCCACGGTAACAGGTCTAAATGGCGGAAAAGGCTATTATGGGATTGGCTATTGAGTGTGTGGATGTTAGCATCGGGTCCAGATGGCGGCGAGGATGTGACACGAACGGGGAAAACAATTCAATTAATCATCAAAAGGCTGTCGTGTTAGAACGGGACTATTGAGGGACCACAACGTAAACCTGTCAGTGTTGGGGTCAGCATGTGCGTCGGTGAGACGTCATCATCACATCAACGCAACGGTGTCCTTGAACTTGTTGGTTTAATTGTGTCCTTACCTTACTCTGTGTTTGTGGGGATACGTTGAATCAGTATCGCCATTCTTAGTGAGTATGTTTTTACGCCGCTTGTAGCAATATTCCAGCAATATCACTGCGGGGGACACCGAAAATGGGCTTCACACCCCGGATCTTCGGCGTGACGAGCGAACGCTTTAAACACTAGGCTACCCGACCGCCTTATCTCTATTCTGAGGTTTTATTGAACACATTGTACGACTAAATACATGAAGCGCATTTCGGTTGAACATTATAAGGCGGTTGTTAGTCAGGGTCCCTGTCACGTCACACATCTTGACTTGCGCAAGTCTCAAAGGCAATATTTTTTAGTTTAAATCATAATTTCTTGTTTATATAAATAATAAGAACAAGTTGTCCCTTTAAGAGACTGGCGTCCTTGTACTGTCCACATATCTAGACTTGCTTATTATAAGGATAGAACTACTACACATCCATGGACTTATCGTTCAGAAAAGCCTTAGAGCAAGGCTATTCATACACCCTACACTGTAAAAAATATGTTTAGATCCAAAATATGTCGTGTTGTGTTCGTGAACAAAATGAAAGAAATCACACAACCCTGTGACTGAATTATTGATTTCCTACAGAGCCAACTGAATACATATAAAACCGCACAGGTTTATGAAACGGAAAATGCACACAAACGGAAAGTGATTTTTCATTGTTTTAGAACAACACAAGTATCGTTTTCCAGATGTTTGGTTCAGCATAATATTCTACCCCGGTACTCAGATATATTTTCATTATCAGCTTTCCTGTATGACAAATTCTATTCCAACACATTTAACACAACACTTTAATTGGTTGCTTTGTTGTTTAACGCCGCGCTCTGCAATATTCCAGCTATATGACGGCGGTCTGTAAATAACCGAGTCTGGACCAGACAGTCCAGTGATTGATATCATGAGCATCGATCCACGCAATTTGGATCGATGACATGCATCAACCAAGTCAGCGAGCCTGACCACCCGATCCCGTTAGTCGCATTTTACGGCAAGCATGGGTTGCTGAAGATCTATTCTACCCCGGATCTTTCACAACACTTTTAAAAAAGAAAAAAACACACACAAAAAACAGGCGAGATATGAGCCTCCAATCTATTTGGTTTGTTGTTCGCCCCGCTTCCACCTGTTGTTTTCACAAAATTCAATTTTTCTATCCACCATTTATTTGGCTTTGTTTATTGTCAACCTTTATGTTGATATTGTGCTAAGTTTTTGTAAGTCCTGGTGGTATATGTGTTATGCAAGTGCACGTGAATCTGATTTGCACACCTTATTTAAATATGTATTCGTCTCACCAGGAGAACAGGGCCTTTTTGGGTGCTAGGATACAACTGTGCTGTGACGTCATGAAGAAAGACGTTTGACGTCAATTTACTTCCTTAAAAATCGCCATGTGTACTGTACAAACATATTTTATTTTTTCTCGTTACTTCCTAATGTAATGAAAACATTATTGCAAACATTTTAGCATAAATCTACATGTCTCCGTTCAATTGAACAGATATTTTATCTAATAACTACAATTATTACGTTACCGGTTATATGAGTCTGAAAATGGGAAAATTGAGTTGAATGTTTGATGTCATGTTTCTCTGTAATACATATAAATTGAAGCTGTAGAATTGTATTGTTGTGTTCCCAAGATTCCAACAAACATGCCTAAGTGATTTATTTATTGATTGAGTATGGTTGTACGCCGCGATTAGCAATATTCGAACAAAATCACGGCGGGGGACACCAAAAATGGGCTTCATACATTGTATCATGTGGGGAATCGAACCCGGGCCTTCGACGTGACGAGCGAACGCTTGAACCACTAGGCTACGCCAGTCAGTCAGTCAGAAATGAGTGGCTACAGCGGTCCCCAATCACGATACAGACACAGATACAGGCTGCGGTCGATATTGCCTGTACATGGAATAGTCCATATCGTTAAAGCATCTGTGCATTTTATCCCTATATCCGACGAAACCCTTTAAACTTTATCATATGTTCAAACGCCAGTGAGCAACAAGCATATTATTACGCTAATGATTATTATTATTGTCGTCGTCGTCATCATCATCATCATCATCATCATCATCATCAAGTAGATCAATGTTTGTGGAAGATGATAGCAGAAATTCATCATTACCCTCGCTCTTATTAAGCATTTCGTCCACACATCATCATCATCATCATCATCATCATCAAGTAGATCAATGCTTGTGGAAGATGATAGCAGAAATTCATCATTACCCTCGCTCTTATTAAGCATTTCGTCCACACAGACACGTTCATATGATACGAAGCTTGATTGATTGTTTCAAATTTGTTGTTCAACGCCGCACTCTCTCTGAAACATTCCAGCTCCAAGAGGCGGTCTGTAAATAAAGCGAGTCTGGGTCAGAAAATCTAGTGATAGACAGCATAAAGAACGATCTACATAATGGCATCAATATACGCTGACATGCACCAGTTATGTCAGCGATCCTGACAACCCGATCCCGTTTGTCGCTTCTTACTGCAAGCATGAATTGCTGAAGACCAATTCTAAGCTTGATAGGGATATGCTATTATGCACACTGTCTGGACGTGAACAATCTCGAAGAATAAATTGAAGTATATTACAGTGGATTATCCTGGTTTATCTGTATCCCCCTTGTTAATCTGTATCCCCCTTGTTAATCTATATCCCCTTGTTAATCTGTATCCCCCTCGTTAATATGTATCCCCTTGTTAATCTGTATCCCCCTCGTTAATCTGTATCCCCTTGTTAATCTGTATCCCCCTCGTTAATCTGTATCCCCCTTGTTAATCTGTATCCCCTTGATAATCTGTATCCCCTTGTTAATCTGTATCCCCTCGTTAATATGTATCCCCCTTGTTAATCTGTATCCCCCTCGTTATTCTGTATCCCCCTCGTTAATCTGTATCCCCTCGTTAATCTGTATCCCCCTCGTTAATCTGTATCCCCCTCGTTAATCTGTATCCCCTCGTTAATCTGTATCCCCTTGTTAATCTGTATCCCCTCGTTAATATGTATCCCCCTTGTTAATATGTATCCCCCTTGTTAATATGTATCCCCCTTGTTAATATGTATCCCCCTTGTTAATATGTATCCCCCTTGTTAATATGTATCCCCCTTGTTAATATGTATCCCCCTTGTTAATCTGTATCCCCCTTGTTAATATGTATCCCCCTTGTTAATATGTATCCCCCTTGTTAATCTGTATCCCCCTTGTTAATATGTATCCCCCTTGTTAATATGTATCCCCCTTGTTAATCTGTATCCCCCTTGTTAATCTGTATCCCCTCGTTAATCTGTATCCCCTCGTTAATCTGTATCCCCCTTGTTAATATGTATCCCCCTTGTTAATATGTATCCGCCTTGTTAATATGTATCCCCCTTGTTAATATGTATCCCCCTTGTTAATATGTATCCCCCTTGTTAATCTGTATCCCCCTTGTTAATATGTATCCCCCTTGTTAATATGTATCCCCCTTGTTAATCTGTATCCCCCTTGTTAATATGTATCCCCCTTGTTAATATGTATCCCCTTGTTAATCTGTATCCCCCTTGTTAATCTGTATCCCCTCGTTAATCTGTATCCCCCTTGTTAATATGTATCCCCCTTGTTAATCTGTATACCCCTTGTTAATCTGTATCCCCTCGTTAATCTGTATCCCCTCGTTAATCTGTATCCCCTCGTTAATCTGTATCCCCCTTGTTAATCTGTATCCCCCTCGTTAATCTGTATCCCCTTGTTAATCTGTATCCCCCTTGTTAATCTGTATCCCCCTCGTTAATCTGTATCCCCCTTGTTAATCTGTATCCCCTTGTTAATCTGTATCCCCTTGTTAATCTGTATCCCCCTTGTTAATCTGTATCCCCCTTGTTAATCTGTATCCCCTCGTTAATCTGTATCCCCCTTGTTAATCTGTATCCCCTTGTTAATCTGTATCCCCTCGTTAATCTGTATCCCCCTCGTTAATCTGTATCCCTTGTTAATCTGTATCCCCTTGTTAATCTGTATCCCCCTTGTTAATCTGTATCCCCCTCGTTAATCTGTATCCCCTCGTTAATCTGTATCCCCTTGTTAATCTGTATCCCCCTCGTTAATCTGTATCCCCTCGTTAATCTGTATCCCCTCGTTAATCTGTATCCCCCTTGATAATCTGTATCCCCCTCGTTAATCTGTATCCCCTCGTTAATCTGTATCCCCTTGTTAATCTGTACCCCCCTCGTTAATCTGTATCCCCCTTGTTAATCTGTATCCCCCTCGTTAATCTGTATCCCCCTTGTTAATCTGTATTCCCCTCGTTAATCTGTATCCCCCTTGTTAATATGTATCCCCCTTGTTAATATGTATCCCCTTGTTAATCTGTATCCCCCTTGTTAATCTGTATCCCCTCGTTAATCTGTATCCCCCTTGTTAATATGTATCCCCCTTGTTAATCTGTATACCCCTTGTTAATCTGTATCCCCTCGTTAATCTGTATCCCCTCGTTAATCTGTATCCCCTCGTTAATCTGTATCCCCCTTGTTAATCTGTATCCCCCTCGTTAATCTGTATCCCCTTGTTAATCTGTATCCCCCTTGTTAATCTGTATCCCCCTCGTTAATCTGTATCCCCCTTGTTAATCTGTATCCCCTTGTTAATCTGTATCCCCTTGTTAATCTGTATCCCCCTTGTTAATCTGTATCCCCCTTGTTAATCTGTATCCCCTCGTTAATCTGTATCCCCCTTGTTAATCTGTATCCCCTTGTTAATCTGTATCCCCTCGTTAATCTGTATCCCCCTCGTTAATCTGTATCCCTTGTTAATCTGTATCCCCTTGTTAATCTGTATCCCCCTTGTTAATCTGTATCCCCCTCGTTAATCTGTATCCCCTCGTTAATCTGTATCCCCTTGTTAATCTGTATCCCCCTCGTTAATCTGTATCCCCTCGTTAATCTGTATCCCCTCGTTAATCTGTATCCCCCTTGATAATCTGTATCCCCCTCGTTAATCTGTATCCCCTCGTTAATCTGTATCCCCTTGTTAATCTGTACCCCCCTCGTTAATCTGTATCCCCCTTGTTAATCTGTATCCCCCTCGTTAATCTGTATCCCCCTTGTTAATCTGTATTCCCCTCGTTAATCTGTATCCCCCTCGTTAATCTGTATCCCCCTCGTTAATCTGTATCCCCTTGTTAATCTGTATCCCCCTTGTTAATCTGTATCCCCCTCGTTAATCTGTATCCCCCTCGTTAATCTGTATCCCCTTGTTAATCTGTACCCCCCTCGTTAATCTGTATCCCCCTCGTTAATCTGTATCCCCCTCGTTAATCTGTATCTCCCTCGTTAATCTGTATCCCCCTTGTTAATCTGTATCCCCCTCGTTAACCTGTACCCCCCTCGTTAATCTGTATCCCCCTCGTTAATCTGTATCCCCCTTGTTAATCTGTATCCCCCTTGTTAATCTGTATCCCCCTTGTTAAGGAAGATAAACCGACTAATCTGACGACCATTAACAATCTCTTTGTGGAAGACTACTCAAATGTGTTCTGCCTACTGATTGGCTGTTTGTTGTCAGTGTGTTTGTATCGACAGACGTCCTATCCATAATCATTCACTCGGCTGCATCGCCGTCCAGACCCTCTTGGACGTCTTTGAAGACTTTCAATACTAATTCTTTTTGTTGCTGTTTTCATCTAGAATCAAACTGCCTCTGCCTCGTTCATAACAAAGCATAATTTGTTTGTTAGTTGGTCGGTTAACGCCACACACAGCAATATTCCAGCAAATAATCGAGTCTGAACCAGACAATCCAGTGATTGATATCATGAGCATCGACCCACGCAGTTGGGATACGATGACATGCAACAAAGTCAGCGAGCCTAGTACGTGAAGGCATCATTTTGTGGAGATCACACGAATATTGTGGATTGGATGGCTTTGCTCTGTGACGTGGTGGAATGCGTCATCGTATACTCCGTCGTGGACGTTCATTACTATAACCGCCATGTCGTTACAGCTGTCTACAGCCAGCGGCAATAGAGCTGTAGCATTGAGCGCTGCATTATAATTAACCAGCACCGATCAATTGGGGTGCCAGAATAGATGGGGAATTATGGGTCTGCAATGTCCTTGGCCAACTTGTACTTGACTTCACGATGAAGACACAGATCAGTATGATTGTGTGGGTGTTATCACGATACTGCTGCCTGACCGTTTCATCAATAACACATGTCGAACAAAATCTCCGACGGTAATAGTCAGCCAGAAACATGTTATATAACATCATTGACAAGAGTGCCTTTCGCTACATAGAATTTTTTTCATAACTGTTTCCGTGACAATACCTATTTTCATATATACGGATTGAAAATTGTATATTGTGGGATTGTGAAATATTTTATAAAATTTAGTTTTCAGTCTTCACTACAAAAATAGCCCTCAACATATTAATGATCCCTAGATTATATTGTTCAGTACATTTTATACAGCGCTTTAGGTCATGAATCCCTATTTGCAATACGACGTTATACTGTAATACTCACGCACGCCAGAAGAAGTACATTACAGCAACTGTATTTGAATCTAAACTGAGGGACAAAGAAATGTACATCGAGTTGGTTTCTTATGTAACTGAAAATTGAAGGAACTGTTGCTAAATTTGGTTACGTCTATCTAACCATCATTCATTCCGGCAACAGTTTGTAAAAAGTAATCTGTGACTGGATATTTTGTGTAAAAACATATTGGTTTAATGACGACTGGAGTAAGTTTGTTTGTTTGTTTTTTAGTTGTTAACGCCACACTCAGGAATATTCCAGCTATATGACGACGGTCTGTAAATAATCGAGTCTGGACCAGACAATCCAGTGATTGATATCATGAGCATCGATCGACGCAATTGGGATACGATGACATGCATCAACCAAGTCAGCGAGCCTGACCACCGGATCCCGTTAGTCGCCTCTTACGACAAGCATAGTCGCCTTTTACGGCAAACATGGGTTCCTGAAGACCTATACTACCATAGATCTTCACGGGTCGACTGGAGTAAGAAATGAACTTGCAACCACATTACCCGTACCATGTTTGATATGTTGTAAATGTTTGCCGATGAATGTACATTTATTGTTTTTCAAAGATAAGATAATCTAAGATACCTATCAGTAGCTGTGTATTATGCGAGATTTATAGTTGTAAATCGAATCACATTTTATCAATAAAACCATATAGAAGTATTTTTGATTGCTGCGGAAGCGCAAGTATAGTTCATGTATAGTTCATATTTACTTTATTATAACTTAAGATATTTTCATTTGGAAATCAAACATACAATAAAATCAACTGAGAGGTATAATTTCTTTTGCTATAGAATCAGTTTAGATCATAGTTTGGTGATAAAATCAAACATATAATAAAATCAACTGAGAGGTATAATTTCTTTTGCTATAGTATCAGTTCAGATTCATAGTTTGGTGACTTGACACCCGACCAAGAAACAACTTTACATGATATTTAGATTATGAAACTTCTAAATATCAACCAAGGCTGATTTCTCCGTTTGTCCTAGGAACGTAAGAGGTCTCTAATCGAATGTAACAAAACGAAGAGATATCTTTAATTTCTTGCAAAAAAAGAAGTTATCAATTGCTTTTCGACACGAAACCAATAGCGTTGTTAAAGACGAACAAAATGAGACTGTAGAATGGGGACATCGATGTTATTATTCACTCAGTGCTAGCAACAGTGCTGGAACTATAATACTAATAAAAAGATTCAACCTTGATTCATGATGTTTTCGTGACTTAGCAGAGATGCTAGAGTAACTACCTTGTGCAATAATTGGGGCTGGTGGCTGGAATTAACTGCAGGCTTATTTAACGTATACGTCCAATTATAACCATACAAATAATCCATTAGCGAACATACAAAATGGTAAAATTAAAAAGAAACTAAAATTAGTCGCCCCATGGAGAAAATTTAATCCGGATAGAACTAATAATCATGGCGACAAAAGAGCCCAGTTAAACAATGACGTGTGGGCTATTTCTTCAGAAGCCATAATCTCATCAGTTAAACTTGCTCCATAGGAATTAGTTACAAATCAGATCACTCTTTTATATCTCTGGAGCTAAAATTATAGCTGATTGAGCGAGGTCCTGGGTACTGGGAATTTAATGCATCACTTCTGAATGATATTAAATACACACAGTTGGCTAAGAAAACAATCTCAGTTAATTTAGAATTAATAGAGTTATAGAAAATGCCAAATATTAAGTAAATTATCAAAACTTGTTTGAAGTTATTAAAAATAAAAAAAGAATACAACTGACAAAGAAGAAAAGAGATTAGAAAAGATAAATTAATGAAATTCTTTGGATGATGTTGAATTGAGTAACCTTAAACATTCAAGGGAAAATCTTGACAATATCAGAACAAAACAATTAAAAGGTTTATATTTAGAAGCCAAGCTAAGTGGTATGCAGATGGTGAACAAATCACTGAATATTTTCTTAATTCAGAGAAAAGAAACTATAAAAATAATCATGACGGAAATTATTAAAGACGAGATATAGGAACTAGGAAACAGATAAGACATACCATTTTTTAAGTAAAATTATATAAGAGGCAACACATGAATGGGTGGGATGCGAATATAGACGTAAAACCTACGGAAGAAGATTATGGTTCATGTGAAAAATGTACTAGGCAATACAAAATATGAAAAAAAGAAAAGATCCGCGATCGTGTTGTTTCTTTGTTTAATTTTATAAATACGTTTGAAAAATGATATTGGTACTGTCCTATGGACACCTGTTAAATATGCGGATGAAAACAATAGTCTTTCGGACTTTCAATGCCATGGTATCATTACATGCCTGCCTAAAGAGGGTCGGGACGGCAGACATATAAAAATACAGCGTCCAGTAAGTTTGTTAAACGTTGCATAGAATGAAACAAGTATTCCTTAAAAATATTTGTGAAACTTACACTGGATTTATGAAAGGCCAATTTATTGGAGGAAATACTAGAATTCTATATGTGCTTATAAACTATTGCTGTACACAGTGTTCAGTATATGATGTAGCACAGTCCACTGTACACAGTGTTCACTATATGATGTATCAAAGTCCGCTGTACATAGTGTTCAGTATATGATGTAGCACAGTCGGCTGTACACAGTGTTCACTATATGATGTATCAAAGTCCGCTGTACATAGTGTTCAGTATATGATGTAGCACAGTCCGCTGTACACAGTGTTCAGTATATGATGTATCACAGTTCGCTGTACACAGTGTTCAGTATATGATGTAGCACAGTCCGCTGTACACAGTGTACAGTATATGATGAAGCACAGTCCGCTGCACATAGTGTTCAGTATATGATGTAGCACAGTCCGCTGTACACAGTGTACAGTATATGATGAAGCACAGTCCGCTGTACACAGTGTTCAGTATATGATGTAGCACAGTCCGCTGTACACAGTGTTCAGTATATGATATATCACAGTTCGCTGTACACAGTGTTCAGTCTATGATGTAGCACAGTCCGCTGTACACAATGTTCAGTATATGATTTATCACAGTCCGCTGTACACAGTGTTCAGTCTATGATGTAGCACAGTCCGCTGTACACAGTGTTCAGTATATGATGTAGCACAGTCCGCTGTACACAGTGTTCAGTATATGATGTAGCACAGTCCGCTGTACACAGTGTACAGTATATGATGAAGCACAGTCCGCTGTACATAGTGTTCAGTATATGATGTAGCACAGTCCGCTGTACACAGTGTTCAGTATATGCTGCACGACATTTCACTGTAAAGGGTTTTCAGTATATGCCTCACGACATCTCACTGTACAGGGTTTTCAGTATATGCCTCACGACATATCATCGTACAGGGTTTTCAGTTTATGCCTCACGACATCTCACTGTACAGGGTTTTCAGTATATGCCTCACGACATCTCACTGTACAGGGTGTTCAGTATATGCCTCACGACATCTCACTGTACAGGGTTTTCAGTATATGCCTCACGACATCTCACTGTACAGGGTTTTCAGTATATGCCTCACGACATCTCACTGTACAGGGTGTTCAGTATATGCATCACGACATCTCACTGTACAGGGTGTTCAGTATATGCCTCACGACATCTCACTGTACAGGGTGTTCAGTATATGCTTCACGACATCTCACTGTATAGGGTTTTCAGTATATGCCTCACGACATATCATCGTACAGGGTTTTCAGTTTATGCCTCACGACATCTCACTGTACAGGGTTTTCAGTATATGCTTCACGACATATCATCGTACAGGGTGTTCAGTATATGCATCACGACATCTCACTGTACAGGGTGTTCAGTATATGCCTCACGACATCTCACTGTACAGGGTGTTCAGTATATGCTTCACGACATCTCACTGTATAGGGTTTTCAGTATATGCCTCACGACATATCATCGTACAGGGTTTTCAGTTTATGCCTCACGACATCTCACTGTACAGGGTTTTCAGTATATGCTTCACGACATATCATCGTACAGGGTGTTCAGTTTATGCCTCACGACATCTCACTGTACAGGGTTTTCAGTATATGCCTCACGACATCTCACTGTACAGGGTGTTCAGTATATGCCTCACGACATCTCACTGTACAGGGTTTTCAGTATATGCTTCATGACATCTCACTGTATAGGGTTTTCAGTATATGCCTCACGACATATCATCGTACAGGGTTTTCAGTTTATGCCTCACGACATCTCACTGTACAGGGTTTTCAGTATATGCTTCACGACATATCATCGTACAGGGTGTTCAGTTTATGCCTCACGACATCTCACTGTACAGGGTTTTCAGTATATGCCTCACGACATCTCACTGTACAGGGTGTTCAGTATATGCCTCACGACATCTCACTGTACAGGGTGTTCAGTATATGCCTCACGACATCTCACTGTACAGGGTTTTCAGTATATGCTTCACGACATCTCACTGTATAGGGTTTTCAGTATATGCCTCACGACATATCATCGTACAGGGTTTTCAGTTTATGCCTCACGACATCTCACTGTACAGGGTGTTCAGTATGTGCTTCACGTCATCTCACTCTACAGGGTTTTCAGTATATGCTTCACGTCATCTCAATGTACAGGGTTTTCAGTATATGCTTCACGACATCTCATTGTAGAGAGTTTTTAGTATATGCTTCACGTCATCTCACTGTAGAGGGTGTTCAGTATATGCTTCACGTTATCTCACTGTACAGGGTGTCTAGTATATGCTTCACGTTATCTCACTGTACAGGGTGTCTATTATATGCTTCACTTCATCTCACTGTACAGGGTGTTCAGTATATGCCTCACGTCATCTCACTGTACAGGGTGTTCAGTATATGCCTCACGTCATCTCACTATACAGGGTGTCTAGTATATGCTTCTCGTCATCTCACTGTAGAGAGTGTTCAGTATGGGCTTCACCTCATCTCACTGTACAGGGTGTTCAGTATATGCTTCTCGTCATCTCACTGTACAGGGTTTTCAGTATGTGCTTCACGTCATCTCACTCTACAGGGTGTTCAGTATATGCTTCACGTCATCTCACTGTACAGGGTTTTCAGTATATGCTTCACGACATCTCACTGTACAGGGTGTTCAGTATGTGCTTCACGTCATCTCACTCTACAGGGTTTTCAGTATATGCTTCACGTCATCTCAATGTACAGGGTTTTCAGTATATGCTTCACGACATCTCATTGTAGAGAGTTTTTAGTATATGCTTCACGTCATCTCACTGTAGAGGGTGTTCAGTATATGCTTCACGTTATCTCACTGTACAGGGTGTCTAGTATATGCTTCACGTTATCTCACTGTACAGGGTGTCTATTATATGCTTCACTTCATCTCACTGTACAGGGTGTTCAGTATATGCCTCACGTCATCTCACTATACAGGGTGTCTAGTATATGCTTCACGTCATCTCACTGTACAGGGTGTTTAGTATATGCTTCTCGTCATCTCACTGTACAGGGTGTTCAGTATATGCTTCACGTCATCTCACTGTAAAGGGTGTTCAGTATATGCTTCACGTCATCTCACTGTACAGGGTGTTTAGTATATGCTTCTCGTCATCTCACTGTAGAGAGTGTTCAGTATGGGCTTCACCTCATCTCACTGTACAGGGTGTTCAGTATATGCTTCACGTCATCTCACTGTACAGGGTGTTCAGTATATGCTTCTCGTCATCTCACTGTAAAGGGTGTTCAGTATATGCTTCACGTCATCTCACTGTAGAGGGTGTTCAGTATATGCTTCACGTCATCTCACTGTACAGGGTGTTCAGTATACGCCTCACGTCATCTCACTGTACAGGGTGTCTAGTATATGCTTCACGTCATCTCACTGTACAGGGTGTTTAGTATATGCTTCTCGTCATCTCACTGTAAAGGGTGTTCAGTATATGCTTCACGTCATCTCACTGTACAGGGTGTTCAGTATATGCTTCTCGTCATCTCACTGTAAAGGGTGTTCAGTATATGCTTCACGTCATCTCACTGTACAGGGTGTTCAGTATATGCCTCACGTCATCTCACTGTACAGGGTGTCTAGTATATGCTTCACGTCATCTCACTGTACAGGGTGTTTAGTATATGCTTCTCGTCATCTCACTGTAGAGAGTGTTCAGTATGTGCTTCACGTCATCTCACTGTACAGGGTGTTCAGTATATGCTTCACGTCATCTCACTGTACAGGGTGTCTAGTATATGCTTCACGTAATCTCACTGTACAGGGTGTCTAGTATATGCTTCACGTCATCTCACTGTACAGGGTGTTCAGTATGTGCTTCACGTCATCTCACTGTAGAGGGTGTTCAGTATATGTTGTAGCAAAGTCCGCTGTACACAATGTTCAGTATATGCTTCGCGTCATCTCACTGTAGAGGGTGTTCAGTATATGCTTCACGTTATCTCACTGTACAGGGTGTCTAGTATATGCTTCTCGTTATCTCACTGTACAGGGTGTCTATAATATGCTTCACTTCAGCTCACTGTACAGGGTGTTCAGTATATGCCTCACGTCATCTCACTATACAGGGTGTTCAGTATATGCTTCACGTCATCTCACTGTACAGGGTGTTCAGTATATGCTTCACGTCATCTCACTGTACAGGGTGTTTAGTATATGCTTCTCGTCATCTCACTGTAGAGAGTGTTCAGTATGTGCTTCACGTGATCTCACTGTACAGGGTGTTAAGTATATGCTTCACGTCATCTCACTGTAGAGGGTGTTCAGTATATGCTTCACGTCATCTCACTGTAAAGGGTGTTCAGTATATGCTTCACGTCATCTCACTGTACAGGGTGTTCAGTATATGCTTCACGTCATCTCACTGTACAGGGTGTTCAGTATATGCCTCACGTCATCTCACTGTACAGGGTGTCTAGTATATGCTTCACGTCATCTCACTGTACAGGGTGTTTAGTATATGCTTCTCGTCATCTCACTGTAGAGAGTGTTCAGTATGTGCTTCACGTCATCTCACTATACAGGGTGTTCAGTATATGCTTCACGTCATCTCACTGTACAGGGTGTCTAGTATATGCTTCACGTCATCTCACTGTACAGGGTGTCTAGTATATGCTTCCCGTCATCTCACTGTACAGGGTGTTCAGTATGTGCTTCACGTCATCTCACTGTAGAGGGTGTTCAGTATATGCTTCACGTCATCTCATCGTATAGGGTGTCTAGTATATGCTTCACGTCATCTCACTGTAAAGGGTATCTAGTATATGCTTCATGTCATCTCACTGTACAGGGTGTCTAGTATATGCTTCACGTCATCTCATCGTACAGGGTGTTTAGTATATGCTTCACGTCATCTCACTGTAGAGAGTGTTCAGTATGTGCTTCACGTCATCTCACTGTACAGGGTGTTCAGTATATGCTTCACGTCATCTCACTGTACAGGGTGTTCAGTATATGCTTCACGTCATCTCACTGTAGAGGGTGTTCAGTATATGCTTCACGTCATCTCATCGTATAGGGTGTCTAGTATATGCTTCACGTCATCTCACTGTACAGGGTGTTCAGTATGTGCTTCACGTCATCTCACTGTACAGGATGTCTAGTATATGCTTTACGTCATCTCACTGTACAGAGTGTCTAGTATATGCTTCACGTCATCTCACTGTACAGGGTGTCTAGTATATGCTTCACGTCATCTCATCGTATAGGGTGTCTAGTATATGCTTCACGTCATCTCACTGTAAAGGCTATCTAGTATATGCTTCATGTCATCTCACTGTACAGGGTGTCTAGTATATGCTCCACGTTATCTCACTGTACAGGGTGTTCAGTATATGCTTCACGTCATCTCACTGTACAGGGTGTCTAGTATATGCTTCACGTCATCTCACTGTACAGGATGTCTGGTATATGCTTCACGTCATCTCACTGTAGAGGGTGTTCAGTACATGCTGAAAGACAGGCCGGCGTTCTAGTTGTTCAGCACATGCTGCGCATCATTTCACTGTGCGTGCACTCAAATCAATACCTACTCTTATTTAAGACCACGTCTTCTTTTCCCATGTGTTCAAAACCTGTCTACAATGCTCAGCTGCGGTTCAGCTCTCAATCACTCACAGCAACTCTGGCAAGTATTTCTCGTACTTAGTCAAATCTGTGATGATACTGGAGTCAAGGCTCCTCCCGGCGGAGGCTGGCGATATGAATGTACACTGCACAATGAACATCAGCCGGTTATCTCTCGGTGTATTAGCGTCGGGCACCATTATCTCTGGAGAACCAGCTGGTGGAATCCTCAGAGATCTTTACTGTAAAGGACTGAGCTGATGTGGATTAACAATTGATTTATTAGAAATCGATTTAAAGGGATAGTTTGCAACGAAGAGTATTTTTTGATAGTATTACTGTATGAATAGATTTATATAACTCATTTATGCTAATGGACATATGATTTTCTATACCTAGGCGCAAAAAGGTTAGAGACCATGAATATTTGGGGGAATGTTTTTTATGAAATTGTGAGCTCAGTCTTGACTAGACCGCCTCCGTGGTCTAGTGGTAGAGCGTCCGCCCGGAGAGCGGAAGGTCCGGGGTTCGATCCCCGACCGCGTCATACCAAAAGACGTTAAAAGACGTTAAAAGATGGTAGTTGTTTTTACCCTGTCTGGCGCTCGGCATTAAGGGGCTAAAACAAGGACTGGTCGCCTCGGAGTCAGTATACTGTGTCTGAGTGGGGTATTCATGTTAAACTGCGGCATGGTATCTCAGTGGGCTAGCACTATAAATCGGCATAAGTCCGGACTAGTACAAGCAGCCACACACACACACACACACACACACACACACACACACACACACACACACACACACACACACACACACACACAGACACACACACACACACACACACACACACACACACACACGTCGCTATAAAAGTGCAATAATCTTGGACGCGACGTTAAAACCCAATTTCACCCCACCTCACCTCACCAGTCTTGACTACAAACAAATATCCCCAAAATATTCAAGATCCTTCATATATCTGTGTGTGTGTGTGTGTGTGTGTGTGAGTGTGAGTGTGTGTGTGTGTGTGTGTGTGTGTGTGTGTGTGTGTGTGTGTGTGTGTGGTCTATTCGGTTCATACATTTCATATACATGTATGTCTTGCATGGACCTCATTTATCTCAACCTTGAGTCACTGTGCGGATACATTGAGAAACATGAGACAGTTAGCGTGACGTATATACCGGCTATGTTTGCGTGACCTGTTCTATTCCTGCACATCTATAACAGTCGAGTAGACCAGCATGTCTCACTTACATTCTGTGTTGGTCGTGGAGGGCAGCTGACTCCGTTGCTGGAAGCGTGGTCAGGTTTCTCTGCATCCTATGTTGCACTGCTAATTTGACGATTACAGGTTTTCTATCGCTAGCGTTCTAATGACACGTTCAGTGTCTAAATATGTTTTGATTAATTGTAACCATGTTAATTAATAAACAATTATCAAAATATCTAATCTCCAACCCAAAAAACAGCAATCTGTAAAACTATGGATGTGATGCTGCGATTGGATGTTGTATTGCGGCGATTTGGTGTTGTGATGCTGCGATTTGATGTTGTGGTGCTGCGATGTGATGTTGTGATGCTGCGATTTGGTGTTGTGATGCTGCGATTTTGCGTTGTGTTGCTGCGATTTGATGTGATGCTGCGATTTGGTGTAATGCTGCGATTTGATGTGATGCTGCGATTTGGCGTTGTGTTGCTGCGATTTGATGTTGTGATGCTGCGATTTGATGTTTTCGTCAATACTTGCTTGCCAAAGAGGTGTCTCGATGGCATTCTGACATAAGCATTCCAGGACAGCATGTGATATGTGAGATCTAGCATTAACATCTATGATTTTGTTTGTTTGTTGTTTAACTCCGCTCTCATCAATATTCCAGCTATATGACGGTGGTCTGTAAATAATCGAGTCTGGACCAGACAATCCAGTGATTGACATCATGAGCATCGATCCACGCAATTGGGATACGATGACATGCATCAAACAAATCAGCGAGCCTGACCACCCGATCCCGTCAGTCGCCTCTTATGACAAGCAAAGTCGCCTTTTATGGCAAGTATGAGTTGCTGGTGACCTATTGGACATGTCAAGTGCTGATGGTTATTAAAATGGGAACAACTGCCGTTTGCCGGTATGGAGATCCGTTCGGATTACCTTACACTACCGAATGAAACACATCCCCATACGGGGGCACGGGTGGCCCAGTCGTCTAAGGCGCCGCGATTCGCTGTGCAGAGTTGCGACCCTTGGGCGCACCAGAATCCTATGATTGTTGGTTCGAATCCCGGTTCGCCCCGATTATGTTTCTAGGTTTGTCAGCACCATACCCGTGCTCGTGGGTTTCACCGAAGTGGTAAACGTCTGAGACCTGAATCACTTCGGGCTTTCCTCCCACATTAAGCTCACACGCCGCGATATAACTGGAATAATGTTAAAAGTGGCGTTAAACCCAACTCACTCACTCACTTACTCACATTACCGATCCCCCACCACATGGGTGGGTCTTTAGAATGCTGTATGCAGTCATGACTGTAGTTGCCTGCCTCCAGACACGTGTATGACTATCTACCATATATAACAGGAACTGGCTTTCATCAGAGAAATGGACACTCCGCCATGATGCAATATTCCAGTTTAGGCGTTGATGAGAAAATCATACGAAACGAGCCACTCTATTTAACACTGGACGTTTGATTGGTCCTGTGGCTCTGTATCCAACTGTTCTGAATAGATTTCTGATGGTTCTGGTAGAAATCGCTCTGCCTGTGCTTTTAAAACCGTATTATTTTCAAATGGACGTCGATGTAAAAGCCTTATATACGATGGTCGTCTCTCCTGGATGTCGTGCGAGGCTGGCCTTGGCGTGGCCTGTACTTAACGTCATTTGTTGTTCGGTATTTCTGCACTTATCTTAGAATTGCAGTATGGTGACGCCCACATTCACTTCAAGACATTCCTGCGTTTTTCAATTTAGTTATCTGCCATCTTACCACTTCAGACCATCTAAGACGTGCCAGGATAATGCTTTGTAAAGAGCATGCAGACTTTGTTGAGAAATGCGTACCTGCAGTGTTTTGGGACATTTCACTGGTTTTGTTGTGCTTCAGGTGCAGTGTGTGCAAAACCAAGCGCGTTGGTGGTGGTTTTGGCACTAGTATGGTGCGGGAAAAGGGCCATAATATCTGACATATGGATAGATCTTACTCATTTTCCAAACTTATCATTCTGTGTCATTTTGATTTCTGTGGTGTTTACTTATTTTCCAGGTATTTCAAACATCAAAACAAATTAAACATTTACAGTGATTGAGTATGGTGTTGCGCTACTTTTAGGAATATTCCAGCAATATCACGGCGGGGGACACCAGCAGTGTGTGCAAAATCAAGCGCGTTGGTGGTGGTTTTGCACTGGTATGGTGCGGGAAAAGGGCCATAATATCTGACATATGGATAGATCTTACTCATTTTCCAAACTTATCATTCTGTGTCATTTTGATTTCTGTGGTGTTTACTTATTTTCCAGGTATTTAAAACATCAAAACAAATTAAACATTTACAGTGATTGAGTATGGTATTACGCCACTTTTACCAATATTCAGGCAATATCACGGCGGGGGACACCAGAAATGGGCTTGACACATTGCACCCATGTCGGGAATCGAACCCATGACGGGCGAACGATTTAACCACAAGGCCCAGCATTATCAGTATACAGCTCTGATCCACTGACTCAAAACGTCCTTCCCACATATCTGGTCGGCCATGACGTCGTCGGCGATGTTATCGATAGCCACGTCACCCCGTCCATCAGTCGCCCACGTGCAAATGCGATTTCACAATATCCTTTGTGTAACTCTGTGGTTAAAATCGGAATCACTCGGGATTCATCGGAAATTGGTGTCGATTGATTCTCCCATGAGAAAGGTCTCTTGTACTCGGAAAGGAGGCGGTTCATCAACCATCAGACTTGATTTCCTGTTTGCCATCCCCCGGGTCCCATCTGAAAACATGACCCCGCTCCATCCGTGCTTGGATGTCAACGTTTAATTCAATACTTCGGGAATGATCCGAAATACCATCAGTAAAGTGTTCTACACAAAACTTTAGGTCCAAATGTATGTTTAATAGGAAACTGCTGTGGGTGCAGAAATTGGGTGAGTTGACAAGTCAGAGTTTTCAGCACAATAACATAACTCTACAGGCGACTCAAGTGCGTGCATGTAGCAGTTGTTTTTGTTTGTTTGTTTGTTTGTTTGTTTGTTTGCCGCACTCCGCAATATTCCAGTTATATGAGGGCGGTCTGAAAATAATCGACTCTGGACCACATCCATGTTATCCTGTGATTTACTGATGTCACGGCCGCCTCCGTGGTCTAGTGGTAGAGCGTCCGCCCAGAGAGCGGAAGGTCCGGGGTTCGATCCCCGACCGCGTCATACCAAAAGACGTTAAAAGATGGTACTTGTTGTTACCCTGTCTGGCGCTCGGCATTAGGGGGCTAAAACAAGGACTGGTCTGTTCGGAGTCAGTATACTGTGTCTGAGTGGGGTATTCATGTTAAACTGTGGCATTGTATCTCAGTGTGCTGGCACTATAAATCGGCATCAGTCCGGACAAGTACAAGCAGCCACATAAACACACACACGTACATGCACGTCGCCATATAAGTGCAATAATCTTGGACGCGACGTTAAACCCCATTTCACCTCACCTCACCTGTGATTGACATCATCACCATCGATCCACGCAATTGGGATACGATGACATGCATCAACCAAGTCAATCAACATGCATCATATCAGTTATATAGTATTAAACACAGCAAATATTAGTTATATAGGATTAAATATATTACTATCATTTATGTAAGATTAAACAGAAAATATCAATTATTTAGGATTAAACATGAACTATCAGTTGTGTAGGATTAAACAGAGAAAATATCAATTATATAGTATTAAATATTTTACTATCAGTTATGTAAGATTAAACAGAGAAAATATCAATTATATAGTATTAAATATTTTACTATCAGTTATGTAAGATTAAACAGAGAAAATGTCAATTATATAGGATTAAACAGAAAATATCAGTTATATAGGATTAAATATATAACTATCAGTTATGTAAGATTAAGCAGAGAAAATGTCAATGCTATAGGATTAAACAGAAAATATCAGTTATATAGGATTAAATATATAACTATCAGTTATGTAAGATTAAGCAGAGAAAATGTCAATGCTATAGGATTAAACAGAAAATATCAGTTATGTTCTATTCTTCCACCTATCAGTGCAAATTACCCCGGCCTTTTTGTTTTCCCAGTGTCCATTACCTATTACTTATCTATGATAACTTAAGTACTGGCTTCCATACCATCAGCGCTAATTACTGTAAAGTGTTGGCTTCCATTGTCTATTGCTAATCACCTATCAGCGCCAATAATCTGTTGAATTCTCCCTTGTTAGTTTCTACCCATTGTTATTTTCCACCTTTTGTTATCTTATTAATTTTGATGTCCTTACATGTACATATATATGCTCTCTGCCTCATGGCATTCATTCACCCGATGAAGGAGCAAGCATATACTCCGAAACGTTGTGTTCCTCATAATAAAGAAGTTGATATCCATATATGCACTTTGCCACATGAGATGAAAACGTAATATGCACTTTGTCACATGAGATGACAACGCAATATGCACTTTGTCACATGAGATGACAACGCAATATACACTTTGTCACATGAGATGACAACGCAATATGCACTTTGTCACATGAGATGACTTCGCAATATGCACTTTGTCACATGAGATGACAACGCAATATGCACTTTGTCACATGAGATGACTTCGCAATATGCACTTTGTCACATGAGATGACAACGCAATATGCACTTTGTCACATGAGATGACAACGTATTATGCACTTTGTCACATGGGATGACAACGCAATATGCACTTTGTCACATGGGATGACAACGCAATATGCACTTTGTCACATGAGATGACAACGCAATATGCAATAGCCTGACCACCAGATATTTAGTTGCCTTGTAGACAAACATGTGGTGTTTGGTACCTAGTCGGACCAGGATTCCCCACTGGTGAGCGTAAATATAATATATACCGTCCACTCTGTGTCTTGTGTGATGCAAGTCCCAGATGAGGTGATTGTTCTACTTTAGCCAACGACTATTCATCCCGACATTCTGCGTACATGTCTATAAACATACTGAAGGTGAGTGTGGCAGCTCAGCGGCAAAAGCTCTTGCTCGTTACACCTGTCCCCGGCTAGATTCCCACATAGATCCATTGTGAAAAGACCCGTGAAGGTCCGGGTATAAGAACAGGTGTCAAGCAACCATCCTTGTCGTAAAAGGCGACTAACGGGATCGGGTGGTCAGCCTTGCTGACTTGGTTGATGCATGTCATCGTATCCCAATTGCGTGGATCGATGCTCACGACCCAGACTCGATTATTTACAGACCCCCGTCATATAGCTGGAGTAGTGCGGCGTTAAACAACAAACAAACAACACATTGTGAAAACTCCACTCTTTCGACCCCTCTCTGGAATATTGCTTAAAACAGCGTAAAACCATTCTTGTCCAATCCACCCTGGGTGGACTGGGATCTGGATGGGGTAAAACGTTCACACGTCACGCCCAAGGCCCGGGTTCCTTTCCTCACATAGGTACCGTGTTCTAAGCCCTCTTCTATAGTCCACGCATTGTTGTTGCTGGAACAACCCTGAAAGCGGCGTAGCATGGCACTTTAATTGTCTTCGAAACATTCAACGCTAAATAAACATACACTGATCATGAACCTGAAAAGTTCATTCATGAAATGTGAATGATGAATATTATTGGGCATATTCACTACACAAAACTTCTTTTGTTCCGAGGGGCGGTCGGGTAGCCTAGTGGTTAAATCATTCGCTCGTCACGCCGAAGACCCGGGTTCGATTCCCGACATGGGTACAATGTGTGAAGCCCATTTCTGGTGTCCCTCGCCGTGATATTGCTGGAATATTGCTAAACGCGGCGTAAAACTATGCTCACTCACTCCGTGAATTACATCCTGTAAAGTACACAAACACAAAGCCATTTATCACAGTCATTTATTTTCAACAATAATTTACAGATGGATTTTGATTGATAGACAGCAAACTTGGCAGAAATAACAGGGTCAACAATCAACATGAAACAGTATCAGGAGTGCTCGAGTAGAAAAGCAGGCTTACTGAGACAATGTTACAAGCGATACAGTAACCCTACCCTGTCTAGATAAATATAACAATTTTCTAAAATAACAAAAATATTCGCAAAAAAAACGTTAGCATGGTAACCATGGAAACACGTGTACGAATACAGCCCTATATTGTTTATTATCGATGGTGCGATCACGTGGTACAGATCAGAGGGTTTTATTTGAAACAGAATCCTGAAATAACTGATGCAGTAAAGTAAAAAATATTTGGGCGTGTTCTATGTCTTATTTATCTCATTGTTTTTATCATATGTTCTAACCAGTGTTTCGTCAGCTGTGGAGAGATGGTTGTTCAATTTCTCAGTCGACTGACGATTCGCCGGAGTTTGAAAACAGAAAAAATGGTACTTACAAGTATGCTTCTATCAACATGTTATTGGATGTTATATATGCACAATCGACGGTTAGACGGTTAATTTGTCATACGTTGGAACAGAGGTGTCAAATACATGATAAACCCCATGTCCCCAGTGGTGATAATTTTAATTAGGGTTTTGTCGCGTTTCTTACAAATTTCAGCATTATACTTGTTTCTGTGTCGGAAGAAATCTGGTTTTGACTGGTTTTTACAGCTTTACATTTTGTTTGTTATTTTAACCCCACACTCAGTAATAGTCTAGCTATATGACGGGGATATGTAAATAATCGAGTCTGGACCAGACAGTCCAGTGATTGACATCATAAGCATCGACCCATGCAACTGGGATACGATGACATGCACCAAGTCAGCGAGTCTGACTACCCGATCCCGTTAGTCGTCTCTTACGACAAGTATAGTCGCCTTTTACGGCAAGCATAGTCGCCTGTTACGGCAAGTATGGGTTGCTGGCGATTTATTCTACGCCGGATCTTCACAGGTCTTTACATGTTGTACATCAATTGAACATGTTTCGGTATCTTAATGACCAAAGACAGTTCAACCTGTCCGTTGGAGGGCACATTACTCCCGTAGAAATCATTCATCACAATATATTGTGGATAGCTAGAAAGATGAGGTTCTCAATGAAACATCTGTATGCTGTGTTTCCTCGGTGGGTTTAGATGACAGAAATATTTCTGTTTGTAAACATAATGAAATATCATGTCTGTAAACATCTCAGAACCAAAGTGGTTGAAGGTTGCCATCAACAAGTTGTGACTGTGATTACATGAATATATAACATAGTTTCTATGATAAAGTTATGACATCAGTTTATCAGAACATCTAATAACTATTTCAAAAAGGATTTGCGACTGATCTTCAAATCTAAAATACGACATGACTGCGACATACATTTTTGTATGTTATCCGTATGTCACGGACGGTTTGGGACTAAATTTGTAACCGGTCACTGACCTTGGAATTAATTTCTTGAAGGAGTTCTTGGCGCGATTAGTTTTACGTTGCAAATGTTACAACACTCTCAGCATCTTACTGATACTTGACCATAGAGCAGATATGTATATGAAAAACAGTTGATTGTCAACGTGAACATTACTATAAGCTCGAGCGTTCGGAAATAATGTTCTTGGTAATTAAACGCAGAGTAACGGTGACAATGTAACAACCACTTATGTAACTTATTAAACTCCATGTTACGACACACCTGGCACAATTAAAGTGAATATGATTATTTTAGCACGAACGACATCTGAAACCAACATAAACAAGACCACAGAACGACATCTAAGGTGAGAATTGTCTATTAACAATATAATGAAACCATTTAGCTTGCAAAATCATCTCTGTTAAAATAAATATATCTTTAAGTACTCTCTTAACCCAACGTAGTATCTAGCACCAAACAGTCTACCAACAAACTCAAGCAGAACGCAAACCAGTACCGTCTATACTTTGCTTTAGAAAGACACCTAATGATTAAAACGAATACACCAATGAGTGGTTTCTGGTTGTCTTGATGTAAATGATTTTGAACCATCCGTGTTTGACAAAACTACGGCTAATACGTGAATATCACTCCGTCTATTGTTTCCACACGGTGGGAAGTCCAATCTCATGGGTTAAATTCTTATTCCTTCATCGCCTTCTCAAGCCTGTCCTGCTATACAATCCTTTCAACAATCAGTCGTAGCCAATGCTATCCGCAAATTGCTTCACGTCACCGGTTGGTCGGACAAACGTTTGTTTCGGTCAATCAGTCGTAAACACTCCCGTCTCTGGGAGACAGGGGAATTAACTCTGCAGAGCCCTCTAGAGACCAATATATTCCTCTGTGCAGGAGTTATCGCAGGCTGGCTCGTAGTACGTGCTGTAACGGTGCTTCAGCTTGAGTTCCCGGAGGAAGAGTTCGGCTTCTATCACACAGTCGCCATCATCATCACACAGCGCATCAGCATCGGCACGGTAGAGGCTGTCGCACTCGCCCTGCTTCACACGGGAAGTAGCGCCCTAAGGGGAGATAATCAAGCATGATAAGTATACAAGTCCAAACATCTCCCACTTTGCAGCTCTTTCTCCTTCACATACTTGTACCTAACAATTGCTGCAACAATTTGATGTCTTCGTTCTACTTCTACTACCTCTACAACTACCACACATTTGGGATACGATGACATGCATCAACCAAGTCAGCGAGCCTGACCACCCGATCCGTTAGTCGCCTCTTACGACAAGAATGGGTTGCTGAAGACCTATTCTAACCCGGATCTTCGCGGGTCACTACTACTACTACTACTACTACTACTACTACTACTACTACTACTACTACTACAACTACTATTCTACTATTACTAATACAGCAACTTTTTCTAGTACTACAACTACTACTATTATTACTACTACTACCACTTCTAGTGCTATTGGTACTACTTCTACTACTGCTGCTACTACTACTACTACTACTACTACCATTCTACTATTACTAATACAGCAACTTTTTCTAGTACTACAACTACTACTATTATTACTACTACTACCACTTCTAGTGCTATTGGTACTACTTCTACTACTTCTACTACTGCTGCTACTACTACTACTACTACTACTACCATTCTACTATTACTAATACAGCAACTTTTTCTAGTACTACAACTACTACTATTATTACTACTACTACCACTTCTAGTGCTATTGGTACTACTTCTACTATTACTTCTACTACTGCTGCTACTACTACTACTACTATTACTGCTACTACTGCCACTACTACTACTACTACTACTACTTATACTATTACTACTGCTGCTACTACTACTTCTACTACTACTACTACCACCATTACTACTACCGCTGCTGCTACTACTCCTACTGCTGTTGCTGCTACTCGTACTACTGCTACTATTATTACTGATGCTACTACTTCTTCTATAATTGTTAAGCTGCGTTTTGGCGCCCATTATATCCATATTCGTCACGTTTTGCCGTTACATTACATTTGGATACAGACTAAAGCCAAAAACGAGATACTTCCCATAAATGCATTGATACTTTAATGGGAAACTGTCATGCTCATTTTCGTGAAGTGTCGTTTCTTTTGCGGTTCAGAATACTACAAATACTTATATTGCCAATACTTCTACTAATACTATCAGTGTAAAGCAATCGCACAATAGACTGGTGTATATTCTTCGACCTAGGGGGGCGGTCGGGTAGCCTAGTAGTTAAAGCGTTCGCTCGTCACGCCGAAGACCCGGGTTCGATTCCCGACATGCGTACAATGTGTGAAGCCCATTTCTGGTGTCCCCCGCCGTGATATTGCTGGAATATTGCTAAAAGCGGCGTAAAACCATACTCACTCACTCATTCACTCTTCGACCTAGATACCGTCCTAGTCACAAATATATGCACATAAAGATACCAAATCGACTAAATATCACGACGCTAGCATCTGCAGTATTCACGATGTCAGAACAAGAACTTTTATAGAACGGTTCAATTACAAATAAATATTTAATCATATAACGAGTATAGCCCTCATTTCTCCCCAGACTGAAATTAAAATTTAAAAGTTAATTTCTCGTTCTCGATGTCGAAATCATCTCGCTGAGGCTTGCCGCTCTGCGGTTCAGGGCCCCGTTCCACAAAGCGATCTTAGCCCTAAGGTGATACTTTAACAAAGGCTTATGATAGTCGTAGCGCTATGATCGCGTTGTGGAACGAGAGCCAGGTGCACTGCGAAAAGATAACGGGATTCTACTTACACAAGTATAACACATCTCATGTCTGTTACACAGCTCTCTGGCCTCATCATCGATAGGTAAACCCTGTAGGTCGGCGAACTTGCAGTCAGTCAGCAGCTCTTCAGAGGGACACACACCTGGAATGTCAAACATAGGTTACGGAACCACCATGTAATGTTCCGAGGCTTCAGTTATTGCTGAAATATTGCTAAAGCGGCGTAAAACCATACTCACGCATTCAGTATCACTAAAGTAACACAACATTGCTCTAGCCCATGACAATAGTTGGATTGGACGGCTATTCTTATAGGCTCAAAGGGGGCGGTCGGATAGCCTTGTGGTTAAAGCATTCGCTCGTCACGCCGAAGACACGGGTTCGATTTCCGACATGGGTACAATGTGTGAAACCCGCTTCCTGTGTCCCCCGCCGTGATATTGCTGGGATATTGCTAAAGCGGCGTAAAACCATACTCACTCACTTTAGTTATTATTAAGGTATTTTGTCACTTACGACTTCAAACCGCATTTTGTTTTTTGGGAAATGGGGAATTTAAAACCTGAGGCCTAATCTTTTTCTGAAACAAATTATTATAATTGTTTAAAATCCCATCAAATCATAAGGGGATATTTGAAAAATAACAAAGTATCTAATTCTGCCCCCCATTCGTCGTTAATAAGGATTCTTACCCATCAGAACCGTAAATTTAATTTTTGTGTTGGTTATATTCCCATGGGATCGAACTTTGGATAATTATAACACGAATGGTTTCAATGCCACTCCGCTAAAGCAATAATTTACTTTATTGAGCTGATTGTGGTCTGTATAAGTTACAGCTGTGGTAATACAACTCGCAGTGGGACTGTGCTCTTGATGAATAACAGTTCGCTATGCTACAGGAGGGTACGGAAATTGCTTCCGCGGCAGTTTTATTATTTTCATCATGTAATCTTTGGACTCTGGGGAGTCTAAGGCGCCACGATTCACTGTACAGAGTTGCGTCCCTTGGGCGCACCAGGAAACCTATGATTGTGGGTTCGAATCCCGGTTATCCACGATTATGTTTCTAGGTTTGTCAGCACCATACCCGTGCTCGTGGGTTTGAACGAAGCGGAAAACGTCTGAGACCTGCATCACTTCGGGCTTTTCTCCCACCATTAAGCTGACACGCCGCGATATAACTGGAATACTGTTAAAAGCGGCGTTAACCCAACTCACTCACTCACTTTGGACTCTGGGCCAGTTTTTATTTTGGTTTGACATAGAACTAATGTATATTATCATTTCAATATTAATGCGCAGTTTAACGGTTCTGCAGAATACGTATTTCCAACTGCCTGTGTTATTATTTATTGTGATTGAGAATTTTTACATCACTCTGAATGTAGTAAGTCAACTTTTGTTGAATCGACGGTCTAACATTAATACATTTCTGACGAACATGGCATATGTTTTCTTTCTTACTAAATATACTTAACAGAAAGTTAAGGATCGTGAATTTTGGAGTAATATTATTTTGTAGTGAAGACACAATTTCATAAATAAATCTTATATTGTTCAGTATATTTTAATTATCTCACCATTTTAAAAACATGCATCTCTGTAGAGTCTCACCGGAGTGTCTTCCAAGATCAGATATATCAAGACTATTTTAATAAAAGTTTCAAATATCCTCGGCTTGCCGAGAATATTTTTCTGTTATCAACGAGTCTTGATATAACTAAACTTGGAAGACACAAAGGTGAGATTTTATTTATCGTCCAATGACTATTTGCAAAATTTTCCTGTTTTGTAATCAGTAATTACCTGTCTCAGTGTAAAAACGTAGAGCTAACAGGCTTCAGTGTCAGAGAAATTAGTGATGTCATTTGTTTGTGACGTCATGGAAGCCGATGACGTCACAATGGTTTCCAAAGCATTGTGATGCAAGTTCATTAAATAAACAGTGGATATTCAGTGAGCATAGCCACTCGTGAAAATATCTCCTTTCACCCTGTCACTCGATGAGAGATATTTCACTCGCCACATGAGATATCCTATTTGTTATATACTTTTGTGTAGTTGTCCACTGAAAATTGAATTATTTCATTACAAATGTATAACCTTGAAACATACATTCTCCCTACGTAACACTCAGGGACGTTTCCGCAACCCTTGTTGAAAAAAATATAAACAAAAGTGACACACAAAAATTAGTCTTTAGCATACTTTTGGATATGATTATATACAAAGTCAACATCAACAAAAAATATTCTTGATATCTACGAGACCATTGTTGGAGGCGAAGGAATACACGCTGGTCAACAAATATGTCGTTTTGCGACAAATGACAAATTACAGTTTAAAACGAAACATTTTCAAGAGAATAACACACGACAAGAAGCTATATTGACTCCATAAATGACCATTTGTCATTACTTTGCAATTTCAATGTGGAACTAACGTAAATTGAAAGTAAACAGTGTACGGGCCAAACACCTATGATAAAGGGAGATAATTGGCTGGGAGGTAACTCTTGTAAGACAATAGTTCCGCCAAAGTGTTATGTTCACTACAGTGAAATATCACGTGTTCTGTTCACTGCAATGAAAATATTACGTTTCAAATCTTCAGAAACCCCACTGTCTTTTACACTATGCATATATTAAATGGCGATATCTCCTATGGAAGAGCGAGTATAAATATTGATACCAGCTCTTCTGATGTTCCTTTCAAGTTCAAGTGTAACCCCGTAAATCCAGACGTTTCCTTTCATGTAAATATATTAACAAATGTCTGGATTACCGAATCACGGATAATTGCTATAAAATGATTACTATCATGTGTGAGGCCGAGTGATTATCTCTGTGCCAAAACTATAATCCTGGACGATTAGATTGTTTTATTTTGTACACTATATGTTAGCACAAACAAGTTGGTGTTTGAGTGACCAGATTCACTTTTTCGAGGCCTGCCTGGTCCCCATGTTACTGGTCTTGAAAAGAATTACACACATTATCAAAACGTAACTGAGCTAAAATCAGTCGCCGACACACTGCGCACCTAACTTCCAAAACACAACAATGATACCCGTATCAAATCCATCCCCAACGGATAACCATTTTCTGCATGTTTCATTTCACGCCACCATCAAACATGGGTGTATACTTTCTTTGACCCAACAGTTTTATTATCGGGTTTTCACTCCTTGATACTTTAAAACTAGAGGTTTTCCCCGGCAGTTTATATTTTTGTTGTCCCCTGGTCAAGATTTAATTAAGGATTGACTGTGTATTTTTTTCGGTTCATTGTGCGAACTTTTGTAAGAATACGGATTCATACAGTTTGCACATTGGTTTTTCGATTCATACCTCAATGAAACGAAAACAATACAAAGTCAATGCTTATAATTAAATTCGGCAGCATAAAACATGTTTTATCTACAATAGTTTAACCAAAAACAGTTGTATATATCAAAACAGACAAAAATGACGAGATTGATAAACATTCCAGGTGTAGGAATACATACTGTGGCGTGACATGAATCAGGTGATTGTTTAATTTATGCACATAAATTGACACGCCTACACTGTCAGTAGCCAATCAACGGAGAGCAGGATTAAAACAATGTTCATTGGACCTGTCAGTTAAGACAAGAGGCGAAAAGAACTGCAACAGTCAGACTGTAACGAACTGGAAGAAATATGTCCGGGAGAAGGCGGATGTTTCAAATTACATGGTCAGTTACCGCCAGATTCAAACATTACTTCCCTGAGTACGGTAAAATACAGTTGGAAAAATGCTAGTTAGAAAGGAAACCCGAAGACATGAAAGTTGAACCGGGGCGAGCAGAAAAAAAAACAGGCGAGCGAGCCTGCACATTTCATTCATTCTCGGCCTTCGGTTTCAAAGGTTTGTTTGGACAATGAATATGCATAGAAGTCGCTAAATGCCCTGTGCATGACAATACACGTGAGCAGAAAGGGAATTCCCTCGACTGTAATATTGGGATTCCCCGACATTCCGAAGTAATAAAAGTAGTGCGCCTCGGTGGGCGTGGCTTAATTTTTTACATTCATTGGGAAATTAATGCAATAACACGTGACCAATTCAGCTAATCAGAATACAGGAATTTCAATGAACATAACGAAAATGTAATTATTTGTTATTATTTGTTTATTCAATTAACCAAGGTGGTCGATTCAATCGATAAAAGTGGCCGTCTTCTATTTATGTGCACGGTTGATTGTGGCCATACATTGTATGAGATGACTCCAGGCGTGACGCACTGGTGTATTCAACGTGACGCACTGGTCCAGTCAATGCCTCCAGAATGAGGGCTTTGAACAAACACTCCAACCAATAATCAATAATTGCACCCAATGGCAGCGTCTTTGAAGTTCCGTCATAAAGAGGCTGTTAACGGTATAACAGTGATGTCCTTGCCACCTCGTACAGAATCAAGATGTTAGAAGTAACTCGATGGACGTATTGAACAGTTTGTTTTGTGTCAGAAGGTATTAGTTTGAATGATTAAAAGCGTTCCTTCTAGTCTAAAATATCTTAAGAACACAAAATGCCAACAGTTCACCTTGAAGGGAAAATAATACATGAGATAATTTGAACCGACAATATAAAAAAAACATAATGTAAGGGTTTTTTAATGATTAAAAATGATGGGAAGTTGTGTGTGTGGTAACTTTGCGAGGGGGGATTCATCTGGGGTTCCAGGAGAAAGCGAATGGCAGTGGCCTGATATTCCATACTACTAGGTTTATAAATAACATAATTTGGTATTGAATTGGTCATGAATATCCTTCATGAAATGACAGCATCTGAGGACTTATAGTCCCGTGTTTTATCACTGGCTGCCACGCGCAGGTAATTATACTGAACCAAAAAGGTTAGCGCTCATGATTATTTCTGGGAGTTTTTTAGTTCAGAAAATATCCAGATATGAGGGGGCACGGGTGGCCCAGTCGTCGAAGGCGCCGCGATTCGCTGTGCAGAGTTGCGTCCCTTGGGCACGCCAGAAACATATGATTGTGGGTTCGAATCCCGGTTCGCCCCGATTATGTTTCTAGGTTTGTCAGCACCATACCCGTGCTCGTGGGTTTCACCGAAGTGGTAAACGTCTGAGACCTGCATCACTTCGGGCTTTCCTCCCACATAAAGCTGGCACGCCTTGATATAACTGGAATACTGTTAAAAGCGGCGTTAAACCCAACTCACCCACTCACTCAAGATATGGTAGTCGACGTGTTCGTACCTGCTTCGGGCGGAGTGCTGTCTTGGTAGGTTGCTACTCTCTTGTCCGTGTTCTTGAAGTAAGCCGGCATCGCTGACATCCTGTTGTATATACCTGTTCAACACCAATACCGTCACATTTAGACACATCGTTAATGAACCGCCTCCGTGGTCTTGTGGTAGAGCGTCCGCTCGGAGAGCGGAAGGTCCAGGGTTCGATCCCGGGCCGCGTCATACAAAAAGACGTTTAAAGATGGTACTTGTTGTTACCCTGTCTGGCGCTCGGCATTAAGGGGCTAAAACAAGAACTGGTCGGCTCGGAGTCAGTATACTGTGTCTGAGTGGGGTATTCATGTTAAACTGCGGCATGGTATCTCAGTGAGCTAGCACTATAAATCGGCATCAGTCCGGACTAGTACAAGCAGCCACACACACACACACAAACACGTGCATGCACGTCGCTATATAAGTGCAATAATCTTGGACGCGACGTTAAACCCAATTTCACCTCACCTCACATCGTTAATGTTTTGCTTGTTTGACGCCGCACCCACCAACATTCTAGCTATATGATGGCAGCCTGGAAATAATACAGTCTGGCCCAGACAATTCATTGAGTTTTTGTTTGTTTGTTTGTTGTTAAACAATAAGCAAACAAACAATCTTATTTCCACTCGGGTGAGATTGTATATGTATAAAAATATTGTTTCTCCATTTCTACTTCAGGGGACTAATTTATGTAATGCGAAAAGTTAATATAATATGTGTTTGTTTGTTTGTTATTTAACGTAGCACTCAGCTATATTCCAGCTTATGATGGCGGCCTGTAAACAATCTAGTCTGGACCAGACTCTCCAGTGCTTAATATCATGAGCATCAATCGACGCAATTGGGATCGATGAAATGCATCAACCAAGTCAGCGAACTTGATCACCCGATCCCGTTAGTGATATTGTGATTGATATTGTGAGTGAGTGAGTATGGTTTTTTACGCCGATTTTAGCAATATTCCACCAATATCACGGCGGGGGGCACCAGAAATGGGCTTCACACATTGTACCCATGTCGGGAATCGAACCCGGGTCTTCGGCGTGACGAGCGAACGCTTTAACCACTAGGCTACCGGACAGATTGATATCGTGAGCAAAGAGGCACGCCGTCGGTGTATTCAACCAAGTCACCGAGTATGACCACCCAATCGATTTCGTCGCCTCTTCCGGCCAAAATTGGTTGCTGGGGACCTATGCTAATCTCACCTGGAACCCCCACGGTGTCCAGCGTCTATGACAGAACAATAGGAAACAATGTACTTATGTAACCAGGTGAGGCCGTTTCTCGAATGATTGTTATTGTATCTCTGAGCTCATATATGCTGGAACTGAACATGTTTCTAATGTCAACGAGTGTTCCCCTGCTACTCTACCTTTACCATGTTATTGACATAACAGTGAGTGAGTATGGTTTTACGCCGCTTTTAGCAATATTCCAGCAATATCACGGCGGGGGACACCAGAAATGGGCTTCACACATTGTGCCCATGTCGGGAATCGAACCCGGGTCTTCGGCGTGACGAGCGAACGCTTTAACCACTGGGCTACCCGACCGCCCCTATTGACATAACAAATGACATGTGTGTGTGTAAACAACGACTCAGACGTCGTAGTCCACTGAGTTGCGTCACTTGTCGTGCGAGGATCCAAAGTTTCAACAAATTGGTATTCATTAAAAATTGGTGCATTACTTTTCTTCAATAATTTTCTAACCATAATGGTATTCCTTTACATTCTGGTCATTTCAGCAGTAACGTGATAGCTTAGCCCACGCAGGAAATATATTTAAAAACATGGACTTATCACCTGTAGTTTTATACATTATGTATATCTACCCGCAACCATTTACACGTTAATAGCTTATTACAAATAGTCACATCAACTTTATTGCGTCATAATAAATTCAACAATCTCTACTTCATCCTTTCAATCATCGGTTAATCAATAAACCCACATCCCCGACCAAAAGCAATAAATTCATTATCGTTAATAATCAATTAATCATTTCAATACTTTATCCCGTGTATCTCCATCAAGACCAACCTTGATTCTCAATGTCATCGTCGGTGATGTCGCTCTGTTCTGACTCTGCCAGCCGTCCTACCATGGCATCGATCGCTGCAACCAAACAAACAGCCATTAGCACATCTGATACCATCATGTTTGTCCCATAACCCCGTGTCTGCCGTCTCCATCCCCTCTGTAGAGAAACTGCATTGATCCAGCTGTGTCAATACCCAAAATGAAATAATCCTTTGTGTAATTGCGTTTATCGTTCAATCCAAACCGGTTTGCTTTCAGTGCTACGACACCGTACTTAAACTTTTACAACCATTTTCCGTAATTCCAGCTATAGAGGCGCGTGCGTCTATTTTTCAGCTGTGCTCTTTGTTCATTTCTGCTCTTTTTAAGACAAAATGATTGAAAATGAGATTTTTTCCGTAAAGCTTTGATAATTTTGATATGATCTGAATTTGAGAAACTGATGATATTTTGGACCGACTTTTATGGAAACCGCACCCGCCTCGATCCCCGATGCATCTCAGGCCTAAAACTGTCCTACTCCCCATACTTAAGCATTGACACACGATAGTCGTAAAGCTAAGATCTCTTCGTGAACAGGGAGCATGGGTGGGCCAGTCGTCTTTATGCGCCGCAGTTTGCTGTATAGAGTTGGGTCCATTGGGAAAGTCAGAAACCTATAAGTGAGTGAGTATGGTTTTACGCCGCTTTTAGCAATATTCCAGCAATATCACGGCGGGGGACACCAGAAATGGGCTTCACACATTGTACCCATGTCGGGAATCGAACCCGGGTCTTTGGCGTGACGAGCGAACGCTTTAACCACTAGGCTACCCGACCGCCCCCAGAAACCTATGATCGTAGGTTCGAATCGTTTCGCCCCGATTATGTTTCAAGGTTTGTCAGCACAATACCCGTGCTCGTGGGTATCACCAAAATGGTAAACGTCTAAGACCTGCATCACTTCGGGCTTTCCTCCCTAGTTTAGCTGACACGCCGTTATATAATTGTAATACTGTTCAAAGCGGCGTTAAACCCAACTCACTCTCTTCCTGAACAACGTCAATTTTCCGCAACACGTACTTAGCTCGATGACTACCGAAGGTCCATGTCAATTTATGGATTTACGAAATTTTTAGTGCTATTAACTTCCCGAGGCAAGAGCGTCCACTGGCCTTTTTTTTATCAAAGTCTTGTTGCCACCCTTGCCACATCAAACCCACTTTCCTTGCCACATCAAGCCCACATACCGATATTCCAATCGGAGAACGTTTCACAAAATCAACACCAATGACTGGTACACCTTCGTATGAAAAAGGTTTACCGCTGCTTGTCTTTGTTTACAAGAATATGATCTCCCTGCCCCCCCCCCCCCCCCCCCCCCAAAAAAAAAGAAAAAGAAAAAAAAGAAAAAGAAAAAAGTCGCGAATGTTTTCGTTATCTGTTCGACGAAGTCGTCGCCTATGGTAATCGCCATTTGTGTGGAGCTAGCCAAATATATGAACAGCGATCTGATTGGATAACGCGTTTTCATTACAAGGGGCACAACTCGTGACCTACGCGAGGTGGCGCCAGGGTCGGGCCAAGTAAAATGGCCGGGGTAGAAACTAGGCTTTGATATGGGCTAATGGTCACGCTTGCCTCGAGAAGATGTCGGCAACGTGCCAAGCTACCTTAACGTTGCGACTATCGTAAGTTGCGACTAACGCTAGTGGTTAAAGCGTTCGCCCGTCACGCCGAAGACCCGGGTTCGATTCCCGACATGGGTACAATGTGTGAAGCCCATTTCTTGTGTCCCTCCCCCGCCGTGATATTGCTGGAATATTGCTAAAAGCGGCGTAAAACCATACTCACTCACTCATTCTAAAAAATGAAAATGCGATAGTCGGATCAATACGTTTCCAGGTTGCAATAAAAAAAACGGCCTCGACTAGAACGCAGATAGTTGAGGTATTTTGACAATCGTAATCAAAAGAACATTTTGTAGAACGGGCCTCGAATTAAGACTTTACGGTATGCCATATAAAACTCTGTTCTCTTCGGGACCGCATTGATTAACATTATATAGAAAACGGGTGTAATACAAGAGTTCGTCTTGTAAAGAGATAATATCGTGTTCCGTGGTTAACGTAACCGCTCAACGATAACCATCGCGCCCCATTACACGGCGCTCAATACTAAGCTTAGCCAGCCCAATACCATACGAGTACGACAGTGTTATAGATATGGTGCCTTTATTGATACGATAGTACATGTTCAACACACATCCTGTTTATTGATCTGCAGGCAGGGTGATTAATAGATCATATCCATTTCAGAACTAACCCTCATCAGGGATCATAACCATTGCTTTTTGGTATGGCGGAATTGATATGGTGGAACTGACGGGCAAAAGAAAGTAATGCTTGAAGTTTGGATTTGACCAAACAATGACAAACATTCTCCAAACGTTACTGGGGCAGTCGGGTAGCCTAGTGGTTAAAGCGTTCGCTCGTCACGTCGAAGACCCGGGTTCGATTCCCGACATGGGAACAATGTGTGAAGCCGATTTCTGGTGTCCCCCGCCGTGATATTGCTGGAATATTGCTAAAAGCGGCGTAACATCATACGCACTCACTCCAAACGTTACTAGGCTGAAAACAGTCGTCGAAACACTGCAAACGTGAGGTCTAAAACACAATGATGCCCGTATAAAAAACATCACCATCGACTGATCATTACTTTCTTGTTTCAGTTTCAGACACCGTCAACACATTCTTCCCGGCTGTTTATTATCAGATTATGAGTGAGTGAATGAGTGAGTATGGTTTTAAGCCGCTTTTAGCAATATTCCAGCAATATCCCGGCGGGGTACGCCAGAAATGGGCTTCACACATTGTACCCAGGTGGGGAATCGAACCCGGGACTTCGGCGTGACGAGCCGACGCTTAAACCACTCGGCTACCCCACCGCCCCTCATGAGATTATGACTTAATACAGTAGCTTTAGAAATATATTAGGTTTTGTTGACGGACTTTTGTTTCTGTTGCTATTGGACACCCCTGCATAATAACAGGAATAGTTGGTTTAGCCTCGTGGTTAAAGCGTTTGCTCGTTAGACCGATGGTTCGGGTTGGATTCCCTATATAATTACAATGTCTGAAGCTAATTTATGGTGTCCCCCGTCGTTATATTGCTGGACTGTTAACGCGTCTTAAAACTACACTCGCTCGCTCGCTCGCTCACTCACTATAAACCCGCACATAAGCCTACTCGCTCGCTCACTCACTATAAACCCGCACATAAGCCTACTCGCTCGCTCACTCACTCTCTCACTATAAACCCACATATACGCCTGCTCGCTCGCTCTCTCTCTATAAACCCGCACATATGCCTGCTCGCTCACTCACTCACTATAAGCCCGCACATACGCCTGCTCGCTCGCTCGCTCACTCTCTCACTCACTATAAGCCCGCACATACGCCTGCTCGCTCGCTCACTCACTCACTATAAGCCCGCACATACGCCTGCTCGCTCATTCCCTATAAACCCGCAATATGCCTGCTCGCTCGCTCGCTCACTCACTATGAACCCGCACATACGCGGGTTCTACATGAACTCCTATTAACTTGATTGAACGTAAATGTATCAAAAACAGATTCATGACGTATGTAAATTTTACGTCTAACCAGTTGCGCTATTGCAACTGCCTGCTAGGCTATATCTGCCCATTAGTAGAACAATCCATTGTAAACCGTGGAACTATTCCACTGCCAGGCTTCTAGAAGTACACTGATGCCCAAATAACTCTCACCTAAGGCTGTCGATAATCTGGGAAGCGAAATCGGGCCTCGGAACAATCCTCATTAGTGACCAAATACGTCTCACAAATTGTCCCCAAGGCCCTGTTTATCCATACTAATTGTGGACACGTCTGGTGAAGCGAGTCTACTCAAGTGCAGCATTCGGCGCTCATTATCATTCACAATTTACATATGGGACGATATCTCGGCAGTCAAGCTCGTGGGGACTCTGCTGCAAAATGCATCACTCCTACTCTAAACGATGAGCATGCTGTGGGCGATTTTATTCGACACTTATTTGACACAAAGGGCCACTTCTCCCCAGCGCAATGTGATGAATGAAAGCGAGTTGGTGATGTTGATCCATGTCAGGTATTCCGTTACATGAAAGGCGAGAGTTATGGGGAATAATGCACCTTTTGTTTTAGTTTCCCGGGTAAGTGCCTTGTCAACACTGAACACGCTGTGGGCTAAATGACAAACAAAAGAGGCAATACGTGTGAGCATAATAATAGCTCCCGAAGGGCTTTATGTTAAATCTATACGCGATGCATGCACTGCCAGAGTACTTAGATAACCGCACACGTTATTATCACCCGTTTCGTGCTGATGATGTCACCACAACACATCTATAACGCATAGAACCCTTAAAAGGTTTAATGCAAAGAAAACCCAGCAAGCATATCACAGCATTTCATCTGGATCACGGGTTGTTGTGTAAGCATTATGCCATTTTCTTGTAGGGATATTGTTTACATAGCTGTTTTGTCTTCCATGCATATATTTAGAACTGGTGGGTGTGGTGTGAAGTGTGGGTGTGGGCGTGGGCGTTGGTGTGGGTGTGGGTGTGGGTGTGGGAGTGGGTGTGGGTGTGGGTGTGGGTGTGGGTGTGGGTGTGGGGGTGTGGGTGTGTGGGTGCGGGTGTGGGTGTGTGTGGGGGTGGGGGTGTTGTTGTGGGCTTGGGTGTGGGCTTGGATGTGGGTGTGGGTGTGCGGGTGTGGGTGTGTGTGTGGGTGTGTGTGTGTGTGTGTGTGGGTGTGTGTGTGTGTGGGTGTGTGTGGGTGTGAGTACGATTTGGTGGTGGTGTGTTGTGGTGTTGGTGTTGGTGTAATGTGGGTGTGGTGTTTTGTGGGTGTGGTGTGGTGCTTGGTGTGAGTGTGGGTGTGGTGTTTTGTGGGTGTTTGTTGTGAGTGAAGGTGTGGGTGTGGTGTGGGTGTGGGTGTGGGTGTGGTGTGGTGTGGTGTGGGTGTTGTGTTTGTGGGTGTTTGTTGTGAGTGAAGGTGTGGGTGTGGTGTGGTGTGGTGTGGGTGTGGGTGTGGGTGTGGGTGAGGTGGGGGTGTGAGTGTGGGTTAGGTGTGGTGTGGTGTGGTGTGGGTGTGGGTGTGGGTGTGGTGTGGTGTGGTGTGGTGTGGTGTGGTGTGGGTGTGGGTGTGGGTGTGGTGTGGGTGTGGGTGTGGGTGTGGTGTGGGTGTGGTGTGGGTGTGGGTGTGGGTGTGGGTGTGGTGTGGTGCTTGGTGTGAGTGTGGGTGTGGTGTTTTGTGGGTGTTTGTTGTTAGTGAAGGTGTGGGTGTGGTGTGGTGTGGGTGTGGGTGTGGTGTGGTGTGATGTGGTGTGGGTGTGGGTGTGGGTGTGGGTGTGGGTGTGGGTGTGGGGTGGTGTGGTGTGGTGTGGTGTGGTGTGGGTGTGAGTGTGGGTGTGGGTGTGGTGTGGTATGGGTGTGGTGTGGTGTGGTGTGGTGTGGTTTGGGTGTGGGTGTGGGTGTGGGTGTGGTGTGGGTGTGGGTGTGGGTGTGGTGTGGGGCTTGGTGTGAGTGTGGGTGTGGTGTTTTGTGGGTGTTTGTTGTTAGTGAAGGTGTGGGTGTGGTGTGGTGTGGTGTGGGTGTGGTGTGGTGTGGTGTGGGTGTGAGTGTGGGTGTGGGTATGGTGGGTGTTTGTTGTGAGTGAAGGTGTGGGTGTGGTGTGGGTGTGGGTTTGGTGTGGTGTGGTGTGGTGTGGTGTGGTGTGGGTGTGGTGTGGTGTGGTGTGGGTGTGGTGTGGTGTGGGTGTGGGTGTGGTGTGGTGTGGTGTGGTGTGGTGTGGTGTAGGTGTGAGTGTGGTGTGGTGTGGTGTGGTGTGGTGTGGTGTTTTGTGGGTGTGGTGTGGTGTGGTGTGGTGTGGTGTGGTGTGGGTGTGGTGTGGTGTGGGTGTGGGCGTGGGTGTGGGTGTGGTGTGGTGTGGTGTGGGTGTGAGTATGGGTGTGGGTGTGGTGTGGTGCTTAATGGGTGTGGGTATGGTGGGTGTTTGTTGTGGTGTTGGTGTAATGTGGGTGGGGTGTAAGTGGGTATGGTCTTTTGTGGGTGCGATGTGGGTGTGGTGTTTTGTGGGTGTGGTGTGGTGTGGGTGTTAGTGTGGGTGTGAGTGTGGGTGTGGTGGGGTGTGAGTGTGGGTGTGGTGTTTTGTGGGTGTGGTTTGGGTGTGAGTGTGGGTGTGGTGTTTTGTGGGTGTGGTGTGGTGTGGGTGTGAGTGTGGGTGTGGTGTGGTGTGGGTGTGGTGTTTTGTAGATGTGGTTTGTTGTGGGTGTCGGTGTGGATGTGGTGTTTTGTGGGTGTGGTGTGGTGTGGGTGTGGGTGTGGGTGTGGGTGTGGGTGTGGTGTTTTGTGGGTGTGGTGTGGTGTGGGTGTGAGTGTGGGTGTGGTGTGGGTGGATGTGGTGGGTGTTTGTTGTGAGTCAAGGTGTGGGTGTGGTACTTGGTGAAGCCGATGGTGAGTGAATGGGTGTGCTGCTGGACATGGGTGTGCCGCAGTGTTGCGAGTGATACAGACAAAAGCGAATGTCTGCGGTACTCGGTATATCAGGGTTCGGGTTAACCAATCAAGTGTATGTCACTCACCATCCTGGGCATCAAGGTACTTCTGTTCCTCCTCCCGCTCCGCGTCCTCTCTGAGGGGTCGGTCATACCAGTGATTCACTTCCTCCTCCTGCACCCGCTTGGGGGACCTCTTGTTGCTAGGCAGCATCAACATCCTCTTGGCCGCTCGCTTGTCACTGGGAAACATTGGATAGCTCTGTTCCAGATCCGCTTCATCCATCCTCTTCTCCTTCTTCCAAACCGGCTCTCCGCGTTTCATCCCGCCACCGCCACCAAGAGCATTGGCAGCGATCAGTTCCACGATGAGAGGATCAACCTTGCCGTTCTTAAGATCCTGCAGAGCTTCCTCAAGTTTAATGGCCTGCTCCAGAGAGCCGAACTCCTTTTCTGACACCGTGCCTTCCATCTGAGACAGCGTGGCTTCATTCAACGTCTGGGTCAGAGCATCGTTTTCCAGATCCTCAAGTTCTGAAACCATCTTCAGCTGCTGGATCTCATCTCGGAGCGTTTGGATCTCTTGCATGTAGGTTTCCTCCAGAGGCACTGAGTTTGGGGGTTGGGCAACAGGTGCCCGTTTCGTAAACCTCTTCTTTCGTTTCTCATCACCGTTAAAGTAATCCTTTAGCAACCAATAATTCTCTATGGACGATAACGGATCCTTTTCGCCCAAACGATCTTCGTTCGCTACTTGGTCGTTGACTTCCTGAAGCTCTTCTCCCCTGGGAGGGGCCGGTCCCCCGATGGCAACATCTGCAACTTCATCTACAACAGCCTCCGAGTCAGGTTCAGTGCCATCCTCTGAGTCATCAAACACTTCACTCAACTCCTCTTTACTAACAGGCACTGGGTCCGTTGTCGGGACTTTAATAGCACTATTTTGGGTGTCTTTTTTACTTAAAGCTCTTTTCTGTATTTTTTCTACCGCGCTCATTAACGCTTTGAATTCGTCTTCAGTAAGATTTTCTAATTCGTTTCCAGTTTCTTCAGTTTCATTTTTTTCTGTAACCTCTTTTCCGGTATCTTGTACTTCATCCTCTGAATGTTCTTCAACAGCATCCTGGCTTTTTACACCATTCTCTGAGTCTCCAAATATGCTTTGTAATTCTTCTTTTGATGTTTCCACTGTCTCGGGTACACGGTCTTCATTTGACTCACTTGATTCATCTACAAGCTCGGGAACTGCATATGAACCCTCATCATAAGGCGACAAACCATAAGCATTTTGCAACCACTCCTCCTCCTCCTCCCTGAAAAAGAAAGTACAAGAGTTGAACCAGCTGCGTGTTCAATAGTCGTGAAAGCAAACAAGTGAGGCAGAAAATTAGTACTAGCTGTTTTCATGACATCGTTCCCAAAAGGCGTAGATGGTTGCTATGATAACAGGCACTGATTAGCCTGCTCCAGTCTGGATTATATACATGCCGCTGTGATATGGCTGGGATATAACTGTCTGCGGTGTAAAACAACAATCATTCACTCACTCGTAATACTCAATTTACCTGCTAGGTACCCCCTGACCCCAGTCTTCAAGATCTGAGGGTGAGAGCTGTACTCGGGGCTCGGGCAGCCGTGAGGCAGCCAGATAGTCCTCCTCTCGGATCCGCCGCCGCTGACGCTCCAAAACTCGGAAGGCCTCGGAGAGATCCGTGCTGGGCGACTCGCGACGCCTGATGGAGAAGCCACTGACGTCACAGCACAGTACCGCCAGCCAGAGAACCACGACCATGGAACTGTGGGACTGCATCACTGCTACAACATCCTGAAACATAAGACACGTGTGAAGTCCATGCTAAACATCCTGAAACATAAGACACGTGTGAAGTCCATGCCAAACATCCTGAAATATGAAGAAAGGTGTGAAGTCCATGCTAAACATCCTGAAATATGAAGAAACCTGTGAAGCCCCTGCCAAACATCCTGAAACATGAAGCCACGTGTGAAGTTCATGCTAAACATCCTGAAATATGAAGAAACCTGTGAAGCCCCTGCTAAACATCCTGAAACATGAAGCCACGTGTGAAGTTCATGCTTAACATCCTGAAATATGAAGAAAGGTGTGAAGCCCCTGCTAAACATCCTGAAACATGAAGCCACGTGTGAAGTTCATGCTAAACATCCTGAAATATGAAGCCACGTGTGAAGTCCATGCTAAACATCCTGAAATATGAAGAAACCTGTGAAGCCCCTGCCAAACATCCTGAAACATGAAGACACGTGTGAAGTCCATGCTAAACATCCTGAAATATGAAGAAACCTGTGAAGCCCCTGCCAAACATCCTGAAATATGAAGCCACGTGTGAAGTCCATGCTAAACATCCTGAAATATGAAGAAAGGTGTGAAGTCCATGCTAAACATCCTGAAACATGAAGACACGTGTGAAGTCCATGCTAAACATCCTGAAATATTAAGAAACCTGTGAAGCCCCTGCTAAACATCCTGAAACATGAAGCCACGTGTGAAGTCCATGCTAAACATCCTGAAATATGAAGAAAGGTGTGAAGCCCCTGCTAAACATCCTGAAATATGAAGCCACGTGTGAAGTCCATGCCAAACATCCTGAAATATGAAGAAACCTGTGAAGCCCCTGCCAAATATCCTGAAACTTGAAGACACGTGTGAACTCCATGCCAAACATCCCTAAACGTGAAACCCGCGTGTGAAGCCCCTGCCAAACATCCCTAAACGTGAAACCACGTGTGAAGCCACTGCCAAACATCCCTAAACGTGAAACCACGTGTGAAGCCCCTGCCAAACATCCTGAAATATGAAGCCACGTGTGAAGTCCATGCTAAACATCCTGAAATATGAAGAAAGGTGTGAAGTCCATGCTAAACATCCTGAAACATGAAGACACGTGTGAAGTCCATGCTAAACATCCTGAAATATTAAGAAACCTGTGAAGCCCCTGCTAAACATCCTGAAACATGAAGCCACGTGTGAAGTCCATGCTAAACATCCTGAAATATGAAGAAAGGTGTGAAGCCCCTGCTAAACATCCTGAAATATGAAGCCACGTGTGAAGTCCATGCCAAACATCCTGAAATATGAAGAAACCTGTGAAGCCCCTGCCAAATATCCTGAAACTTGAAGACACGTGTGAACTCCATGCCAAACATCCCTAAACGTGAAACCCGCGTGTGAAGCCCCTGCCAAACATCCCTAAACGTGAAACCACGTGTGAAGCCACTGCCAAACATCCCTAAACGTGAAACCACGTGTGAAGTCCCTGCCAAACATCCCTAAACGTGAAATCACGCGTGTGAAGCCCCTGCCAAATATCCTGAAACTTGAGACACGTGTGAAGTCCCTGCCAAACAACCCTAAACGTGAAACCACGTGTGAAGCCACTGCCAAACATCCCTAAACATGAAACCACGTGTGAAGCCCCTGCCAAACATCCCTAAACGTGAAACCACGTGTGAAGCCCCTGCCAAACATCCCTAAACGTGAAACCACGTGTGAAGTCACTGCCAAACATCCCTAAACGTGAAACCACGTGTGAAGCCTCTGCCAAACATCCCTAAACGTGAAACCACGTGTGAAGCCCCTGCCAAACATCCCTAAACGTGAAACCCGCGTGTGAAGCCCCTGCCAAATATCCTGAAACATGAAGACACGTGTGAAGACCATGCCAAACATGTCGCATTTATATATGTCAATATCTAGATGCATATAGTACCACCAGTCTTTTCCACATCCACTGTCACTGATACCGTTGACAGAAGTCATACGTTGTGGTAAGTGCCTGTGTGCATTAGGACGTAATATAATCTTTCTCTACATTCTAAAATGTGTAAGTGGACTGTGAAGAAATATGCTGTGATGTAAAGTAAAATGTTATGTCTACGTTCAGATGATGGAGGAGAGTTTGTCGTGGTTGTTTGACATTCATTGTCGGACCTGAACCATTTATCTGGTCCTGGACCTGGACATGGACCCGAACCACATCATATATTTCTCAATTTTTACACAGGAAGAAATAGGCTTGATACTTCACAACATGGAACAAATGCCATGCGTAGGGTGGACTTTGAGTATTTACCTGTGTCAGTCACCCTATCATGAGTTCTTGTAATAGTGACCTGGTTTGTGCTACCCCCACCCCCCACCAACACACACACACACACAAACATCCATTTGTCCCCCCTGTACACCCACCTCCTACCATCCACCCCCCACCCTCCACATCTCCACATCCATCCCCCACCCCCTCCACCCTCTTGCATAGTCCCTACGCATTGATGCCTGAACATCCCGTATAGACAGCCGTCGTATATTCCTTGGGTCGTACAGTGTAATATCCCGCCGACAAATCAGTTTCGATAGGTACTGCTTCAAGAGACAATTCCTCATCAGAAATATTCTCGCACGGTCTCCCAAATAATGAACCAATGATGAGGACATTCATTTGGGAATATCACAGGAGACCAAATAAACAGTAGCCAAATAATTATATCGTGTTACTAAAAATACAGGTAATTTGGTTGTAGATGAGGTGACGAGGTGACATGGGGTTTAACGTCGCATTCAATATTATTGCACTTATATAGCGACGTGCATGCACACGTGTGTGTGTGTGTGTTAGTGCGTGTGTGTGTAAGTGTTAGTGTTAGTGTTAGTGTGTGTGTGTGTGTGAGAGAGAGAGAGAGAGAGAGAGGGGGGGGGGGGGGGGGGGGGGTTAGTGCTTGCCCACTGAGATACCTTGCCAGATTTTAACATGAATACCCAACTCAGACACAGTACATAGACTCTTAGACGACCAGGGTCCACTTGCACAAAGCGATCTTAGCGCTAAGACTATTGTAGGCCTATGTTAAAGTATGGGAGTTACGATCATCTTAGCGCTAAGATCGCTTTGTGCAAGTGGGCCCAGTCCTTGTTTTAGCCCCTCAATGCCGTGCGCCAGGCATGGTAACGACACATACCGTCTTTTGGTATGGCGTGACCGGGGATCAAGTCACTGACCTTCCGCTCTCCGATCAGACGCTCTGTCCACTAAGCCACGTTGATGGTCGGTTGTCTATGAACCAGCCCCCCAAATTCCATCTAATTACATGATTGTTGTGAATACATCAAGCACGTACATGAATCATATTAAGCACAGGAAAAGGTAACAGTCATATTCAAAAGGAAAGTATAAACATAGTTGACGCATGACAAAACAGCACTAAATAGAACTCATCTTGCACGACACTAGACTGCACATTCTTCGAAATCCCTCTGTGTTGGGACCCGTGAAGATTCCGGGGTAGAATAGGTCTACAGCAACCCATGCTTGCCGTAAAAGGTGACTATGCGTGTCGTAAGAGGCGACTAACGGGATCGGGTTGTCAGGCTCGCTGACTTGGTTGATGCATGTCATCGTATCCCAATTGCGTGGATCGATGCTCGTGATGTCAATCACTGGATTGTCTGGTCCAGACTCGATTATTTACAGACCGCCGTCATATAGCTGGAATATTGCTGAGTGCGGCGTTAAACAACAAACCAACCAACCTCTGTGTGGGGGATGTTAAATTCCAACCATTTATTTAAATTTAGACTGTTCATAAAACGCGAGTTTACTTGCAGTAACAAAACCTAAATATTCTTTCATGCAAAGACTACATGTGAACCAATTCCTCATCCTGTGCAATAATCGCATTACATACCACACCTAACCTTTCAAGAACTCTTGCTGGCTGAATATATAGAACAATTACTAACAGTACAAAACTCACACCCCATGATTCTCTACTAGGTGAATATCCAAAATACAGTAAACTACGTTTATAACGAACACGCTTATAACGAACTGACTGATAAAACGAACATTTGCTGTATATATGCTGTATAGATGTTTATAACGAATAACGGTTATAATGAACTAAAGTAGGTAGTCACTTTGAGTTCGTTGTGACTGTAGCACTGAGAGTGCGAGAGGCGGACAGCTAGTTCTATGGCGGGTATAGATTTCGTTGCAAAAGCGTACATAATGAAACAAGGTATTGGTGATGTGCTGTCGTCCAATGTACTGCACGCCTTTCAACCCGTGAAGAAGACCGACTGGAGACGATTGCCTAAGCCCTGCAGACCTAAGAAACACTCATTAACTTTAATTTATAAATACGGTAATGAAGTTGACGAGCGGTATTCCTCTGTTCTCGTGTTATTTATGGTACCGGGAGAGCCAAATCCCGTGTCAACGAACCGTGTGTGATCCCTTACTGGTTTCGGGAAAGCCAAAAGGATTTTCCCTCCTAAATATCAAATGTGGCACTCCAGGCCGACACCAACAAGGCCAGCATCCCACGATGCTATACCAGGTGAATATACTAATTAGTATACTCAGTAATCACCAGGCCCAGCGTCCCAGGCCGGTGTACTAGTACTGGATGATTATACAGAACGCTTGCAAACTTTGTGAAAGACGTACTCGATCTCCCCAGAAACAATGAATTATGAATAGCATCTATATATAAACTCGGCACCTTGTATATACCACTATATCATGTTTACTGCATCAACGACAGAATCAATGGCTAGAGATGACAATCTCAGCAGCTTAACGCTCGAGCTAACTACCATTACACACTTGTAAAGAAGACATGAATATTTAAACCTGTTTCGGCACACTAAATCCCCCGCAAAGCTACCCTTTTGTTCCATGCTGCCCTAACGATAGCGCCTTCGAGGAAGATTCTTCAGGTGACATCAGCAAGACGCGTTGATGAAGACGCGGAATAAATTCTTCATGAGCATCACTTTGGCAGCCGCACTGTCGCAGACCGATATGGCGTTTGCGTCAGCAATACACTTAACTGGGGAATTCTTTCTTCAGAAAGAGCCGCTGTTTGACGTGCTTGGTTTTGATCAAAGGCTGAAGAACGGCAATTACGTTAAGATCAACTGTAAGAAATGACATGGTTTCCCAAAGCTCGGAGTCAACTTGTTGGCCATAACACATGCTCATGATATAGTCGGAACGGTAGTCTGACTCTGCTTCGGGAAGATTTGTCGTATGACTATTAAGACGGTCTTGTCGCTTTTATTTTATTGACCTGTCGTATCTGCCATTAGTGTAGAGGATTCGCCAGGTTGCTAGGTGCCACGTGCATTTGTCTTGGTTGAGGTGTTGAATTAGGATGATTCTAAGTGCGTGGTATCATTTTACGCTGCTATTTAGCAATATCCCCGAAATATCGCAAGAAAGTTGATTAACACGGCGTACCCACTGTGAGAACCAACATCAAACCGATCTATTAAATCGAATCAGATATCTGTTATAAACAGCCAGGCAAAGAAAGAATACACCTATAATATGATTTGACCAAACAATTACAAAGCTATCGAAACGATGCAAGGGTGAACACAGTCGCCGAATCATTGCAGACGTAAGCTTAATAACACAACTTTGATACCCGAATGAAATACATCACCATCGAATAACTTCTTGTTCGTTTACTTTAGCCACCATCAAACATGGGTGTACACTTTCTTTTTAATTTGGATATCTGTTAAAGTACTGTTTTAAGTAAAGGGGTGTTGCTTTAAGTTCCGTGTATTTGAAACGTCGAGTCGAGTACCGATGTTACAGCCACTGGTTTCAATACTGAAAACAGTGTAATTTGATTGAACGTTTATTTTCAGCATCGTGTGGTTCGATTCGGACAAAGTTATAATGGCGAATGGTCCCAGAGTATTTAATATCGAGATAGAACGATACACTGCCCTGAATAATCGAGGATATGAACCCTCTAGATGTAGCTTCATCATGACGCTAAACATATTGTTATTTTACAAAAAAACAGAATCGGTAAACAAATACACCACAAGGAATAAAAACAACAAAATCATTTCTTTATTCCTAATAAATCACTGCTCAAAGCAGAGTTCATTCTACGATTCCGACTATATTAGAAGCATGTGCTTATGACTCACTATCAAATAGTGGTGATACCAGGTGTTCGCGAAAATGTGAGCGTATCCTGCCCCATCGGTGGCGCCCGTCATAAATACATGCAAAGGCAAGTCAACTGTTCACCGTAAAAATGGCACAAGTCGAAATAGGGAATTGCATCGGACATTATTTGGGTATCGAATCAGAGATCCCTGACACCCAGTCTACGTGGAAATGGCACATTCGTGATGACAGCTCAGGTTTAATACGAGAGCAATGTGTGAAATACTTTTGCTTACAGTCGTAGCCAGGCGGGGTTGGTTACGGAAGCCTCTTAGGGCCATTTGGGTTTTTTTCTTGAAATTTCAAGATACTTAGTTGAAATTTCAAGATGCTGTGTTGAAATTTCAAGGTACTAAGTTAACTTTTCAAGATACATACTAAGTTGAAATGTCAAGATAATGATCTTGAAATTTCAAGATACTAAGTTTAATTTCAATATGCTAAGTTGAAATTAATACTTAGTTGAATTTACAAGATGCTTTTTTGAAATTTCAGGATGCTGTATTGAAATTTCAAGATACTAAGTTGAAATTTCAAGATATATACAAAGTTGAAATTTTAAGATTTTAACATGAAATTTCCGCGGATGTATCTTGAAATTTCAATTTAGTATCTTGAAATTTTAACAAAGTATCTTGAAATTTCAAGACAAAAACAAATGCCCCTAAAAGGCTTCCGTAATAGCTAGATACTATTTTACTAGAATACTTTAGATGATAATATCAAGGTTTGTGTACACTATCATCTACGAGGGAAAATACGGTACTTAAGTTTCCAAAATGTTTGAAAGTCATCATAATGTGAAAAAAGATTCTGCCACTTGCAGGACTAGGCCTTATAACGACAAACGTTACAGTACATACCAGACATGAGAACTCAGACACTTAACATTTAGCTTCTGACCATCGTGGCAGGATATTCCCGTTTCGAACATTCATATTTGACAGCTGAATAATAAAATATTATAGCTAGCTAGGAGTGAGTGAGCTGCGTTAAGGTTGTTTTCAACAGTATTCCATCACGGTTTGTCGGTTTGTAGGTGATGCAGGCCTTAGGCGTTTCATTCACTTGATGAAGGAGCCAGAAGTGAGTGAGTGAGTTGGGTTTTACGCCGCTTTTAACAGTATTCCAGTTATATCACGGCGTGTCAGCTTAATGTGGGTGGAAAGCCCGAGGTGGTGCAGGTCTCAGACGTTTACCACTTCGGTGAAACCCACGAGCACGGGTATGGTGCTGACAAACCTAGAAACATAATCGGGGCGAACCCACAATCATAGGTTTCTGGCGTGCCCAAGGGACGCAACTCTGCACAGCGAATCGCGGAGCTTGAGACGACTAGGCCACCCGTGCCCTCAAGATGTCGCTCTGAAACGTCGTACAAAGAATAAAAGAAGTTGCTCTCCATAAAAAAGTGCCATGTGTTCACGTTTACCACTTCGGTGAAAAGCTCACTAGAAAATAAATTTTAAATAATCAGTCGGGCAAACTTGATTTTATTTTCACTAGCCAGAGAGAAAATATGGTAGCCACGGGCTACGGACAAGCACATATTTTGCTCTCTGGCATATAAACCACAGGTACAATGTACACTGTTTAATAATCATACATGGAAGACTTCCTCCTGGTCAGGGGGTACGGGTGGCCCAGTCGTCTAAGGCGCCACGATGTGCTGTGCAGAGTTGCGTCCCTTGGGCACGCCAGAAACCTATGATTGTGGCTTCGAATCCCTGTTCGCCCCGATTATGTTTCTAGGTTTGTCAGCACCATACCCGTGCTCGTAGGTTTCACCAAATAGTAAACGTCTGAGACTTTCATCACTTCGGGCTTTCCTCCCACATTAAACTGACACGCGATAAAACTAGAATACTGTTAAAAGCGGCGTTAAACCCAACTCACTCACTCACTCCTACTGGTCATGCATTCCATCAATCGGAACAAAGTACCGATAATACCCGAACTACCTCCTATTTTAATTACATACTGTTAATCCATTACCCTCATACATCGATGTCGTGCGCCCGGGATCTGGCCACAGAGCAGACCACATTCACAAAAGCAGCCATTGGGGATATAATGTATTCACATCATGCCATCTTTCTTTCCATATAGAACGCATGCAACATTGGAATAACTGTTTGCCTTGGGCTATACACTGCTAGCCTCGAGTGTTTATGTATTAATTTAGCTGAGGGTATTGTTCGGGGACATGGCGTTATATTTCCATTATGGTGTCGTGCATGAGTACATTTGCGTCGTTTGAAATCGGATGCAGAAATGAGGAAGATTAAACATGATCAGAGAGCATGACATTATAACCCAGGTCAGTTTGCATTCATATTGCATTCTCAGCTCCTTGGGGAGTATAGAACCCAAGTTGCTACTGCCCTATAGGTTTAAATTACGATTTCATCCGACCAGCTATCACTATTTGAGGAACTGTGGCATAAGTCAAACACAGACACCTGTCTGGTATACGTACAGACACAGCATGTCGGTCAGTGTAAGGCCGGATCGGGCCTTTGAAACACACTGTCAAGCATAATCTACAAACTCGGTCACCCATCCTCCTACCCTCCGCCGCCAGCTTGACTTCACTTTATTCGAGATTCTTCATCCACTTGAATCTAACGGCGTTAATGCTCATCTCCTAACTCTGTGAAATACCCTTGCCTGTAAATTATGTATGCACATTGAAATAACCTAGTAGACTGAATTTATTCCGTTTCACCTATTTGTGTAAGGTGATAGCTAACCAAACGCTATCTCCCCTCATATTATGTCTGGTACCGACACTACAAACCTCCAACCTAAATGAAATATTAACTGTCTTGCACAAATCTATCATTTGCGTTTTTCAAAGCCGAATTATCATCGGTCAATGACATATGACGTCATGCAACGCCCTTCAGGTATCCTTATGTGACTGAAGCCATCACGCGGCGCCCTTAATGGGCACAGGTGAAGCGGCGGTCACGTGGACCGGGCATATAGACTCACGGCCGATCGGTCAGATCACTGACGTCACGGAACGGTGCGAGCTAGCGAGTTGACGCTTTGACTTCAGGACAGCGCTGGTAGCACAGAAGTCGAGGTAATACAACGAGGAGAAATATGAAGACAAAGAACGGATAACGATAAATAAACAGGCTGAAGATTCCGATCGCGTGTTGAAAAAAAAGTAATTAATCGTAGAGCTCAAGATTCTATGACGCAGATATTTCAATTTAATCCAGTTGCATCAAATGTCAATGCACATGAATTCTATGAGTTTCGTATACATTGTATGGAAATATATGCGAATAAATTTTAACCCGAGAAATATCTATATTGTACACCACGTCTTCTGCCAGGGGCCAGGTGCTTGAGTGCCCGTATCAACGTTACAGACGACGTCTCAAGGGGAATGCAGTCGGACGCCGGTGTGAAACGTGACGTTAAGCAAACCACACATGATATTTTACACTGATGTTTTGCTCCGCGGGGATAAAACTAACCAAATACACAGAGTCTTTATAGAAGGTTAAAATCTGTCTGGCGCAATCGTGATTAATATGTTGCAGTGTCTCTTGTAATGTGGCCGTAGACACTCCGTCACGATAAAGCAACACGCAGGAATAAACTGAATCACCTGATCGAAATGACATCCCAGCTTCGTTCTATTTAAGAAAACTGAGTGGAAAAGCATTTCCAGTTTGATATGCCACATTTAAACCACCCGGTACAAATCTTTCCACTGACAGACGTTGTGGTCTAACATCGCTTGAGGAAATATTCCAGTAATTTATAAACACGCATTATTACTTCTACCAGTTGTCGTAGCCTGTCATTCGGCTTGTCCCGGAATGACACGAGTTGGTCACGAGTGAACACGGCAGAGATACTCAGACAGGATTTCAACTAAAAGTAGATTATTTCGGGAGGACGATTTAACACCCATACCTATTACCCCCTCTCCACTCACGAAGCAATTGAAATAATCAGTTCATTTAGAAACAAATCTATCATCAAACCACTTGTATTCAGATACTATAATACAGTTTTTAATGAACAATCGATCTACGTTTTTGCAAGGGTCGTGAGTGAGCGATTGAGAATGCTTTTACGCTGCTTTTAGCAATATTCTAGCAATATCACGGCGCGGGACACCAGAAATGGGCTTCAGCTATTGTACCCATGTGGGGGATCGAACCCGGGTCTTCGGTGTGGCGGGCGAACGCTTTAACCACTAGGCTACCCGCCCGCCCCTCAAGCGACATTTAGGCCTTACAATTACATCAAATAGTTCTGTTGGCAACAACTATTTGAGTCATGTTAAAATATTCTTTCTTCGCAAAGGTATGAGTGTTTAAGAATACCAGAGCGCACACACGTTCATTTTGTCTCAGTGCTTTACTCGGTGTAGTAGTATTTAGTTTTGTGATGACTGTCTGCGCCTACAGAATGCAGTGGAATCTGCATCTTTGCACAATGCTGATTTACACTGTAAGCTTAATAAGCAAGGAAATCATGTTTCGGTGCATACTAATATATCATCTTGTGATTTTAGATTTGCTACATTTGCGTTGCTACTTCATAAATAAATAAATACATAAATAGATAAATAAATGAATGAATGAATGAATGAATGAATGAATGAATATTATTAAAATCAGTTACATCAGTGCACCTCAAATTCGTGCTTTTAATAATTATGCTTCATTTGCGTTGCTACATGATGCAAAACTAAGGACAATAATCATGATAATAATTACATTTATTATTATAGAGTTTCGGGATTTAATCATGTTTCAGCCATTGTAATCTGTCAAGCCCTCTCTGAGTTATGATTCCATTACAACGTGATTTAGAAAAGAAGCCGGGGCGAGAGGCTGTTACACAACGAACTCAGTCGATAAGTGTCGAGTTTCCCATCATCAAAACACGCGTTCAACCAGTGCAGATAAATGATTATATAGATGTTGCCGACATATCGATCGTAATTAGCAGTATGATGGAGTAGAGTTGATAAGTAACGCGATAAGCTGTCGCTGTGACTCATATTCAGCAACTAACTAACCCCATGCTGAGATTTTCTATAATCCATCAGTCGTAATATCGACCCATCGACCACTGCATGAATAGCAGCGACAATTATCCAAGGTGAGTTTGCTGTCATGTATCATCAGGGTCGAACTTAATGATGAGATCTTTGTGTAATGAAAGGGGATCTATGCCTCATTGTTTGAAATATTTTTATTCGAGTTTGTATTCATTTTGGGGATAGGGGGCACGGGTGGCCCAGTCGGCTAAAGCGCCACGATTCGCTGTGCAGAGTTGCGTCCCTTGGGCACGCCAGAAACCTATGATTGTGGGTTCGAATCCCGGTTCGCCCCGATTATGTTTCTAGGTTTGTCAGCACCATACCCGTGCTCGTGGGTTTCACCTGCATCACTTCGGGCTTTCCTCCCACATTAAGCTGACACGCCGCGATATAACTGGAATATTGTTAAAAGCGGCGTTAAACCCAACTCACTCACTCACTCAATTTGGGGATAAACATCACGAAGATATCAGAATGAGTTAATTTTTTGTAGTTGCATCAACACAGTATTTGTTCCTAGAAGTGGCCGCGTGATTTATAAAAAAAAACGTTGAAAAGGTGGTACATGTACGTGTTACCAGTCAGGAGCCTGGTATTAAGGGGCTGAAACAAGGACTGGTTGGCTCGGAGTCAGCATACTCTGTCTGAGTGGGGTATCAATGTTACACTACGGCATGGTATCTCACTGCGCTAGCACAATAAAACTTGGCTTTGACAAGAACAAGGAATGTACTCCCTTACTTTAAAAACATCCTGACTTTTACACTATGACAAGACATTCTCATGTGGAAAATATTTGCGAAATTAACCGGACCTGTTTCCTTTCTGACCTGTTTTCTGCATTTGCGAGTGGAATGTGCTCTCTGACGCGCCTGCGAAAAGAAAACCATCGCGAGCTGATTTTCGCAATGCATGGTACAGGGCTGTTTACAATTTCGTGGGCTCCTAAACGAGTATTTTCTTTTTTTTTCACGTTTTTTTCTCGTGATTACTTCAACATGAGTGAGTGAGTATGGTTTTACGCCGCCTGTGTCATGTTACTTTTCTGGATTCTGCAGTAGTCTGTCGTGAACACATCCCAGGAGTATTAAGTTTGTTGATAAAATACTACTTTGAAGCTTTCAAATTTTTTTAATGGAATTGATACATACGGGAGATCGATAAGGATGTTTGTCTGATTGTCAAACCCAGTTTCAGTGAGTGAGTGAGTGAGTGAGTGAGTGAGTATGATATTACGCCGCTTTTAGCAATATTCCTGCAATATTACGGCGGGGGACACCAGAAATGGGCTTCACACTTTGTACTTATGTCGGGAATCGAACCCGAATCTTCGAGTGAACGCTTTAACCACTAGGCTACCTGACCGCCCCTACTTCATCAAACTTTGCACCTATGTCGGGAATCGAACCCGGATCTTCGGAGTGAACGCTTTAACCACTAGGCTACCCGACCGCCCCTACTTCATCATTAACGTCGTAACATGTTACAGGATGAAACACAACATTATACATATTATTGCCTAAGCTTCTAAGAATTATACAAATACTTTACATCATGTGCCGCCGTAGACTAGGTTCACTGTTACAAGTCCTCAAATCATACGGTGCGGCTCCAAGACCCGCTGGTGACACACGTTCTCTGACAAAATCACTTCACTTGAATGTCTAAATAAAAAAGAAATAGTTCCGGCTATGCAAAATGTAAATAATTTATTTGCTTGTTCGTTTGTTGCTCAACGCCACACTGAGCAAAATTCAATACCGAGTCTGGACCAGACAATCCAGTAATTCATATCATGAGCATCGATCAGCGCAATTGGGATACGATGACATGCATCAACCAAGTCAGCGAGCCTGACCACCCGATCTCATTAGTCACCTCTTACGCAACAGGGGCTGCTGAAAACATATTCTAATCTGGATCTTCGCGGCTAAAATGTAAATTAAATGAAATAGGTGCTTCAAGATATGAATAATTGAGTCTATGAGTCCATCCCTGAAAAATAACAATCGCGCGTTTAAACAAAAGAATGAGGTCATAAATGTGTTTTAGTTGGTAAATCAACCACAAACAAAACCACAGAACGAGTTCAAACCGTTGTTATCTGCTACCAGTCACTTTGAATGACTGATCAGAATGCTAAAGACGAAAAAGCTTTCAAAGCCTCTGAAAGTCGTATTTATACATTAGCTATATCAGGACGCAAACGTTACGTCAAGAAGCCACACTACCTCAGACACGGTGCCGAGAAGAAGGAATCCTTATATCTACCGGATCAATTGGATTATCTGCCTTGTTTTCAATTGGCTACAGCTCGGGCAGATATCGTACTTTTTCGCTCTTCAGGCATATGTTTTCGTGACCGAACCTTGATTAAAACTCTATTGGTTCTAATTCTATCAGGTTATGCACTGAGGGTCTTGGCTTCCCATTGTTCGGTATAAACAACCCTAAGAATTAGGCACTTCTTGTGCAATGAGTTATTGATGTTGCGTTACGAATATTAATTACAGTGTACGATTTTTATTGAAACATTTACTTAAGCTGAGAAAAAGAACAACGCTTAACGCCGCATCAACAATCTTGAAGTGAGTAGACCATAGTCTGACTGGGAATATATACTGATAAAAAGATAGATAGATGTTTGAATCATTGTCTCTCTTCACAACATAAAACGTCAACGCCAGAGAGTAACCTGTCTCGATTATCGGCAGAAACAGATTCCTTTGGGCATAAAAGCCCAAATAGCTGTGAAAGTTACATGAATTGATCACTGAAAATCAGTGATGCCACCAGGTCTTCTCGAGTAGGGTGAACAAAAAATTGCAAGTCCTGCTACTCAAACTATCTTTAAGTGATGTTAATAATTACACTTATAAGTATAGTCAGGATTGTAATCTTTGTTTCAATAGTTAAAAAGCATCCGGTATTTTGGTCATTTTCACTTGCCAAATTTGTCGCGGACAAGAACGGTTAAGACAAAGGTATTCAACCCCAGATAATATGTATATTTTAAGGCTATTATTATGAAAGAATATACAGGCACAACTGCGAAATTTTTAAAAGGCTTTCTATATTGTTGTTGATTTTTTAAAGCATTTGATTCCTGAATTATATCAAGAAACAAACTTGGTATATATGTCATTATCATGGAATTATGACATGGGCAAATTATTAAAAGTTTCAGCATTTCGGTACGGCGTGTGGTATGCATTGTTGCTCATACTATCAAACACTGGTTGGTCTGGTCCAGACTCGACCAAGTGGGCGTCATATAGCTGGAATATGTCCGACTGTGCGCAAAACAGCGCTACATCACCTAAGAATCGGTCGTCAAGCCATTTTTATCGAAATTGCAATCAAATCCAAATCGAAAACTGAAAACATTCTAAACGACTTTTCCGCGACACAATTCTGACAGTGTAAGGCGTCGTAATAATACAAGAAAATAGTAAATTGAAACTTTAAATTGCCTTCTCAAAAGGACATCCTTCTTTTTTAGTTTAATCATAGCCTAACCTTTACAACAGAGCGAGGACAACAATGCTGAAATGGACACAATTTACAGAGGCGAGAAGACAGAGGCAGGGGCTTGTGCAGCTCGACCTTGTGATGAGCTTTGACTTTGAGGAATTCTGTTCTCAGCTGTAAACTGTCAATTTACAGCCTGGGTCTACACGACGTAATACATGCAGTGTGTACAGTCGAGACGTTTAATTAGCATTAAGTGTCTTCTATCTAAATATACGTAATATTATATAGAACAGCGCCAAACTCCAAGCTCTCTGTTGTCCCCAAAATTGAAATACATTCTCTTTGTAGATTTCTATCGTGTTTTCTGCGCGAAATGTATTGCCACACATCCTTTGAATATTGTAACCTATAATTGTAGATATAGCTATTTAAATATGCCTACCGACAATGACCGAAAGTACTATTCCAAGAATATTAGTTCCGCGGCGATGCGGCCGTCAATTCGGCTGTTTCAATCACGAGGAGTTTATTGTGATTTGACAACCTCTGATTGACCAATCAGAATCGAGTAATTTCCAACCTCATGGTAGAATTAGCATTCAGTAACTTCTAAATGAATAAACAATCCAATTTGTCTTAGAAGTCAAACATTTAAGAATTGAGTTAAACGAAAACCAGGTGTGCATAGCGGGTTTATGTATGGAGTGCACAAAATTGAAGTCAGTTCTTATAAATATCAAAGTAAACACTAAAAAATTACAGACTGCTTATTTATACATTAACACAAAAACCGTTGACATATATACGAAATCAGCGACATCGTTAAGCTTAAAAATGCAACACTAGCCCCGCCCACTCTTTCATCAGCCCAATGAGTGACAGTAGTCTGTGCTGGTGGGCGTGGCCCCCTTTTTCGTTCATGATTGTTTAGCCAATCAAATGCATTGGACTTACGTGCAATTTATTTACTCAAAAATAAAGGCTGAAGATTATTAATTCAATATTCTTTGAAAGAAATTGAAGACGAATTTATTATATACTTCAGTGTGAAAGACTGAGTTTTCTGAAGTTGAGAAAAGTAATATTTTCATTGAAGTGAACTTAACACTTGATATTTCGCTGCAGTGAACATAACACTTTGACGGAATTATTGTCATACAAGAGTTACCTCCCCTCACATTGTCCCCCTTTATCGTAAGTATCCAACCCGTACACGACGTTGACGCTCGTTTAACGTTAGTCTAGTAACGTACATCAACAAGGCAAAATAATGACAGATGGTCATTTATGGAGTTAATATCGCTTCTTGCCGTTTGTTATTCGTGAAAATATCTCCTTTCCACTCGTCACGCGTTGAGAGAAAAATATTTCACTCGACACATGGAATATCCTCTATATATTTTTTGTTAGTTTGTTGGAAATATAATGAATTAAGGAAAATATATATGGAACGATAATCTTACATACATGTACATCCTGAATAAGATAAAAGAAATATGTCTATCTATCTACACACTAAAAGCTTTTACATAGCTGATACTATCAAAAGAACATAATGCTGAAGATAATGTATCGTCGAAATATGATAATTATACTATAATAGCATTTCAGTGTGGGGAAATCGTCAATATGAAACACGTAACTATGCTTTTTGTTTGTTGTTTAACGTCGCACTCAGCAGTATTCCAGCTATATGACGGCTTCCTGTAAATAATTGAGTCTAGACCAGACAACCCGGTGATTGAAGTAATGAGCTTCGATCAACGCAACATGGTTACGATGACTTGCAAATCACCCAACTTGAACCAAACTGGCCAGGACTGCCCAACGGTCTGCGCTCCCCAAATCCCAAAGTGACAGAGAAATAAATGTCACATTTGGATTATATCAATTAATGATAAGATACACATTGCACATATGAACGTCATCTGCGCATTGGGTTGCGAAAAACACTAGCCGTTTGTTGATTAGCGGTGTCCTCGTAATACTGGCCAACTCGGCTTCGTGACGGGAGTGTGGCCAAAGCCAGCAAATTGTCGTCTCACCCTACTCCCTGGGGGTATATGATTCATAGATACAATTACCGTCTGGACGAGACTACCGGGACTTCCCGTATTAAGGCCCAAGCGTAATTACACTCATGGGCCTAAACACGGAAATAATTCCCCATTTAGGCCACTGGACTTAAATTCGTATATTTATCTTGAAGTGACCTTCCTTAACTTAATAACTTACTCCTTTCCAAAGTTAATACGTTGCGATGCACTACACGGGGCAAATCCCAATGTGAATTCAATAGTAACTCCTGTTCAAAGTTGAAATTCATGTTTCATATTTTCTCTATTAAAACAACTTTAAAGTTTCTGATTTTTTACAGCAAAGGGTATCCTTGTTTTAGGTAAGAAAGCGTTAACTTCCGAAATTGAGCCCTGGGCTTAATTTCGAATTACATTTTTGAAATAAAAAACACACTTTTTTCCGGGGAGTCCAGGTAGGTGCCTGGTGCTGACACACAGACATGGTTTTTGCTTGTTTGGAATGGATGCTGTGTCATTGATGGCCTCACTCCTGGAGTTGTTCAGCGTCTGCGAAAGCGGAGCACCTATCAAGAGATGTTTTTGTTTTGTTTGCTTGTTTGTTTGTTTGTTTTTAACGCCGCACTCAGCAATATTCCAGCTATATGACGGCAGCCTGTAAAATAATCGAGTTTGGACCAGACAATCCAGTAATTCATGAGCATCGATCAACTCCATTGGAATACGATTACATGCATCAACCAAGTCAGCGAGCCTGACCACCCGATCCAGTTGGTCGCCTCTTTTGACAAGCATAGTCACCTCTTACAGCAAGAGATGTGATGGAATGAAAGGGGAAGTTGCAAGGGTCACGAACTTACACATAGTACGAGATAATAATGGCTTTGATGGAGTTAGTACTGACAAGACGTTAATACTGGGTCTCGTAAATTTATACTGGCTCTCAACTCTCAAACGTTTTTACTTATAAGTTAATACTGGATCTCAAGAATTAAATTAGTACTGACAATATGGTTTTACGCCGCTTTTAGCAATATTCCAGCAATATCACGGCGGCGGATACCACAAATGGGTTTCACACATTGTACCCATGTCAAGAATCGAACCCGCGTCTTCGGCGTGACGAGCGAACGCTAATTAACCACTCGGCCCTTTCCGTAACCTGCAAGAAGACTCGTCCACCTATCGATGAATGTAATGTGCAAAAATACGACTAATCAATCCGACTGCGGGTATGACTTCAAGTACATCGGTCAAAGAATCCCTCAGGATAATTTTTGACTTTACAAAGTTTACATATGTCTAACATCTAAAAATATCCCCAACAAACAGTTAAATGTGTTCAAACATGCTGTATAATACCGTTAGTCAGTCACGATGTGTTTAAATATCGTCTGGAATATATATATATATATGGAGAAAATATACGTGAATCATTACGCAACGAGTTGACAATTCTTTTCGCTATGCCAGTTTGCGCTGAAACGGAACCCAGTTGCAAAAAAATGGCCACGAGAGGGGGATGGGTCGGTATTCGGCTTTTCCCGGAATAACACGAGTTGGTCACGAATGGATTCAAGGGCTTCTATCTGTGACGTCACGACAATTTGAATGTACAGTCAACTGTCACCTGTCAGCCTGGTAGGATGGCCGACAGCGATCAACACCTCTCTGATGTTGACGTTTCTTCTTACAGGCAAATAAATACATTTTGACGAAACTCCGCCTTCGAATACTTGTCTGGGACAACTAGAAGCCTGACCCTGGGGCACCTGTAACAGCGTTTCCTATTTCCTCTGTCCTGTCAGCTTCTATTATCACCTTAATTCCCGCTCTGAATCTTTTCTGTATTCTTAAAATATCTCGGGACGCTATAACATGCGCTGTTCGTTAACACAGCTACATCCCCAAGGCCGTAGTTAACTTTTATTGACAGGGGGGCAAATAAGATTATTCACTTCTTATTCAAGTTAACTTTCACAAGAAAAAATGTTTTCTATAAAAAAAATCCGGGGGGGGGGGGGGGGGGGGGGGCTACGGCACTGATCCCACTCAATGTGCCTCATCCCAGATCAATGAACAGGGCCAAATCGTGATGTACATTTTTAACAAATCTTTTTTTTTAAATCCCCGACATAATATCCTTGTCCATGACATAATCCTCTTGAGGCGGATCGACGTATGATGGCATGTCCACATCAAATGTCGGAATATCACGACTTAGGTATGAAACCCACTTCATGGATTCTGAAACTCGATCCTATTTGTGGAAAACTCGAAGCATGGCGGTACTTAAGCAAAGGCTATTAGTCCTTTGTATGTGTTCAGATCAACAAGCAATCGCATTAGTTGTTTTAAGTGCGACACTGTGAAGGCATGTTTGTGCCATTTTCAGCCACCCCCACAAAAGTGCGCCGTGAATCCAAGAAGCAGATAATCAATGGCAGCTGGTCTGCGATTCGCCGAGGGCAGGTGGACAGAAGACTGATGAGATCATTCACTTCTACACTCTTCTCACGTACGGTTTGACCTTGAAGAAGATAAACTACCGGGGAAAAGATAGTATACACTTGAAAATTGGATTTGGCCAAAAAGTTACATACGTTATCAAAACGTTACTAGGTTGAAAACGGTCGCAGAAACGCTGCAAACTTAAGGTCCAAAACACAACGGGATACCCGCTATCAACATCAGACGATCAGGGTTGTAGTCATGAAATACAAACACTCGAATAACCAGACCCGCGAAGAAACGGGGTAGAGTGAGTCGGTGAGTGAAATTTAACGTCACATCGGCAGTCTTCAGCAACCCATGCTTGCTGTAAGAGGCGACTAACGGGATCGATGGTCATACTCGCTGACTTGGTTGATGCATGTCATCGTATCCCAATTGCGTGAATCGATGGTCATGATGTCAATCACTGGATTGTCTGGTCCCGACTCGATTATTAACAGACCGCCGTCATATAGCTGGAATATTGGTGGGTGTGGCGTTAAACAACAAACAAACAAACAATCGAATAACCATTTCTTGTTTGTTCCATTTTTATCTACCATCAAACATGGGTGTATACGTTCTTTGACCCGACAGTTTAGTTCTTAAAAGACTGAGTGAGTTGGGTGTAACGCCGCTTTTAACAGTATTCCAGTTATATCACGGCGTGTCAGCTTAATGTGGGAGGAAAGCCCGAAGTGATGTTCTTAAAACAATTATTGATAATCAAATGTAAAACGTAATGCCAGTTTGTAGACACAGTTTCAGATTACCGAGACGGCAGTCTGGACACACGAAGAAACATCGTTAACACGAATCTTCCGGGATTATCAAATCACATCGATTTATCCGTATTTCGAGACGATGGAGCTGCAAACACGAGGCCAGTATACAGAGAAGGATTCCTGAGGGACCACAGAGATCGTCTTAGACAATATATGATGGTGTTCTATTGACGAGATGTCATTGTATGGGTAATATCTGAAATTGATCACATTGTACTCCATACCCATCAGATCGATATGTGGATGATATCGATCGTAATCGGACAGTCCGGAACATAGAATTCCCTATAGATCAACTTTGAATCATTGTTCGTTTCTGTTAAAAATATATTATTGGTATACACAATTCTCTTTCTGCCTTTAATCCGTGTTCTATTGGTACCAGATAAAGCCTCGGTTATCCGGATCATATGGTTTGTATGTAGATGCTAATTGGCGGATAAATGAAGGTGTCATAAACTTGATCAAAACGCTTAAACCCGGAATGTGGAATTTTCGGGATATTTTTTAGATTAAATGTTTTATCCTAATATATATTGCCGTACTCGAACAATCCTGATAGTATTAATAGTTATTAATAACATATTTATATATATTGACATTTGTAAGCGCTTTGAGCACGCTTAGGGGTGAAGCTTAGCGCTATGTAAGATGTTATATTATTATGCGTTTATTATTAAACACACCGCATGACTCACCGTCAAATGAGAATAGGCACGTAGCGTGTCTTAGTGTGAAACACAACATAACTGTCAAGTGGTGGGCAGATGAGCGTGCAAATAGATTATCGTGTTGGTGATCGATTCCATACATTCACTGCAACACGTCACTTTTCAATAAGGGTTCATAGAAACTTGGACATGCGGAGGACATGTTTGATTTTCACTCGCCCACCCTCTGAATGATGGTTTTGTTTTGCCACCCACCTCTCCAGATGTGATTTCATGGTATAAGATCGAACCTCTCCTTCATCAATTTCGCGTGGGCCCCCGCTCTACCGTTCTTAGTCCACCAGGTGATACCTCGAGGCGGAGCGCGGTACGATATAATCAAATATTAATTAGGCCTTTGATCCCATGGCCATAGCAATTAAGGGCCGTCAATCTGATTCTATTCACACGTACACCGACGGCTACTGGATCTAACGCCGCTAAAACACGGCATCGTAACCTCACTGCATGTCGAACGGTTTACTGACGTAAGGCAGTGAGAGAGAGACAGAGAGACAGAGAGACAGATGATATCTATTTTTAACATAAACAATGGCTGTGGAAGAGAACCAATTTTGACGTATTATACGCCCACCAGGCGCCAACTGACCCGTTGCAAATACTGTGGTATACTGCAACAAGTTGGACTGTAATATTCGTCACGCAACAACACACACTCAATCATGATAAGAATACAAATCAGGTCCATCGTCTCGTAGACAACACCCTAATTCAGTACACACCATCACCACTGTCACGTACACAACACCCTAATCCAGTACACACCATCACCACTGTCACGTACACAACACTCTAATTCAGTACACACAACCACCACTGTCACGTACACAACACCCTAACCCAGTACACCCCGCCACCACTGTCAAGTACAAAACAGCCTAATCCAGTACACACAACCACCACTTTCACGTACACAACACCCTAATCAAGTACACACACCGACTGTCACAACACCCTAATCCAGTACACACCACCACCACCGTCACGTACACAACACCCTAATCCAGTACACACCATCACCACTGTCACGTACACAACACCCTAACCCAGTACACACAACCACCACTGTCACGTACACAACACCCTAACCCAGTACACACCGCCACCACTGTCAAGTACAAAACAGCCTAATCCAGTACACACAACCACCACTTTCACGTAAGCAACACCCTAATCCAGTACACACACACACCGTCACGTACACAACACCCCAATCCAGTACACTCCGCCACCACTGTCACAACACCCCAATCCAGTACACACCGCCACCACTGTCACGTACACAACACCCTAATCCAGTACACTCCGCCACAACTGTCACGTACACAGCACCCTAATCCAGTACAAACCACCACCACTGTCACGTACACAACACCCTTACCCAGTACAAACCACCACCACTGTCACGTACAAAACACCCTAATCCGGTACACACCGCCGCCACTGTCACGACACCCAAATCCAGTATACCCAAGCGTGATCATGATGAGCATCTAATGGTTTTTCGGAGTGTTAATGTATCTCAGTGCAGAAACGGGAACGCTGGAAATCTGATTGTATGAGATACATCACCGTCCATGGCAACGTGACCTTCACGCCTGTGGCCTGATCATCTACCGACGCCTGTATGTGACACTGATGGGGTGGCGTCGAACCTATATCAACATGTGTGGCCTCACGCGGGACTATAACACACACTTTGTAAACGCCGCTAAGTGCTTTTGGAATATCCTTGGTGAAAAAAGAACATTACCACGACTGGTGAAAGTGTAAAGTTAGGGAGACTTTGTAATAAAATGCAGAGGTGTACTTTCCACCGCGACACAAGATTAGCATCGTAACATTGTTTTGTTTCATATGAATTTGAAAGTATTCGCTTTGTTTCCGAAAGCTCATTCCAAAACTATGATTAAGCACTATTGCCTTTCAGCAAATGGGATTGGTTTTGCTAAAAGCTGGTGAGATTTATCTCCAGCATCAATTTCACACGGGACTAATTACTGGTTACTATAGCGCCGGAATAGCTTTAGTACCTTTTTCATCCATTTAACGAATAAATATCTCTAAACAAATAATCGTATTACAACAGAGAGTGTCAAAATGAATATTTAAGTGAATATTTAATTTTTATAATGAAGTAGAATGTGAAGAGGGCTTAGCGGGGGGAGAGCGGGCGAGATAGAGAGAGAGAGCACACTCAATCATCATAATAATAGAAACCAGGTCCATCGTCTCGTAGACAACATCCTAATCCAATACACACCGCCACTGTCACGTACACAACACCCTAATCCAGTACACACCACCACTGTCACGTACACAACGCCCTAATCCAGTACACACCACCACCACTGTCACGTACACAACGCCCTTATCCAGTACACACTACCCCTGTCACGTACACAACACCCTAATCCAGTACACACCACCACCACTGTCACGTACACAACACCCTAATCCAGTACACACAGAGAGAGTTGATATTTATTTTGAACCTAAACTATGGCAGTGCAAGTGAACCAATTCTGATGCATCATATTCCCCTCAAGGCGTCAACTTACCCGTCGCAGCGGACACATGACAATGTCAAATTCATTATCTAAAGGCCCCTCGTCACAAATGGAACAAGATTTAGTTTTGGAGTTGATTAACAGAGTGTGCAATCAACTGCCATCATCAAGAGTCGTGTGTCCGGTCAGACAATGAGGTGAACAGATCGAATATGTATTGTCAATTTGCTTCCAGTCATAAATGGGGATGTTCGTTTGACTGGCGGATCGTTAATGCTGCACCAAGACGTCATGAAGGTCCAGTGAGTGAGTGAGGGAGTTTGTACGTCGTTTGAACAGTGTTTCAGTCACGACGCGTCAGCTAGATGGGGGGGGGGGGGGGGGGGGGGGGGGAACCCGACGTGATAAAGGTCTGAGGCCGTTACCTACTTCGTGAAATCCACGAGCACGGGTATGGAGCTACCAAGCTTAGAATCATTGCAGAGCGAAGCGGGATTCGAACCTACATTTTACGGCGCGCTTCATTCGTTCGTTCGTTTGTTGTCTGACGCCGCACTCAGCAATATTTCCAGCTCTATGACGGCGGACCAGACAATCCAGTGATTGACTGACATCATGAGTATTGATCTACGCAATTGGGATACGATGACATGCATCAACCAAGTCAGCGAGCATGACCGTCCGATCCCGTTAGTCGCCTCTTATGACAAGAATAGTCACCTTTTACTTTACGTACATCGGCGCGTTGGATGACTGGGCTAGTCGTGCCTAATACGTTATCAAGAACAAGGCTTAAAGGCGTTTTGAGTGAGTGAGTGAGTGGGTTTAACGCCGCTTTTAAAACCATTCCAGTTATATCACGGCGTGTCAGCTTAATGTGGGAGGAAAGCCCAAAGTGATGCAGGTCTCGGACGTTTACCACTTCGGTGAAACCCACGAGCACGGGTATGGTGCTGACAAACCTAGAAACATAATCGGGATGAACCGGGATTCAAACCCACAATCATAGGTTTCTGGCGTACACAAGGGACGCAACTCTGCACAGCGAATTGCGGCGCCTCAGACGAATGGCGTTTTGTGTGATATGTCAGCCGCATATATACAATAAGCTACGGATACGGTGCTGACTGACCATGTATCTTAATGAGATCGATTCTGGTCTGGGGTTCGAACCTAGGACCTTTTAACCAATTGGTCAGTATGCGACATCGAAAAAGAGTTTCACATTTACTCTGCCAAAACTCACGTTTATGTTTTTTATGAGTATTTATCAACAAATAGTAAATTTTGCAGTACATATCCACGGGGACAGTGGGCTAGCCTAGTGGTTCGCTCGTCCTGCCAAAGGACCTTGGTTCCTGTCCACAAATGGGTAGAATGTGTAAAGTCGTGATATTGCTGGAATATTGAGAAAAGTGGCGTAAAACAACACTCACTCACATAATCACATGGATATGAGAACGCTAACTTTCAATTCGCATATAAATGTCAAGTATCTATAGGTGAAAAAAAATGTTTAAAAAGTATCTATGGGTAGATTAAGTACAACTGTTGTTTGATAGGTCAAAATCAATCCGTCAACGGCAGTTAATTGTTCATTTCACAAGGCCATTGATCTGTTCTTTGTACAGCAAATTTCCCAAATGACGTCACGCACGAAGACAAAATCGCTGACGAAGGGCAAAAGATATGATATTTTGATTTGAAGAGAAGGTCGTCTCTTGAAGGTCGTGACCGTATCTAACCAAGGTCATATTGCCTTAGCCGTGCCGGAATTGCAATTTAACTCCATGATACGCCCTTTTTTAACCTTTGTCGTCAGCACCATACCCATGCTCGCGGGTTTCACCGAAGTGGTAAGCGTCTAAAATCTGGGTCCTTTTGGTGGTCGGTGATTCAATCCCCAGCTGCATCCTACCAAACTACGTTAAAAGAGAGTTGCGTCCCTTGGGCAGGCCAGAAACCTATCATTTGTGGTTTCGAATCCAAGTTCGCCCCGATCATGTTCCTAAGTTTGTCAGCACTATGCCCGTGGATTTCATCAAACTTGTAAACGTCTAAGACCTGCATCACTTCGGGCTTTAAGCTGACACGCCGGTATATAACTGGAATATTGTTAACTGTTAAAAGCGGCCTTTAACCCAACTCACTTCACTTTATGTCAGTACTTGTAGGCCACGGGCCTTTTTGTACAGACGAAATACAATTAAGGTGCAAACAGTATAAAATATAATACATTTCTTTGCTTTTTAACAAAAGCAGTTTTAACATAATTGCACATAAAACAAGTACTTTGCTGTATTCACATTGATAATATGGTCTTGCGATGACAGTAGTGTATCAAACTTCAGAATATTTGGAAAGATGTAAAATTTAGATTTTATGTAACTTTGTCTAAGATGGCGATAAACTGGACAGATTAACAAAAAGTGATATTCATTTTCGATATTGTTTAAGTTACAAACTTTATCTTTTCTAAATTCATGAGGAATATTATAATGTCGTCCACGTTCAATTTCTAAATTGTGAGAACTGAGCCGAAAACGAGTCAAGGGGGTTCTGAATTTATTCACTGTAATACTACTCAAATAGTTCTCACATAAAATGGATGTTTAAACTGTGCATGATAAGCCATTTGGGAGCTTTCAGATAAATCACTATGCCAAACATGAAAAAAGTTGTCTTTTAACCGTTGACGTAACATATTTAAAAATACGGTTTTATTACCACATGTTTGAAAGAACCAGACATCACCAAATCATTATCTAAAAATAACAGTTTAAAACTTAAAACTAACCCAACTCGTTCCCTCAATGTTCTTACGAGTAATACAATCCTAAACACAATGTTACATCCAACCCAACTAGCCAAGCCAAAATGTATAGGAAAATGTCAAGTTAGGTTTACACATGAACCTGTGGTGTTAACGCTTGTTTGGACTTACATACACGTTGACTCTATCTCCATCTATATGGATGTAGCCTAAGATTCTTGTATAGGCAACTTCGTAGGTTTACCGTTATTCTCATGCAGCCTTCAGAACCAAAACGCAGCTACATACATGTTGAACCATATATTTTGAACTCGATTCCCAGGAGTAATAGAAGTGCCTTAGCCAAATTCAGAAGCGGAGTAGCCCCAATACGATACACAAATACACCGGTGGAGGAGAGAACGTGTTTTTACTGTAAGGATGAAGCTGAGGATGAAATCATTGTTTTACTACACTGTCCCCTGTATAATGATATACGTTTTACTCTCTTAAGTAAATGTGCGGATAAATGTTGTACTTTTAATGATTTTACAGATGTACAGAAAGTTAGTGTCATCTTAGCCCATCCGGATGTTGTTTTTTATTCCACCAAAACCTGCAAACTTTTAATACAGAAGCGGAAACAAGTTTTATACTGTAATCGGTAATGGTTTTATTTTGTGTATATTTTATGATATTTCAATGGTATATTTTCTATGTTCTTAGTTTTGTAGTGATAACCTTTTATGTGTATATAGTTTTATTTTTTGTGTATTTTTAGTTCTTATATAGTCTCTCGTAACCCTTAAAGGGTGGTTCACTTTTTATTGTATTTTGTATAGCATATTTTTACACTGTACTTGTGAGGTGAGACTTAAATAAATTATCTGTCTGTCTGTTACAATCAGATTACCTCACCACAATAGAGCTGTGAAAAGAGGGACAATTGTTGTCCAGTGAATCAATCCTCAATTTATCCCTAATTTATATCTTTATTTCCTCGGAGTAGAATTGCGGTTATTTTTGCTGATTCAATGTCCCCCGAACCGTGGAATGAGTGTGGCAAATTACGTCAATCAAATCCCTTCTTGAGAGAATCAAGCCGGCTCGCAAAATAATATCGCCAGGCCAAACTCGTCTGGCGCAATCACACAAGTCAGCTGGTACTTTAATCTCATGCTATCAATCATCCAACGGACATTGTCCAATGAAATTACTGAGCAAAACGGGACGGCGTATGACCTAATCAGATACACATGACGGGAAAAGAAGTACAACAGTCGTCCTTGCTGGCTTTGGGGTCGGTCGGAATCAGAAAAAAAATATGCGTATGCGAATAATTGAAATCTCAGCCTTTTTTGCGATTTGTGATTAAGAATAAAATGCCCCACGACTATTCTGACCCCAAGGCGCCTATTCTGACCTACATGTGTTAATTCTGACCCCAAAGCGTCTATTACCATCTTCCCGAGGCAAGGAAGTTAAATACTAGTAGGCTGGAATTTTTCTGGGCACGATTGCAGCGCCACCAGGGGATATTACGAGTTATGTCCCTTCTATGTCCCGCCTCTTGACCAATCAGATTCCACCTCTCATATCACTTGCATTTGTTTCAAACAAAATGGCGGCGCCCAGTCAAAACGATCTGATCGATACTCAAAATCTATATTGTAATTAAAAGGGTCTTACACCAAATCACGTGAGCACCTTCATTAGCAAAATGGAGAGATTTGGAAAATATCTGTTGACGCCAAGCTGACGGTACACATGCTTTGCAAATCCTGCAATCGACCGAAACCTGCACCGCAATTTACGAACCGGATGTCGATTTCGTAACGCGATTTTGATTGGACTATGCATAGACTCGTTAGTCCAGCCAAAATGTAACTTCATAATTGCAGCCTAGTTCGGCAATGATGGAAACTGGACTTTTAAGGACAGTTACCTCCCTTGCATCGGGAAGATGGTCTTTTCCAAGCTGAAGATGCCTTTCTGACCCTAATGGGTCTATTCTGAATTGGCTGATCGCAGATTTGAGTACAACGCACCTCCTCAAAACGTATTACGGTGCAGGGAGTTATACGATATGTACATGTGTATATTCTTGTAAATATATACTGGGAGTCACATTCATGCATTACCTATCTATACGTACGTACATACGTACATCTACCAACCTACCCTCCTACCTATGTACATGTTCCTACATATACTACCTAACTACCACCCGTAAAGATTCGGATTGGAATAAGTCTATGAACAGCAACCCATGCTTGTCCTAAGACATTTGCGTAGATCGATGCTCATGATGCCGATCACTGGATTATCTGGTCCAGACTCGACTTTTTACAGACCGCCGTCATATAGCTGGAATATGTGGCGTACCTACCAACCTACCCACCCACCAATCCTTGGCGTACGGGGATATATCTCATGACGAGCAAAACCTGTTTTGACCGGCTCTGGTTCTCAACCTCACTTTAAAAATATGAAAGTACACAATCTGAAACAATCACAATCTCCAAGAAAAGACGCTAGGAAGTTGTACGGCTTAGAGAAGAAATAGCACTGATCGGCTTTCTACTTTTAGGTGTCTCCTTAAAAAAAGGTATCACCGTAAAAGTGTTTCATTTTCCTTAGAACTGCTACAATCGGGTTTACTGATTATGTCCGATGTCGAAACCAGATGCTTTCATTTCCTGGTCGAATCCTACAAAACTCGAAGCAGGCTTCTTTAGCCGATAACTGTCATACACACCCGCCGAATGACGTCATACCACGTGACTTATTGACAGCTGAGGTGACTTGAATACATGTCATTTCCAAACCGTATCGACCGAAGTGCTGATACCGTTAGATTGTCAATACCGCCATCCTCAAAGCAGTAAGAAATCCAGGACTTCATCCAATCCAGAGTTCAGAGTGTGTATGTTGAAGGAGACATAACTCCCTGGTCTGAACGATTAGCATCGCTGTAGAAACGGCTTTTGGTGGCATTACATCCGCTTTTATTAAGGTTTTATTAGGGAAGATTAGTGTCTTTGGACCACAACAACAGCGCGTTATCTTCGCTAGTTGGGCTGATTGGCGGTTTAATGCCCAGTGTAGCTGCTGGTTACGACATGGTATTCATTTGAAGTAAAGGATGGTGTTCATAGCTTTCTGATAGATCGTTGTGTTCCTGGATTGTCGTGGGTTTTTTATCGGAGCCCTGATGTCTTAGGGTAGGATGTCTTAGGACATATTTACCCTTTTCGCGTTCGGGGTGATCGTTGTCCCAGTTAATTCGCTGTGCAAAGTTGCGTCCCTTGGGTATGCCAGAAACCTATGATTGTGGGTTCGAATCCTGGTTTGCCCCGATTATGTTTCTAGGTTTGTCAGCACCATACCCCTGCTCGTGGATTTCATCAAAGAGACCTGCATCATTTCGGGCTTTCCTTCCACATTATACTGACACGCCGTGAAATAACTGGAATATTGTTCAAAGCGGGGTAAAAACCAACTCACTAACTATCTCTGAACTTATGTTTTTTTCTGTAATCTATCTTACAGACAAACGTCGTGTCAAGAATGCATCTTGGCTCGCCACAGAGCTCAGGTGACTACAGAACTAGGCACCAGCATGTCAAAAACACCAGCGGCTTTTAACAAAAACACACTTGCAGCATCCTAGCAAACTCTTCAGAGCACTGATTGAAACATGCAACGATCCCCATGTCTTTGGAAAAAAACAATATGTGTGGTTTCATTGAATTTACGACTCCGCCACAATACTTTCGTGAGGGTTGAAGTACAGAGATGCAAGGCCAGCATCTAAATGGCCGAGCAGCTGGTCATTGGAGCCTGGCCTACAGAATCTTGAAGCAGATGCTTCACCAAACTACGGAAATCATTCATTTGAGAGTCAATTCCAGAGCATCGATATTGGTAATGGAATGAGAGTTGGTTGTAAGGCTGATTCCACGCTGGTTAACAGCAACGGATGCTATGTTTTTGGCAACGCGCATTCTCAGAACTCGGAGACTTATTTTATCATCGCATTAAGAATATACGTCATGGTCTGTAGGCTTTTTCAGTTTTCTATAGGAAACTGAAAATTACCTTTGTGTTGGGATTTTATCAACTGTATCAAACAGATACGCATCATACGATTTCAGTTAGCAATGTCAGATTGATCACTGTGTCTTCTTAAATTCTTTCTTCATTCCATAAAGTTTAATTCTTTTTATAATTTCTTTGAACAATCTCGCAGACACTGCATCCTGATATTAGCTCTCTGGTTTCTCGTTTTGGTTTCTGAAAATACGATGCTGCAAAAATTGAAGAATAAATATTTTTTGAATTTAAGTCATGTTTTGGTCCAGACATCTTCATAAAGTTTCAGCTCTCGGTTCTTATGGTTCCTGGGGCGATTGAGCAGTTTCTGGATTATCTTTCATCCGTTTCGGCAAATAAGAAGATCGACAGGTGGACAACGCACCTTGCCATAGACTTAATGGACCATTATGAGCTAATAACAATACGCTGACAATAAATATAACTTGCTAAGGCTGACAGAATGTATTACCCCGTGAGTGAGGTGATAAGTTGGTGAGGTTTTTTCGTGAGCGTGAATTTCAAGATAAAATCGCGAAAGGATTCACAACTCTTAACATCATTTTTAAACTGACACTTCTCAGCTTGACAATACTTGTCAGTTTTAAGATTGTCATCACTATTGATTTTTCAAAGATTTTCACCCAACAATCCTGTTTCCAAATCAGCTAATCTCAAATTCCATATTCATTTTACGTCAACACCACCAGCTGACTTCAATCTCGACAAAACCGTATTGGTGCAGGGTGATAACCATTGTTTTGGACAATTCCATTTAGGTGGCTTGGCCCTCTTCTCGTGCCGTCCTAGGTGTTGAATAATGCCGCTAATGCTGTTATCGTCGTCTTCTAATTATTTCATTCTGCATCCCTATAGCAACGCCTATTACCAAGTCTTTACCATCTTAAGGGCGTGACAAGGGCACAGGAAGGGTTGATTGAAAGTTCACTTATATCTTCATGGCAACGGCCTCTGACGTTTGCCAGGAAACTATCGCTAATATGTACTCTACGTGGAGTATTAGTGAATGGTTCCTGGTATCATCAGCTTGGACTAAATAAATGGTGAGGTGAGGTGAAATTAAGTTTAACGTCGCGTCCAAGATTATTGCACTTATATAGCGACGTGCATGTACGTGTATGTGTTTGTGTGGCTGCTTGTACTAGTCCGGACTGATGCCGATTTATAGTGCTAGCTCACTGAGATACCATGCCGCAGTTTAACATGAATACCCCACTCAGACACAGTATACTGACTCCGAGCCGACCAGTCCTTGTTTTAGCCCCTTAATGCCGAGCGCCAGACAGGGTAATAACAAGTACCATCTTTTAACGTCTTTTGGTATGACGCGGCCGGGGATCGAACCCCGGACCTTCCGATCTCCGGGCGGACGCTCTAAATAAAGGGAGCATACAACTTTGTGTCATACAGTCGAAAGCTGGGCATATCATTTAAATGACAAACACATGTATTTTCTATGTGTCGTCATGAGGAACATAGTACAATGCTTTTGTATGTTTGTTGTTTAACGCCGCACGCACGCATATTCCGGTCTGTAAATAATCGAGTCGGGACCAGACAATCCAGTGATTGACATCATGAGTATCGATCCACACAATTGGGATACGATGACATACATCAACCAAGTCAGCGAGCATGACCAACCGATCCCGTTATTCGCCTCTTACGACAAGCATAGTCGCCTTTTACGGCAAGCATGGGTTGCTGAAGACCTATTCTACCCGGATCTTCACGGGTTTCATAGTACAATGACATTTTGCTGAAGAAAAATTCGTCGCGGTGCACAAGTTTTACATTTCAGCTTTATTAATATTCACCTTCTTTCAAATATATTATTGAATCAAACTGCAATTCTGACGCGAATGTGGCTATTTTTGCTGTTAAATAAATTTTAAATTAAATTTTACGTGGATAGGAATAATAATAGTCAGGTAAGTATTTATGCTCAAATCTCGACATACTGAACATATTAATAACTCATGGTATTCATATAGTTGGTAATATTTGCAATAAGGCCACGTCGATGTTAGAATATCATTTTCGTTGGGATGCGTGTATAAATGTATCTTAAGGGTAAGTATACCACATCTGAACTTCGTTAAACATCTGCGTAAACATATTAAATGAATAGCGTCAGTGGAATCAAAAGAAAGTAATATTTTTAAAATCTATTCAAAACTTTAAATTTAGTAACAGATTTAGCGGAAAGTCTGTAAATTTGTCTTGAGTGGGAGCGACATGGGACACACCACAGAGAAAGCCTCACGGTAGGCAGTTCCAAGACACTATGACCTCTCGGGGACCCCGAGCTAGAATTTGTCCTCAAATAAGCTGGTCGTAAGAGGTGACCAAATTGATCGGGTGGTCAGGACTGTTTGTTTGTTTGTTTGTTTACTATCGCACTCAGCAATACACAAAGTTTATATGATGGCTGTCTGTAAATAATCGAGTCTGAACCAGACAATCCAGAGATCGACATCATGAGCATCGATCCACGCAATTGGAATGCGATTACATGCATCAACCAAGTCAGCGAGCCTGACCACCCGATCCCGTTGGCCGCCTCTTCGTCGTCCACTTCGAGTTTTATCGAAGAGATCAAATATATCATGAATGTATTCACTAATATTGAAACTGGGTTTTGGGGCGGTCGGGTAGCCTTGTGGTTAAAGCGTTCGCTCGTCACGCCGAAGACCAGGGTTCGATTCCCGACATGGGTACAATGTGTGAAGCCCATTTCTTGTGTCCCCCGCTGTGATATTGCTGGAATATTGCTTAAAGCGGCGTAATATCAAACTCACTCACTCACTCACTCACTCACTCACTGAAACTGGGTTTGACAATCAGACAAACATCCATATCGATCTCCCGTATGTATCAATTCCTTTATTTTTTTTTGAAAGCTTCAAAGTAGTATTTTATCAACATACTTAATACTCCTGGGATATGTTCACGACAGACTACTGCAGAATCCAGAAAAGTAATATGACCAGTTTATTTTTAGTTAAATTCATGACAATATATCGAGGTACAAGTAGTTTGCAATCGAGACAAGCCGCATGCCCATAAAATTGCCTCCGATACATCGACGTAATGAGAATGCAGTTTACAAAGGACCTGCTCACCAGCAACTAGCGATGTGGCCCTTACACTCGAGCACAGGTCATCCCGAAGTTTTAATGTCCTGCCTACTGATTCTCTCAAAATAGATGATCTTGTCAAGAACACTCATGTCCGCATTATTAGCGAAGGTCAAGGTCGCATTCAGAAATTGATGAGCTGCCAGGGCGGAAGGATGTTGTCCTTGTCGTAGGAAGTTTGACGATGGATGCATATTACCTAATCGTCTCTGATTGTGAGTGCAACTAATACTTCTAAATAAATGTTACATTCCTTTACACAAACAACCGGAACAGATAAAAAGGGACCTACGCAACGGTAACTTATGGGGATATGTTCATCAGATTCATATCTATATCAGATTTATTTAGGTATTTTCTTTAAATGTAAATAACAGCGATGATACTTTTTCCATATTCATAAGAATTCTCTGCTAAAGCAGAGTCGATTTACGATAACGGGTGTTTGCGGAAAAGGTGAACGTATCCTGCCCTACCTGTGGCATCGTCAAAAACAAATGCAATGGCAAGTCAATTAATGAAGTCATTTCTTTGTCCCCAACTGTGATGTTACTGTATCTTAGAAAATAAATGGCGTTAAATCCAGCTCACCCTCTTACTGTATCACTCTCAGATACATCAAGCAACGCAATTCACAAAGCAAGGATTCAGATACAATGAACAATGAAGGACACCTTTCTGTCCACTGAGCGTTACATTGATACAGTTATTGGAACCCCATCTTCGTGAGGCAAGAGAGTTAACTGACTTTAAAAGTCCAGTTTCCACCCTTGCCGAACTAGGCTGGAATTCCTGGGCTCGATCGTAGCGCCACCAGTGGCTATTACGAGTTATGTCCCTTCTATGCCTCTCCTGTGGACCAATCAGATTCCACCTCTCGTATCACTTGCATTTGCTTCAAACAAAACGGCGGCGCCCAGTCAAGACGATCTGATCGACAATCAAGATCTATATATTGTGATAAAACGAGTCTTACATCGCGAAGTGCATCAAATCACGTGAGCACCTTGAATAAAAACAAGAAAATATTTAGAAAATGTCTGTCGACAACGAGTTGGCGGTACACATGCTTTGCAAATCCTGCAATCGACCGAAATTTGCATGAGAGTTTACGAACCGGATTTCGATTTCGTTGCGCGATTTTGATTGGACTATGCATAGACTCGTTAGTCCAGCCAAAATGTAACTCCATAATATCAGCCTATTTCGGCAAGGGTGGAAAATGGACTTTTATAGTCAGTTAACTCACTTGCCTCGGGAAGATGTTGGAACCCTGGTTTGTAGCATAACGCCTCGTTCCCATTATTGTGAGGTGAGGTGAGGTGAGGTGAGGTGAGGTGAAAGGTGGTTTCAAGATTATTTCACTCATATCGATATACCGACGTACATGTTAACAAACTAGCTCATAGATACAATAAATGTCAAAAGTGACATAATCAAAAAATAATCTTTATAAATCACAAGAATCACCATAAGATACTTTAGCCATTGCGCGATCAAGAAAATCTGCCATATATTGCCAAAAGCAAAGAAAAGCAAACTAGTAAACATTATTATATGTGCAGTCAATAAGGGTTACTCCTTAGAACAGTTGCTGTCTATACTGCCAACTGTAGCCTCAGATTCCAGGGCCCCGTTCAACAAAGCGATCTTAGCGCTTAGACGATCGTAACTTCCATACTTTAAATATAGAAAACGTGTGAATAGTTATGGTATCTGACGAGCGAAAGCGAAAGTATCAATGTAATACCATACATCTGCCCATCTCTAGAATTCAGGGGTCAGTTCCTCAAAGCTATCTTACCCCTACAGGATTACGTAACTCCAATACTTTAACGTAGACTTACGACAGTCGTAGCGCAACGATCACTTTGTGAAACGGGGCCCTAGTCTTTATTCAAGATCGCTTAGTTGGTGGTCAGTCGAGGCCTGTCAGCCCACGTGACATCAGCAAGATTCGAGGCCATACACAATCCTCGCGCCGATCTGATTCAAAGGGTACTCTAGTACTTGACCACGAGATGGGTTCACCTGTCAGCCTCCCTGATGAAGCAATTCGCCCTTTATTGTCTTGTAGTGTCTAAGCCAGCCTCTTAACTTTTCAAGACGCTCCACTCTGAATGGCACCATGCCATGCTCACCTCGATGTATATTGCATGTCGATAGCAATCAGCTGATCGGACACATGTATATTTCAAGTGAGCCGAAGGTCAGGAAACACGACGGAACGGCGTTTGATGGATTAATAAAGCCTTATGTTGCGGTCTGGCACGAAGACGTCCTTCTGTTTATCGTCATTCGGTGCAATTTCGGAAATACGACCGCATTTTTTACATCGAATTAAGTGCGTAACGACAAAAACGATCTGATCCAATGTTGATTTAATCAATTTCAACCCGCTAAGCCAACCTTTGCTCGGATGAATAAAATATACCAGTGATAAGGTGTCCGTGTTCTGTGTTTGAATATTCTAATATTGCTAACACACAAGGAAGCAAAGGAAAAAGATAAACATATATTTTGTTTTATTACCTTGAAATACAATAATGTGCCGTGACAAATGTATTGTATTTAATTGTCTGGCTAGCCTGGCTGGCTAAAGAAATTGCTTGTGTGGATAGATTGAAGACAATTATAGTTCGTCTGTAAAGAAAATCCCAGGTGCCTTGAAGATAAAAATTGGTAGTCCCATGTGGCCAATAACTGTTTACAGAGCATCTACGCGGTTAAGAATAACAATAATAACAATTACAACATTAAAAAGGACGAAGTAGACGAATAATCTTAAGTATTGGAAGCGACATGATGGTTTAACTCGATCATTCTATTCGCCAAGCTTGTGGTTTTGACACAGAGGTCCATCCATGTACGACCCGGAATATGTAGAGGGCGTCATGGAAAATGGTAAAAATAACATCCTTTGGAATAGGCCCGTTTACAGCCTCAGACCTATCCAGGCAACAAACCTGATCTTGTCCTTTTTGATAAATCCAAATCATTTATATTATTGAATTTTCTGTCCCTCTTGACACTAATGCGATTGACAAGCTTGAGGAAAAACATGGCAAATATGCAGACCTCGCTTTCGAAATGTCACGCTTGCATCCCAAATACCAAGTTGTCCAACTCCTAATTGTTCTTGGTGCCTTAGGTTTGGTACCTCCCAATCTATTGAATGACATTGGGAGAGTACCCGGGTTTGCTACCAGGAATACAACCCTTCTGACAATCTGGGTTATGCAGATGGCTGCAGTGTTGGGGAGTCTTCACATTCTCCGAAAGGTTCTGTGCGGGTTTGACAAGGCAGCGCTTCCTGGGAGAAGTCCCGTTCGCTGTCTGGGCTGCGTGTAGAGGGGGCAAGGACCCTGAGCTGATGATAGCCTAACCAGTCTGACTGTACCAGGATTACCTAAACCTTCTTTGCTGCATTTTTTATTTTAATCTGTAAATAATAATAATAATAATAATAATTCGTCAGATTCTTTTCACCAAGTGAACGCTCATGGTACAACAACAATGCTATTAACCCGGACTTTGGAACAACGTGCATCAAATTTTATCGTCAGCTCCCTGGGGAGTATACAAACCATAAAGCGCCGTATAAAGCTCTAGAAAGTTTACGGTCAGTCACATACAATGTATTACCATCTCATCCTACCGGGTAACAATTTACAACTAAGTAAACATAGGCATATTTCGATATCTCTTGCCTATGGAGGCACCACCCTCTGGATTCAAGATGTCGAACACGGTCACCCATCCACCTTCTCTCCGCAACCATCGTTGATTAACTTGTGACCTGTGTGCAGTGCACAGGACCACATGCACGTGGTTTACATCTGGCAATAGTGGTAATGGTTTCAGTGAAACCCATGAGGGTGGACTAACATTGCTTTCGGGAGCTAGTGCACTACTCGCACATTATCGTGTGCAGAGTGGGGCTTGTTTACTGCGGGCTTTCTTGTCATTATTCATTGTGTTTACCTCGGGTAGAGAAATGTCGATAATAAAGTTTGTGTCAGTGGAAACCATGAGATAGGACATTAACACAATAGGTAGTTAAGTAAGTGAGTGAGTTTGATTTTACGCCGCTTTTAGCAATATTCCAGTAATATCACGGCGGTGGACACCAGAAATGGGCTTCACACATTGTACCCATGTCGGGAATCGAACCCTGGTTTCGGCGTGACGAGCAACCGCTTTAACCACTAGGCTACCCAGACCACCCCAATAATTAAGTAGCTATGCAGGTATACCCGTGCACGTCCGGGTTAGAATTGATGGTGGTCATGCCCGGTGACGTGGTTGATGCAAGTCATCGTATCCCAACTGCGCAGATCGATACTCATGATGTCAGTCACTGGATTATCTGGTCCAGACGCGATTATTAACAGACCACTGTCATATAGCTTGAATATCGGCCTAAAAAATAAACAAACAAACAAACAAACCTGTGCACCAAGGACAGATAAACCCAGTTGGAAACACTTTGACTGGAGGCATTCCTTACTGTATTGTTTTAAAATGAATTTAAATAATGAATTGAAATAACCAAAATTTCTCTCTTTGCTGATTGTGTCACATAAAAAGCTTTACATTTTTTTAAAAGTTGTATTTGTTGTAGCAGTGTGCTTATTTGATTGACGGGAACAACATTTGTCTCCGAAATTCGTACTGGAATCGGGGGCACGGGTGACCCAGTCGTCTAAGGCGTCGCGATTCGCTGTGCAGAGTTGCGTCCCTTGGGCACCTATGATTGTGGGTTCGAATCCCGATTCGCCCCGATTATGTTTCTAGGTTTGTCCGTGCTCGTGGGTTTCACCGAAGTGGTAAACGTCTGAGACCTACATTTCCTCCCACATAAAACTGGAATACTTTTAAAAGCGGCGTTAAACTCAACTCACTCACTAGTTCTTAAAATCTTAAAAGAGTCTACTGCGAAATTAAAATCCCATCACCCATGGTCTAATGTTATTTGAACCCAAATTCCAGTGGATTATTAAGAAGGCAAATGGACAGAAGCGTTGGTGACTTCGTTTAAACCCACAAGCAACAATACTCGTTATGCTTATCCTGTTTTCGACGTCAAAACACATAATGAGATTTTAGATCAATGATTAACAAAAGAATCAACTAAAATCAATCATACAAATCAAAGGAATAAAAAACGAAATACACGATTTTTGTATACCACTCAAAAGAAGTTAAAGAACATCTGATTCTTTCATATTACCATAGTTAATCAGTCACGCCACGAGAAGACATTAAAGAACGCTCGATTCTTTCACACTGCTATGATTAATATATCTGTTAGTGTCATGGCATGACAGATTAACTACAGCAATATTGAAGAATCGGGTGTTCGTTACTTCTTTTGAGTAGTATATTGCAATCAATTGCTTGGTTGCAAGGAAACATGTATTTATTACGCTGACGTGTTCGGTTGATTGTTAATTACGCAGACCGCGGAGTATCGATCTATGACATTTGCTGAAGTGGCGTAGACAAACATATCACAGACATGTCAATCAAGGTCCGGTGTTTATTTCACTGAATCAGACATCCTCAACGTGTATCAATGCACGGGCACGTTCTTGACCCGGTGTACATTGCATGGCAATTTACACAATGAATACGAACTGTGCATGAATGAAGCGTGCGCTGTCGGTGAAGGTTAAACTCTGTATAAGAGATGAATTATTTTCTCAACGCTAAAATTATAATTGTTGTAAATAATATCAATATGTTCGGAACTTTTGCCAATGTAGAGACCGCACAGCTGTTTTTGAAAATGATCACCACCCTTTTTTAAATCAGTCTGCTAGTTGGGAGTTTCGGAGGTCAAGTAGCGTGAAGTACCGAAAATCGTTACGCAGAGTTGCGTCCCTTTGGGTAGCCAGGCTCCGATGATTGTGGACTCGACTGTCAATGTCGCCCTGACTATGATCCTTGGTCTGTGCTCGAAATGTTAACGGTTAAGATCTGTATCTCTTTTTGGGGTATCACGCTTAGCTGAATCGTCTTGATATATCTTATAATACTGTTCAAAGCGGCGCTAAACCAAAACTCAGTCACCCACTCATTCGCTCACTAGATCACTTTCACACACACACACTTCTCTAATTTATTCACTCACTCACTCACTCTATCACTCAATCTAGTCATACATATTGTATATGTCATACTGTACCAATTGCATTCAAACAAGTAGTCTGTAAGTCATGACAAAGGCACCATAAATCAATGCTTGAAAATCAATGAAGAAGGCAGTGTACGACAAGAAGAGAGTGCCGATCAAGTAACCGATTTCCTCGACACCACAGAGACAGGCAATTGCTCTGTCTGCTGCAGATGTCGCTGATCAGGGTAATGTTGGATGGGCCAACTGCTGGTGTTGTCTATAATGTCTGAGCCATGTCGTACCATCTAGCCTCAATGGAGGACCCTAGCTGGACATTTATTTTGAATCCCAGATTCGCCGACCTGTCAGAACAATGCCCGTCCTAGTTTGCCCAATGATGCAAATATCTGCGGTCCCGTGAAGATCCGGGGTAGAATAAGTCTTCAGCAACCCATGCTTGCCGTAAAAGGCGACTGTGTTTGCCGTAAAGGGCGACTAACGGGGTCGGGTGGTCAGGCTCGCTGACTTGGTTGATGCATACCATCGTATCCCTATAGCGTAGATCGATGCTCATGATATCAACCACTGGATTGTATGGTCCAGAATCTATTATTTACATACCGCCGTCATATATCTGGAATAGTGCGGCGTTAAACAACAAACTAACAAACGAACAAAGCAAACGTCTCAGACCTGCATTACTTCGGGCTTTCATCCCACATTAAGCTGACACGCCGTGATATAACAGATATACTGTTTAAGGAGGTGTTAATTATAAACCCAACTCACTCACTCACTCTCTCAGATACAGAAACTACCGTGTTGTAACTGTTGCTGGGATACACGGACATTTTAAAAGTACATCGTTATAGGATAAAGTATACCGCAAATGGCCGGGACCAAACGAACAGTTCGTTATATCCGTCAGTTCGTTATAAGCCTGTTCGTTATAAACGTAGTTCACTGTACAGTTATGTAAGTTCCAGGGCCCCGTTCCACAAAGCGATCTTAGCGCTAAGATGATCGTAACTCCCATACTTTAACACAGGATTACGCCAGTCGTAGCGCTAAGATCGCTTTGTGGAATGGGGCGCAGGTACATAGCGCAGTTAGGGCAATGTCGCGTCAGAGATAACTCGGTTTAAACGTACGTTGTCTGTGTTCTCTGATACAGGTTACTGGACTACATTCCTGTGACGCGAACCCACAGTAAAATAGTTCTTTCAGTTTGCAGTGAATTGTGAGCCAGAATGTAGAATAGATGCGCGTATTTTAACGGAATAATATTGACCAATGCACAGCAAGAATTGATATCTTCACTCTTATCGCCTGGTGTCACGAGACAGTGATATAAAATAATATGCTTTTTCTTTATGGCGCTTAAGTTTGTGTGATGGTTAAATCGACATAAAGAAACTTCGATAAACAGATGTCGAATGACGGCTCGGTTGGATGAAATTTATATTTAACCACTGCATCAGGTACAGTAGACTACGGTTAAAATGAACACGCTTATAAGGAACTGACGGATATAACGAACTTACTTTTTGGTCCCGACTATTTGCTGTAGTTAAGCTGTATATGTGCTTATAACGAACTACGGTTATAACGAACTAAAATAAGTAGTCCCTTCGAGTTCATTTTAACCGTAGTTTACTGTATATGGTACGATGGAATGATACGCGTGGGACAATTTAGCTAATGCAGTGATAAAATGTAAATTTCATCAAACCAAGAGCTAATTTTGTATCTGTCTATACATCCGTCGATGTTAAATTAGTTTCATCCTTGAGAGCGAATAACATGCATGTTTTTTAGCCTTGGTTGACTCACGTGCCCCCCGGCCATGTCGTGAGCTCGCTGACGTACACCAGGAAGCTGGAACAGACGGGCTTGTATAAAAACAGGTAAATTAACTTATTTCCAACAGAAGGAGGAGACTTTGGGGGACTTAGGGGATGCTAAGGGCTCTTACTGCTCTACGGAGCAGCTTTCCTCGGGGTCACGATAATTGCTGGGGGGAAGGAACGGTGAACTCTATAATGACGTCCTCGCTCACATTGACAAACATATTTCTAAACTGGCCTGCAGTGGGCGGCGGATTAACGCTGTGTGGAGTACAAGAGCGGGGTAAATAATGATCGCAGCCTGTCAGAAAGGTCCGAGACAGATTGGTGACGATCGAAATGTAATTGTTTTACCAGTGCGCAGGAATCCCGGAGGAACATCGGGGCGGGAAATAATTTAGTGGATGCATGTCATCGTATCCCAATTGCGTGGATCGATGGTCATGATGTCAATCACTGGATTGTCTGGTCCAGACTCGATTATTTACATACCGCCGTCATACAGCTGGAAATATTGCTGAATTCGGCGTTAAACAACAAACGAACGAAAATAGTTTTGCGCCGTTTCCAGCTTTATCTCAGCAAGAAATTAATTCGCACGCTTTCTGAAATCCAGCAACCGAACCTCATGTTTGGCGTCGTGGCGGAAGGTAATCACTCATTGGACCATGCCACATCCCGATATCAGCTTCAATCGTAAGGCTTATGTAACCATGGTAACCGTGATTATTGTTTTCTTTCAGATTAATACATGATAGTAGTTATAACAGTGATACACTTTCGTAACTTACATAACAATACCAGCATGACAGCTATGGCCACAACACCAAGACAACGAGTATTCAAGTATTGATATGAAACTCTCGCATGAACAACCCACGTGTGTGAAGGCTTCTCTAGACAGAAACAAGATTTACAAAATTCACCCAAGCCCTCCGAAAGTTTCCATTGCATGTTTAATGTAGATACATGCTTAACCGGTAGGTATCTGTTACAATCTGTCTTCAGCAGCCAATGCTTGTCGTAAGAGGCAACTAACGGTATCGCTAACTTGGGTGATGCATGTCAGTCACTGGATTGTCTGGCCCAGACTCGATTACAGACCACCCTCATACTGCTGGAGTGTGGCGTTAAACAACAAACAAACAAACATAAATGTGGTTAATAACAATTGATAAGTGATGAGGATGAGTTAAATGACTACTCTTTCTAATCAGTTTAATTATTCGTGTTTTGCAATCTGTCACTATTCTGTTAGCTGCACAATTTACATATGGACCTACCACAGAGCATCACACACGAACTACTTGTAAAAGTGCATAATTGAATACATTATCATGTCTCTAGATGGCGCACATGTATCTAACAGTCCCTTTTGTGAACGTCCTATATAGCTCAGCTGGTTGACCTTTTCTTGACCTTCGATGCGCCAAATGCATAAATTCAATAACATCTTGCCTCTTGAAACACGTACGTACGTTGGGGCACGGGAGACCCAGTCGTCTAAGGCGCGGCGATTCGCTGTGCAGAGTTGCGTCCCTTGGGCACGCCAGAAACCTATGATTGTGGGTTCGAATCCCGGTTCGCCCCGATTATGTTTCTATGTTTGTCAGCACCATACCCGTGCTCGTGGGTTTCACCGAAGTGGTAAACGTCTGAGACCTGCATCACTTCGGGCTTTCCTCCCACATTAAGCTGACACGACGTGATATAACTGGAATACTGTTAAAAGCGGCGTTAAACCCAACTCACTCACTCACTCACGTAGGTACGTTGATTCATCGCTCCGAAACCTCAAACTTCAAACGGTGTTGGGTTAATTTGAGTTCAAATTTAGATTCAGCTTTCTGCAAGATTCAGTTATGGCGGTACAAAACGTTAAACAGGTGACCTTGCCTCGATGTTAAAAATAGTTAGACATAAAAATATACCAAGGAACAATGTATGTTTACCAGACTGTTTATGTCATGTTTTCAGATCAAACAGCCATTACTAAGTACAGTTAGGCATTTATATACATCAAAACATAATAATGTTTTTACCAAATTACTTTTTCTCGTGTTTCGCAGATGCAATTATGTTATTTTTTGTACAAATCAGACAACCATTACTAAGTTTAGTTACAGATTTAATTACATCAAAACATAAATATATGTTTTGCCATATTACTTTTGGACGTGTGCCACAAAAACAATCATCCATTACGAAGCATGGACGGTTAGCGTCGCTGACCGGGAGCACAATGGTGTCCTCCAATAGGCCAACATTGTCCACAATGATAAACTATTGATATTGGATCATAAACACAGTGTTTCCGGGCGTTTGGGTTTCATGTGCGGATTATTACAACTGATTTATCACTTGATAAAGCCTTTGCTTCATATAAATGTCTTTGCATCGTGTCTTATTGTCTCTGCTTCGAGTTAATGCTTTTCTTTCATGGAAGCGTAGTCGATGTCTGGCGCTGGAGGCGAGGGGCAAATTATATGAAGTGCGTCTCCTCCGGGGGGCTCTGGACAACAGATATGCATGGATGTCTATTGATATTCGATAAAGTCCGACCTTAACTGGGGAAATAACACACGACAGGAGACATGGTACGACGAACTGGTTGCCATCGCCTGTGTCACTACATATACATGTTCCTGTACACGTATAACTGAATAGAATTAGGTTAATGGATTCAAGTATTTTAATTGACCATTGATTCTTACAAATCCCATTATTTCACGTGAAAGTTTCAAAATGCACTTGCGATTGTAAAAGGGTATGTAACTGTAGAATTCAGACGTGTGTTTAATTGGAAGTTTAAGGTGACGTAACTTCGGAACTCGTCACTACCACGACAGTAATTACAAACGAATGTCTTGAAGTCAATTTACATTTATTGATATACAGGCTTTTCAGTGCTATGTGAGGCTTCTGGAATTGAGAGTAGATGACTGTCATTTCCGTTGTCGATTAATTCCGCGTTTACTGGAGTTGGCGAATTGGTTAATGGGATCGTGTTCATTTAGCAAACCATACCACACAAAAATTGAATCTGGACCGATTTATATCACGCGAATAAGACGACTATCGATTACACTACCCCAACGTCCAGTCAGTGTCGACATTCTGCTTGTCTATATTAAGATGGCATTTCTTGTTACAAAGGACGATATGGCTGGATAGCATTTCTAGTTACAAAGGACGATATGGCTAGACAGCATTTCTAGTTACAAAGGACGATATGGCTAGATAACATTCTAGTTACAAAGGACGATATGGCTAGATAGCATTTCTAGTTACAAAGGACAATATGGCTAGATAGCATTTCTAGTTACAAAGGATGATATGGCTAGATCGTATTTCTAGTTACAAAGGACAATATGACTAGATAGCATTTCTAGTTACAAATGACAATATGGCTAGATAGTATTTCTAGTTACAAAGGACAGTATGGCTAGAGAGCATTACTAGTTACCAAGGACGATATGACGAGATAGCATTTCTAGTTACAAAGGACAATATGGCTAGAAAGCATTTCTAGTTACAAAGGGCAGTATGGCTAGATAGCATTCTAGTTACAAAGGACGATATGGCTAGATAGCATTTCTAGTTACAAAGGACAATATGGCTAGATAGCATTTCTAGTTACAAAGGATGATATGGCTAGATCGTATTTCTAGTTACAAAGGACAATATGACTAGATAGCATTTCTAGTTACAAATGACAATATGGCTAGATAGTATTTCTAGTTACAAAGGACAGTATGGCTAGAGAGCATTACTAGTTACCAAGGACGATATGACGAGATAGCATTTCTAGCTGCAAAGGACAATATAGCTCGATAGCATTACTAGTTACAAAGGACGATATGGCGAGATAGCATTTCTAGTTACAGATAAAGGGAGATATTGTTAGATAGCATTTATTGCTGCAAACAACAGTGCTAAATAGTTTTGCTAAATTGTCTATCAAATCCTGTTTATTTCGGTGCTTAGGCAATCGGACGGCGCACAATAAAGTATATCATAATCATTTATACATGAGAGTAGTGCACATTCAAAATAAATAGCTTACATTATTAAGCAGTGACAAGTGATGATAATGAATGCCCATAGCCGAGGCTTACACATTTGTTTAATCGTGATTTACAAATTGAGTTTACAGTTTAATAGCTTTGAATATTTAACAATATTTGAGCCATTTCCAAAGATGGGCAGATACAATAACACGTTATGAATATATCCTTTACATTTAAAAATAAAATGTTCATCCTCGATGTATTTGTTTTTACATACATCATTTGGTCGTACAAAATCTCTGCTTACATTTATTACATCGCAATGGTAGAGCTTATAGACTTTACAGTAAACTACGTTTACAACGAACACGCGCATTACGAACTGACCGATATAGCCAACTTATTTTTTATTCCCGGCCACTTGCTGAATATATGCTTATAACGAACTGCGGTTATTACGATCTAAACTTGGTGGTCCCTTTGAGGTCGTTACAACCGTAGTTAACTGTATATCTTCTGATATCTTTTATATGAATGTTAGCCATTAATAGTTAATATCTAAAAGTCACTTAATATGTATATGATGCACGAAATGTGGTGAATTCCTAACCTTTCCAAACACGTGTTGATTATTACAACCCACTAGACTCAAAAAATGAAAATAAAGTGTTTAACATTACCTCCGTCTTGATTAAACCTGACATCCCCAAAACAATCTAAACATAACAAATGAATGCTTTAAATAATGACCAGTTATGGCTTTCTGCCGCGTCTAACTTTTTCATCAGTAAAAAACATTGTTTTGGATGACGACCCTCAGGCATTTTCAATAATAATAATAATAATAATGATGGTGATAATGATGATGATGATGATGATGATGATGATGCTGGTGGTGATGATGATGATGATGATGATAATGATAATAATTATAATAAGTTACACATTATAAGTTACACATTTAAAAAAATAAGCAAAATATATGCCTGTTCTCCAAGATTCAGATAAAATAGCATGACTTGAAACAAGTTGTGCAAATTGTCCATACAACGGTGATACACTGTATATGGTTTTCAGCAGTAAGCGCATTTTTGCATTTTGTAGCCTATTTTTGTACCATTAATTAATTAAATATGCCTACGTCCCAAGTAATCAGCTGAAACCTACGTTTTATGGTACAGTAAGCTACGTTTATAACGAACACGCTTATAACGAACTGACGGATATAACGAACTTACTTTTTTGTCCCGACTAACTGCTGTATTATTCTGTATATATGCTTATAACGAACTACGGTTATAACGAACTAAAATTAGTGGTCCCTTTGAGTTCGTTATAACCGTAGTTTACTGTAGTACAGGTACTTACGAAGCTATCATTGTACCACTGCAACATCTGTATCTAAACTGGGGTACAAAGGAAAGTATACCAAGTTTGTTTTTTATGTAATTGAAAATTGAAAGAACTGTTGTTAAATTTGATTATGTCTGTTTGACCATCACTCATTCCTGCAACAGTTTCTAAAAAGTCATTCGTGGCTGGGTAATTTCGTGTAAACATAAATTGGTTCAATGAAGACTGGGGTAAGAAATGTATTTGACACCACACGACCCCTGTAATGTTTGAAATTTAGTAAAGTTATAAATTTTCAAAGCTAAGATTAATAAGATACATACCTATCAGCAATGTGTATTATGCGATTTTCTTTAATTTAACGACGTAGAAGTAGTCTTTGAATTCTGACTAAACGCCAGCACAATTCATGTTTTGGATATAGTATCGCTAACTTAGGATATTTTTAATTAAAAATCAAACATATGACATACTCCATGGCCACGTACACAGCCTTTTCAGTGCCTAAACGTGTTTGTAATAGAAGGCAAAAAAGATGAATTTGTCGTTTGAAAAAAGTATCTGAGTGCTTTTCCAAACATCACAATACTCGTGCTGGCGTGGTAATTATATAATACACTGTACGAGTTACCAGGTATGATGAGGCAATTGGTTGTCCGTTATAAGAAGAGGCTGTTGCCATCGGAAATCTACCGAGTTATCCAAAGTTCGAGACAAGCGGAGTATCTGCATTAGAACATATTGCAAATTCATCGAGACCATAACGGTACATATATTAACTCTTTAATATGCGACGGTCACTAATGGATGGAGCGTCATCCCAGTGAGCGAAAACACGTTAAAAGATGGCACTTGTTGTTACCCTGTCTGGCGCTTGGCATTAAAGTGTTGAATACTTATGTCATTGAAAAATGTTACTTGAGCAAGGGCAAGTATGACTAACATTCTTACTCCCGGATAAATGAAGGACTGGTCGGCTCGGACCTGGTCTGAGTAGGGTATCCATGTTAAACTGCAGTATCTTGGTACTGCTTAGTACTAGCACAAACAAACAGGCATCAGTCTGGACTAGTACAAGCAGCCACAGTGCAATGATCTTAAACGCGACGTTAAACCCTATTTCAGCCAACTTCTAAAATACGCGAACCAAGTGTAAAATGTTTGTACATATTAAATTTTAATAGATGTATAGTGAAAGGTTTTGTGTCACACAATGTTTTCTTTTGAAAATTCTATATATGAAAATTCTCTGAAACATGACCGTAGTTGGTAATTAATCGAGACCTTCAACTGACTAATATCGTTTGTATAATTAAACACAACGTGGGATAATAAGGAAGTAATACGATATATGAATTGCCGTCAGTGTGCAATCGGTAACAGCTACTACATATACAGTGAAACTTTGTCAGTCAGGACACTCGTTAATCTGGACATTCAGTGTCCGGATTAACGGGGTTCGAGGTTAACGAAAGACAAGGACGCAAGACGGCGGTAGTGGCACATAGCAACACCAAGATGAGAATAGCGGTATTACTGGTAGCACCTTGCTCCGGATTAGCAGCTAATTCCGCTAATCGCTTACATTCGAGTTGGATAGTTCCTTTCAGGATTGGAAATACATCTTTGATTCGTTTAATCATGATGACTGAATGCACAGACGCCACATTAACCCGTGTTGAAGACACAATACACGATCTGCTAGTTCAGTGTCAATACTAGGCAGAAATAGACACATTGAAATTAAACGTGTTCAGTTGGCATAAAATGATTTCTCTCTCTCTCTCTCTCTCTCTCTCTTTCTCTCTCTCTATATATGTGTGTGTGTGTGCGTGTGCGTGTGTGTGTGTGTGCGTGTGTGTGTGTGTGTGTGTGTGTGTGTGTGTGTAATGTAACATCGTAGGTGACTTTTGGACAATCGTGTTAACCAAAGTCCGAAACAAGCCTTGGGTCGATGTTAGACCATAGTAGCGATCTCTTACATAAGGACTCTTCCATCATTTTGTACGAGTTATTGGATTTAGACTATTTTATCATCAGATACAGCATTGTATACTGTTAGAATGGGCAGGTTACACAATTCACAATAAAAACCCTTTCAGTCGAGCTCAGTCGGCATATCACTGAAGACGATAAACTTCATGTTCTGCCGGAATCCCTCTTTAATATAACCTTGCTTGATTCCTCTTTAGTCGAACTCGTGTCTACGCCTGTATCGAACATGTACATTCGGACGAGATACATCCTATTTTCAGTTCCATGAAATAAAATCCACCACATAAAAAGTGAACGTTCAAACAGTCATTTGTTTCTCAGACTATCAGAACTTTTAACAGACACGAATCACATATAAAACACCTTAGTAAATACACATTGCAAGGCATCATGTATCAAGTCTTATAACATTCATAAATATGCAACAATTATATTTAATACACGCATTTTAGAACAAATGTCAATGCCATGTCAATTTGAACACACCAATCTGACAAATATATGATGGCCACCCGAGCACATGACGGAATAATCCTGCAGTGCTTCCTCGGACCCCATCGGGCCTCATCAACAAGATGTGTCTGCTGAATGTCAACTTGACAACAGAGACATACATCTCGACTGCCAAACATGATGCTAAAGGAAGCCATGCACCCTACAGAGGGATATATTAGAAATGGTCAAAACCTACCAGGTAGCAAGGTATCCCAATGTGTTAAGTCCCTGACGGTAAAGCTGCCGTGCTGGCAGGAAGGCAGGCAGTAGGCAATGGCGGGCAACCCAGCTCGCAGCTTAAATCCAGCACCGACTATCGATCTACACATGATGTCAGCCCCACAAGCCAACGCCGTGATGCCAAGCTATACCGTCGCGTGCTGTATTGATTCTGTTGCTATGGAGACACGCGGAAGCTCGAGATTTTATGATGACTTGCGCAGTTTCGTGCCGGGTGGAAGGCAAGGTTACTAGAGAAGATACCCCGATAACGCATCTACCCGTTTTATGAATATTTTAAAACCCTTTTAGTCATTTTTATATGCTGTTTGGTCGTGATGGAGTTATTACATCAGACTTAGCGTGTGGGCAGAGTAGATAGATTCGATCTTTGGATACGTTTATACATGATTCGTGATGCTAATATATGTGGATATTTCAGTGTTATTTACCGTTTCCCCGAGGCTGACATTTATATATAATGAATGCATCACTATATAACTTGGTTTGGTTGTGTTCCAAATGAAGATGATAACATTTTGTAATGGGTGTTCACGTTGGAATTGATCCCGGCGTGTATCGCTAATGCACGTATAATGTGATAGTTACGTTTTCCATTACGAACACATCATGGTCATTGCTGGTGAGAGTGTCATGAGTGAGTGAGTGAGTGAGTTGGGTTTAACGCCTCTTTTTACAGTATTCGTTGCACCCACGTTGCTAGGACTGTCCAGTCTATGTTCCAGAGCCCAATGTAAGTCAGGTGGGGTATCGTATGAGTGAGTGAGTGAGTGAGTGAGTGAGTGAGTTGGGTTAACACCGCTTTTAACAGTATTCCAGTTATATCGCGTGTCAGCTTATTGTGGGAGGAAAGCCCGAAGTGATGCAGGTCTCAGACGTTTACCACTTCGGTGAAACCAACGAGCACGGGTATGGTGCTGACAAACCTAGAAACATAATTGGGGCGAACCCACAATCATAGGTTTCTGGCGTGCCCAAGGGACGCAAATCTGCACAGCGAATCGCGGCGCCTTAGACGAGTGGGCCACCCGTGCCCCCGGTGAGAGTGTCGATATACTTGATAACAGACAGACAGACAGACAGACAGGCGGACGGGAGGACAGACATTGAATACAAATGTTATGTAGCGTGAGCTCAATGTTGGAGGAAAGCCCGAAGTGATGCGGGTGAGGATGAAACCCACGGGGATGGTGCTGACAAACCCTGATCATAAAGACGAACCAAGATAATACTGATTATAATAATTGATTATCTGCAGAAGTATTAAACTATATCGTGTTGTCTCACATGCAACCTGATAACAATATTCTTTAATTTTTGGAACTCGATGTTTGTGGGCACATGCAGGTACACCATGGGGACACAATACATTGTATGTTTGACTTCCGTGTAGCTATGGCAATACTGTGTGGGCCACAATGTTGTACGTAAAGCGGAGTTTCCTGATAATTGCACGTATAAAGAGGTTTACTCAGGGTTGTCAACAAAGCAAGGTTTCCACAAGATTGCCCACAAGAATGTTTAGCCAGTCTGCAAGTTCTTGATCACGTTCATCAGGTTTGTCCATTTTCTAAACGTTCCTGACCAGCGTAATTCCTTCTCCACTGATGGGTGAGGTGAAATGGGGTTTAACGCGTCCAAGATTATTGCACTTGTATAGCGACGTGCATGTACGTGTGTGTGTGGCTGCTTGTACTAGTTCGGACTGATGCCGATTTATAGTGCTAGCTCACTGAGAGCCGCAGTTTAACATGAATATCCCACTCAGACACAGTGTACTGACACCGAGTCGACCAGTCCTTGTTTTAGCCCCTTAATGCCGAGCGCCAGACAGGGTAACAACAAGTACCAATTTTTAACCTCTTTTGGTATGACGCGGCCGGGGATCGAACCCCGGACCTTCCGCTCTCCGGGCGGACGCTCTACCACTAGACCACGGAGGCGGTCCCACTGATGGGATAAGGCAGGGTGACACAGTGCATTACCTTTGTTTGCTTAAACAAAATAACAGTTCCGGGCAAAAGACAGTATAAACTAGAAAATTGAATTTGACTAAACAATTACAAACGTACACACACGTTACCAGACTGAAATCAGTCGCCGAAAGGGCCAAAACACCACTGTGTTTCCGGTATCAAATACATCACCAACGATTAACCATTTCTTGTTTGTTTCATTTCGGCGATCATCAAACTTGGGTGTATCATTTGCCCGACAGTTGATGCGAGGCTCAAAACCTATCTGTCATTCCTTGTATTCCACACCCAGTGAGATGGTATCTTTGAGACACACTGATTGAATTCTTAAAAAGTTTTCTTCCCTTGGCAAAATCGTCCATTCCAGCTTTATCCCTGCTTTCCCAAATGCAGGGAAGTCGACCATGTTGTCCTTATCCCTGGTAGCTTTCTGTACTGGACATAATGATGAAGTACAAAATGATGAAGTACGCACATGATGATTTCATCCGCTTACGTGATGGGCGTTGTTGGCTGTGACCTTTCGTTACAAGACCCTTGCGCTAATATAGGAGTGAGTGAGTGGGTATGGTTTTACGCCGCTTTTAGCAATATTCCCGCAAAATCACGGCGGGGGACACCAGAAATAGGCTTAAAGCTTTGTACCCATGTCGGGAATCGAACCCGTGAATTCGGCGTGACGAATGAACGCTTTAACAACAAGGCTACCCGACGACCCCGCTAATATAGGAGGAGATATGAACTTTCACATGGAATTCTTTGCCTAAAATTTCTCTCTTGACCTACAAAAACGATACACTGTTTCAGTGTAAGTACCCGGTGAACTCTCTCCACTTTAACAAATGTCCGGATTAACGAATCATGTGCAGTAAGCAATGTCCATATGTCAGAATGTCCGGATTAAGAAGGTCCGCACTAAAGGTGTTTCACTGTGAAACAAAGAAGACAGAACTAATGTACGCACACACGTGTAAATGATGGAGGACAAACACATACCCGTTCACCCAGGGACCCGTGAAGATTCCGGGGTAGAATAGGTCTTCAGCAACCCATGCTAGCCGTAAAAGGTGACTATGCTTGTTGTAAAAGGCGACTAACGGGATCGGGTGGTCAGGCTCGCTGACTTGGTTGATGCATGTCATCGATCCCAATGGCGTGGATCGATGCTTATGACATTAATCACTGGATTGTCTGGTCAAGACTCGATTATTTACAGACCGCCGTCATATAGCTGGAATATTGCTGAGTGCGGCGTAAAACAACAAACCAACCAACCAACCGTTCACCCAGGAGGGTGCTTGTTCGCATGAACATGCTTAATGATTTGTTTGTTGTTTGTTTGTTTGTTTGTTTGTTGTTTAACGCCGTACTCAGCAATATTTTTGCTATACGACGGTGGTATGTAAATAATCAAGTCTGGACCAGACAATCCAGTGTTTGACATCATGAGCATCGATCTACGCATTTGGGAGACGATGACATGCATCAACCAAGTCAGCGAGCCTGACCACCCGATACCGTTAGTCGCCTCTAACGACAAGCATGGGTTGCTGAAGACCTATTCTAATCCGGATGTTCACGGGTTTCGTGGTTAGTGATCGTGAACAGATTCACTACGGATTTTCTATTCAGTTACCGCTGAGTATGCTCAGAGTATTCAAATCAAGGATAATTACATTACCATAACAAAGCCTCATCGAGATCACGCGGTGAAATCATTAATACCCGTGTCCTCTTGGTCACGACTAGCCGCATATAGACACTTAGACATTCTATGTACCACGATGTGGCTCTATGTACCACGATGTGGCTCTGTGTACCACGATGTGGCTCTATGTACCACGGTGTGGCTCTATGTACCACGGTGTGGCTCTATGTACCACGATGTGGCTCTATGTACCACGATGTGGCTCTATGTACCACGGTGTGGCTCTATGTACCCCGATGTGGCTCTATGTACCACGGTGTGGCTCTATGTACCACGATGTGGCTCTATGTACCACGGTGTGGCTCTATGTACCACGATGTGGCTCTATGTACCACGATGTGGCTCTGTGTACCACGATGTGGCTCTGTGTGCCACGATGTGGCTCTATGTACCACGGTGTGGCTCTATGTACCACGATGTGGCTCTATGTACCACGGTGTGGCTCTATGTACCACGATGTGGCTCTATGTACCACGGTGTGGCTCTATGTACCACGATGTGGCTCTATGTACCACGGTGTGGCTCTATGTATCACGATGTGGCTCTATGTACCACGGTGTGGCTCTATGTACCACGATGTGGCTCTATGTACCACGGTGTGGCTCTATGTACCACGATGTGGCTCTATGTACCACGGTGTGGCTCTATGTACCACGATGTGGCTCTATGTACCACGGTGTGGCTCTATGTACCACGATGTGGCTCTATGTACCACGATGTGGCTCTATGTACCACGATATGGCTCTATGTACCACGATGTGGCTCTATGTACCACGATATGGCTCTATGTACCACGATGTGGCTCTATGTACCACGATGTGGCTCTATGTACCACGGTGTGGCTCTATGTACCACGATGTGGCTCTATGTACCACGATGTGGCTCTGTGTACCACGATGTGGCTCTGTGTACCACGATGTGGCTCTGTGTACCACGATGTGTCTACCTGAGCCACATGAGGCAAGCATACGCTGGTGACATCATGTCGACAGAGTTCCTGGAAGCGATGGCCTGGAGTGACTAGATGCCAGGAAAGGACCACTTCACATACCACCTAACATGACCGAGTTCCAGATATACTACATTACTACAGGGGTTATCAGTGTTTCCAGATTCGAGTCAGAGCTATAGATAACCTTTTGGATATTTTGGGTATTTAATCCCCAAATACCCACACATTTAAGAGGGTATTCAATTTTTCCCCCACCTGTTTCTTGACATTTGGGCATTTGATTTAAAACCTGTTTCGTAACCATCCCTGTAAATCACTTAAAACTAAGTGAATAGTGGTATACCCGTCTGTGTCTGCTTCAGCTCCCTCTCCGGGAAGCCATTTTTTGTTTACAAAACCTAGCATTGTCAGAAAGGTGATATTGTTTTAATTACCAATCAGCAATTAATTAAGGTGCAGCATGTACATTGACTTGGCACGATATTCTTTTCAATGTAGCACCTATCAGAATGTTTGTCGCAGAAGCTTTTCCGAATGTTACTGTCGGTATGTGAATTTGGCGTTCGGCTGATACACACAATTATTTTATCTAAATTGTAATGTACGCAATCGTTTTGTCTAATAGTTGTAATATATGCATTAATTTTTTTTGAAAAGCGTATATATAGTTTTTGCTTCATATTTGATACGCTAGGATTTGATTTGTCTGCGTATTTCAGTGTATTCAATGCGTATTTTACGCAAATACGCAGCTTATCTCGAGCTGTGGAGATAATTCTGACTGGTTGTTTGGAGATGTACGAATCGGATGCGATTTGGGCTTATTTTTATAATAAACAAAAAGTAAACATATACACGTTGTTGTCTCCGGACTTTCGCTAGGGCGTTTTCTTGCGCAGTATCCCTATCAGGAATTGAGTGGTATTGTTCAGTCCTCCACAGCTAAATACACTCAGGACCCGTTGTATCGTCTTTTTGGGCGATAGATTAAACCTGTATGTAACGTAAATTACCTTCTTCTAATTCACCACAGTCTTATTATGTAATGACCACAAACACCCGGTGTTTAAACATTGCAATACCTTTTGCGGAAATCTTCTAAAACAACCATGAAAGCTCCCATGACTACGTCTGTAAATATTCACATGAAATAAAACTTAACATGCATAATTATTTCTTGAAAGAAAACTTAACATGCATCAATATTTACTTGAAAGAAAACTTAGCATGCATCAATATTTACTTGAGATAAAGCTTAGCATGCATCAGTATTTACTTGAGATAAAGCTTAACATGCATCAATATTTACGTGAAATAAAGCTTAACATGCATCAATATTTACTTGAAATAAAGCTTAGCATGCATCAATATTTACTTGAGATAAAGCTTAACATGCATCAATATTTACTTGAAATAAAGCTTAGCATGCATCAATATTTACTTGAGATAAAGCGGAAATCTTCTAAAACAACCATGGAAGCTCCCATGACTACGTCTGTAAATATTTACATGAAATAAAACTTAACATGCATAATTATTTCTTGAAAGAAAACTTAACATGCATCAATATTTACTTGAAAGAAAACTTAACATGCATCAATATGTACGTGAAATAAAGCTTAACATGCATCAATATTTACTTGAAAGAAAGCTTAGCATGCATCAATATTTACTTGAGATAAAGCTTAACATGCATCAATATTTACTTGAAATAAAGCTTAGCATGCATCAATATTTACGTGAAATAAAGCTTAACATGCATCAATATTTACTTGAAATAAAGCTTAGCATGCATCAATATTTACTTGAAATAAAGCTAAGCATGCATCAATATTTACGTGAAATAAAGCTTAGCATGCATCAATATTTACTTGAAATTAAGCTTAGCATGCATCAATATTTACGTGAAATAAAGCTTAACATGCATTAGCCGCAACATCTCGAAACAACCAGTCAGAAATATTCCCGTCTTGATCATGACATTCAGAATATCTCTATCAATGTTTAGAAATACAAGTGGTACATTTAGTTGGAGTATGTCGGTACTGTTGGAATTACCGGTTCCGTCAGACAGCTCATGATTAGTCTTACAAAGACGTTGCCTCAGTTAATATAATAATTTACGATGAAGGGATAAGGACTACTAATGTATCTGAACTATTTCCGTAGTTTCTTAATGTGGTCGGGAGGGAGGGGGGGGGGGGGGGGGGAGGGAGGAGGGGTATTCAAACCAGCACGGCCACATTTTCTCGTCTTGTAACATTTGATGCCCTATTATTACTGATTCTGAAAGCCTTCCTAATAAATGCAATCATGATTCATCTTTGTCCTCGTATTCAGTATTGGGGAGTATATAGAACACAACAACGAGAAAAAATGAAATAATTTGATCATTTGAGATTCGAGTTGTTTTGAGACCTTCGATGCACATATCTTCTCTTAACAACGTAACATGGGCGGTCGGGTAGCCCAGTGGTTAAACCGTTCGCTCGTCACGCCGAAGACCTGGGTTCGAATCCCGACGTGGGTACAATGTGTGAAGCCCATTTCTGGTGTCCCCCGCCGTGATATTGATGGAATATTGCTAAAAGTGGCGTAAAACCATACTCACTCACTAAATTCGTAACACTTTTCAGTATTCAGCAGTCTTGGACAACAAAACCGTCAGAGACGAATGATTGAGAGACAGAATGATTGAGAGACAGAATGATTGAATGACGGAATGATTACAGCTGAAACGCATGGTGTCCTTTTCGTCTATGAGTGGAGGGGCGGTCGGGTAGCCTAGTGGTTAAAGCGTTCGCTCGTCACACCGAAGACCTGGGTTCGAATCCCGACATGGTTACAATGTGTGAAGCCCATTTCTTGTGTCCCCCGCCGTGATATTGCTGAATTTTTTGTTAAAAGCGCCGTAAAATGAAACTCACTCACTATGAGTGGAGGTGGGGTAACCTAGTCTTTAAAGAGTTTGTTCGTTACGCCAGTGACCCGAGTTCGATTCCCATAATGGGTATAGTGCGGACCATGATCCGTCCCATGAAATTGATGGTGTATTTTCTAAATGCAGCGTTAAACGAGACTGCCAAAGTCAACCTGTGGGGCGGTGGGGTAGCCTAGTGGTTAAAGCGTTCGCTCGTCACGCCGAAAACCAGGGTTCGATTCCCAAAATGTGTAAAATGTGTGAAGACCATTACCGCCGTGGTATTGCCGGAATACTGCTAAAGGCGGCGTAAAACTATACTCACTCAATCACTCACTCATTCAAACTATGTGTGTTATAATGAAATTGCCACCAATACCTTTCTTACGTGTGAATTTATTGTCATCAGACGAACTGGGAACTGAGGCGATGGTTGACGTCATATGATTGACGTCGTAGTTTGTGATCGATTTTGCGAATGTCGTCATTAAACAATACCACTACTGCCATTTCTCTCACGTGGGGGTAGCCAACTTGGTTTGGTGTTTTTCATCTCGTAAAATACTCAGGTTCGACACTTTACTTGTTAAGATTGTGCATGGCGATGGAGAAGGACCCTGTCTACAGGTTCCTAGTAACCCATGTCTTCGTATGACAGGTTCCTAGTACCCCATGTCTTGGTATAACATGTTCCTAGTACCCCATGTCTGGGTATAACATGTTCCTAGTACCCCATGTCTGGGTATAACATGTTCCCTGTACTCCATGTCTTGGTATAACATGTTCCTAGTACCCCATGTCTTGGTATAACATGTTCCTTGTAGCCCATGTCTTGGTATGACAGGTTCCTAGTACCCCATGTCTTGGTATAACATGTTCCTAGTACCCCATGTCTTGGTATATTATTTTCCTTGTACCCCATGTCCTGGTATAACTTGTTCCTAGTACCCCATGTCTTGGTATAACAGGTTCCTAGTACTCCACGTCTTGGTATAACAGGTTCCAAGTACCCCATGTCTTGGTATAACATGTTCCTAGTACCCCATGTCTTGGTATAACATGTTCCTTTTATCCAATGTCTTGGTATGACAGGTTCCTAGGACCCCATGTCTTGGTATAACATGTTCCTTGTACCCCATGTCTTGGTATGGCAGGTTCCTAGTACCCCATGTCTTGGTATAACATGTTCCTTGTACCCAATGTCTTGGTATAACATGTTCCTTGTACCCCATGTCTTGGTATGACATGTTCTTTGTAGCCCATGTCTTGGTATAACATGTTCCTTGTACTCCATGTCTTGGTATAACATGTTCCTAGTACCCCATGTCTTGGTATAACATGTTCTTTGTAGCCCATGTCTTGGTATAACAGGTTCCTAGTACCCAATGTCTTGGTATAACAGGTTCCTTGTAGCCCATGTCTTGGTATAACATGTTCCTTGTACCCCGTGCTTGGTATAACAGGTTCCTTGTACCCAATGTCTTGGTATAACAGGTTCCCTGTACCCCATGTCTTGGTATAACATGTTCCTTGTACCCCATGTCTTGGTATAACATGTTCCTAGTACCCCATGTCTTGGTAAAATAGGTTCCTTGTACCCCATGTCTTGGTATAATAGGTTCCTAGTACCCCATGTCTTGGTATAATAGGTTCCTAGTACCCCATGTCTTGGTATGACAGGTTCCTAGTACCCCATGTCTTGGTATAACAGGCTCCTTTTACCCCATGTCTTGGTATAACATGTTCCTTGTACCCCATGTCTTGGTATAATAGGTTCCTAGTACCCCATGTCTTGGTATAATAGGTTCCTAGTACCCCATGTCTTGGTATAATAGGTTCCTAGTACCCCATGTCTTGGTATAATAGGTTCCAAGTACCCCATGTCTTGGTATAACAGGTTCCTAGTACCCCATGTCTTGGTATAACAGGTTCCTAGTACCTCATGTCTTGGTATGACAGGTTCCTAGTACCCCATGTCTTGGTATAACAGGCTCCCTGTACCCCATGTCTTTGTATAACAGGTTCCCTGTACCCCATGTCTTTGTATAACAGGCTCCCTGTACCCCATGTCTTTGTATAACAGGTTCCTAGTACCCCATGTCTTGGTATAAAAGATTCCCTGTACCCCATGTCTTGGTATAACAGGCTCCCTGTACCCCATGTCTTGGTATAACAGGCTCCCTTTACCCCATGTCTTGGTATAACAGGCTCCCTGTACCCCATGTCTTGGTATAACATGTTCCTTGTACCAAATGTCTTGGTATAACAGGTTCCTAGTACCCCGTGTCTTGGTATAACAGGTTCCTTGTACCCAATGTCTTGGTATAACAGGTTCCTAGTACCCAATGTCTTGGTCTAACATGTTCCTTGTACCCCATGTCTTGGTATAAAAGGTTCCCTGTACCCGATGTCTTGGTATAACAGGCTCCCTTTACCCCATGTCTTGGTATAACAGGTTCCTTGTACCCCACGTCTTGGTATGACAGGCTCCCTGTACCCCATGTCTTGGTATGCCAGGTTCCTTTTATCCAATGTCTTGGTATGACAGGTTCCTAGTACCCCATGTCTTGGTATAACATGTTCCTTGTACCCCATGTCTTGGTATGGCAGGTTCCTAGTACCCCATGTCTTGGTATAACATGTTCCTTGTACCCAATGTCTTGGTATAACATGTTCCTTGTACCCCATGTCTTGGTATAACATGTTCCTAGTACCTCATGTCTTGGTATAACATGTTCCTTGTAGCCCATGTCTTGGTATAAAAGGTTCCTAGTACCCCATGTCTTGGTATAACATGTTCCTTGTACCCAATGTCTTGGTCTAACATGTTCCTAGTACCCCATGTCTTGTTATGACAAGTTCCTAGTACCCCATGTCTTGGTAAAACAGGTTCCTAGTACCCCAAGTCTTGGTATAACAGGTTCCTAGTACCCCATGTCTTGGTATAATAGGTTCCTAGTACCCCATGTCTTGGTATAACATGTTCCTAGTACCCCATGTCTTGGTATAACATGTTCCTTGTACCCCGTGCTTGGTGTAACAGGTTCCTTGTACCCAATGTCTTGGTATAACAGGTTCCCTGTACCCTATGTGTTGGTATAACATGTTCCTTGTACCCCATGTCTTGGTATAACAGGTTCCTAGTACCCCATGTCTTGGTATAATAGGTTCCTAGTACCCCATGTCTTGGTATAATAGGTTCCTAGTACCCCATGTCTTGGTATAATAGGTTCCTAGTACCCCATGTCTTGGTATGACAGGTTCCTAGTACCCCATGTCTTGGTATAACAGGCTCCTTTTACCCAATGTCTTGGTATAACAGGTTCCTAGTATCCCATGTCTTGATATAACAGGTTCCTAGTACCCCATGTCTTGATATAACAGGTTCCTAGTACCCCATGTCTTGGTATAACAGGTTCCTAGTACCCCATGTCTTGGTATAACAGGTTCCTAGTACCCCATGTCTTGGTATGACAGGTTCCTAGTACCCCATGTCTTGGTATGCCAGGTTCCTAGTACCCTATGCCTTGGTATAACATGTTCCTAGTACCCCATGTCTTGGTATGCCATGTTCCTTGTACCCCATGTCTTGGTATAACATGTTCCTAGTACCCTATGCCTTGGTATAATAGGTTCCCAGTAACATGAAGAAGCAGAGGAAACAACACAAGCGTGAGTCGAAACACCTGTTGTTATGGAACTGTCACAAAACAAGTCTTTACATATTCAGAGTATGCCATTTAGTAAAGGAAAACAAACCTTATCGTCTGAAAACTAATTGACGATTCGAAACAAGGGCAATTTAACGTTTATCCAGGTGCTGCGTTGGCCTGGAGACAAAAGTCCTGTGTACGTTGCTGCCGGTATCTTGGTGATTTATCAGAGTCGACACTGAGGAGATCCTGTCATGTCAGGCGCTGTAACCTTCACAGGGCACACACTGATTGATCATCCAAGTCAAGTTACGACAAAGTCTTTACTCTTGATTTTGATGGCTGACATAAATCTTCGCGTGCTTCAGTTCTGTTCTGATAGTGGCCATGTTGCGTGACCTTCAGTGTGGCACACGTTATAAGGTGCATGCTTATATATTGGAGTAAGTGAGTGAGTTGGGTTTTACACCGCTTTCGGTAATAGCCCAGCAATATCAATGCGGGGGACACAACGAAATGGGCTTCACACATTACCCATGTTGGGAATGGAACCCGATCTAATGAGTGACGAACGCAAGCCTCATCCACTGGAATACTCCATCGCCCATCCTTCTAGTCCACGGCAACGTGCAACCTACTCGAAGCTGTTACATGTTATTGTTCGTCTGTTTAACGCCGCACTCAACAGAATTCCAGCTATATGACGGCCGTCTGTAAATAATCGACAATCCAGTGATTGATATCATGAGCATCAATCCACGCAATTGGGACATGATGACAAGCATCTACCGAGTCAGCGAGTCTGACCACCCGATCTCGTTAGTCGCCTCTTACGACAGGGAAAGTCGCCTTTTACGTCAAGCATGGGTTGCTGAAGACCTATTCTACCCCGGATCTTCACTGGTCTAGTCGCCTCTTACGACAAGCATGGATTGCTGAAGACCTATTCTACCCCGGACCAGGTACACCACTGGTTGACATCATGAACAACATAAGCCAGAATATCAACCCCAGAACCTGACACCCGATACACATTATGGGAAGCATGACGTTACTTGGGACTTTCGCTAACCCGGATTCCCAGCAGCAGAAGCTATAATTTTACCACGGAATACAAATTGGATTGTGTTAAATTTAAAAAGTTATTATGCAATACTAACATCACTAATACATGACTAAGATCGTGTTACCACATGGATTGAGATGTCCGTTCTTTTCGAAGTGGATATTTTAACGAGCCGGTCGTGATAGAATGAGAAAATGATGAATATTTGATAGATATGCCGTGAGAACATTCTCGACGCCATAGCGTCCTGAGCACATCCTGACACCCCTGAGATACTCCTGGTGATTATCTATTTCCGTTCACGGAATACGCCTACTCGCATATGTAAAGTATAATGTTTTTCAAAGTCTTTTTTTAATAGCATGTCATCACAATAGAAGCCTATAATTTAACAACTACAATTATTTGTCCACAGAGGCCTAAATGAGAGGCAACACGCGCCTGCATTAACAGGGTATTTGAATACATAATGTCATAGAACACGCGTTTTCTATAGTGAAAGTGATCTAAAATGATTATTAATATCCTTTAAAACAAAGTCACATGAATGTTCGTGTGAATTGGGTCGTGCGCATTCATGCTGTAATCCTCCAGTAGTCGGTGTATTGCAGATAAACCCTCCAATAGTTAACAACTAATGTTCACCCTCCAATAGTTATCAATTAATGTGCACCCTCCAATAGTTTAAACTCCATTACCCGATCATGTCAGTCGAACCGTGTTTGTGAACTTTGATAGACAAAACGTAGAAACGCACCCTCCCAATTAGTTAAGGAACTACGCTCACCATTGGTTTGCATATGCCAGTCGACGTTCGCACGTTTCACTGCAACACATAACCACAATAGTTTGGCAGGCTTTTCTTCTGCAATGAACATGCTGCCGTGATATAACTGAAATTCTGTTTGTAATAAAGGCGCTAAATCCCAAATACACGAACCGTCCTGTATTTGTGTTAACACTATAAAACTACCATGATGTCTGTCCTCTGAGGTAAATGAAACGGAGACACATTAGAAATTAAATTTATTTCAGAAAGACAACGACAAAGTTGCCCCATCTGGTAATACGAGTTTCATGGATTTTTTTGCTGCACTCTCGGCTGTAGTTGTTTCAGTTACTGCGAGAGTTGACGTTTCATCCAGAACCGCTGTAGGTTGGTTGGTTGGTTTGTTGTTTTACGCCGCACTCAGCAATATTCCAGCTATATGACGGCGGTCTGAAAATAATCGAGTCTGGACCAGACGATCCAGTGATTGATATCCTGACAACTCGATCCCGTTAGCCGCCTCTTACGACAAGCATAGTCGCCTTTTACAGCAAGCATGGGTTGCTGAAGACCTATACTACCCCGGATCTTCACAGGTCACCGCTGTAGCTGTCAACATTGCCTCAGCCGATGTAGAGGCAGTGGATGTCAACGTTTTCGAAGTTGAGATAGCAGAACCAGAGGCGGCAGATCCCAAAAGGGCACTAAACCCCAAATACAGGAACCGTCCTGTATTTGTGTTAACACTATAAAACTACCATGATTTCTGACAGAAACAACATTTGCCTGTCTTTTCTAAATGCCAATACCCTGCTTAGCTAATGACTTCATGCGAGCATCCAAGACGTTTCTCATCCCCTTGAAATAAGGAGACTCGTTAACGTTAATCTGGATATCTTCGGCGATAGTATTGCGATGAGGCGATCGCGATCAGTTCATATAACGTATTTCCCCGATATTTTTCGCCCTTTAGGTTTCGTACTTCCACCAAGAAACGCATGAGATTTTTTATTAATATCTGTTTCACGATGCGAAAGAGCAATACTGTCGGGGTTTAACACGACGTCATCACGTAACCCATGGGATTGTCTTTCCTTGACCCGCGCTTGGAAGACGTCGACGGCCTAGCTACTCTTGTTTTCTGTGTTCTGAGAAAAAGCCGAATTACAATTTAGACTTTGAAGATCTTGCTCTGACACAGGCTTGCTAAAAGGTTAGGAATTCCAAATACTATCTGCGTCATCAATGTTATGAGTTGTAACGGGAATTTGTATGGCCTGGGGAATACTTGCTTCTACGTGTTGAGAGAGTTCCACCAAATCTGTATCATTTCCAGACAACTCATCTGATTCCAAGATATCACTTTTACCCACATCAAAATCTGGTACAGCCACGTCAAGTATTTCAATATGAGCATTAATGAGTCTTTCAAAATCTGAGTTAATTGCTGCCTGGTTCGAGCTCGTGTAATGAATTTCATCACGTACAAAGACTGAAAGCTAAATGAGAAATCGCACGTGCTTTTCCGCGCTCATATTAGACGAGACCTCCAATAGTTTTGCTCGAACTTTAGCGCGTTCATGCGCGCAGTTTCAATCGATTCAGCATAAACAAGAACGACCCTCCATTATATATGCACGTGCATATTGGGTGGACATTAGTTTAACATGTATTTTGAATGAGTCTTTGTTTTAAGTTGGATATAGTCCTCAAAGTCACGATTATTTTTGCACGTGGGGCAAGTTCTCGGCCTGACGGCCTCGAACTGACCCCACGTGCAAAAATAATCGTGACTTTTCGGACCATATCCTACACATACATGTACCAACCTGATCGCCTTTGAAGATCCGGGTTTGAATTGGTCTTCAGCAATCCATGCGGGAGGTCAGGCTCGTTGACTTGGTTGATGCATGTCATCGTTTCCCAAATCCGTAGAAAGATGCCTCTCATGATGTCAGTCAGTGTTTTGCCTCGTTATATACAGACCGCCGTTGTGTAGTTGGAATAGTGGCGTTAAACAACAAATAAACAAAACAAGCATGATATCGCATTGCTGTTATACTATACCATTCTTGTATATGAGATCTGAACTCACATACCGAAATAAAGTGAGTGAGTGAGTTGGGTTTAACAGTATTCCAGTTATATCGCGGCGAGTCAGCTTAATGTGGGAGGAAAGCCCGAAGTGATGCAGGTCTCAGACGTTTACCACTTCGGCGAAACCCACGGTGCTGACAAACCTAGAAACCTTATCTAGGCGAACCGGGATTCGAACCCACAATCATAGGTTTCTGGCGTGCCCAAGGGACGCAACTCTGGACAGCGAAACGCGACGCCTTAGACGACTGGGCCACCTGTGCGCCCCGAAACAAAGAATTGAATTGAATATACTATTCAAAAGAAGTGAAGGAACCACGACTTTTTCATATGCTATAGTTAATCTGACTATAGTTAACTTCTCTTCAGTAGTATATGGGTAACGTGTTACATGTACATTTTGTTTGTCATTCAAGAAAAGTGAAAATTAAATGTTCATGTTGTGTTCATTGTAAGGAGGACCACCTCCGTGGTCTAGTGGTAGAGCGTCCGCCCGGAGAGCGGAAGGTCCTGGGTTCGATCCCAGGCCGCGTCATACCAAAAGACGTTAAAAGATGGTACTTGTTGTTACCCTGTCTGGCGCTCGGAATTAAGGGGCCAAAACAAGGACTGGTCGGCTCGGAGTCAGTATACTGTGTCTGAGTTGGGTATTCATGTTAAATTGCGCCATGGTATCTCAGTTGGCTAGCACTATAAATCGGCATCAGTCCGGACTAGTACAAGCAGCCACACACACACCCGTACATGCATCTCGCTATATAAGTGGAATAATCTTGGACGCGACGTTAAACCCCATTTCACCTCACCTCATTGTAAGGAATGAGTGAGTTGAATTTTACGCCGCTTTGAACAGTATTCCACGGCGTGTCAGCTTAATGTGGTAGGAAAGCTCGAAGTGATGCAGGTCTCAGACGTTTACGGCTTTGATGAAACCAAGAGGTATGGTACTGGCACGCCTAGAAATATTATCAGAGCGGACCGCGATAGAAACCAACAATCATGGGTTTCTGGCGTGCCCGGGAGACGAGTATTAATTGTAAGCGTGTTTTCTGTTTGTATATAAGATAGCTACGCAATAAATAGCAACGAACAAAGAAGAACGAAGCGTTGGGTTTTTTTCACGATAAAACACTGTTCTGTAGATTCTGTCATTTCTGAAAAGTTTCGAATATGCGCTCGCAACTTGATGACGTCTTATATTGGACGACGTTATTTTTGAGAGGGAAGTGCCTAGTAATTTTGTCCCCATTGAAGTAGCTGGGGTACGCAGATAAGCGCAGTGGCCACACGATCGCATCCAAAAGTGGGAGAGATATGACAATCGGTATTTGGAGGAAAGGTGCAGATAATCGACGTGAGGATTGTGAAAATATGCGGGAATTATCAAACCCAACTGTTCGTAAAATGGACTTGCCCAACATTTCCGAGGTCGGATTCTAATTAGGGAGTCATCGTTATTACAGTTAGGGTAAATATGTTTAAAGCTAGTACATTTTATCAGTATCTTTAAAGATGATGTATATAATGTTGATATATCATAATAAGAAATATACGATTTGTTGTCCTTGTTTATCGTACTATAAAACTCCCTCGTGGTTTATTCTCCCAGCAGTGTTTTATTATGCAATAAACAACTCCCACACGTCGTTTATTTCGTAAATAATTCAACAATTGTGTGCCATGTATTTTCTTTTTCTTCTTTGTGTGTTTCATTCTTTTAGAAATCAATGTTAATAGTCTGTAAATGTCGAAAAGATCGATATTATGTATGTAAAATGTAAAACGCGTACCGGCAGATGCGCCCCGTTGGGACGCCCTTCAAGTGCTTCGTGTGTAGTTCCTGTGTGGAGTGTGTGTATTTGAATTTTGATACCGGTAGATTATCTTAAACTACTCACACAGAAGTTATTCAAATCATGTTTAAATTGCTGATGGGTTGTTTGTCAGAGTACTGTTGTGATTTTATGAACGCTTGAAACAATCTTCAAATAATAGGGCTGTCGTCATTATCTGAGACCACGTAACAAAGCAGAAAGCGTGAGTGAGTGAGTGAAAATTTAATGCATATTGGCAGTATTTCAACCATATCGTGACTATAACATGTTATACATTGAGACTATGTTTATATAAAAAGCTATCAAAAAAGGACAAAATACAGTAAACTTCGTTTATAACGAACACGCTTATAACGAACTGACGGATATAATGAACTTATTTTAGTCCTGAGCATTTGTTGTATATAATCTATATGTATGCTTATAACGAACTACGGTTATCACCTCGAGTTCGTTATAACCGTAGTCTACTGTAGCTAGACTGATGAAAAATCTTATTTAAAAATAAAACATGTATATAACTATAAAAATATATCACTATTCATAACAAAACATGATAAAAACTGGTTATAGATCGCCAGCAACTAAAGGTAGATCACCACACTAGGGACCATGGGGACTTACAGTACCTTTGCTACCTGCGTGGACCCCAGCAGGATTTACATCATCCCTTCAGCTGTTGGCGATTATTGACAAATTTATCCGAAATTTATAAGAAAACCTATCCTTCGATTAAACCTATGGTAGGAATAATATACTTTGAATGACATGGTCTTACGATACCCTCTCATGGGGACCAAAGTAGAATGAAAACAATTGACTTGTTTATGTTTATGTAAGTTATTCCGGAACCCGTTAGTGCGGATCCTGTTATTCCGGATTCCGTTAGTGTGCGCTCTGTTATACCGGATCCCGTTCGTAAGGATCCTGTTATACCGCATCCCGTTCGTCCGGATTCTATTATATCGGATCCGTTAGTGCGGATCCTGTTATCCCTGATCCCATTAGTCCGGATCATGATATTCCGGATCCCATTAATCCGGATCATGATATTCCGGATCCCGTTAATACTGGTCATGATATTCCGGATCCCATTAATCCGGATCATGATATTCCGGATCCCATTAAACCGGATCATGATATTCCGGATCCCATTAATCCGGATCATGATATTCCGGATCCCATTAATCCGGATCATGATATTCCGGATCCCATTAAACCGGATCATGATATTCCGGATCCCATTAATCCGGATCATGATATTCCGGATCCCGTTAATCCGGATCATGATATTCCAGTCACAAGTTGTATAAAATCACGCAGCGTATTATTACAAAGTAAGTCGTCCCTTCGTTGATAAAAATGCGCAGGCAAGGGGTCAGGTACATGAGCTGCACTGGGATATAGTTGCCGTTCACTGCAAGTCTGCGCCCTGTCACACAGTCGTGTTACTTCGTGTCTAAATTATGGAGCCTTTCACTGAGATGTCATGGACCTTAATCACATCAATAATAAACTGATCTTATTTCGGGAATGCTTCAAAATAATTTTAAAAAGATGTGAGCAGTTAAAGAAAGATTTGAAAATGTGGACTGTTTCCCCAAATAAATAAACTTGACTTCTCCGCAAACTCACTTGCAGCGCATACTACCTTCGTAGGCGTTAGGATCAGTACAGATATCCCTGAAGAGAGCTTGCGATTCTAACCATCATCAGTCGCCACATCACGGTTGTAGGCGTATTTCACAAGTCATCTGGAACGTTGTTTCTTCATCAGACTTATCAGCACCGTCCTTTCCACAACGAATTCGAAAGTTTGGATTATCCTCAAAATGCATTGAATGAAGACAATCTCTTTTGGTTTGGTTTGTTTGTTGTTTAACGCCGCACTCAGCAGTATTGCAGCTGTATGATGTCGGTCTGTAAATAGTCTGGACCAGACAATCCAGTGATTGTCATCATGAGCATCGATACACACAATTGGGACAACGTGACATGCATCAACCAAGTCAGCGAGCCTGACCATCCGATCCCGTTAGTCGCCTCTTACGACAAGCATAGTCACCTTTACGGCAAGCATGGGTTGCTGAAGACCTATTCTACCCCGGACTTTCACGGGTCACAATCACTTCTGATGTGTGTGTAAAGCGACTGGGGAGGGCCACTCTGTTTTTTTACAAGGTGCTATACGTTCTCTGTTATGCCTTCGCCAGTCTTATCTGAATCCTTCCCCCGCAATCCCTCACCTTCCACCCGTGTTTCCTGGTCCATGTCATGTCTGGACACCAGAACCTTCACCACGACCACCAGCGCGAGGAAGGCCGAGAAGCAGATGATTTGATCAATAAACGACAAGTACACATACCACCTCATGGACACCTCCTGCATCAGGTAGCCCAGCAACAGGGGGTTCAGCATCTGTTCAGCATCATGATAACAGATGTCACGACACCCGCCACCTTCATAATGTCATTCTCCACAAACGTGATACCGGTTGGTAAGATCATCCCAAATCCAACAGCTGCAACAATGACACAGGCAGTGAAACCAGCATCACTTTCCATGGCCACACTGAGCCACAATGCTGCCAAGGTCACTGTCACCACAGCGTTACAGATGAAGAGGAGGTTTGTCGGAGCCAGGAATCGGATGATGACAACGCCCAGCAACCTGGCTACAGCTACACTCGCCCAGAACACGGAAGCAAGCTGCGCAGTGCTGTCCTTGCTCCAGCCTCGCTCAGAGACACAGAACACCATCAGGTAGCCGATGATGACCATACCAGATGCACAGTGGAAGAAGATGATGAAAGCTAAGAGTGCAAGAACCAGACCGTTCAGCCATCTGGGAAGGACGCGGGGGTTACGGTGATCCTCTTTGGCCTTGGCACCACGGGACGTCGTTCCGCGATTAAAACATGATTCCAAGAAAATAAGGATTCCAGAAATCAGGGAAAGTATTCCAGCAATTAAATAGGCATAGTGGACACGGGTCTTTGGTTGTGAACAGTCACTTGAACTGATGGTTTGATGGGATGTGTTTGAAAACTGCACGTACAGATGGGAGCTATTTGACCGTGGTATCGTGTCTGAGAGTGTGGGATGTTGGCATGTGGTATTTAAGGCTCCTTTCTCCGACAAGAAGGGTTCCACAGTCAGAGGAGATATAATAGTTCCAATTGCAAAGGCAAAATAGAAAAATTGCATAAATGTCTTGCCTTCAATACCCCAGGTGCTCATTAAGTCCGTGTTTCCACCTGAAACACTAAGAGTGAGTGAGTGAGCGGGTGAGTTGGGTTTAAATTCCGCATTTTATTGCTGTTACATCAGCTTAATGTGGGAAAAAAGGCAAATACTTGTATTATTTGTTTGTTTGTTTGTTTGTTTGTTCGTGGTTTAACGCCACACTCAGCAATATTCCAGCCATTTGTCAACTGGGGACACATGAGCAATATTACTCTGTCAGTGTTTGCAGCGACGTGTCCCCTATATCTCACACTTAATGTACAGCTGTCTACAATCTCCAAAGATCTGTCAGCTTTACTGTTGCTCTTTGGCGACAGATGCTTTGTGAAATGCTTATTAATAATAATAATAATAATAATAATAATAATAATAATAATAACCCTCTTTGCTGCATTTTTTATTCTAATCTGTAAATAATAATGATAATAATAATAATGATGATGGTGATGATGACAATAATAATAATAATAATAACCCTCTTTGCTGCATTTTTTATTCTAATCTGTAAATAATAATGATAATAATAATAATGCTGCTGATGATGATGATGATGATGATGATGATGATGATGATGATGATGATGATGATGATGATGATGATGATAACTGACAATTGGAGAGTACCCGGGTTTGCTGCCAGGACAATGTGGGAAATGCATACTAAATGTTTTTCTTAGATATTACAACTTTGTTCAAATGAGACATGCACAGTCACGCACATGGACAGGGGTTAGCATAACGTGATGCATAGGTACATTACATATGAGCTACCTGATTCACACGAAGAAAGGTTAAGAATAGTGTTCCTTACCACCTCCAGTCGACCAATCAGAGTTCGTCATATCGCAGTTTTATCTGAGAGACCTCACAACAATAATTTCCCAACATGGCGTCAATACAATGTCAAGGCCATGCTCAACCAGAAATCCATACGTCCTGCTCCAGTTAAACCGGAACTGGCCACGTTTTTCCAGATAGCATATCCGTGTCCCACTTCCAACTTAACAGTCTGAAAGCCAGGGCGGTGACGATGCATTCCCTAAGAAGCTGCATATCAACCCATTTTTAAAGTTTATTAAACTATGTCGATTGTATGAACCGGTCGCATCCCACGTGCATTTGCCAGCGTGTGTATCGGTTATAACACATAACATCAACATCACATAACTTCAACTGTAACATCAGGTTGTTTTGGAAAGGTTGTCAGGCACATACAGGTGAACACAATAGAATATATGCTATGGAATTGTTTCGTTACATGCGGGTCATATGTCTTCGTGAACGGATTATAACGGTGTCTTACCTGTAAGCATTGTTGGACATATCAGTTATATTACGGCGTTGTTGAGTGGCTGGTTACATAGTTGGACAAATAAGTTATATTATGGCGTTGTTGAGTGGCTGGTTACATTGTTGGACATATCAGTTATTAAGGCGTTGTTGAGTGACTGGTCACATTGTTGGACATATCGGTTATATTACGGCGTTGTTGAGTGGCTGGTTACATAGTTGGACATATCGGTTATTACGGCGTTGTTGAGTGACTGGTCACATTGTTGGACATATCAGTTATATTACGGCGTTGTTGAGTGGCTGGTCACATTGTTGGACATATCAGTTATATTACGGCGTTGTTCAGTGGCTGGTCACATTGTTGGACATATCGGTTATATTACGGCGTTGTCACAGTGAGTGGCTGGTCACATTGTTGGACACATCAGTTATATTACGGCGTTGTTGAGTGGCTGGTCACATTGTTGGACATATCAGTTATATTACGGCGTGGTTGAGTGGCTGGTCACATTGTTGGACATATCAGTTATATTACGGCGTTGTTGAGTGGCTGGTCACATTGTTGGACATATCAGTTATATTACGGCGTTGTTGAGTGGCTGGTCACATTGTTGGACATATCAGTTATATTACGGCATGGTTGAGTGTTGCGTGGATGGTCAGATAGTTGGACATATCAGTTATATTACGGCGTGGTTGAGTGTTGAGTGGCTGGTCACGTAGTTGGTCATATCAGTTATATTACGGCGAAGTTGAGTGGCTGGTCATATAGTTGGACACATCAGTTATATTACGGCGAAGTTGAGTGGCTGGTCAAATAGTTGGACACATCAGTTATATTACGGCGAAGTTGAGTGGCTGGTCACATACTTGGTCACATCAGTTATATTACGGCGAAGTTGAGTGGCTGGTCACATAGTTGGACATATCAGTTATATTACGGCATGGTTGAGTGTTGCGTGGATGGTCAGATAGTTGGACATATCAGTTATATTACGGCGTGGTTGAGTGTTGAGTGGCTGGTCACGTAGTTGGTCATATCAGTTATATTACGGCGAATTTGAGTGGCTGGTCACATAGTTGGACACATCAGTTATATTACGGCGAAGTTGAGTGGCTGGACATATAGTGGGACACATCAGTTATATTACGGCGTGGTTGAGTGGCTGGTCAAATAATTGGACACATCAGTTATATTACGGCGAAGTTGAGTGGCTTGTCACATAGTTGGTCACATCAGTTATATTACGGCGAAGTTGAGTGGCTGGTCACATAGTTGGACACATCAGTTATATTACGGCGAAGTTGAGTGGCTGGTCACATTGTTGGAGATTTCAGTTATATTACGGCATTGTTGAGTGTTTGTCACATTGTTGGACACATCAGTTATATTACGGCGTGGTTGAGTGGCTGTTCACATTGTTGGACATATCAGTTATAATACGGCGTGTTTGAGTGGCTGGTCACATTGTTGGACATATCAGTTATATGACGGAGTGGTTGCGTGGCTGGTCACATTTAGTACATATCAGTTATATTACGGCGTTGTTGAGTGGCTGGTCACATTGTTGGACACATCAGTTATATTACGGCGTTGTTGAGTGTTGAGTGGCTGGTCACATTGTGGGACACATCAGTTATATTACGGCGTGGTTGAGTGGCTGGTCAAATAGTTGGACATATCAGTTATATTACGGCATGGTTGAGTGTTGCGTGGATGGTCAGATAGTTGGACATATCAGTTATATTACGGCGTGGTTGAGTGTTGAGTGGCTGGTCACGTAGTTGGTCATATCAGTTATATTACGGCGTGGTTGAGTGGCTGGTCACATTGTTGGACACATCAGTTATATTACGGCGTTGTTTAGTGGCTGGTCACATTGTTGGACACATCAGTTATATTACGGCGTGGTTGAGTGGCTGGTCACATTGTTGGAAATATCAGTTATATTACGGCGAAGTTGAGTGGCTGGTCAACTCTACCATGACAAGGTGGTCTGCCGTTCACCTGTGCACTGACCTGTTTGGACCAGTGTGCTTCTCACATGGTCCCACATGGGATTCTATGTAATATTCCCCACATCAATCACCTCCATGGACAAGTATGACACAGACATATTTTGACTGGTGACGTCGGTCCTATGGATGTCTGCGAATGCTCAAGGGATCATTAACCTATCTCATGTTTGATATTTAATGCTTTCAGCGTCACTCACATGTTTCGATACTTGTACCCAAATATAGATCCCCTGACCTCCCGTCTTCTGTCACATAATGATGGACACATGCTTGGCGTCTGTACCGAAAGTAATTCCTCAGGGAGCGAGTTGGATATAACAGCCTTTGATATTACTTGAGATACATCACGACGTGTCAGCTTCTCTAGGAAGAACACCGGGAGTGACGCAGGTCCATACGAGCGCAGACATGGTGCTGACAAACCTGGAAATATCCCTGAAAAAATACTAGTAGCTCTTTTATGAACTTTCCAAACTTTCCACTCTTTGAAAAAACACATTTCAAAGTTTGGAAAAATTATGTCTTCAGGCATGGACATGTTTGGAAATTTTGGAAATGTTTGGATATGATGGGAAATTTGGGAAAGATTTTGAAAGGTGACGAAGATAGTTTTGTAATTATGGTGTAAACATATTTATCACCCCTTCACTTTGTTTTGCTAAATGCAACCCTCATTTTTCCTTTTGGCTTCAACATTCAGGATTGTAATAATTTCTATGCGTGTACAGACATAAAAGTGATTAGCAAAGCACTTGTCGTTTCTTTTCTGACGCTGCCCTAATTTTTGTTCCACAAGAGGTCCACATTGGTTAAAACATCTACTACATTGTTATCACTGCTGTCAAAATGCACATTCGTTACAGTTATGTTCATCCCGCTATTTAGGTAAAGCATTTTACTCTCATACAAAGTATATATTATAACAGTATCCAGCCATGGGTAGTAAAGTTTTGTTTGTTTGTTTGTTGTTTATCGCCGCACTCACCAATATTACAGCTATATGACGGCGGTCTGTAAATAATCGAGTCTGGACCAGACAATCCAGTGATTGCTATCATGAGCATCGATCCACACAATTGGGAAACGATGACATGCATCAATCAAGTTAGCAAGCCTGACCACCCGTTGCCGTTAGTCGTCTCTTACGACAAGCATGGCCATGGATCTGAAGATGTTTTCTACCCCGGATCTTCATGGGTAGGGTAGTAAAGGCACTTAAATAGTAGTGTGCAGTAATCTATCTCTTTGACGAAACAGGGATGACAGATAACTTTTTCAGATTTATGACCTCCATCGTAATGTTTATGATGCGATATTATCCAATGGATATGAATGACGAGCATGTTAAAAAATACTGACTCTCGTGAGAGTGTTCGCTGAAATATCGATCAAAACTTTCACGTTAACATGACTGAAGTTATTGGCATACTAAATAGAAAAAGATGAATGCGGGAGACTCTTGCATCAGGATGAGTGAGTGAGTATGGTTTTACGCCGCTTTTAAAATATATTCGTGCCATAACACCGCGTGGACACTAGAAATGGGCTTCACACATTGTACCCACGTGGGGTATCGAACCCGGGTCTTCGGCGTGACGAGCGAACGCTTTAACCACTAGGCTACCCGACCGCCCCTGTAACAAGATGAAGTATAACGTGGACCTTCAAACGCCCTAAACCATCCCTTGACATTTTTTATGCACCACAATACAGGTATTATATATAAAAATATACACACACACAAACACGCACGCACGCACGCACGCACGCACGCACACACACACACACACACACACACACACACACACACACACACACACACACACACACACACGCACACACGCACACGCACACGCACACACACACATACACACAAATGTTTATTATTAAAGCCCTTTGGACGTGTCTCATCAGATCATAAGAGACCCTTTCGACATCGCACATACATCTTGTGCAGTTAAACAATCTCACTTGTGAAATGTTGATGCGTCTACCTGAATGTCACATACATAAAACAATAAACCGTGTATAAATGTGTTCATATCAAGTCCATATATTACCTACTTAAGTCTAAAGTGCAAACTCAGCCTGTTATGCTGCAGTTTGAATTGAAACATGCACAATTGTAATGCGCTCCAGGTCCCGAATTCACTGGTATTGCATACTACTACATCGCTATGTCCAGTATCAGACAGACAGCTTATACAAATTTTATTGATTTTACTATTAACTGATATCTGAATTAGGGATGTCCTACATGTTGTAAATGAGTGAGTGAGTATCGTTTTACGTCGCTTTTGGCAATGTTCCGGCAACATCACGGCAGGGGGACACCAGAAACGGGTTCACACATTGTACCGTATCGGGAATCGACACCGGGTCATCGCCGTGACGAGCGAACGCTTTAACCACTAGGCTACCCGACCACCCATGTTGTAGATGAGAGGATTGTGTTGCTTCTCTTAAATCACGTCTCGTACTTAAGAAAAATATCTAAATTTCATAATTGAAGACTTATGATTTCATATGATATATGTCTTTATGCAAGATACTTATTGGTTTGACATAGAAATATACATAATTGAAATATTGCATTTTATATATATCTAACACCGTACTTCTTTCTGTCAGACAAGTGCCTAACATACACCAACATGCAAGGGTTATTCGGGTTAAACATCTTACACAGTATATACCGAACTAGAACATACGGAATGTTTAATTAGTATATTGGAGAGCAAACAAAGATTCACTGAGTGAAATGTATTGAGTATACGAATGTATCTTATTCTTGTAGTTATTCTTGTAGTTGCACATTATCCTTTATAATATCCAAATATACCATGCCAAAAAAGTAGGGGACTGTGGAAATCATCAATATATATCTTCTGATCGATGTGGTACTGGAAATTGGAAATTATATGATCATAATCCTCTGGGGAGTAGACGATGAGATGGTGAGATTGCTAAACAGGTCTGGGATCAAATTCGAAATTTACATTGTTCAGCAAACGTCTCCAATATCGGGTAAAGGTACCTCAGTGGCCCAGACATTTACGAATTCTTCGAATCATGCTTCTGATGAGACGACCAATTTTAGCTTGACTCATGTTAAGTCTTTGAATGGTATTTAGAAGTGATACACATACAGAGAGAGATTTTATGGATGTTCATATTTTGAGGAACACAATGGTTCCGAGTATATGGTTACTCCTCCAACAGGAGAATGACTCACGTGGTTCCAGTGAGAACAACACCGAGTTCATTGAGAATGGTAGGTGGAATTTGACGTTGACGTACACGTGTGCCAATGACGTTCCAGACGTGTTCAGTTGGGGACAGAGTGTTGGTCATGGCATGACGTTGATGTGTTGCTGTTGGAGGAATTGGGTCACAATTCTGTCATGATGTACACGTGAATTATCATCTTAAAAGATTAAACGTTCCCAAGTAATTATAACACGTTTTGCAAATCGTTGCCCGATTGTATTGATCTGTGACTCTGCCATGGACAATGTGGAGCCCAGGTCGGCCAGCCATTGTATAACACCCCATACAGTTTTGGACTCACCCCCCAAAACGACCATGCTGTACGACGTAGACTTCAATATAACGTTCATTAGGACGTCTCCAAACTTGATGACTACAGCCATGGAAGTCGAGAGTGAACTTCGATTCGTCAGAAAACATGACTGACTGACTGACTGAGTATGATTTTACGCCGCTTTTAGCAATATTCCAGCAATATCACGGCGGGGACACCAGAAATGGGCTTCACACATTGTACCCATGTCGGGAATCGAACCCGGGTCTTCGGCGTGAAGAGCGAACGCTTTAACCACTAGGCTACCAGACCGCCCCTGGAAAACATGACATCATCCCGACGTCGATTATCCCAGTGCTGACGTTCCGAACACCACTGACGCCTCTGCTTCATATGACGTGCAGTAAGTTGTGTAATGACACATGGACGTCATGCACGCAAGTATCTGTGTCGACGACTTCGCACTGTGTGAGCATGTACTCCTACACCAGCTGCCTGTTGCAACCGGTCCCTTCGCACCGTGTGAGCATGTTCTCTTACACCAGCTGCCTGTTGCAACCGGTCCCTTCGCACCGTGCGAGCATGTACTCTTACACCAGCTGCCTTTTGCAACCGGTCCCTTCGCACCGTGTGAGCATGTTCTCTTACACCAGCTGCCTGTTGCAACCGGTCCCTTCGCACGGGTGTAAGCATGTTCTCTTACACCAGCTGCCTGTTGCAACCGGTCCCTTCGCACCGTGCGAGCATGTACTCTTACACCAGCTGCTTGTTGCAACCGGTCCCTTCGCACGGGTGTAAGCATGTTCTCTTACACCAGCTGCCTGTTGCAACCGGTCCCTTCGCACCGTGCGAGCATGTACTCTTACACCAGCTGCTTGTTGCAACCGGTCCCTTCGCACGGGTGTAAGCATGTTCTCTTACACCAGCTGCCTGTTGCAACCGGTCCCTTCGCACCGTGCGAGCATGTACTCTTACACCAGCTGCCTGTTGCAACCGGTCCCTTCGCACCGTGCGAGCATGTACTCTTACACCAGCTGCCTGTTGCAACCGGTCCCTTCGCACCGTGTGAGCATGTTCTCTTACACCAGCTGCCTGTTGCAACTGGTCCCTTCGCACCGTGCGAGTATGTACTCTTACACCAGCTGCTTGTTGCAACCGGTCCCTTCGCACCGTGTGAGCATGTACTCCTACACCAGCTGCCTGTTGCAACCGGTCCCTTCGCACCGTGTGAGCATGTACTCTTACACCAGCTGCCTGTTGCAACCGGTCCCTTCGCACCGTGTGAGCATGTACTCCTACACCAGCTGCCTGTTGCAACCGGTCCCTTCGCATCGTGCCAGTATGCAACCGATTCCTTAATGCCAACGTTTTGACGAATATGTCCTTGGCTGGTGATGTTGCCATTAGGCGTCCAGAGCGCCTTCGATCATCGACGTTATGTGTTTGTTGGTATCGGGTCCACAATGCTGCTGATGACAGATTCAGAAGCATGCAGCGTTAGGGCAAGAATATTCTGACGTGTGCCCACCTGCAACATGCCTTTGGCATGTAAACATCCAGCACGTTGCCAACGTCGCCAGATCAATGCTGTTTATTCCTTAATGAAAATGACCGCCTCAGTGGTCTAATGGTAGAGCGTCCGCCCGGAGAGCGGAAGGTTCGGGGTTCGATCCTTGACCGCGTCATACCAAAAGACGTTCAAAGATTGTACTTGTTGTTACCCTGTCTGGCGCTCGGAATTAAAGGGCTAAAACAAGGACTGGTCGGCTCGGAGTCAGTATACTGTGTCTGAGTGGGGTATTCATGTTAAACTGCGGCATGGTATCTCAGTGAGCTAGCACTATAAATCGGCATCAGTCCGGACTAGTACAAGCAGCCACACACACACACACACGTGCATGCACGTCGCTATATAAGTGCAATAATCTTGGACGCGACGTTAAACCCCATTTCACCTCACCTCACCTTAAAGAAAATATGTGCTCGCAACCGAGTCTGAGTGATAAACCTGACATACCACCCCTTTCAAGTGCTGTCATGACTGTCACAAAGTTGTGTTTGGGAGCTTGATTTCTTCGGGAATGTTCTTTGCCAGACATTGGTGTATTTTCCTCCAGTTTCACCTCAAAACAAAATATCCCCTACATTTTTGCATAGTGTATATAATGTTTCCAATAGTGAAATACTCGTTTATGGTAAAGATAAGATTTAAATACGGAACCATGGGGAAATGAAAAAGAAACTCACACAAAAAACTATCTAAACTTTTGCAATCAATTCACTTATTTATTTTTAAGATAAATAGAATTACACGATTCATTAACTGTATAATGATGCATTTAGAATAAGACTCTACTCAAGTCTGGAGAGACCATTTTAATACACGTATATAACTGGAAACTATGCCCAATGTATGTGTTATTAATTCACTACGTTATGAAGGGCGACACAACTAACTATATAACGTTTGGTGCAACGGACACCATGTCCGCGCTACGTGTATTATGTTGAAATAAGATACACAGGAAATTATTTATATCAGTCAATCGTTAATCGATGCAAAGATAATTATTTGTCTAGACATCTAAAACATAACTGTCATATCACGTGTTTTGCTACTCCGTGGGTACCAAGGTTAGAAAAGATCCCCAACTGTGGCTTGCTGTGAGATAAGGCAATCGGTTCAGAGGATCAGGCGGAAATGGCACGTTGACATGGACTCTTGTGTGTCAGTCTACCCCGAAATCGTGTGACGATGCCAATAATATCAATCTGTGACTGATTTGACTGACCCAGACTCGATAATCGTCAGGTCGCCCTGACATAGAATGAATATTACAGACTCCTAACGCCAGTAGTTAAACAACATATACACGATTTTAGATGCTGTATAAAGCTTCGTGATGATACTGATACCCGTTACAATTTGAATAAGAAAATATTAAATATGTCAAAAAGAAATTTTAAATCGTGGAGAAATAGAATTGTAAAGATTGCCTGAAATAATAACCTTAATGACATTTTAACCTCGCCCCAAACAAGAAAGATATTCTCATTAAAGGTGATAAGAAAAGATGGAGCCGAAAATTGTGTAATGGCCGAAATAATGTAAATGACATTAAGCTTCAGAACGTACTGGCAATTTAGGACGCAAAATGTTGTGGAGTCGTATATTCTATATGCAAAATATAGGAACCACCAATTTTAGCTTTGTTCAGATGTGGAGCTTTACCTCTTGCCATTGAAAATGGACGTTTTAACAAACCACCAACCCCTCTTCCAGATAGAATATATACTCAACAACAAAAGTTCCTGTGACACTAATATTTAAGTGTATTTTTCAAACAAGTAAAGTTTGGTTTTCAATATTGTAGTACATGTATGGAATCAAGTCACAAAAACGCAACTGCTACAGAAAAGCGTGCATTCCATGCAAAAGTTTGCAAGCCCCATGCATGTCACTACCCAAGAATGGATATAAAAACATGTGCGTTAACGGGATTCCATATGCATTGTTTAGCATCGTGCTGACAACAACCACTCAGAAAAACAACAAAATTACGCAATTATTCAACATTACAAAATGCCACGCCTGTCCGAAAATGAGCGTCTGCGAGCCATTTCTATGCTTGAAGCAGGTTCGAGTCAACGGGATGTTGCAAGACAATTTAACGTCCACAGAAACACCATTTTGTTTTTATGGCAACTTTGGCAACAGACGAATGCAGTCAGAGACCATCCTCGGAGTGGCAGTCCACGCGTAACCAATAATCGGTTCGGAGGCGGCAGCGTTATGGTATGGGGTGGGATTACAGCAAGACAGAGGACCAGTTTGATAGTGGTAGAGGGAAATCTCAATGGACAGCGCTACCGCGACGAGACCATCGGCCCTGGTGTTCTTCCGTTTTTGCGTCGTCATGGCCCAGGCATTACCTTTCAACATGACAACGCCCGGCCTCATATTGCTCGACTTGGTCATGATTCTTTTCAACAAAACAACGTGAATGTCATCCCCTGGCCGGCTCGCTCCCCTGATCTCTCACAAATCAAGCACATGTTGGATTATCTGTTGCAAACCGAAATGGTTTCAGATTTGTTAAAAAATATAACTTTGCATCAAATCTTATTCAATGTCACAGGAACTTTTGTGTGTTTACTGTTTTCTTGTGTCTCATAAGCCTTATATATGGCTGAGCTTAATTTATTTAATTTATAAATTATAATAACCCGTGACACATAAATCTCCCACTCACTCTGTGTCTCTCTCTGTCTTTCACTCTCTCTCTGTCTCTCTCTGTCTTTCTCTCTCTGTCTTTCTCTCTCTCTCTCTCTCTCTCTCTCTCTCTCTCTCTCTCTCTCTCTCTCTCTCTCTCTCTCTCTCTCTCTCTCTCTCTCTCTCTCTCTCTCTCTCTCTCTCTCTCTCTCAAGGCGGGGAAACACCAGAAATGCGCTTGGGTAAGCGTGTTTTGATAACCCGAACTTGTGCAAGTTGGGATACACTAATTTCATAAGATTCCTCGGTGAAATGAAGCATGGGTTTAAGTTTGAAAACATCAAACATGTTGAATGTCCAGTTGCAGTTTTGTCACAGCCTGCTCACCCAGTTATAGTATGCTGTTATGCAGCCCTATATCCACGAGTTATCAAAGACCTTGCCGCTTGAATGACCAACATTAACACATACATTTATATGTCCCCTAAATTCCTACGTATGATGGATGCATTGTGAATACCTAGAATCATACCTCGCCGCTACTGTAGCAGATGGCTGTCGGGTAGCCTTGTAGTTAAAGCGTTCGCTCGTCACGCCGAAGACCCGAGTTCGATTCCCGACATGGGTACAATGTGTGAAGCCCATTTCTGGTGTCCCCCGCCGTGATATTGCTGGAATATTGCTAAAAGCGGCGTAAAACAATACTCACTCACTTCATGATCTGCCTAGTCTCTTCTGTAATGTTAGGTAGAGCAAGCGTGAAAAAAATATCCGAAGAACGCTAAAGTTGCCATCTATGTTTATATGGTGGAAATCATGCAAAAACAAAGCTCAAAAGTCCTACAGAATATACTGATCTTCAACAAGTGATACTTGTGTAAAGGTTGAACAGGATAGTGCTTTTCTGACACTCGTGATATTATTTGATCTAGAAATATTTAAACAACGACACAAGGGTCTGTGGTCCGTTGCTCTAGTTATAAGACTGCGGAACGTTATGTATGTCACAAGGTCGCGTTGTATGTTTTTTTGTCAGCCCTGAACGGTTCCACCGTGAGTGGTTCTATGATGGTACCGACAGCAAAGACAAAGACTTAGTGTAGAATCTGTATAAACATCTTGCCGCCCACATCCCACGTGCTCATCATGTCAAAGTTTCCACCTGAAAACACATCATACCTACATTTGATACTTTATTTGAAAAAAATATTATATTCTTCTAAATATATAGGCAACGTTAAATGTTACTACTACTACTACTACAACTACTACTACTACTACTACTACTACTACTACTACTACTACTACTACTACTACTACTACAACTACTACTACTACTACTACTACTACTACAACAACTACTACTACTACTACTACTACTACAACTACTACTACTACTACTACTACTACTACTACTACTACTACTACTACTACTACTACTACTACTACAACTACTACTACTACTACTACTACAACTACTACAACTACTACTACTACTACTACTACTACAACTACTACTACTACTACTACTACTACTACTACAACTACTACTACTACTACAACTACTACTACTACTACCACTACTACAACTACTACTACTACTACTACTACTGCTACTTACAAGCATGAAATACCCATATCCCCCGCCAATATGACATGTGCGGTCTAAGACAAAGTCGTTTCTGAAAATCCCGAACTATCAAAAGGCACCAGTTCAGCACTAGACCTATCTATGTTCCAAGTTTGGTTAAGATATATTACATTTGGTTTAGTTCTGCTCCTGAAACGAAACGTGGCGGACGAAAAGATGGATGGACGAAAGGACAGCACCTCTTCCTATATCCCCTTGCCACTTCGCGGCGGAGGATGATAATAATGATACTACATCTACAATTACAACTATCACTACTACTACTGCCCTACAACATGCACAACGCGCTTCAATATTACCCCGTTTAATGGATCAGTATGCAGTTAATTTTCATTCTCAGCTCCTTGGGGAATATACAACCCGAGCTGCCTGTGAGGCACTGGAAGGTGACCGTCTCGTTCAGATATCAATTATGTTATGTTCAATAGAAAAAGAAAATAGTTGACCTTACAGGTGTATTGCCTAACTTTGTTATTTGAGTATATAAACCAATCACTGGATTGTCTGGTCCAGCCTCCTTTATCTATAGACCGCCGTTATATAGCAGGAATATTGCTGAGTGCGGTGTTAAAAAACAAGCAACAAACACATATATACACAAATAGATCCTGCAATGATTTTTTGTGCATTCATTTGTATTACGAAGTCGTGAAGCAACAGTGTGTTTATTCACTGTTGAAGTTGTTAAGTCGACGTGTATTGTCAACGTGTAAATCTCTAACTACACCATGGTCAAACATATATAGTTTCAAATCGTTAAGCCATACTTATCTAACCCCTGATAAGATGACCTTATCTCAACATTCGACAATCGCCACAGAAAGACAGAGCTCCCCAGGTTTATTTGTAAAGGTAGGACGTTTGAACTTATATGTACCAGTACAGAAAGTGACTGGGTGTGTTTTTATGAAGTCCATTTGAACAGCAATTCAGTTATAAGACTGGGTAGCACTAAGCCAAGATTTGATCATGATCAATCGTTTGACAGAACTATACATGTGTTCATGGGTTTCGCCAAATATCGTTTTGGACCTGCGTCACTTTGGGTTTCCCTACTACATACTGGGGTGAAACTGAAACAATGTGCGAAGGGGCGTTCAACCCAACTCTTTCACTGGCAATTTAGGGAATTGGAAATTGTTCTAAATGGTTTTCAAAGATCTGTAACCGCACGTAGAAGTTGAATGTGTTGAACATACATACACACAGTGAGGGCAGTGACCTACTTGAAAAACATGACTAAGGCATTCCAGTGACTGTGTTGATAAGAACAAGTTGTCCCCTTGAACTGAGTGAGTGAGTGCGTGGATGGGTGGGTGGGTGCGTGCGTGCGTGCGTGCGTGCGTGCGTGCGTGCGTGCGTGCGTGCGTGCGTGTTATTTTGTTTGTTTGGTGTTTCACGCCGCACTCAGCAATATTCCAGTTATAATGACGGCGGTCTGTAAATAATCGAGTCTGGGCCAGGCAGTCTTATGATTGATATCATGAGCATCGATTTACTCAATTGCGATACGAAGACATGCATCAACCCGATCCCGTTAGTCGCCTCTTACGATAAGCATAGTCGCCTCTTACGACAAGCATGGGTTGCTGATGATCTATTCTAACCCAGGTATTCGCGGGTGTGGGAGAGAGTGAGTAAGTGGGTGAGGTGGAGTGGAATGTCAACGTGTCACATAATCAGGCCAGATGCTTACAGGGTCAGCAGGTGCAATGAGTCTAATCGCAGTTGCGTCAGTCAAAGATAGGGTGGTGCAATAAACTTGAGTTCCTGAGCTATAAATGGAAGCGAAAGTTCTTGCAAGTCAATATTCTGTATCCAGTAAGGACAGGTGCGGACACAACGCGATATACAGGTAACTGACTGAAATACTAGGGCATGTTGTAGTAATTTGTGGGAAGTAAGTATACTCTAATAATATATTTAGAAGTTCAACGAGTTAGTACCTGTTACTTATGGAATACTGTAAGGGATATTCTCGCGATCTCGCATTCTCGTGTTTTGGGCATATTTAGCTCGTTTCCAAAGGTCGAGATCGCGAGAAGGCGAGATCGCGAGAATGTCCCTTACAGTATTCCATGTTTACTCGAACTTATCTGCTGAAAGTTGGTTTAATATTCAAAGGAGCTTTTGTGCCATTAATTTACAAGGGTTCTTTTGTACCATTTTACGGGAGTGTGTATGTGTGTGTTTTTGTCCACGAGAGTGTTTCCGTCCATCCTGAAGGATTACACTTAATCGTCTCATGATGTTCGTGCTGTAACATTCCACAAAACACATATAAGTAAATCGAATATATGATAAGACTTACAAGCGAATCTCAAGCTGTTGATTTTATTCTTGACCTTAGACAACCAGTCGATGCTAATATTGATAAGAAGAGATATGTGTGTGTGACAGATAGAGAGTATGTGTGTGTGACAGAGAGTGTGTGTGTATGTGTGTGACAGACAGAGAGAGTGTATGTGTGTGTGACAGAGAGAGAGTATGTGTGTGTGACAGAGAGAGTATGTGTGTGTGACAGACAGTGTGTGTGTATGTGTGTGTGACAGACAGAGAGAGTGTATGTGTGTGTGACAGAGAGAGAGTATGTGTGTGTGACAGAAAGAGAGTATGTGTGTGTGACAGAGAGAGAGTATGTGTGTGTGACAGAGAGTGTGTGTGTATGTGTGTGTGACAGAGAGTGTGTGTGTATGTGTGTGTGACAGAGAGTGTGTATGTGTGACAGAGAGAGAGTATGTGTGTGTGACAGAGAGTGTGTATGTGTGTGTGACAGAGAGAGAGTATGTGTGTGTGACACAGAGAGAGTATGTGTGTGTGACAGAGAGAGTATGTGTGTGTGACAGACAGTGTGTGTGTATGTGTGTGTGACAGAGAGATAGTTTGTGTGTTGACACACAGAGAGTATGTGTGTGTGACAGAGAGAGAGAGTATGTGTGTGACAGAGAGTGTGTGTGTATGTGTGTGTGACAGAGAGAGAGTATGTGTGTGTGACAGAGAGAGAGTGTGTTTGTGTGACAGAGAGAGAGTATGTGTGTGTGACACAGAGAGAGAGTATGTGTGTGTGACAGAGAGAGAGTATGAGTGTGTGACACAGAGAGAGTATGTGTGTGTGACAGAGAGATAGTATGTGTGTGTGACAGAGAGTGTGTGTGTATGTGTGTGTGACAGAGAGTGTGTATGTGTGTGTGACAGAGAGAGAGTATGTGTGTGTGACAGAGAGAGAGAGTATGTGTGTGTGACACAGAGAAAGTATGTGTGTGTGACACAGAGAGAGTATGTGTGTGTGACACACAGAGAGTATGTGTGTGTGACAGAGAGAGAGTATGTGTGTGTGACAGAGAGAGAGAGTATGTGTGCCTGTGACAGAGAGAAAGTGTGTGTATGTGACAGAGAGTGTGTTTGTATGTGTGTGTGACACAGAGAGAGTATGTGTGTGTGACACAGAGAGAGTGTGTGTGTGTGTGTGTGACACAGAGAGAGTATGTGTGTGTGTGACACACAGAGAGAGTATGTGTGTGTGACAGAGAGTGTGTGTGTGTGACACAGAGAGAGTATGTGTGTGTGACAGAGAGTGTGTGTGTATGTGTGTGTGACAGAGAGAGTATGTGTGTGTGACAGAGAGAGAGTGTGTGTATGACAGAGAGAGTGTGTATGTGTGTGAAAGAGAGAGAGAAAGAGAGTGTGTGTGTGTGTGAAATTCACGTCATGATTCGCTACGTAATATGTGTTCAACTATCCACAGCTGTAAAACATCCCATGTTAATTAACTGCAATTTTAATCATTATTAGTAAATTGATCTGAATATATGTAAAGGACGCAAACAATATCAGCAATTGTCCTTGTTTCACAGTAATGAGTACCCCTACCCACGGACATTACCTGGCAACACCATACATGCTTGACATATTTATTTCTGAGACATGAAGACTTTCGGTGTGTTTGATAGGATGTGGCTGTTGATGGCTGAAGTTGAGCAGTTTGAGTGTCGACTTGGGTACCTCTGCCTGTCGCCCTGTCTGTTCCCTTGCTGTTGAATCGATGGGGAACCAAGCAAGTCAGTTTCAGTTCTGAAATTATATTTGGCGCTGTGACGTAGAACAGTTTTAAAATTGACACGTTTACAAAATTCACTAAAACGTGCCTGCATCCTCCCGAGGCAAGAGAGTTAACTGACTTCAAAAGTCCAGTTTCCACCCTTGCCGAACTTGGCTGGAATTAATGGGCTCGATCGTAGCAACACCAGTGGTTTGAATGAGTTATGTCCCTTCTGAGCCTCTCCTATGGACCAATCCGATGCCATCATTTGCACTGAAGACAAAATGGCGGCGCCCAGTCAAGACGATCTGATCGTTAATCAAGATCTATATTGTGATAAAACGGGTCTTACATCGCGAAGTGCATCAAATCACGCGAGCACCTTGATTAAAAACATGAAAAGGTTTGGAAAATATCTGTTGACAACGATTTGGCGGTGCACATGCTTTGAAAATCCTTCAATCGACCGTAATCTGCACGACAGTTTACGAACCGGATTTCGATTTCGTTGCGAGATTTTGATTGGACTATGCATAAACTCGTTAGTCCAGCCAAAAAGTAACTCCATAATACCAGCCTAGTTCGGCAAGGGTGGAAACTGCCTTTGTACCTGACACGCCGGTCAATCAACAGTAACCTAGCTATGAAAGCAAGCTAAAACGACCGTTAGAAAGGCAGTTAGCAAGGCCTTAACGGCTTAACTATTGTCCGACCGACTGACTAACAGTGACTTACAAAGGCATATATAGGGGCGAATAAATCTTACAAGCTTTTTTTGCAATCATGGATTGTGAGTGAGTGAGTTGGGTTTAACGCCGCTTTTAACATTATTACAGTTATATCACGGCGTGTCAGCTTAATGTGGGAGGAAAGCCCAAAGTGATGCAGGTCTCAGACGTTTACCACTTCGGTGAAACCCACCAGCACGGTATGGTGCTGACAAACCTAGAAACATAATTGGGGCGAACCGGGATTCGAACCCACAATCATAGGTTTCTGGCGTGCCCAAGGGACGCAACTCTGCACAGCGAATCGCAGCGCCTTAGACGACTGGGCCACCCGTGCCCCCTCATGGATTGTGAGACTATTCCAAAATTGTACAGGTGCAACCATATGATTTGTTGAGCCATGATTGTACATGACAACTCTGGCGGACATGATGGTCAGGCTAATTACTAGTTCTGCGTATTCTGTTCTTTGTCGGGAACCAAAGGGTTACCATGGCAACAATGTACCGACGCAGTGTGTGACTGAGACTGTTTGCAGCACTTTGCGTCTCTGACGTCATCAACAGCATGTAGTAATCAAAGGATGTGTTACCGTCAGTAAGAGACGTCTACGGCGTTAATTGACGTTACCATTGAAGAAAGTTGGAGTGTGAACCAATTATGATATCGCGCCCAGAACCTCTCACCTTCTGTTTCACGGTCAAGGAGAAAACTACAAAACAGAACCTTGATCCTTGTGTTTGGTCTGTCTTACAGACCCTGATACAAATATATATCGAATACAGCCCATGCAAGTCTATGATATTTGGCAAGTCTAGATTACTGCAGTATCTGAAAAGGAAGAGAGTCACTGGGCTCCCTTTTATTATATTTTTATTAAGATAACTGGACAACTGTTTTTTTCTGTACGATATGTTCATTTCAGAGACTAGATGTTAGTCTACCTTGTCTCAGGACGTTGACAGGCAGTGACTATTGCACTAAATCTTGAGTTGTACGGAGCATCTTTGTTATGTATTCATCATTTGAGGTGAGGTGAGGTGAAATGGGGTTTAACGTCGCGTCCAAGATTATTGCACTTATATAGCGACGTGCATGTACGTGTGTGTGTTTGTGTGGCTGCTTGTACTAGTCCGGACTGATGCCGATTTATAGTGCTAGCTCACTGAGATACCATGCCGCAGTTTTAACATGAATACCCCACTCAGACACAGTATACTGACTCCGAGCCGACCAGTCCTTGTTTTAGACCCTTAATGCCGAGCGCCAGACAGGGTAACAACAAGTACCATCTAGTAACGTCTTTTGGTATGACGCGGTCGGGGATCGAACCCCGGACCTTCCGCTCTCCGGGCGGACGCTCTACCACTAGACCACGGAGGCGGTCCTCATCATTTGCTGAATCACTGCTGGTGATATTGTTTGATGTGCAGTTTGGACTCGGTTAATTATATCTATAAGATATTTTCTTTCACGTAAACTATATTATAATCGGGCGTATCGGTACTCAGACAGTGATATTGTCTAAAGAGGTTGTAGTTTATTCACACATTGATTTTTTAGATAAAGGCGATTACTTAATTATTCTTTATTTTTTTTAATGTTTTGGAGCATGTTGGGCGTTTATTGTCATTTGGCGTTTTCCGTATCTTAACAACATATTGAGATCAGTTCAAATCCTCAAACAATCAGCACTGAAATAAAAACAGAAATAAATTCGGAGTTGTACTTTAAGTGCTTCATATGATGATGACAATGACGAGTATAAGTTTATGATATCATATTTCTTTTTATAGTTTGAGTGATTCTCGCTTTCATTATCACGTTCTACCTCTTAAACATAACCGTCAGGAGAAATCACGAGAATCAACAGATTCGAGTGACCTCTCCGACTTGAACCATGTTTTGGTTGATATATAATTTTTTTTTACTACGATTTTGCATAATGATCTATATTTCCGTCTGTTTTACTTACGCAAAATACATTTCAGAATAGCCAGTGAATTCCGGCTTCAGAATCAACTGCAACAACTGCCCAACACTCACGTTTGGGTTCGTGGATGTTATCCTCAACAAATATTAAAAGTGTTTGAATTAGGATCTATTGTTTAAAAATCCTTTATAAATGGAAGGTAAAGTAAGGAAATCAGAGCCAATCAGAAACTATCTAAAAGGTCAAATAGCCCATGAGCAGTCCACACTTGGCCTGGTGTCAGTTTTTAGTCGGTAACTTTGTCACATTTCAGTGAATGTTTGGATACTATCTCAATCAAGACATGTCAAGGTTGAAGGTCAAACAAATCGGTCAGTATTAATTGAGCCAGAGATTATATAAAATCATATCTATAATCTATCATTTTTAACTAATGTGGACGTTGTAACTCATTATCTCATGGGTGTTTAACGTTTCTCCAGGTGTACAGTAAAATCAACCCCCGGATCAATGGAAGCACAAAAATGAAATGATCAAAGTGTCATGAAGTAGTCATGCCGCGCCATGTCAGTATTTTACCAGTATATAACCAGAATATATACCGCCCACAACATCACAAGCTTGTACAACACAACTGATCATTCCATCTCCTCAATCGGTTATTATTGAAATATAATATTCAACTTTAATGCAGTTGATTTGGTCATTCAAATTAAAAAGGCATTATAAGTATCATTTCAAGTGGAATATTCCCAATTGTGGCGTTAGGTATTATCAGTGGGTATTAACCATATTGAGTATACTGTTTTCAAACTGTTTAAATGCAATGAATCGTTTGAGGATTTTGTATTCCTTGTACTTTTAAGATAGAAGCATGAGCAATTGTGGTCTCGAGCGTCCCAGGCATTGGAAAGAGAAGAGATAGATATATAAAAAAATATTAGTTTTTTTCTCGCCCTTCGTACAGACAGTGATAAATACCTAAATACTTGTACATAAGACATGGTGAACAAATCAAGGATTTACGCATAATAAAAGGTAAAATAAATCACCGTTTCCAACATTAATATTGACATATTGTATATTTACTAAGTGACACACATCCACTCCCACAACTCCCCACCGTTCATCTTACCCCCCGTTACCATTACACCGACATATTTAATATTTACCCATACCTCACCCCACCCCTACCTACCCAAGTGACACGTCCATACACTTGTATTCATTAATACGTACCAAACATTTAACCCCCCCCCCCCCCCCCCCCGCTCTCATACTACCACCACCCCATCACCCCAAACCCTCCATCCCACCCACCCATACACCAACCCATACACACACACGCACACGCACGCGCGCACGCACACACACACACACACACACACACACACACACACACACACACACACACACACACACACACACACACACACACACACACACACACACACTACAACACCTTAAATATTCAAATACCCTCACATAAACACCCTTCTGTTCCCCCAACACTCCTACCCACAACATACCTAGTGATATATATATATATATATATTATATATATATATATATATATATATATATATATATATAATGCCTACATATATACATGATATACAGCGTTCAAATACCAGCATATAACTTGTTGTGAACATATAAATAATTTCGCACTAACATCTTGCTATTGAATTAGGTAATTTTGTGTTTAATAAAGTGTCTGCGAGAGTATTTTAAATATCACACAGAAAATAAACTTGAGTTTGTCTGTTGCGATGAGGTCTGTAAAGTTAATCGGTACACACCGATATCTAAACAGTTGATATCTAATACAGTCATATGTTGAACAATATGTTAAGCAGTGAGTTTCGCCTTACAAGTGTAGCCAAGTCGAGCATCTAAAGGCGTGAACTGCCTTGCATTACGACCTTTTTCCATTCCTAATGGTTATGAGATGCAGCGACATTTTGCAAGTATCTTTCTCTTATGTCTGGACATACACAATGTAGTACACTGAAAATACTTCTCTGCCATTCTGTCTTGCCTGGGTTCTGTACGTTCTGGGTTTATTGCCATGTGTTCAATTCCTATCATTCCACAGTTCTTGAAACCACACCTGGCTGTCTCTCACAGAACACCTTTCTTTGATATGAGAAATATGTTTTGAGTATGAAGCGTTCATAAAATCCACTTTCAAATCACGTTTGGAAGCAAGGGATATATATAACTTTTAAAATCCAAGAATTTCCATCTGCGCTTGGGCCATTCTAAAACAATGTCAAGGAGACTTCTATTCTGTATTAACAGATTTGAGTAAAATCTTAATATTTCAACCCGTTGTTTTATCAAGCAACTCTTCCAACCCATTTCACCTCTCAGAGCGCAATCTGAAGTCGATATACTCCTAGAAAGAAGAATCAACAGGCTCTGTTTTTGTGGCATTGATGCATTGTATTCCCTCAGACCCCCGACATCTGCGACACAGAGCATAATAGTTGCACACATACTTCATAAAGTTTTGAGAAATTTTCATGAGCCATTCCCCTCCTTCAATTCACGTCTCCTGAACGTTTGACAAGGCTTTGCTGACTGCTTTCGCGATTTCGTTTGTGTCGAAGTTTTCATTTATCCTAAAACCAAGGTGAGGTGAGGTTGAGGTGAGGTGAGGTGAGTTCAGGTAAGGTCAGGTTTAGCGTCGCGTTCAAGGCTATTGCACTTATGTAGCGACGTGTGTGTGGCTGCTTGTACTAGTCCGCAATAACGCCGATTTTATAGTGCCAGCCTACTGAGATACAATGCCTCAGTTTAAAACGAATGCGCGACTCAGACACAGTATACTGACTCCGAACCGACGAGTCCTTGTTTTAGCCCCTGAATGCCGAGCGCCAGGCAGGGTAACAACAAGTACCATCTTGAAACGTCTTTTGGTATAACGCGTCCGGGGATCGAACCCCCGACCTTCCGCTCTCGTGGCAGACGCTCTACCACTAGACCACGAAGCCGGTCCAAAAGTCAAGGTACTTATACCTAAATGTATCTGCTGAACAATGTTTTCTAAAATGCATTTTATTTTTCCACTTGTATCTTGTAATCTCCATCAGTATACAGTATCCAACATTGTAATGATTGTTCCTTTTTGGCTTGGAGAACATTATCACCTGCGAACAATAGCAATGAAAGGGCATATTATCAACATACCACAGAGTTAATGTCATCTGCTGGATCGTTAATGCATAAGGAGAACAAAGTTGGCGAGATAGGGCATCCCAGTCTTACACCGCTATTGAAAGGCGAGGCCATGTTGTTGTTGACTTAAATTGAACACTGGGCGTACGTCCTCATTCAGAACCTTGATCATTGAATATATGTTGCCAGAAGATCCGGGCCTTCTCAGTTTAAACCATAGTCAGTCATTATTCACATTATCAAAAGCTTTCTTAGCTCTATAAAGCAGGAAAGGGTACTTTGCCTTTCGATTTTCCTACATTTCACAATAGAGTTAAGTGTATAACTATGTACCAGGCAGCAGCGTCCTTTTCTGAAACAATTCTGCTCATCCACTGACAGTCCGTTATTCTCTAGTCATTCGGTTAGTATTTGGTTCAGAATTTCACCGAAAATCTTGCATGACACAGATACTAAGGTAATGCCCCTTAACGTTGATGGTTTCCGCATAGCTGTGCTTCCAGCTTTAGTTATTTGGTTGACTAAGCCTTGTTTCCAGCATCCTGTTGGATTTTCACGTTGAAAACAAACATTTAACAATTTCTGTAGCAATATACAGTTTTCATTCTTCAGTGATTCTGCTGGGATGTTACGTTAAAGTTTTCTGTTTCCGTTCCTTTTAATATGTTGTAAGTGTGTGGAGTCTAATATATATATATAAATATATATATATATATATATATATATATATATATATATATTTATATATATATATTTATATATATATATATCACTTTCTCCTGGATCATATAGCTTCTTATGATTTTCTTCCTTTATGACAGTACTTCTTAAATATCTCTTTTCACATTTCCATCGTAATCAATGACTTCAATAGGGGTATAGTTGTTTCTCACATTTCCCATGCCCAATTGTCCTATTTCATTACAGAAACTTCGATCGTGGTGTTGATTGAATAGCGATGCAAGAGATTCTTGTTTGTGCAGTTGGCGTTTATCCCCCCAAAAAATCTTGTAATTTCTTGAAATTTCTCATACAGTTGTCATAAGGTTATAACTCATGCATTTTAGCGATTTCCTTTCGGAACAATGAACTTAATCCCAACTGTGTGTTCGAGCACTGTGAAGAAGCGTTGATAGACTGTAGACTGAGGGTTGGTGCAATAGGATGGTCGTCAAAAATACTTCACTATATACCTATTTCCTGTGAAGTTTTATTTCTCAAATTGGAAATAGTAACTGCATTAACGATAGTCAAAATAGTGATTGCTATCATCATCAGTAAACCGACTACAGCGTCCTCCCGATGAAAAGATTTGATACAATTGCCTCTTTGCGTTCATTAGCAACTCGACGATTAACCTCAGATATCACCAATAAATCCTGACCTCACATTCCATCGGGAGATGACAAAAACACAATGGAAATAAACATGAACATCAACGGGAGAATTTGAATATTGCTTCCACCCTAAGCCGAGAACCAAACTGGAAAGACTGACCGGTGTTAATATTTAAACATAGTATATTTCAATGTACAACAGACTCTGCCATTTGTTCGCTTCAAAACGAGACGATAAAGCCGTTTCTACCATGGTGACTGAATACTAAACGACCAAGCAGCTGTATAGCGTGTACGTTCACGCGACTTTCACATTCGTCACCACTCGCCCCTTTCCGTAACCTGCAAGAAGACTCGTCCCCCTATCGATGAATGTTATATGCGAAAATACGACAAACCAATCAGAATGCGCGTATGATTTCAAGTTCTTCGTCAAAGAATCCCTCAGAAATAATTTTTGATTTTACATATATCTTGCATCTAAAATATACCAAAGACACAGTTAAATGTGTTCAATCATACTGTATAATTCCGCACGTCCCGATGTGCTTTAAATTGCATCTGAAATATATATAATATATTGGGAAAATGTGTGAACGATTACGCAACGAGTTGACAATAGTTTTAGGTATGTCCGGTTGCACTAAGACGGAACCCGGTCGCAAACATGACCACGAGAGGGGCACGAGTCGCTATTCGGCTTGTCCCGGAATAACACGAGTTGGTCACAATGGCGACTTCCAGGGTCTTTCACGCTGCTTTCTGATAAAATTGTGTACAAGCACACTGTGTCAGGAAAAATAAATAACCAAAAGATGGGGCCGATAATATTGCTTCTTCTCCCAACCGCGAAGGGGCGGTCGGGTAGCCTAGTGGTTAAAGCGTTGGCTCATCATGCCAAGGATCTGGGTTCGATTCCCGACCTGGGTACAATGTGTGAAGCCCATTCCTGGTGTCCCCCGCCGTGACATTGCTGGAATATTGCTAAATGCGGCGTAAAATCAAACTCACTCTCTCCCAACCACGAACCAGTGTCTAATGACTGAATAACCTGCTTTTAAATATCGCCTAATCAATATAAGCGGTGATTCAACCCTATATGAAAGTGCCTGCATTTGTTCACCGTGCGCGACATTCCATCAACCCTGGTTGAGGGTACCTAACATTTCACGGTAACATTGTTGTCAACATGCGTTTCCTTGTTGATGCAATACAATTGCAGTGATTCCTTTCAATGTTATCATTTCATAGATTTTCTACCACTAAGCAGCCTATCTACGTCAACATTGTCAGTTCGACCACCGACAATTACATGCACCCGATCGCTAACAAATACTGATGGTAAATACGCATGCAGTCCAGCAATCTGTAACATGTTAGCCAACACTCGGTTGACAGGAACCGATCCATGTCAATACTGTCAGCCCGATCCACCGCAAGTCAGCAAAGATTGAGCGCTAGGTCATTTGTCTGAACCTGGAATGCTATGAGAAAAGGGAGACAAAGATAACTGATTAATTAAATCAGAACAAATACACAAGTGGCGAGTAGTTTAAACAACATTCTAATGAGTGAACAACCGTGGCTGGGTTAAATAACGGGAAATAAACACAGAGGACTTATCCCCAACATTAATCACTTAGACTTAAATAGACGAGTACGTTTGAATAAGAAACTAGAGTAGAACACGTAAATAACGAAAACGGATAGAGCGAACAAATAGATACAGCATCTATTACAAAATCCCCGATTTATCTCCTGTATATTATCATATGAAATGTGAAATGGCAACTATCTACAGCGAACTAACATATACAGCGAACTGATATCTGATCCCCGACAAGACCAAATACCACTAACTAGTGACGTGTAGCGAACTGGAAATCCCACTCAGTGTCAAGTGTCACTGACAATTGGCTGTACGCAATCAGCTGCGAATCAACACAATCAGCAGTGACGACTCAAACTTGTTGAACTTGCTTTATGCTTATCTTACCTGTAACTGGACTAATCTTGTCTGTAAGACAAACATAAATTGCACGAGATTGTGTCAAAAGTGTCACTTCACTGGCACATCGTATTATGGCGGGCAATGCTGAAAATACGTGTATTGTGTATTTCATTATAACAAAGCCAACTGGGGCAAATTTCAGGAAATCTGCAACCAGGCTAACCTTGCTGTTCTAGAAAATAACGACCCCGAAACCTACTGCCAAAACCTAACAGACTATATAATTAACGCAGCCAAAAACTCCATCCCATTCAAAACAACCAAAATAGGCAAACCTTCGGTCCCATGGTGGAACGAAGAAATAGAACAAACCAGACGAAAACGCAAATCCGCATTTAATAAAGTCAAACGTGACTCCAAACATCTAAAGATAGCACACGAATTTAACCACTAAGTTCAAAGCCTAGTCAAATCAGCTAAAACAAGAAATTGGAATTTTTTTTGCGAAGAAATCAATCACCACACAGATGCCAGAACGGTCTGGCGCAAAATCCATGCCATTAGGGGCCTATAACGCCATTAAAAAACCTCCTAACATAAACAACTCAACAAACTTCTCCCAAATAGCAAACAACCTAGCCAACCACTCGGCCGTCAGTAGCAACAGCAACTTCAACCTAAAATTCCAAGAACCACTAAAAACAGAAACCAAATTCACCAAAGAACCCAAAAATGATAATTTAGAAATAAATCTCCTTTACACAATGTAGGAACTACTCTTTGTCATCCAAAATATGAAAAGGGCACAGCCCCAGGCTTGGACATAACCTCATACGAATTAATCAAACAACTCCCCCCTAAACTACTCCATGCTCTATTAAAACTGTATAACCTCATCTATCTAAACGGTCAATTCCCTTCACCTTGGAAACAAGCTCTAATCATCCCAATCCGTAAACCAAATAAACCAGCAGATCAAGCAAACTCATTTCCCCAACTTCCAACTGATGCAAGGCAATGGAATATATGGCTAAAAACAGACTACAACACTACTTAACATAAAAAAAAACAAAAACATAATTAACCCAGACCAAAGTGGTTTCACTCCGGGCCGGTCAACCATAGATAACCTCGCCCGATTAGAGCAGGACATTAAAACAGGCCAACTCAATAAACAATACACAACAGGCATCTTTATAGACTTCTCCAAAGCATTCGATATTGTCTGGCATAATGGGCTAATACAAAAACTACGAAAAATAGGACTTAAAAGGCAAATAATAAACTACATCCAAGATTGCCTAACAAACCGTAAAATTACCGTGGGTATAGACCAAACGCTATCGGACCAATGTCCCCTTGAAAATGGCACTCCCCAGGGCAGCATCCTAAGCCCCACACTCTTCAATATTATGATTAACGATCTATTCGAGGGACTATCCCCCAAAGTAAACACCTAAAAATTCGCGGATGATGGAGCCCTCTGGATCCGCACTAAAAGCATAAAAATGGCCGAAAACTTACCACAAAACTCACTAAATAAAATCCAACAATGGGCCGACGAATGGGGCTTCTCCCTAAACTCAGAAAAAACAACAGGAATAGTATCTAAAAACAAAAATATGCAACCCGCCTCCCCAAAGCTCCAACTAAATAACAACCAAATCAAATTCCAGAAACAAACCAAATTCTTAGGACTAATCTTCGATGAACATCTCACCTGGGATGCTCATATTAAAGACCTCGTAACCAGATGCAGCCAGGATCTAAATACGCTTGGATGTCTCACGGGCTCCAACTGGGGAGCCTAAAAAAACACCCTACCATCACTATACATATCGCTGATTAGATCAAAATTAGACGGCAGCGGCATATACAACACCTTAAATAACTCTCTAAATAAATAAAAAACTAAACTCCATCCAGTATCAGGCCCTTAAACTAATCACCCGAACTCAACATGGTACTTCCAGCACCTCACTCCAGGCTTTAACGGGAGAAATCCCACTAGAATTACGTAGGGAGCAACTAACCCTAAACTTCTGGGCCGCGTCCCAATCAAACCCTCTAATCCAAAACATCTTAAAAAACAACATTAGCCCCCAAAACCAAGCGTTAGCCGGAAAAAATCCTCTACTCGCCCCAATCTCACAAAGAATAACAAACTACTTAAAGGAACACAAGCTAAACAATCACATACAAAATACAAAACCATCCAATATCTTCACCCCTAAACTACAAATACCTAAAATAGACACATCACCAGCAGACACACTAAACAAACAAACAGACCCCAACATAGCCAAAACCACCACAATGGCATACATACACGAGATATGGCCAAATTGGTGCCACATATACACAGACGGATCTTCAGACCCGATCTCTAAACACACTGTTTTCGGAGTCCACATCGCACAACCAACTAGACAAACCCAATCAAACCGACTCCCAAACAACCAATCCATATTTACGGCCGAACTTATGGGCATGGCCTCAGCCCTACACAACCAACAAACCAACCAACAAACAAACAAACATCCCATCACAAAAATCTCAAAAAAGCTCAAACGACCTAACTGAAGCAGGAAAAAACATAGAATTTCTTTTGATACCCGCTCATTTAGAAATCTTCGGCAATGAAAACACAGAGAAAGCAGCCACATTATCTCTAAAACTACCTGACATAAGCCTAAATCTTCCAATCTCTATGTCAGAATTCAAAAGTATCACTAAACAAAAAATCTCCAAAAAATGGGAAATCAACTTCCAAAACTCAAATTGTCAAATTAGGAAAATTCTAAAAAAGCCCCTAACCAAGCCAAAAGTGTTACACCCATCCAAAAAATCGACAAAATCATAACTAAGCTACAGACAGGCCATATCAAACTAAACAATCAACTAAAATTAGCTAAATGTCACCCAACAGGAAAATGCCCACACTGAACCCACCAAGAAACCCCAGAACACGCTCTCATATACTGCACACACTACCAGACACACAGATCAACACTACAAACCACTCTAAACTTAAACAAGGGACTCACTCTAGAATCAATCCTAAACCCCAAAATAACTCACAAAACTTCAAAGCCCTGGGCTGATACCTAATCAAAACAGGTCTAATCAATCGTATCTAAAACCACACAGTAAACCTAAAAAACATTACTACATAAGCCAGCAATCACACACCACACATCCCCTCCCCACCTTGGCACCTATTCCAAATCTCAGAAATTTCAAAATAATAATATAAGCAACCTAACCCCCCCCCCCCCCCCACTTTCCCATTTCAGAACTACACTAGATGGTCTGGCGGGCCAGTGTGGAACATACGCTTACAGTCGGAAAATGCACATTAAATCTCTAATTTAAGTAAGTAAGTAAGATTCAGTCACTTTGACTGACCAAGGAATTACTAAAATTCCAAAATAGCTAGACAATCACGGGAAGGTTGTTTATCCATGGATTACTAGGAAAACGGACTTTACACACCCTAGCTACTTAGTTTAGGTCAATGCAACCAGAGTAAGTCAGTAGAAGATCAAAGAGTGTCCCGAAACCACTTACTATCGAAACCTGAGTTTCGAACGAGACTACACCATAGCACAACGACGACCTGTGTTGGGGAGGGGATAAAGACGCAAGCTCCAGACAGAAATATAAACATACTGAGAGCGGACCTCAGAGACCACCGCGGAATACAATAGTCTGAGGCGCAATCAAACTGTTATATCCAAACTGAAGATGTTAGTATCAAAATAAAGCGCTGAACATAAGCTATACACATACACAAAAGTTAAGCGCCACCCACCATATTTGTGAGCTGTTACTTTTGGCACTTAATGATGACTATTATAACGAGATGTACGATTGTTATGAGCCGTATATGTAAACCTCATGTGATGCAAAAGTTGTCCCGAAGCAAGTTTTTCTTGTGTTCCAAAAGAATATGAGCAGAATTCGAATTTTACCGAAGACAAGAAATTGAAGGATTAGAAAACATTGAAAAACCTTTTTTGTCATGTAACTGTCATGATATCAGCAGACCATATCAGGTGTCACATAGACACCCTAGGGAGTGCAGAGTCTATTGCAAGACAGAAACGTCAGTAACGTGTGTATGATCCACGGACATTGACCACAGCTTCAACCCTACGCCTCATACTCATTACAAGTCGTTGAATGCTTCTCTGAGACAAAAGGATCCATTCTTCATGAAGGGCGGCTTCAATTCCAGCGAGATTTTGAACTGGGGGATCACGATGTCTGATTTTCCGGCCAATAATGTCTCAGAGATGCTCAATCGGAATTAAGATCCGGACTTCAGGCCGGCCAAGGAAGAGTGGCAATAGCTTCTTGACGCAAATAAGCCAAAACTGCCCGAGATCTGTGTGGTCTAGCATTGTCGTCCATGTAAACAGGTCTTGTCTGAAGAGGATGGTTGTCAAAATGAGGGACTACCACTGGACGAAGAACGGCATCTTGGTATTGTTGGCCATTCAGGTTTCCACGAATTGTCGCCAGCGGACGTTTGCAGCCGAAGGAGACACAGCCCCATATCATGAATGACCCCCAACCACATGCTAAGGTCTTCTGGATGTTCCTTGGTGCAAAACGAGTGTTACGTTGCCTCCAAACACGTATTCGACCATCAACAGTTCGTAGCAGAATTCGACACTCGTCAGACCAATGGATCCTTCTCCAGTTGGCCAAGTTCCATCGACTACGGGAACGACACCATATCGGACGATTCCGCATGTGCCTCTCAGTCAGTTGAAGACGTTTTACTGGTCTTCTGGCGTTATAACCAGCCGCTCTGAGGTGACGCCTTACGGTCATCGTCGAGGGTCTCTGATGGGTAATCCACTGCAGTCCTAAATCTGTTGGAAGTGGCAAATGGATTTCGTCTGACTCTCCTGAAAAGACGTCTATTCTCTCTGTTAGAGGTCTTTCTTGGCCAACCAGACCTATGCCTGTCATTGACATCATTGGTTTGACCATGTTTGACAATTAAACGAGTGATAACACTGTGATGACAACCCATTTGTCTTGCAATGGCCCTGCATGACATGCCAGCATTTTTCATGCCTATCACTTGCTATCTTTCAGCGTTCGTTAACTTTCTCCTCACCATGGCTGATTTTCAACCTCTATTGGAAGGGGAATCTCACACAGGAGCAAAATGCAACCACGTGTCTGAAACTTGAATTCACTATTTATAGGGTAGGGGAACTGCAGCAACACGTAAAGCACGCTTTCCTTGTGGTATCTGGACAAATTTGGGTTCATGAAACTATGGAAGCCTAATTCAGTCATACATCATCATATTTCGTATTTCTGATTCCGTGAAATCAAGAGACTATAAATATTGTGGCGCTTAACTTTTGTGCATGAGTATGTCTGAGTGTACAATAAATTCCCTAATGTTTGAAAATCATAGTCACAAAAAACATTTTTACCAAGTATAAGGTAGCGACATGTAGGCGATAACATACATCCAGTCAATACAAGGTATGAGAGTGCCATTAGATCCCAAGAAAATGAAATAGTTGTCCACTAATTACCAAACACAGAATGTAATGACACTGTACAATGACGACTGTCGGACTTTGCCGAGTGGTGTCGGAAAAAAATAATTGTCCAAAACAATTCTTGAAAGAAAAATAATATTTTAGGAAACATGTGGAAATCTCTTGGTGCCAGGTCTGGCGAGGTTGGGGGTAGAGGAAGCACTTTCAAACCAAAGTGTCGCACAGCAGCCGTTGAAAGTCGAGAGGTGTTAGAACAGGCATTGCCATGAAGTAGTATAAATCCAGCAGTCAGTATTCCTCGACGCTTTTCTTTGATAGAATCTCTCAGGTGAAGATCCAAATCAGCATAGTAAGCACCGGTAATCATCTTTTGATTTTCTAAGTAATCAACAAGGATCACAACCTTTGCATCCCAGTATACAGTAGCCATAACTTCCTTCACTGATCTTGATGACTTGAATTTCTTTGGTGCCGGAGAAGTGGAATGGTGCCCTTCCCTTGATTGACGTTTTGACTCGGGATCACAGTGATAGACCCATGTTTCATCACCCGTTACTAATCTCTTTTTTTAATTGAACGAAATCCTCATCTATGAGCTCAACATATTCTCCGGTCAGTTCTTTTTTCCTTAAGGTCAATTTAGAAACTGTGTCACCCAACGAGAAGATATCTTTTTCATCTGAAAATGTTCATGAATAGTTTCAATGGATCCATAGCTTAGACCTGTCTCTCCACAAGTTCAGCAATGGTAATACGTCTATCTGACAGTATAAATGTTTCTATGTCCTTGATTGAATCTTCATTGATGGATGTTGAGGGACGTCCCTGACCTAGGGTCATCATCAAGGCTTGTTCTCCCAGCTGTAAACATAACTGCCACACGTCTAACAGTGGAATAGCTAGGGCACTTATCCCCATACACTTGTGACATGCGGTCATGAGGAGTACTTTTCTCTAAAGTCGAAAGCTTGATGACTGCTCAGTACTCGTTCTTTTCCATTTCTGTGCCCATTTGGACCCCTATCACGTTAAACTGTCTGTCACAAACGGCCTCAACAGACCGAATACATTTGCAACGAACTACTCAAACAATGTACTGCATTGACTAGTTCACTTTGTTATGGCCCATAGTTAAAAGAACAGGCTTTGAACTTTTTTACCAGCCCTACGTTGTAACTTGATAATTGTATAAATTAATCTACATGACATCAGAAGCTAGATGAAGCCAGCTGTAACCATCATGTTTTAGGAAAATGCTATGTGTCGTACTGCACTGCGTGTTGAGTTTGTTTCATCCTCTCTAACTAACCTACGCTACACATGGATGCATCTCACTTTCACATTTAAATGTGTGTTCTTTTTATGCTATTACCCTGACACGTTAACATATAAACAGCCTGCATGCAGTCGTGAGATATATGAAAGGTCTTGATAGTGACATTGTGCAACATATGTATGGTTTATGGTTGATTAAAACAATTCATGTCTATGTTAGAGTTATATGGCAGTGTATTTATTGCAACTGTATTACATTGCTTCAGTAAAGACTCGCGATCGGTAAAAGCTCATTGCATTGTATTTGGACAGTGATTAGTTCTCAGGAATGTAGTCCCGTGTGATATAAGCAGTTTTGAGGAGGTTGCTATATTTAGATGCTAGTGTTCTGTGTAAACTTGCAGAAAACCGTGGACTGTGACAGAGACTGTTATCATCAAATCACACGTCTGTTCAATGTGTTGAATAACCTGCTAAATAAAACACGAATATGTATTTGTTTTGGTGTTAGTAAATATTATGTTTGTCTAGCCTGGAATACGTTAACAGGGACCGATTCGCTGTCAGATGATGATGATGATGATGATGATGATGATGAATTGTGATATTCATATTGTCATAACTTGTCAAATTGTAAATAAAACTGTAAAATAAATTATTTATATATTCAGTGTAGGTAAAAGTCCATGTAGGACATGTCAGTGTGAGGCCAATTGTCTTTTGGGGCGATGATTCTTGTTGAGAAATGTCCTACACCTAACGATTGCTGATGGACAACAACAGGCATACCCTCCGCAACTTAGCAAATTTAAAATATTTTTCTGCTCAAAAACAATGAAAAACTCCTTTGAAAATCAAACGAAATCTCTGCGAGTACGTAATACGATTCCATCTATATCATGAGCATGTGTTTTTGAATCACTATCAAATGGTGATGATACCAGGTCGACGTAAACCAGGTAAACTAGGAAACAAAAGTCTTGTAGCTTATCTCCTGCGTTGTGTGGCAGTTGTCAACGCACATGGTACTGAAATTGTGTGCCATCAGATTCTCGTGCTTGGGACTTATGATTTAAACTGTTGATGTTATTACCGAATACCGTAGGTGCTTGGAACAAATTATGGTTACCACCGTTATTTAAAATCCTTCTTTGGACATTAATGATTAAAAATTACCTTCTCTGATACATTGTCCTTTGTATATCATATATGGGATTACTTTTTAAAATGTGAAGTTTTTAATTTGACTCAGTATATATCAAATATGTTTGTTTACATCCATTCAGTTTGCCATGGGGCCTGAATCTGTCAGATCAACGCCGGGAACAGTTCACTTCCGGCAGCAACTACAGGATCCCGAGTTCCGCCGGAAGTTTATCCACACCTTGATACTTTACTTTGCATTCACAGCCCTAGTAAGTCTTGTTTATGTCCACGAATTTCAATATACGTCAGATATTTTACAGAAACACTCATAAGGAAAGATGTAATCAGATGAAGTTTCTTGCATACACAACTCGAATATCGTTACAAATTACCCTTGATAATATTGAAGTCGGCTTAAATTCGCTAATTCACTATACATTTACGCTACACTGTGAATTTACACATATATTATTACAGGGTGTATGCCGTGCCCAGCATGGCCCAGCGTTCTTGGACCTGGCCCAGATCACTGGGAGCAATGTAAAGGAAGCATCCGTCTTCTACACGTCCCTCGCGGCAGGGGGACTCGTGGGATCAGTCATCATGGGAGTCCTCATTGAGAAAGTGGCCAAGCACAGGCAAGGCCTGGTGGCTCTTTTTGTCCTACTGAGCTCTGTCAGTTACAGCGTCATACCATGGAGCAACAACTACATCTTGACCATTTGTCTATTTTTTCTCAATGGGACATTAACAGCAGCTTTTGATTCAGGTAAACTCTACTCATTTGTTGGAAATACATAGCAGCAATAAACATATATACTTGCGGAAGAAAGTAACTGTGCTCCATATAAAGTGGTGTAAATGTTGTTATTGAAAACAAGAACAATGTCTAATATTTGGTTATTCGTCTGATCAATGTTTTTAATCAACAAATTCATAGACAAACCCCATACACGGTAACAGCAGACAGATTACCACACACTAAAAGAGCCGTGGTAATCAATTCAATTAACAATGTCAGTATCGGGTGTGACCTCTATTGCTTTTGCATTGGTGAGCATTCAAATTGACGAGTTGTGTTGTCAATGATGACACCCCATACCATTACACTTCCACCCCTAAACAGACCACGTTGAGTAACGCAACCGTCGCTAAAACATTCTCTTGGATGCATGTAAACCCTTGCACGATCGTCAGTGCTGTCAAGATGAAGTGTACTAGCCCAGTCTTGTCTTCTGAACCTCAAATGTTGTCTACACCAAGCTAAACAGTGACTTGGGGTTGGATGTTGTGTTCCCTCAACCGGTTGCGTGCGGTTCTGGCGCTCATTGATCTGAACCCAGGAATCGCCCTAACCGTTAATGTGGCAATTTGGTGTCGATTCGGTAGATGCACCAACCGAATATGGTTGTTTTGTTGTCCTGATGTCACATGTGGACGACCGACCCGTGGCAAGTCATGAGTGATGCCCTTGCTGTTAATAACGTCCCCAAAGAGATGATGTTGTGTTTCGATGGAGTGAGTGAGTGAGTGAGTGAGTATGGTTTTACGCCGCTTTAAGCAATATTCCAGCAATTTCACGGCGGGGGACACCAGAAATGGGCTTCACACATTGTACCCATGTCGGGAATCGAACCCGGGTCTTCGGCGTGACGAGCGAACGCTTTAACCACTAGGCTACCCGACCGCCCCGTGTTTCGATGGACATTAAAATGTCTGGCAACTTTTGGCATTTCAGCATATCCACGACGCATACACGCTAATTTTCAGCTAGTCGTGGAATTGCGTAACAGTTAATTACGGTTAAACAATGGTGTTTTTCTTACCTCATGATATCTTCACAGTTATTGTGTGCTGTTCACATTAAAACACGTGCATGAGTGTCATGCTCCCAACAAACATGCAAACATCCAATTTATGCGCCGTGCATGAACTTGCATGTGCAAAATGAGAATCACGACTATAAAGTCGTGGAGATGTCTTTATGAATATGTATTGGAGGATGCATTATTTAATTGCAGAATGGATTGATTTATATTGAGCCTTATATGAAGCAAAGTTACTTTTTCCTGTTAGTATATTTTATGACAATATATCGCAATGGTCTCACTAACGAACAACGATGAACATTTCTCGTCATTACAACCAGAAATTGATTCGATCAAAGTAACAATAAGTTGATTTGACCACTATCTGATAACATATTGTATACTCAACCGCAAAAGAAATGTCACCCGAAGTAACATTGCATGAAAAGTTGTCATTTAAATATCTGGGTAATTTTTGTCAAAGTTTCTAAAAAATGAAATTTGATGATAAAAAAACCCAAAGCAGATCACCATAAAACCGATTACCAAAACACATCACGGCAACGGCCATGGTAACCCGATGCACGTGAGTTCCGTGCAAATTTAAATGCACATGCGTTCCCCCATTTCTTGCCCTATAAAAATCCATCCAAGTCGGATAACATACATTCGTTATTGAATTACTACCACATTCCAAGATTGACAAGACATCAGCGACACCAAGCCCTTGGACGATTGCAAGCTGAACAAACCGCCCGGCAAGTAACCAATGCATTTTAAGTCCACGTCAGGACCAGCAACGGCTAGACCACCAACCCTGCAGGTGACTGACCACGCAGTGGAAGACCAAGGGTCACAACCCGACGTCAGGATCGTCAGATTGTGCGACACCATCGTCAAGATCGCTTGGTTACTGCTGCGGAAACTGCTCGACAGATCATGGGGACACACCAGCGACACATCAGTGCGGACACAGTGCGTTGACGATTGACGAGCAGACACCTCCAATGTCACAGACCACACCGAGGACCCATTCTGACACCACGTCATCAGTGGGCAAAACAGCACCAGCATTGGCGCCACCAGCAGTGGAGACGAGTCCTCTTCTCAGACGAGAGCCGTTACTGTATCTCAACAGCAGATGGCAGAGAGAGAGAGAGAGAGAGAGAGTCTGGCGACGCAGTGGGGAACGTTATTCGGATACTTGTGTTGTTGAGAGAGACTCGTGGGGTGGTCCGGGCATCATGGTGTGGGGTGGAATTGGTCTTGCACAGAGGGTCGGCCCTGTGGTCTTCCAGAACATTGGTCCAGGGAGAGGCAATGGTGTTACAGCAGCTCGGTACGTTGATCAAGTCTTGAGACCACATGCCCTACTTCATCTGGCACGTCGCCGCAACCACGAGTTTCAGCATGATAACGCCCGTGCCTACATTGCGAGAGCGGCAAGAGACTTCCTCCAGCAGAATGGCATCAGAACCATGCAGTGGTCTGCCCTCAGTCCCGATTTCAATCCCATTGAGCACCTGTGGGACGAGATTCAAAGACGGTTGAATGACGTCCGACCAAGGCCGACAACTGCAACTGAACTGCGTCAGGCGTTCCTCAGAGTGTTGGCTCAAGTGCCTATGTCCTTCATCAACCGCCTCATCCATTCCATGTATCGACGCTGCACGGAAGTCATCAATGCACATGGCGGACACACGAGATACTGACTTGCAATGCCATTTTCTCAGAGACTAGTGTTGTGTTTCCCTTTAAGAACATTTGACACTTTAATTTAAACCTTGATGATCAGTTTTGCCAAGTTTCATCTTTTTAATATGTCTCAAAGTATGTTTTCAGTGTTTGGACATATAAGGTTTCTCATATATCCATCCATGGTGACGTTTCTTTTGCGGTTCAATATATAAATTATCAGGATATCATTCAGGTTGTTATTCTGGTGTCCCCCCGCCGTGATATTGCTGGAATATTGCTTAAAGCGGCGTAAAACCATACTGACTCACTCACTAATTTACTCAGGTTGTTATTTGTATTTGTTATCTGAATAGGCGATAGCGATAGCCTTAACTTATATTGATGTATTTGGTTGCATATATATTCAGTAGAATATAATAATATATTCCAAATATGTTTATGTAAAATGCTAAATGTAGGTTTGATGATTTCAGGTGGAAACTTTGACATGATGAGCACGTGGGGTGTAGGAGGCAAGATGTTTATGCAGATTCTACACTTACTTTTTGCCGTCGGTACGATCCTAGCACCACTCACCGTGGAACCGTTCCTTGCTGAGAAAAAAGACCACAACGCGACCCTCTGTGACATAAATAACGTACCACAGTCTTATAACTACAGCGAGGGACATGCAGTTGACAACTTGAATGAAACAAGATTCCCTATTCCGGAGAGTTGCCACCCTTCCGAAAGTCGTATTCAGTATGCATACATGATAGCAGGAGCGATCAGTTTTCTGTCAGGAATCATGATTACTGCAGAATGCTTTTTCAGTCCTCCAAACTCGAAACGGAAAACAAGAAATGAGAATCATCGAAATCCTCGGGTGCTTCCCAGATGGTTGCGTGTGCTTGTCCTTGGGAGTGTGGGAGGCCTTTATTTCTTCAACACTTCTTCCACCAGTGTCATCGTTGGCTACATGATGGCGTATTTTGTAAAGGACCTTGGATGGAGCAAGGAAAAGACTGCAAATTTGACATCGCTCTTTTGGGCGGGTTTTGCCGCCTCTCGTTTGCTATGTGTGCTTTTGGATCGAATCTTCAACCCTCGTCAGCTTTTGTATATTTCTAATAGTCTAAGCGTATTGTCTTTAGCTGGTCTCCGGCTCAGTATTTTTTATAAATCCGACCCAGGGATATGGATCTGCATGGCCCTTGCAGCAATAGGATTGTCAGGTATATTCCCAACTGGAATTGTATATATTGAAAATGACGTGATGAAGGTATCAGGGGTAGTGACGACAGTCATCTGGATAGCTGGGAACTCGCAAGGAATTCTGAACCCTTTGTTGCTCGGTTACCTCTTTCAGATGGTCTCCTACAAATGGTACATCTACCTCGCTTTAATCGAGGCCGTTTTGGCCTTCGTGTGTTTTGCGTCCCTTGTTGTGATTGTAAAGACGCTTGTGACGAAGTATGGCTCTATTGAGTTGGAACATACAGTTGATGAGAAGGACACAGAGGAGACATTTATTGAGAATAACGTGGGAAGCAATGGCGAAACACGATTGAATGTTTAGACTCAATTTATACAAATAGAATATAATGCAAGAAGGTAGAGAGTGCTACATGGGCAAGCAGACCCGAAGAGTGTTTAATTCCCTCTTTAATCATCCCTGAATATAATTATATGATGTCAACATTTGAGAGAGTGAAGATTTAAAACCTTATAAAGTCGCGTTTCAGCCATATCCCAGCATGTGTACATAATAATTAAAGGGACTCCAAAGAGAAAGCAGGTCTTGGATTTAAGACCACTATAACGGGAATGGTTCTGACAAACTGAAGATCATACTAAGGCTACATGTGTTATTAGAACCAACGAGGAGCGCGGAACCCACAAGGAGAGCAGAGCGGAGAGGAGTGCGGAGCGGTAAGGAGTGCAGAGCGGAGAGGAGTGCATAGCGGAGAGGAATGGAGATTAGCGGAGTGACTTGTATAGGAGAGGAGTAGAAATTACCGGAGCCACCTGGAGAGGAGCGCGGAACAGAGATTAGTGTAGCGACATGGATAGGAGTGCTCAGTGGAGAGGCGCGGAGATTAATGGAGTGACTTGGAGCGGAGTTTGGAGCAGAGAGGCGCATAGATTAAAGGAGCGACTTGGAGAGGAGTGCGGATAAAAGAAGCGCGGAGATTAGCGTAGCAACATGGATTGGAGCGCGGAGCAAAGAGGCGCTGAGATTAGCGTAGCGACATGGATAGGAGTGTGGAGTGGAAAGGAGTGGACATTAGCAGAGCGTAGCGGACAGGAAATTAGCCGAGCAGCTTGGAGAATGAGGAGTGGTGAGTAGTGTGGAGTGGAGAGGAGCACAGAGCGGAGTGGAGAGGATTGACTGGGATGTATGCATTATCGGCTCCATTTTGTATTCATTATCGCTCCATTATGTATTCAACATCGGCTCCATTATGTATTCATTATTCAGTGCAAGAAGAAGAAGAAAATGATTATATATATATAAATGTGTCACACATTGCATTTACAGTGGTTAAAAGCACGATAGTAACGTTTAAAAATGGCAAGTCCAGCCTCGTGTCCATGTGGCTTATGGGACACAAATGTACATAAAACATATCAGTGAAAGTATTGAAATATATGATCATCCCTTATGTCCAATAGCATAAACACCATTGCCACCAATGCTATGATTGGCAAAAAATTCCAAGCATGAGTTCCAAAGTTGATACTTCAGTTTATGCATTTTGTTTGATTGTCGTAAGTCCGAAATTGTCTGTCTACACTAAATGGGTTGGAAATATGGACATTTTCTTAGAAGAGGAAATTTTCAAAGGATTACTTGCCTTAGAATGTAATGTATCATTTCGGAAATGAAAGTGTGTTTGAATAGCTTTATGCTTTCTACTACCGGTACTAAACTAAGAGGATCATAAATGTTTCCACTGTGTGAAATATTAGGTTCACATTGCTATATTTTCACATTTACTGATACCCATGCCATCATGTCACGTATGACCTCATGAACTTCTGACTAAGCGAAACACGATTATGCAAGTTGACACAGTTCGAACAGGTCACCAGTGCAGTGTAGTGAGTGAACTAAAACTTAACGTCACATCGGCAATATTTCAGCCATGTCGTGATGAGACAAAATTATACATTAATAATACATATATTTTAGACTAAATAAAAACCTGTCATCGATGGACAGTGCAATAACTAGAATATCACAGATTCGATGTAAAACTAGTTGAGAACATTTAAAAGAATAAATTATCAGGAAACAACACAGTATAATTTTACATGTTATTTTATAATTACTTTAACCCCTTTGGAGGATACAGCCGCTAAAAATCTCAGTTGCTAATTTAATCTACCAATTAAAAACACTTATATTTTACAAAACATATCAATCAAAAATGGTCAAACAACTCTGTTTCCTTTAAAATGCAATGATTAACGAGAATTAATATTATTTAAAACATCTTTAATAGATGATGATTTGAAATAGTTATTCCTTGTGATGTAAAAAATCAACACAGTCAAGCAGGACATGCTTGATGGTGATACTTTCATCACAAAGGTAACAAAATGGATGATCCTCACCTTTCAATAAATATTCATGTTTATATCTTGAATAGCCAACACGACATCGTCGTATAATGACCTCTTCAAATCTGGACTAATAACTAAGTAGGTGCACGTGTAAGCGATAGTTGGTTTTATTACATGTTATTTGTTAATACCTTCTTGGGTGTCCCACTTCTTTTGTATCAGACTTCTGATGTAAAATCTAATTACAGATTTATAATCACTGTACGGAATTAGAGGTGGAGTCACAGATTTGTTGAGTGCTGCTTTAGCAGCAGCATCGGCCATTGCGTTACCAATGAGTCCAACATGACTGGGTAACCAATAAAAGACGATGTCATACTGGCCAGTAGCAAGATGTTATGTAATCGTAAAAGTGGATGCTCATATGAAATATTCTTAATTGCCTGAAGACAGGAAAGGGAATCAGAAAATGTGATGAACTGTTTATGTTTTGACTGAGTATTTATATATTTGAGAACTGTTAATATTGCCAATGATTCTGCTGTAAACATTGAACTGTCATTTGGTAATCTTGATGATATGCTTCTGGATCCAATGATATTGGCCCTAGCAACTGTGTCGCCATTTTTAGATCCATAGGTAAATATAGACTTGTAAGTATTGAAAGTGTTTGTTAATTGTTAATATTCTTTCTGATTATTCAGTCGATTAGTGTCTGATTTCTTCAGTTTAGTCAAGGATAGATCTATCTGAGGCTTTACAGGTTACCATGGAGGTTACATGTATCTCTGTTGGGTCCACAATCACTAGATATGTTGAGCCAACCGTCCATTCAATGGACAATGGGATTCAAGCCCATTGATTTGTGAGGAAGAAGGCAAGGAGATGGCAACTCAGTGTCAATAAAGATGAACGTCTGGTGCGGATGACAGTATTGTTGAAACAAGCAAGAAAAAATATTATTGAAACCTATCTGCGAAACAAGCGCTAGTTTGCAAACAGAGCTAACCACAGAGATGAACAAGTCACCAGCTGTGATCAGAACAACCATTGCTAGGTGATGGATATACAGTACATCAACGCAAGAGAACAACAAGTCTCGATCATCATGCGAAGCAGACTCCACACAGCGCAAAAGGCAAAAGAGCGGTGAAAACCATACAAAAGGACCACTGAAAACCAGCGACTACGACAGGCGCTGCATCAATGAAATGACAAGCAGCACCCGCCACTCGCACAATTTGCATAAAAACGTAAGTGTTTGCTTGTTGCCTGACGCCATGCCATGTTTGCCCAGAAATGAAACAACACTTTGACCAGTGCAAAGTGAGATAACATATTACGATAATTAAGCTATATAGCCCACCATGTGGGTCTCACAGGGTAACAATCAGTGAGATCTGATATCTGCTTAGGATAGAGAGAAATGTAGTCTCTCTCGAACTAGTAGAGAAGGCACCTCGCAATAGTTTGTTGTGCGCCTGAACACAGGGACGACTGTCTGTCAAAACCTGAGTTTTCTTTTGAGAGGCTTTTAAAAGGGTGAAAAAAGTCTGACCGAGGAAGCGATTGCAAGTGCCTCCACTTCGCATGGTAGCCACTGTAACTGGTGTTTCTTCAACTTCGCACTGAAGAAGCCTGCAAGTCTAGTGCTGCCATCGCTGCTGACTTACAAAGTTGCTGCAATTCTTTGTGATTTGATACAGGCATCAGTAACAATACACAGGTGGTAAGATGGACGAGGTATGGTAATAGTTTGGCAGGAGGCCAGCCCAGACAGGGCACTTTCAAAGGATTTCCTGAGATCATCAGTCCACACTAGTTTGTCAGAGGATTGTTTACCAGCCACAGCATTGTCAAGGGGTTTCATCAAGGATGCATATCCGGGCAGAACATTTCTCAGAGCCTTGTATGCCCCGATGAAGCTGTGCAACCCCCGTACTGTAGGAGGTGGTTGAACAACAAGGGTAGATATCTTGTGAGCACTCGCCTTTAAGATTCCATCAGACAAAATCCATCCAAGAACATTGGTAGATTTCGGGCTTACAACGGTCTTGGTTGCACTCAGGTGGAGGTTGTTGTGTTTCAAGGCAGACAAGACCATGCGCAAATTGGAGAGGGTTTCTTCCAAAAGATCACTCTACCATCTGGACAAAATGCCCCCAAACTCGACACATTAGCTCTTCCAGGTACGCCTCTGATCCTGGCATACCCTTAGCACAGCGGGTATAGACAGGTAGGCCCTTGTTGGGATTCACAATACCACAATACTTCATCAAACTGTGAGATAGGGCTATCTGGTAGGAAGACTTGAGCAAGTCTGGTTTGACAATAAACCTCCATTTCCCAATCTCCTGAATGACTTTATCCACATGTGGCATCAGTGTAGGTTGGGGTTTACAGTATTGGCCAAACTCTCCTAACGATGTGATCAACCGACTTCTGCCTCCAGGTTTCTTAACGAGAAAGGACATGTTTAGGTATTCAATTGTGACGTTGACCTGTTCCGGTTTGGCGAATACCCCTTGTGTCTCAAGTTCATCAAACAATGCTTGTAACATGTCCATCATTTTATTATTATACTGTGGTAAACAGCCTTTCCGTTGAGGTGGAAGTGTCGGTCCCATGTTAACCGCAGCCTTTATATCTCCGCTCGCTCCATACTCGCACTTGGAGATTGAAGGGTTGAAGACATCATAAAACTCTTCATGGAGGGAGGTAAACCTTTGACACATGTCATCAGGAAGGATGGAATCTGGGTCTATTGATACACACTTGGAAAAAGGCTTGGTGGTACCTGCAGTTGGTGGAGGGTTTTGGCTCGTTCATCACAGGATGTGAATCCTCGTGGGAGTTGGACTTGTAATTGGTCTCACTTGACAAAAGTTCTAATGATTCTTAAGTGTGATTTCATTGTCAGTTGTGTTTGTAATTTTAATCACGTGACCAATAGACATCACATCCTGACAAGGGGGCCATGTTTTTGAGATGGGAACACCCACGTTGCTAGGACTGTCCAGTCTAGGTTCCAGAGCCCAATGTAAGTCAGATGGGGTATCGTGTGAGTGAGTGAGTGAGTGAGTTGGGTTTAACACCGCTTTTAACATTATTCCAGTTATATCACGGCGTGTCAGCTTAATGTGGGAGGAAAGCCCGAAGTGATGCAGGTCTCAGACGTTTACCACTTCGGTGAAACCCATGAGCATGGGTATGGTGCTGACAAACCTAGAAGTGTATCGTGTGGAATATTCACATCAATATACTCCCCAGAGAGTATGATTGTCTTTCTGGATGGGGCTCTCAGTACAAAGGCATGAGTACATCGCAAGAAGCACTTGTGTCCGATTGCTGGCCATAGAAGACGACCTTGGATCCTCCAATGACGATTTGGTTTTTGGCTGGTCTAGCTGCTATATCGTAAAGCTTGAGGAATGGATTTCCTGCAAGAACATCTACATCCATCTGTTTCACAAGGGCGTCCAGTTGGAACTCTAAGTCCCCACGACCGAGAGTACAACTTCTAATGGGGTGACACCATCGGCCTGACGGGCTCGTTGAGATGCCTTAGTGATCGGGAGGTTGATGGCGGATGCAAAGGAGGCCCGAACCATATTCGTGGTAGCGCCAGTATTCAAAGTAAGACGAACAGGATGACTTCCAAAGAATGCATTCAGGTACAGGGTGAAGGCTCTACATTGACATGCTTGATACTATGGTGGTCAATGAGCAAGTTTGTTTCATCGTGAGTCTCTTCCTCACCTGCTATACGATACATCTCTGTCAGATTCTGGAAGGAACCGACAATATTTCAGAGCTTGTGTGTTATAAGAAGGACGCCCTGCCGTCCTACAGAGGATTCATTGCCGCGTCTTACTCGAGGATGCAGGCTTTCCTCCACGAGATTGGGTATTTTGGCCACATGTGGTGTACGCTCGTAAAGTCTTGGTTTCCTCTGCGTAAAAAAGGGAAACCAATGTCTGGCTGCAGAGTTCAGCTCCAGATTTCTGTTTCACAAGGGAAGGGAGGCCTGGATGGACTTACTGCAACCACAAAGTCACTGTCATGTTTTCCATGGTAAGTGTGAGATCTTCATCAACAGTTATTTCTTGACCATGGTGTCTGATGCCACAGGTAGTTGTCAGGAGGTTATCCTCGAAAAATGCCATGATTCTCTGATACAGGTCCTCAGGAGGCTCATCCGTTTGTAGCATAATATCAGCAATGTCCAAGAAATGGGAACCAGTAGACTGGAAACCTTAATGTTGCCTTTTTTCTGCCAAATATCCTGATGTTCAGTTTTTTATTATAGAATTTCTTGAAATAACAGGACAGAAATTAGGAATCTGGCCTCGCATCAAGTCTAGTTGAACATTTTTCTGGATCTCTGTTTTTCTACGAGCGGCAAGGACATTTTCACCGTCATTCGTAAGACCTACGACCTAAGATTGGTAGCTGTCTTTTTCTCCCAAGTAAATTCGTTACTGAGAAATGGGGCAAAGTATTCATCAATGGATAAAGTGTATATCAAATTCTGGTGCCAATTCTCAAAGGAATTGATAGTCTCTCGTTTCGTTAACTGCCACTGCTTTGGTGCACGTTGCTGGGCCATGATGCTAACGCAATGCGGGTTCCTTCACTCGCATGTAATATAACGAACTGACAGTTCGTGTGATGTATCAAGTGCTCACTGATTGAGATAATTTGAAGGTGTGCGGTTGAAAAGTCACTCCTGTGTGTTGGAATGACATTCCAACGTGAATTCAAAGCCACTGCCACCATGCCAAGGATGAGTCAACACTGCAGTCTCAACTCAATTCAGTTTATTCTGCAACCATAACATCGACAGAAAAACCGGAAGGGTCGGTTCAAACAAAAATTGGAATAAACAAAAGCGAACGCGTGTAGTGGCGCGAAGTAAAGATGTATTAATCGATACATTTCTGTCTACCTCTGAAGTAGCAAAAGGAATACGTCAACACAAATGCATATGTAAGTCAAGAGTAGTGCCACACAAGAAATAATATTCGCACTTCGATATACGATATTCCAGTGTATGTTTCAGCCAACATGTTATCTGATCCATTAATAATCATGTCTGCATCATTACATGTTCTGGCATAAATAAAAAAGATCGTTCTAATTGTTGTGGAATAACAATTACACAATTAGACGATGACATGAAGCGTGTAACTTTCCCTGGAACTATCCACACGTGTGACTAACTTTCTGTGACATCTGGTATTAATAGTGGATTTCATGATGAATTTTCAACAAAGGCCAAATTCATGTCAAGCGATGAAGGAGACTATAAATCGGGCGTGCAACGGAATTCACAACGAACACATCACGTCATATTACATGCTTCTTTTGCTTTAGTGTGCAGTACTTAAACAACCCAGCAAAACCCATAACGTGCTTACATGTTATATTTGAAATGTGCAGTAAATGTTACAAAATTAAATATGGTTGTTTCAAAGAAGTATGACTCACATCTAGCCGAGAAACACAAACGTCCCTTCAGTACATACAGGTGTCTCTTTATCTTGCAAATTGTTCTTATTGGTGACTTGTTAGGTTACATACCTTTATCGACTTATCTAAGCATTGTTAAATGTTCGAATTTTGTATTGTAAAGTGATCAAATTGTATGTATGATATATGACTAGAGATGAAGCTTTTTGTTCTCATATGTCAGCATAATACTCAACCGTAACGCGTGTCTGAACAGGTGTGCGAGTGCATGTGTATTTGTGTAATATGCTTTTCACATTGGTCATAGTATTTTCCAATAACCCATGGTAGAGAGACGAGAAGGAGTAGACATGTACAAACTGTTAACCTATTGATATTTCGCATGATCTGCCGGTATGATCTTAATGGACTCTCTCCCATATGCTCTTGTTTAAAGAAGGTCGGGGAAGTGATTAAACTCGTGACACTTGCACAGTGCTAAAAGGTTAACGAGGTCATGTGAACATTGGAGGCAAAGATAGCGGAATGTGTTTAACAGCAATATGAAACCCAATATTTCACAAGGTGAAAACATACATAGTGTTTTTTTTAATATATGGAAAATATCAACCAAATTCGGTACCATCAACCTGTAGCCTGTAATATCCATTTGGTAACTCTGATATCACTGTAGCACTATCCATTTGATCTTTTAAAACACTGTCTCCAACATCACCGGAATCCGTGTTGTTTGTAAACACCTGCACCGGCGAAAATAGTCCAACTTCCGGTTATGTATTTTCATATCTAATGTCATTGGGGCATGACATTTATGTCAGGAATAAATGCTTCAGTGAAATATTAAATATAACAGGTATTTATTGGCCCTACATCAAGCAAAATGCATTTAAAACAGGATATGGTCAAGTATTTTTATCTGAATTCAAGCTTAGAAATTTCTGCAAATCCGGTCAAAGCATTCGTGACAATGGTGCTTGTGCATACGGTAATAAACGTTTCATCATCATATGTGTCAAGGCGTAGCTTCTTATGAAATATCCATCCAAAGTTACCCCTGATCTACATCAGGAGAATAAGGTAGGTGCTGAAGGAGTTGCTATAGCAATAACTGCTTTGTGCACTGGCGAATTGTCCTGATGGAAGAGCACGCCTTACTATGGCTTCCCATGTCTCATAGTCTAACTACCTCCCGTAATTGCCTCAAATTAATATGCTCTGTTCTTTGCCTGGCCTTTTGGAAGATAGTCCACCATGATGATATCCTTAGCCATCCCTCAGGCCATAAGCTTCCGAGCTGATGGGACAGTCTGTGCCTTTTTTGGTGGTGGCGACCGCCTCTGTGGTCTAGTAGCAGAGCGTCTGCCCGGAGAGCCGAAGGTCCGGGGTTCAATCCCCGGCCGCATCATACCAAAAGACGGTAAAAGATGGTACTTGTTGTTACCCTACCTGGCGCTCGGCATTAAGGGGCTGAAACAAGGAATGTTCGGCTCAGTTTACTGTGTCTGTGTGAACTATTCATGTTAAACCTGCGGCATAGTATCTCAGAGGGCTGGCACTATAAATCGGCATCAGTCCGCACTAGTACAAGCAGCCACACACACACACACACACACACACACACACACACACACACACACACACACACAGACACACACACGTGCATGCAGGTCTCTTTATAAGTGCAACATGAAACCCCATTTCACCCTCTTTGGTGGTGGCGATGTCATATGCTTCCACAGTTTTGATTGTTGTTTGCAAGTGGCAAACCAAGGTTTCATCCATAGTCACAAATCTTTGCAAGAACCTTTCTGGCCCTGCTTCAAACAGAGCTGGGGCGGTCGGGTAGCCTAGTGGTTAAAGCGTTCGCTCGTCACGCCGAAGACCCGGGTTCGATTCCCGACATGGGCACAATGTGTGAAGCCCATTTCTGGTGTCCCCCGCCGTGATATTGCTGGAATAGTGCTAAAAGCGGCGTAAAACCATACTCACTCACTCACTCACTCACTCACTCACTCACTCAAACAGAGCTAGATTATCACGAGACATGTTCCCCTGGTGCATGTTTGATCAAATGTAAGAAACTTCTACAAATGTTTCTGCGATAACGGAATTTACACATTTGCCAACTGTCAGTCATTCGCCGGTCGGTCATCACCACATTGTGAGTCCACTGGAGCATTTCTGGTGCTGCATGACGTCACAAGATGGGGTCGTATTCAAGGCTTTCTCTGCCATGCGTTAACTCTGCTGCCAACTTCTTTACAGCCTTATATCGAATAAATATGTCTGTCTACCACACTCGACGGCTCGTTTTTAGAACTGTTTTTATTCAACCCTACACATAGCTTGTTTCGGGGATAGTAAGTTAGTCCAGCTCGGAACACGTTCGAGACGCTGTCAAACATGTACCCCTACACCCAACGATACCTGACAGACAATAACTCACCCACAACAACACCAGCATACGATCCAGCGACACTTACGAAACAATGGGCGCAATCAAATGGTCCTTTTCAAAGACGCAGTAAACAAGTCTGCTAGTCGTTAAAGGGCACGCTATCAGGCAGAGACTCTGACGTCAGCTGATACCGGGGCATGGGAGGATTAGCACACGCGCATGCGCAACACAAGAGTGTATATTTCAGTATTTTTTAACAGCTAATGTTCCCTCTTAGTTGGAAATACAAAATTTCAAGCGATTTGGTTTCTGCAAAGGGTTTCAAATGGCCTATGTATTAACGTTAAAATCGAAAATTAGCACTGATGGAGCTATCAGATTCGGTTTGGTGACGATTTGAAACAACACACTTGAATACAAATTGTACAATGACTACGTGGAATACTCGAATTTGATTCAACAATCAATAAAAATAGCCAAAATCAATTTGGATTGAAAAAAACGTCTGATTTGATGACCGCTTCACTGTGCACTTATTCAAATCATTTGACATCGAATCAGACGATCTTGGGATAGAGCGACCAAAACCCACCAAAAATCATCCAGGAGCCTTGCAAGAAAAGGGTCAGGCAAAACCCCGAATTTAGGCCACTCATATTCCCTCGTGCCTGGTTGCATCTACATGTCAAAAAAACATGACAACAGTAAACCACAAGAATCCTGCTTTCTACCAGCTTCCCGGCAAAACTGTCACTGCTGGGGATCCATGTTTGTACTCTTTAAAACCACTTGGCCTCCAGCCTCTGTCCCAAATGATGAAAACATTTTCAAAAGATCCCAAGTTAGTCGCATTTGCGTTAGGGTCACCGCCGACATTCCTTTGTCGCCTGCCGTGGTAGAGGCACACGAAGTCGTCAAACTCCTGGTCACAAAATCAACAGTCCTTGATGAGTTACAACATTGACTCTTCGGCAGATCAGAAAAATAACTATTATTCTATTCTGAAGGGTTCAGATTCGACAGTCAGTCAAGTATTTTCCACTATCAATTCAAATTTCAATCTTGCACAAAATGTGAAAAGTGGCACGTCCGCCTCTTTCCAAATGTTAAATTGTTGAGGAAATAAGTAGGTCAGGCCATTCCATGTAGTGTTGGCAGGGGGTACGTACAGTACAGCGGCAAACCAAACAGTAAGATGGTTTCTGTCGTGTTTGGAGGGTTTATGTGACCAAGCTGTTACTTATTTACAACGTAAAACACTGTTTCCTTGAACAAATAGTTGTTTGTTTTCTTTTGACGAAAATCTTTTTTACGTTACAATGTTAGAAAAACACACAGAAAGACGCCTGCCACCCCTTACACAGACGAGTTCAATTCGCGTCTTGTGCCATGCCGGATTACGCACTGTCGTCCGCAGGTCATGGTATAATGGAGATAAACGTACAATGTTTGAAAATTAGATTAATGTTAGGCCGAATTGATAGTCTCTAAAATTAATCTAATTTTCAAACACAGAACGTTTATCTTCAATTACCCGATTTTGATATATGATGGCTCATTGGAAATTTCTCGAAATTCTAAGACTTCTGATACAAAGTCCGTCATGGTTATAGTGGGTGGTTAGGGAAATACAACCACCATTCAGAGGTGCCTGAACGGGTATCATAGGCTCTTTGAGAGGATTACCATACGCGCATGCGCAGCGCAAGGGCCTTCATTTCAACATATTTGTACAGTTAAAGTTCCGCCTCTGATGGTAATGCAAAATTTCAAGCGATTTGGTTACTGCAAAGGGTTTCAAATGACCAATGCATTTACGTTAAAATCGAAAATTAGCACTTTTCCAATGACAGCAACAAAATTTCTGATAGAGCTATAAAATTCAGTTTGTTAGTGAGTGAGTGAGTTAATATTAAACGTCACATCGGCATTATTTAAGCCATATTGTGACGAGTAGTTTGGTAGTGAGGTGACTGACTGACTGAGTATGGTTTTACACCGCTTTTAGCAATATTCCAGCAATATCACGGCGGGGAACACCAGAAATGGGCTTCACACATTGTACGCACGTCGGTAATCGAACCCGGGTCTCAGGCGTGACGAGCGAACGCTTTAACCACTAGGCTAACCGACCGCCCCTGTAGTGCGGTGAAGAAACACACTTCACTAAATATTCACCGATTTTGACGCATGATGGCTCGTTGGAAACTTCTGGCATATCTAACAAAAACAAAATTATAAGGGGTGCTTAGGGAAATACAACCGTTTAAAAGTGTCTAAACTGGGTGTCAGGGGCCTCTCTGTGGGGATTACCACACGCACATGTGCAACACAATGGTGTTCATTTCACCATATTTGGACAGGCAATATTCCCCCATCAATTATAATACAAAACTTCAAGCCATTTGGTTCTTACAAAAGTTTCACCAGGCCTATGTATTCACGAATTTTTAAAAAAAAATCCTTTTCCAATGACACCACCAACACTACCGGGGAGCCGATAGCTACCCATCCATGTCATCAACAGTCAGTCCACCCCACCGTCAATTAGCAGGAGCCTAGATATAAAACTCAGTAATCCAGGCCGTAACGGTAGGTGGTAATCCGAATTGCTACTAGTCAGTTACATAGGCATACATGTAGTTACATATATGTAGGGTGAGCATGTGTTTACGAATCAATATAAAATAGTGAAGATCCAGGCAAAAAGGTGAGCCTTAATCCCAATGGTAACGTCTGGTAAATGAGGAAACTAATATCTACAATGAAAACGCAGAATGCTTATCTCCTAACTCCCTCTCTCCGCGTCAGATGAACAATTCGGATGTTCCTGATTACATACAACTTATCTTTGGTCATATTGCTTCAGTTTGCCATGGGGCCTGAATCTGTCAGATCAACGCCAGAAACAGTTCACTTCCGGCAGCAACTACAGGATCCCGAGTTCCGACGGAAGTTCATCCACACCTTGATACTTTACTTTGCGTTTCTGGTCCTGGTAAGTTTCATCTGTGTCCATTTGTTTCAATTTACTTTAAACCTCCACTATGGTTGAACGCTTTTGGTGAATTATTACACTCAAATATTGAAAAACAATCATAAGCAGAGTTGTTATCAGATGCATGGCATATTTTACCCTGGTTATATCGAAAGACGGGCATCTAATCAGCCACTAAATCAGACAAAGACCGCATGTTCCTGACTTTCAAATTTGCAAACTGGGATTTAATGCTTTAAATTTAAGTAACGTTATCAGAGAAAAATCAGTTTTCCTAAATGTCCCACACTATTTCAAGTCATTATGGATGCTATTGAAGCATATGCCAAAAGAATGGCCAAAGAAAAGCGGAACATGTTGCAGGTCTTTAGGAATGGGTATAAGTCAGTACGTGGTCTTTCAGAGTGGAGACATTGCGTGATGTTGTCATTGCTGGAATGCACGAACAGAAAAAGAGGAAACACAATTGGAATAAACCCATTCTGTCCCTGCCAGCTGTCATCATTGTCTGCCTGCCCTACGTGAAACTTTTCTTCGCACAGACAAGGCCTCAAATAACATAACAGTTATATGTTAGCATCACTTTATTGATTGTCTGATCAAAGGACCTTATATAAGTGACATATTAAATAATACCACATATAATTCCAGTATATTAACTGAGGAAGAAATCTGTCAAAACCATCCATCAACTTTCGACTCTAAAACCTGAAAACATGTCCATTGCTCTTATGTACTTGATTCCAAAGCTAAAAAAAATGCGTATAAATAGAAAGAGATATTGCCTTGTCCAGCAAATGTACCACCAAATCCCAAATCCCTGTTTTTTACAACAATCCTAAATACCATCAAGGAAGGGCTTTCATTATATTCTTCATATAGGAGGAATCTATACCATGTGGATTCTCAAAACCTCAAAGGATTGTATTGTAAAAATATTTTTATTCACTCACTCATTATAAATTTACCAATTCACCTTATAATTCACCAAATATTGTTTACAGGGTGTCTGCCGTGGCCAGCACGGCCCAGCGTTCTTGGACCTGGCCCAGATCACTGGGAGCAATGTAGAGGAAGCATCAATCTTCTACACGTCCCTCGCGGCAGGAGGACTCGTGGGATCAGTCTTCATGGGTGTCCTCATTGAGAAAGTAGCCAAGCACAGGCAAGCCATTCTGGCCAGTTCTGTTCTACTGAACGTTGTCAGCACCAGTGCTATACCATGGAGCAAGAACTACTTCTTGACCATTTCTATATTTTTTGTTAATGGGATGTTAACAACGGCTTTTGATGCAGGTAAATCAATGTTCATTTGTTGAAATAGAAATCGGCCATAAACATAGCAACTATGGTCTCAAACAACAGGACACTATGGCCATGTCTCTTTATTACAACGAGAAACCGATGTAATCAAATTAACAATAGGTTGAATAGACAACTACTTGATTTTCAATTTCATAAATAATTACGATTTCCTTTGCAGTATCATTTGTATTATCTGTTTTGGCAAAAACATTAATTTATAGTCAGTATAACACGGGATGCTTATATATTTAGAAGAATATATATGTATATTCCAAATAAAGATAAATAAAATATCAACTGTTGGTATGGTGTTTTTCAGGTGGAAACTTTGACATGATGAGCACGTCAAGTGTGGGAGGCAAGATGTTTATACAGATTCTACACTTTGTCTTTGCTGTCGGTACCATCATAGCACCACTCACGGTGGAACCCTTCCTAGCTGAGAAAAAAACATACAACGCGACCTTCTGTGACATACATAACGTACGACAGTCTTATAACTACAGCGACGGACATTCAGCTGACAACTCGAATGAAACAACCGTCCTTATTCCGGAGAGTTGTCTCCCTTCCGAAAGTAGTATCCAGTACGCATACATGATAGCAGGTGCACTCTGTCTTCTGTCGGGGATCATGATAACTGCAGAATGCTTTTTCAGTCCTCCAAACACAAAACGTAAAACAAGAATTGAGAATCATCGAAATCCCCGTGTGATTCCCAGATGGTTGCGTGTGCTTATCCTTGGAACTGTTGGAGGCATGTATTTCTTCAGCTCTTCTTCCATCAGTGTCATCGTTGGCTACATAATGGCATATTTTGTAAATGACCTTGGATGGAGCAAGGAAAAGACTGCCAATTTAACATCAGTCTATTGGGCGGGTTATGCCGCCTCTCGCTTGCTGTGTGTGCTACTTGATCGAATCCTTAACCCTCTTCAGCTTTTGTTTATTTCTAATGGTCTCAGCGTGTTGTCTTTAGCAGGTCTGTGGCTCAGCATAATTTATAAATCCGACCCAGGGATATGGATCTGCATGGTCCTTGCAGCAATAGGAATGTCAGCTATATTCCCAACTGCAATTGTGTATATTGAAAATGACGTGATGAAGGTGTCTGGTATGGTGACGTCTGTCATCTGGGTGGCAGTGAATTTGCAAGGAATTCTGAACCCTTTGTTGCTAGGTTACCTCTTCCAGACAGTATCCTTCAAATGGTACATCTACATCACTTTCATCGAGGCAGTTTTGGCCTTCGTGTGTTTTGTGTCTCTTGTTCTGATCATAAAAACGCTTGTGACGAAGTATGGCTCTCTTGAGTTGGAAAATATTGTTGATGAAAAGAACATAGAGGAGACATTTATTGAGAAGATCGAGAGAACAGAGATCAATGGCCTAACAGGTTTGCATGGTTAGACTCAACTAACACAGATAGACTAAAGAGGCGACAAACGGGATCAGGTGGTCAGGCTTGCTGACTTGGTTGATGCATGTCATCGTATCCAAATTGCACTGAGGCGGCTCAAGACAGTATCAGATGCTGAGTGAAAGGCCTCACAACCATAGTCTTTTGATCTGATAAGTGATTTGTAGAGGTCCAGCTGAGCGTCCCTCGAGGTACCCCAAGATGTGCGTGAAATTGACGGCAATTCGTTCTGGTCTTAATGACATCTGTTTTCTACATCTGCTATATGTGTACTCCAAGTGAGGTGTTAATCTGGAATCACCCTTGAGGATTTTTAAATTTGATCGGTTTTTCCTTTTTTGGAGAGACAGGGTATCATAGCATCATTCCCCCTGCATTTGTTTCACTTGTCATCAGCAAATTTAGAAGTTAGGGTAGGAGAGTTGACATGATTAACTAGGTCGCTGGTCATGATTTTAAACAGGGTTGGACTTATAATGCTGCCTTGTGGTGTGCCATTGTCAGTGACAGAGGATCAGATTGATTGTTCCCTGTTTTAACTGACAACGACCTGTCTTGCAGGAAGCTGTCTATGAAGTTTGCCATGTTCCCTTCTTCTCCATTTTGTGTTAGTTGTGTGAGGTACAAAAATACGTGTTGTACAACTCAGTTAGTGAGCGCTTTTGGTTTGATCAGAGTTCTTCAATATCTCGTAACTGGTTGTGTCAAGACCAGGTGGAGTGCCATTTCTATGTTGTGCAGCATCATCAAACTCTGTCACAGTAAATGGTATATTGTATACCAGATGCTTGCTTTGTGATATCTTAGGCAAAGGCATTTTTTCCTGTGTGAATTCTTTGCTGCAATTTTTGTTGCTGCTGACAGATGAGAAGTGCTCAGCTAGAATGTTGGCCTTTTCTTTGACTGTATAGGCGTTGGCTAACTTGGGATTTTTGGTAGGTTTACGCTTATCTGTGATTTTGTGGATTTTGCTCCACATTGTTTGAGCATTTGATTTTTCAATTAGAGATTTGCAGGTCTGCTATGACTCTTTCTTAGAATCGTCTATGAGATATCTTACTTTTATCCTGGCTTCTCGAACTTGGGCGAATGATGATTTATCCCTTTTTGACCTATTAAGGGCTTTCTTTCTCACTATTCTAGCGTTTGCTATTTTCCTGTTCCACCATGTTAACGGAGTTTTGACGGTTTTGTGGGCTTTATTTGGAATCGATTTTTCAACTGCAACAATAATTGCTGAAATGAAATTTTGACAAAAAAAGATCAGGATTACCAGAGGCCATTTCTGAGGATTTGAATGGTGTATATTCCTTCCTGACTTTGGGACAATCAGCCTTTGCACAGTCCACTGTGGGTTGAGGATTGGGTTGTTCCTCTTATTCTGGTGGGCTGCCTATGTAGGTGAACATAGGAAGGTGGTCGCTTCCCCAAGTGTCATTATGTGCTTGCCTTTGGCAATGTGAGGCGAGATTGCTGGTTGCAGTTGTGAGGTCAATGTGTTGCGTACATGGTCATAACGTGTGTGACTGCCGTTTTTAGAGTTATGAGATTGTCATTATCAACCCATTTCTCTATGATTTTGTCGTATTTTCAAGAATTGCCCCTGTCTTCCCATAAAAGACTGTGAGCATTAAGGTCACCAAGGATTATCCTATTTCTGTCTAGTATTTGAGCTAGTCTCGTTAGCTCTTGCGTGTTTGTTTCATAGGTAACCATGTGGTATACGTTAGCTTTGCGTAACTCATTGCCATTTGTCAGTTTGAAGGAGATTACTTGTGTTTCAAGGTTTCCTACATTTGTTTTGATATTTTTGGAGGTACAGTTGTCGTAAACAAGGGTGATAAGTCCTCCTCCCTTGTTACCGGGCATAAGTCTTTTTCTGTCTTTTTTTTATATTGGGTATAAGTGTGAATTTGGCTCTTTCGGTGAGTTTAGTGTTTAGTCTCCTGTATTAGAAGACACAAGATCCTGAAAGAAGTATATATTTTGCTGCCCGTGGCCCTTGGAGAGAACAATCTCTCCTGGACAGCTAGGGAATAAAATAGCCTGGGGCGCTTGGTCAAGGTGTGTTTCATGTGTAACATGGGGAAAACACGAATAGCCTTTACGAGCCACGGCAGTGAGCGGCTGTGCCAATATAATGGAGTTATTTGTAAGATAACAGTTTCTTATACACGAGACACGGCAAGCAACACATTACACAACTGATAAATAATGTGAGAAATAATATCATATCTGATCAATATATCTAAATGTCCCGTCGTTACAACGATATATTCCCTCGAATCAATTGTCTGCAGACAATGTATATTGTAGTTAAATACCGACAGTACAGCTGGCTAACACTTGTGCTCATAGAGATGTTTCCTACCATCATAAAAATGTAAATACACTTAGATGTGTTAGCATGAATGTGTTTTAGTGCACTCGTTTCTACAAACACAGTGTCCTTTGATTAGAGCAGAGACATTGAAGCAAACTAAACGAAGGGTATTTATGAGATGGTCAGAAACGGATCAGTTGACACCTGTTCAATGTGAACCAAGAACAATAGCATTTCACTTCGATCAATTGATACAAGAACCCGGGAGCATATACTATATTTTAATTTAAATATGTCTTAAGATTTAGCAAATGAAATAACATTTTCTTTTTAATGATCAGACATCGCAAGATTAATGAGTTTAAGTGATGCTGCACTTTTGAATTCACTAACAAATTCCATCTGTGAACAATATCCTGTGACAAAAAGGAGCCGCCTGTCTTCATTTCTATTGGTACTTTTATGTTGGTGTCAATAAATTTGAGAAATTACGCATTGAAATTGAGTTCAATACGTTTGTACTTGACTCTTCTTCCTACCCGCGGCCTCCATGAGGGGCATGCAATTGCGTAGGGTGAGCCATGCTGCGATAAATCTTTTAAGTCGTTCTTGTCATATGATAATGATTGACAACCATAGTTACGTGTATGTTTTATGATAAATATTGTTCGTTTCCGAGACAATATTGATTTAGACACTCTGGATGTCATTTCATCAATATTACAAAATATTTTACTCTTGTCTCAGCTTCCAGATACCCAAGTTAGCTCCCATAATCTGTGCCAGCAGCTGTGATACTGCTGAAAGTGTCGTAAAAACATACCCATTCATTTAATATTCAACTGCTAGTGTCAACTTTTATACCAACATTCACAAATATGACCTACAATGTTTGTATGCAACTTCCTACTTCTACTAGGGGCGGTCGGGTAGCCTAATCGTTCGCTCGTCACGCCGAAGACCCAGGTTCGATTCCCAACATGGGTACAATATTGGAAGCCCATTTCTGGTGTCCTCCGCCGTGATATGGCTTGAATATTGCTAAAAGCGGCATAAAACCATACTCACTCACTCCTACTTCTACTTTATACACAGTTAGTGAGTGAATATTCATTTGCGCCTCAAACTGTAAATAATCTAGTTAGGCTATGCTAGCATGATAAAAAAATCACGATGACACATAAATTGACAGTAATAAGATATTTTCGTAAAACAATACACGATCATTTAGTATCGAAATGCTAGTGTCATACGCCAACATTCATAAGTAAGACTTGCATGTAACTGTTACAAAATAGAGCTCCAGGTGACGACTATTTGAGGTCGTTGACAGTTCAAGATAAAAAAGCGGGAGGATCCTTTATTGGGAACATCGACCGCTGTTCAGCATGTGGTGGGCTATTCTTACCAACTTTTGTTTGTCTGTTTGATATTTAACGCCGCACTCAGCAATATTCCAGCTATATGACAGCAGTCTGTAAATAATCGAATCTGGCCAAGACAATCCAGTGATTGATACCATGTGCATCGATCAACGCAATTGGGATACGATGGTATGCATCAACCAAGTCAGGGAGCCTGACCATCCAATCCCAAACCAGGCAGGCCGAACATTGTATCCTCCCACACAACAAGCAGATCGTACATTGTCACCACCCACACAACCAGGCAGGTCGCACATTGTCACCACCCACACAACCAGGCAGTTCGCACACTGTCACCACCCACACAACCAGGCAGGTCGCACACTGTCACCACCCACACAACCAGGCAGGTCGTACACTATCACCACCCACACAACCAGGCAGGCTGAACATTGTATTCTCCCACACAACAAGCAGGTCGCACATTGGAACCTCCACCACAACCAGGCAGGTCGCACATTGTCACTTCCCACACAAAAAGGCAGGTCACACATTTCACTTCCCGCACAATATTGTTGAGTGCGGCGATAAGCAACAGGCAACGAACAAACCCATATATACACAAATAGATCCTGCAATGATTTGTGGGTGCATTCAGAAGTCGTGAAGCGACAGTGTATTGCCGACGTGTAAGTGACCTAAATTCAACATTCGACAATCGCCACAGAACGATCGCACAGGTGAAAGACGGAGCTACTCAGGTTTATTTGTAAAGGTAAGACATTTGAACTTATATATACTAGTACAAAAAGTGACTGGGTGTGTTTTTATGACGTCCGTTTGAACAGTAATTCAGGTATAAGACTGGGTGGCTCTAAGCCAGGACTTGTTTATGATCAAAAGTTTGATAGAACCAACCATACCTGTGTTTGTAGGTTTCGCCAAATATCATCTTCAACATGCGTCATGGCTTTCCTACAACATACAACTGGGACAATGTTCAAACGGGCATTCAACTCTACCCTCTTTTCTAAACTTTCTTTTTTCTTCTTTTCATCGTCTTTTAGTCGATTGTTGATAGCCAAAAACTAAATATAAAATTTACATTCTTCACTGAGGTCATTCAGGGAGTGACAATATATTCATTGTCCGTTCATTCATTGACCTGATTTGTGCACGATGAAAGGTTTCAGGCGTAACCATTTTCTTCCATTTGCCCTGAGTAAGCGTTATACCTTTCATTGTTGGTTTCTCATTCAGAAACTGCCTCACGTCAACTACGGTGCGATTTTCGCTACAACAAACGACAGCTCGTGTAAAATAGGATAAGACAAACTGTGTGTTCGGGCACTGTGAAGAAGCGTTGATAGACTGTAGACTGAAGGTTGGTTCAATAAGATGGTCGTCAAAAAATACTTCACTATCCATTTCCTGTGAATTGTTTCTTTTCCAATTGGAAAAAATAACTGCATTAACGATAGTCAAAATAGTGATTGCTATCATCAGTAAACAGACTTCAGTGTCCTCTCGTAGAAAGGGTTTGAATTGCCTCTTCTTCGTTTCATTAGCAACTTGCCTATTAACCTCAGATCTCACCTATACATCTTGACCGCACATTCCATCGGGAGATGACATATTGTACTATTTTCGTTCAGTTACAAAAACAAGAAGTAAATATGAACATCAACGGGAGTATTTGAATATTGATGCCACTCGAAGCCGACTACTAAACCAGAATGACTTTTAACCACAGTATAATTCAATGTACAACAGACACAATACGATAAAGCCGGTTCTACCATGGTGCCTGAATACTAAACGACCAAGCAGCTGTATAGCTTGTGCGTTCACGCGATTTCCAGCGACACGCTGCTTTATTGTGTACACTCGATCAACAGGAACCGATCCACGTCAATACTGTCGGCCGGCCTACCGCCAGTCAGCAAAGACTGAGCGCTAGGTCATGCTCCTGAACGCGGAAGGCTATCAGGCAAGAGATCTGACATCCTCTCCAGTAGGCAGGGAGCCCGAAACGACTCATCTTAGTCTACTGGCAGTATGAAAACCAGTAATTAGACGTTGTCAAGGTGAGCAGTGAATCTAGCAGGTTAGCCCTGGTACAACTAATAACTAATGTCACGAGCTGTGCTCACAGGTTTATTAATAATAGCTAATTGTACGAACAGATCACAATAAAAGATCTGGGCTGATAAAGATCACTGATTAATAACAGAGCAAACACACAAGTGGCTCAGCTGAGCAGTTACTGTATTACACCAATAAAATGAGAGCAGCTAAAACAACACCCTCATTAGGAGGTAAACCTACTGTGTTTTGAAATTTGATGTAGTCCGACTGTAGAGCAGAAACCTCTTATTTTAATTTGGAACCGAGTGCTCTGTAGTGGGACTACATCAAATTTTCAAACACACTATGTTTATCGACCGCCTCCGTGGTCTTGTGGTAGAGCGTCCGCCCGGAGAGCGGAAGGTCCAGGGTTCGATCCCGGGCCGTGTCATACAAAAAGACGTTAAAAGATTGTACTTGTTGTTACCCTGTCTGGCGCTTGGCATTAAGGGGCTAAAACAAGGACTGGTCGGCTCGGAGTCAGTATACTGTGTCTGAGTGGGGTATTCATGTTAAACTGCGGCATGGTATCTCAGTGAGCTAGCACTATAAATCGGCATCAGTCCGGACTAGTACAAGCAGCCACACACACACTTACACGTGCATGCACGTCGCTATATAAGTGCAATAATTTTGGACGCGACGTTAAACCCAATTTCACCTCACCTCACCTCACTATGTTTATCTCCATTCTACCATGACAGCAAAAACGCTTTGAAATCGGTGCTCTCTTGAAACGTGTAACAACACAGGGTACAAAAGTCCGCAATCTTAGAACATTCCGACAAGTGGTCACAGGTAATTATATGTGTAACAAATACTACTAAAGTTCAACATTAAAAATACCAAAGTCTTGAGTAGCTCAAAATAAGTGTTCAAAACACATAGTTTTTCAAAAAGAAGTTGACAAATAACCCTCCAAACCTAGTCCAACGACAGATGTTTAATTTCTACCAACCTCCTGTGCACTGTTTGGCTTGGCCCAGTCATTTCTTGGAAACCATTTCTTGGAGGTCATTTCTTGGAAATCGAACATGCCATTTCCATTGTATGGGTGACAGGTCGTAGAAATAGATTTTAAAATGCTAAACGAATATATTTCTACAACAAACTTTATTAATTAACATTCTACTATATATTTTGCATGTGTAAGTTTGTTTAGTTAGTTAGCAATTACACCAAGTAAATAATAAAAAAATAAAAATAAACGACTCTCCACCCTGAACTTGGATGTGGCAGAACTTGACCTACATCACGATAAATCACACTTCAAAACTGTCATTATGGCTGCCTATGTTTACATTTTCCTTGCCTCAGCAGACAGGTAACGAAGCAAGATGACAACCCCGATCTATGATGTGGTAGATTCACTGGCAATGAGCCTGCTGGTACGGTGTGATTACCGTGGAACTGGAGAATGACTGAACAGCCGCTTTTTAGGCTGCAGAGAAGCCGGCTATTTTGACATGAGGAATCTGCATGATTTGACCTGTTAAATTTGAAGTTTTCACGGATTGAACGCAAGCGTGTGAAAGAAAATCATTGTGACAGTTGTGGCCCAAAACAGTGGTTCGTGTATAATTTACTTAATCGTGCGTCTTCTGAAATTAATCTCATCAAGTTTGATAAGTTTATAAGTTTGATAAGTGTGCTTTGACATCAGTGATTCTGGTCGCCATAGAATGTCCCTAACAGTTTCATAAACTTTTAATTTGTATGGAAAATATATGCCTTCGTTAAATCTTGTAATGTCATCAACGTTAGCAGTCAGGGATGCAGCCTAGAGTGCCAAAAACATCTGATATCAAACTACCGTATTTCCTCAATTAGACGCTAGGCCGTGTATTAATTTCGCGAGAGTTCTTGACTCGGTGTGCAGCAGCGTCTAATAGAGAAAATATTGATATGCTTTACAGTTCATATGGGGGTGATTGATCTGCAGCCACAATTTCTCAAATTCCAAGGTCCTAAGGTATGGCACCAACGTAAGCATCCCTGTCGATGGATCTGTTGCAAAACAGGGATGATCACTGGGTCAGATTCCAACCTCGCGAAGATGGTTCCTGACAGTCTGGTCCGATATCCTCCTCAAACCAGGCATGCGTCCTGCCGTCACCGTAGCTGTGGTATTGGGATGACGTAGGCTGAACAGTAAAATGTAGCGATGTCGGCTGGTTCTCGGACGGTCTGCAGTGGAATTGAACTGTGTGTATCAGTCACAAAGGCGGCAAATGGTGCTATGGTGGACGTTGAAATGGCGAACAACAGAAGACTGCGATTCCCCTCTTTGGATACGTTCTATGGCGATGTTCAGATCGGCAGCGCTGAGTCTCGGCATTTTCACACTTGAAAAATGTTGACAACTGAATGACAAATTATTGGCTTATGCTTGCCTTTTTATAGCCACTACCACGAGATACGAATGTCATAACTTGCACGTGCATTTTGCTAAACGGTTTTCCTCCATGACATTTTTGAACAAGTGTGAAAACAATGCTGTTTAAGATATTGCAAATCGACAATGGCTGCGTTTTCACGCACCGTTTGTCGAATATCAGGCCACCAACATTTTCCAATAACATATATCCAATTTATATCGGATTTTTTGTGTAGTCAGGTTCAATGAACTACATACTACCTGTGCGTTTCTTTTTTTGAAGAGTGTATACACCATTTGTCATAACTTATGGTTAATGATGCTTCAAGTAAAACGCTTACAGTTTTAAACTAACAATACATTCAATGAATATTAATGGCAAAAGCGTAACAATAAAAACCATACACATATTGCACAATGTCACTATCACGGCCTTTAATATATATCACACGACTGCTTGCAGGCTGCTGATATGTTAACGTGTCAGGATAATAGGGTAAAAAGAACAAAAGCTAGGAGAACAAGCCTTGATGATGACCCTAGGTCAGGCACGTCCCTCAACTTCCATCAATGAAGATTCAATCAAACTTATACTGTCAGATAGACGTATTACCAGGTCTAAGCCATGGATCCATTAAAACTACTATTCATGAACATTTACAGATGAATAAGATATCTTCTCGTTGGGTGCCACAGTTTCTAAATTCGGACCTGAAGGAAAAAAGAACTGACATTGCCAGAGAAAATTCGGAACTTATACATTAGGATTTCATATTAGGATTTCGTCCAATTCAAAAAGAGATTGGTAATGGGTGATGAAACATGGATCTATCTCTGTGATCCCGAGTCAAGCCATCAATCCATTGACTGGCACCATTCCACTTCTCCGGCACCAAAGAAATTCAAGTCTTCAAGATCAGTGAAGGAAGTTATGGCCACTGTATTCTGGGATCCAAAGAGTGTGATCCTTGTTGATTACTTAGAAAATCAAAAGACGATTACTGGTCCTTACTATGCTGATTTGCTTCTTCGCCTGAGAGATTCTATCAAAGAAAAGTGGTGAGGAATGCTGACTGCTGGAGTTGTACTACTTCATGGCCATGCCTCTTCTCACACCTCCCGACTTGCAAAGGCTGCTGTGCGACAATGTGGGTTTGAAGAGCTCCCTCACCCTCCATACTCGCCAGATCTGGCACCAACAGATTCCCACATGTTTCCTAAAATATTCAATTTCTCTCAAGAATTATCTTGGACCATTAATCTTTTTCAAATATTGTTTAATGCATAAGTGGAGAACAGATCAAAACTGACTAGTGTCACCGGAGTGTATTTTGCTTGTGTCGAGGTCAAGTGACCTTTCCGCTCCCTGGCTTTATTTCCAACACCGCTCAGCAAAGTCCAGCGGTCGTCATTGTACAGTGTCATTACATTCTGTATACTGAACAACACAATCTCCTGTGGCACTGAATAAGATTTGATGCAAATTTATGTTTTTTACCAAATCTGAAACAATTTCGGTTTGCAATAGATAAAAGACTCCTGTAAGTGATCAAATGGTTAATTTGTCATACTGACTTCAGAAAATGCGTGATTTCATAAAAATAAAAAAATCAACATGCCAAAATGTCAATTTACAAATCAATAGCGTGTGTGATGCGATGCAAGCAACACATCTTTGTCTCATTGAATGGACCAGGCGTCGCACAAGATCCTGTTGGATATCTGTCCATATCTGCTGGAGCATGTTTCGAAGTTCCTGGAGTGTCTGTGGAACACGTTGTTGACGTCGAAGGTGCCGATCCATCTCATCTCGCATGTGCTCGATTGGTGAGAGATCAGGGGAGCGAGCGGGCCAGGGGATGACATTTACGTTGTTTTGTTAAGGAGAATCCTGAACAAGTAGAGCAATATGACCATGTTGAAAGGTAATGGCTGAGCCATGACGACGCAAAAACGGTCGAACAACAGGCCGACAGCGTAGTCACTGTTGCTGGCTGGAATCGATTTCGTAGGTGTGTTGTTCGAATCCAGTTGTCTTGTTAATTATTGGTTACGTGTGCCTTGCCACTCTGAGAATGGTCTCTGACTGCATTCGTCTGTTGCCAACGTTGCCATAAACACCAAATGGTGTTTCTGTGGACGTTAAATTGTCTTGCAACAACCCATTGACTCGGTCCTGCTTCAAGCATACCAATGGCTCGCAGACGCTCATTTTCGAACAGGCGTGGCATTTTTTGTTTTTCTGAGTGGTTCTTGTCAGTACGATGCTAAACAATGCATATGGAATCCTGTTAACGCAGATGTTGTCATGAAATACTCGAATTTGATTCAACAATCAATAAAATAAGCCAAAATCAATTTGGATTGAAAAAAACCTATGATTTTATGACCGCCTCACTGTGCACTTATACAAATCATTTGTCATCGAATCAGACGATGTTGGGATAGAGCTACCAAACCCCACCAAAAATCATCCAGGGGCCATGCAAGATAAGGGTCAGGCAAAACCCCGAATTTAGGCCACTCATATTCCCTCGTGCCCGGTTGCATTTACTATAAAAAAAACATGACAATGTTAACCACAAGAATCCTGTTTTCAACCAGCTTCCCGGCAAAACTGTCACTGCTGGGGATCCATGTTTGTACTCTTTAAAACCACTTGGCCTCAATCCCCTGTCCCAAATGATGAAAACAATTTCCAAATCCCAAGTCAGTCGCATTTGCGTTAGGGTCACCGCCGACACTCCTTTGTCGCCTGCCGGGGTAGAGGCACATGAAGTCGTCCAACTCCTGGTCACAAAAATCAACAGTCCTTGATGAGTTAAAACATTGACTCTTCGGCAGATCAGAAAAATAACTATTATTCTATTCTGAAGGGTTCAAATTCGACAGTCAGTCAAGTATTTTCCACTATCAATTCAAATTTCAATCTCGCACAAAGTATGAAAAGTGGCACATCCGCCTCTTTCCAAATTTTAAATTGTTGAGGAAATAAGTAGGTCAGGCCATTCCATGTAGTGTTGGTAGGGGGTACGTACAGTACAGCGGCAAACCAAACAGTCAGATGGTTTCTGTCGTGTTTGGAGGGTTTATGTAACCAAGCTGTTACTTATTTACAACGTAAAACATTGTTGCCTTGAACAAATAGTTGTTTGTTTTCTTTTGACGAATATCTTTTTTACGTTACACAAAGAAAGACACCTACCACCGCTTTCACAGACGAGTTCAATTCGCCTCTTGTGCCATGCCGGATTACGCACTGTCGTCCGCAGGACGAAGTAGTTCGATTATAAATCTGTCATGAGATGATGGAGATAATGTACAATAATCGAAAATTAGATTAATGTTGGGCCGAATTGATAGTCTCTAACATTAATCTAATTTTCAAACACTGTACGTTTATCTTCAGGTACACGATTTTGATATATGATGGCTGGTTGGAAATTTCGCGACATTCTAAGACTTCTGATACAAAATCCGACATGCTAATAGTTGGTGGTTAGGGAAATACAACCACCATTGAAAAGTGCCTGAACGGGGTACCAGTGGCTCTTTGGGACGATTACCATACGCGCATGCGCAGCACAAAGGTGTTCATTTCAACATTTTTTTACAGGGAATGTTCAGCCTCTGATGGTAATGCAAAATTTCAAGTGATTTGGTTTCTGCAAAGGATTTCTATGTATTGACGTTAAAATCGAAAATTAGCACTTTTCCAATGACAGCAACAACATTTCTGATGGAGCTATAAAATTCAGTTTGGTAGTGAGTGAGTGAGTTAATATTTAACGTCACATCGGCATTATGTAAGCTATATTGTTACGAGTAGTTTGGTGGTGAGGTGAACAAACACACTTGTCTAAATATTTCACCGAATTTGACGCATGATGGCTCGTTGGAAAGTTCTGGCATATCTAACAAATACAAAATTATAGGGGTGGACATACCTATAAGGGGTGGTTAGGGAAATACAACCGTTTAAAGGTGTCTAGACTGGGTGTCAGGGGCCTCTCTGTGGGGATTACCACACGCGCATGCGCAACACAATGGTGTTCATTTTACCATATTTGGACAGCCAATAAAACAATTAAAAAAATCACTTTTCCAATGACACCACCAACACTACCGGGGAGCCGATAGCTACCCATCCATGTCATCAACAGTCAGTCCACCCCACCGTCAATTAGCAGGAGCCTAGATATGAAACTCAGTAATCCAGGCCGTAACGGGTTGGCGGTAATCCGAATTGCTACTAGTCAGTTACAAAGGCATACATGTAGTTACATATATGAAGGGTGAGCATGTGTTTTCGAATCAATATAAAATAGTGAAGCTACATGCAAAAAGGTGAGCCTGAATCACAATGGTAATGTCTGGTAAATGTGGAAACTTATATCTACAATGAAAACGCATGAATGCTTATCTCCTAACTCCCTCTCTCCACGTCAGATGAACAATTGGGATGTTCCTGATTACATACAACTTATCTTTGGTCATATTGCCTCAGTTTGCCATGGAATCTGTCAGATCAACGCCGGGAACAGTTCACTTCCGGCAGCAACTACAGGATCCCGAGTTCCGACGGAAGTTCATCCACACCTTGATACTGTACTTTGCGTTTCTGGTCCTGGTAAGTTTCGTCTGTGTCCATTTGTTTCAATTTACTTTAAAACCTCCACTATGGTTGAACGCTTTTGGTGAATTATTACACTCAGATATTGAAAAACAATCATAAGCGGAGTTGTAATCAGATGCATTGCATATTTTACCCTGGTTATATCGAACGATGGGCATCTAATCAGCCACTAAATCAGACAAAGACCGCATGTTCCTGACTTTCAAATTTGCAAACTGGGATTTAATGCTTTAAATTTAAGTAACGTTGTCAGAGAAAAATCCGTTTTCCTAAATGTCCCACACTATTTCAAGTCATTATGGATGCTTTTGAAGCATATGCCAAAAAAATGGCCAAAGAAAAGCGGAACATGTTGCAGGTCTCTAGGAATAGGTATAAGTCAGTGCGTGGTCTTTAAGAGTGGTGACATTGCGTGATGTTAACGTTGTCATTGCTTGAATGCACGAACAGAAAAAGAGGAAACACAATTGGAATAAACCCATTCTGTCCCTGCCAGCTGTCATCCATTGTCTGCCTGCCCTACGTGAAACTTTTCTTCGCACAGACAAGGCCTCAAATAACATAACAGTTATATGTTAGCATCACTTTATTTATTGTCTGATCAAAGGACCTGATATAAGTGACATATTAAATAATACCACATATAATTCCAGTATATTAACTATTAAACCATCCATCAACTTTCGACTCTAAAACCTGAAAACATGTCCATTGCTCTTACATACTTGATTCCAAAGCTAAAAAAATCCGTACAAATAGAAAGATATATTGCCTTGTCCAGCAAATGTACCACCAAATCAAAAATCCCTGTTTTTTACAACAATCCTAAATACCATCGAGGAAGGACTTTCATTATATTCTTCATATAGGAGGAATCTATACCATGTGGATTCTCCAAACCTCAAAGGATTTTATTGTAAAAATATTTTCATTCACTCACTCATTATAAATTTACCAATTCACCTTATAATTCACCAAATATTGTTTACAGGGTGTCTGCCGTGGCCAGCACGGCCCAGCGTTCTTGGACCTGGCCCAGATCACTGGTAGCAATGTAGAGGAAGCATCAATCTTCTATACATCCCTTGCGACAGGGGGACTCGTGGGATCAGTCATCATGGGTGTCCTCATTGAGAAAGTGGCCAAGCACAGGCAAGCCATTCTAGCCAGTTCTGTTCTAATGAACGCTGTCAGCACCAGCGCTATACCATGGAGCAAGACCTACTTCTTGACCATTTCTATATTTTTTGTTAATGGGATATTAACAACGGCTTTTGATGCAGGTAAATCAATGTTCATTTGTTGAAATAGAAATCATCCATAAACATAGCAACTATGGTCTCAAATAACAGGACACTGTGGCTACGTCTCGTTATTACAACGAGAAACCGATGTAATCAAATTAACAATGAGTTAAATGGCAACTATTCGATTTTCAATTTCATAAATAATTACGATTTCATTTACAGTATTATTTGTATTATCTGTTTTAGCAATAACATTAATTTAAAGTAAGCAAAACACGGAATGCTTATATATTTAGAAGAATATATATGTATATTCCAAAAAAAAGATAAATAAAATATCAATAGTTGGTATGGTGTTTTTCAGGTGGAAACTTTGACATGATGAGCACGTCAAGTGTGGAAGGCAAGATGTTTATACAGATTCTACACTTTGTCTTTGCTGTCGGTACCATCATAGCACCACTCATGGTGGAACCGTTCCTAGCTGAGAAAAAAACATACAACGCGACCTTCTGTGACATACATAACGTACGACAGTCTTATAACTACAGCGAGGGACATGCAGCTGACAGCTCGAATGAAACAACCGTCCTTATTCCGGAGATTTGTCTCCCTTCCGAAAGTAATATCCAGTACGCATACATGATAGCAGGTGCACTCTGTCTTCTGTCGGGGATCATGATAACTGCAGAATGCTTTTTCAGTCCTCCAAACACAAAACGTAAAACAAGAAATGAGAATCACCAAAATCCCCGGGTGATTCCCAGATGGTTGCGTGTGCTTATCCTTGGAACTGTTGGAGGCTTGAATTTCTTCACCTCTTCTTCCATCAGTGTCATCGTTGACTACATGATGGCATATTTTGTAAATGACCTTGGATGGAGCAAAGAAAAGACTGCCAATTTAACATCAGTCTATTGGGCGGGTTATACCGCCTCTCGCTTGCTGTGTGTGCTACTTTATCGAATCCTTAACCCTCGTCAGCTTTTGTTTATTTCTAATGGTCTCAGCGTGTTGTCTTTAGCTGGTCTGTGGCTGAGCATAATTTATAAATCCGACCCAGGGATATGGATCTGCATGGTCCTTGCAGCAATAGGAATGTCAGCTATATTCCCAACTGCAATTGTGTATATTAAAAATGACGTGATGAAGGTGTCTGGTATGGTGACGTCAGTAATCTGGGTGGCACAGAATTTGCAAGGAATTCTGAACCCTTTGTTGCTAGGTTACCTCTTCCAGACAGTATCCTTCAAATGGTACATCTACATCACTTTCATCGAGGCCGTTTTGGCCTTCGTGTGTTTTGTGTCTCTTGTTGTGATTGTAAAGACGCTTGTGACGAAGTATGGCTCTCTTGAGTTGGAAAATATTGTTGATGAAAAGAACATAGAGGAGACATTTATTGAGAAGATCGAGAGAACAGAGGTCAATTGCCTAACAGATTTGCATGGTTAGACTCAACTAACACAGATAGACCAAAGAGGCGACAAACGGGATCAGGTGGTCAGGCTTGCTGACTTGGTTGATGCATGTCATCGTATCGAAATTGCACTGAGGCTGCTCAAGACAGTATTTGATGCTGAGTGAAAGGCGTCACAGGCATAGTCATTTTGATCTGATAAGTGATTTGTAGAGGTCCAGCTGAGTGTCCCCCGAGGTACACCAAAATGTGCGTGAAATTGATCGCAATTCGTTCTGGCCTTTATGACATCTGTTTTCTACATCTTCTAAATGTTTACTCCAAGTGAGGTGTTAATCTGGAATCACCCCCAGGATTTTAAAATTTGATTGGTTTTCCTTTTTGGGAGAGACAGGGTATAATAGCATCATTCCCCCTGTATTTGTTTTACTTGAAAGGTTGAATCCACATTTATTGCACCATTGATCAACTCCGTCCAGGGCTGACTGGAGTTTTTTGGGATTTGTGAACTATCATCACACAGTGCCAACCGATTACGGGCTTACTGGATCACCACAGCAAATAAGTGCCGTCGGATTCTCTGCCCCACATTCACTCTGCGCTCAAGAAGAAGATCAAAGACGGCAAGTATTGCACCCTTGCTTTGCTATTGTTATCTAACCAAGACACTTTAGACGCAAGAATGGCAGAATATGGTGGCAATGTCTACCAATTGAAAGAGGATGTTAGGTTTAATCGTACACTGACTCTAGCAGAATTCATCCAGGCCTTTGGCATTTATAAGGATATTTTCTACGACACAAATAATGCAAGACGTAAACAATTGGACGTACACGAGCAAACTGTCATTGAACTAGGTACATTATATGGGGGCTCCACGCACTATGACTTTCATAAGTTATTTGCTGCCAGAGTGGCGTCTTATGCGGAACAAGGATGCAGCATTCGATGGGATATGAGGGACACACATTTGTACGGGTTGTGTTCTTCGGGTCAACGTTCCAGATCGTGTACCATATGCCACAACATCCCCCATGGTACAGACTTGTGTCCCGAGTGACGTACTGATAAAGTTTGGCCTAACCTGTTCTCGGACCGAAGTGTCATCTCCGACAGGCAGGGGGCGACAGACAGAAACGACACCAGGAGACGACCTCGAGTTAAGTCAAACGGACGTGAGGTCTGTAATAATTTCAATCATCAGGGCTGTGTGAGAGTGAACTGTGCGTACCTTCATGTGTGTCTCAATTGCCATGCCCCAAATCACGGGCAGGTAAATTGTGCGAAGCCTCCTAAGTCTAGACGGGATAACCAAGCTTGACTAACTTTCCCGGATATAACCGGAGAAGAGGATGTAGGCACTTTAACAGTCCCACTCACTCCCATCAATGTTCAGACTATACAGGCAGAACTTGCTTCCCATCCCCATTCTCTATTTGCAACATATCTCGGATTGCAACATGGCTTCAACGCCTTAAAGTCGGATGTTCCACCGTCCACAACAGAATGTAAAAACAATCGTAGTGTTTCATTGGACCCAATAGTAGCGACAAAGGCATTGCTGGCAGAAGTCGCAAAAAGGTATGTTATAGGACCATTCCAGCAGGCACCATACCCTGTGTACAGAATTAACCCCTTAGGAATTGCCACGGGAAGTACTCGAGAAAGAAGAGGTTAATCCTTGATCCGTCAGCCCCACATGACTCAGAACATACCACTAGTATCAATGATCTCATTAGTAAGGAAACTGCTTCACTCTCTTATGTGACCATAGACAATGCGCAGTTATTGAGCAGCTGGGACATGGTGCACAGATGTGTAAGGTGGACATTACTGACGCGTTCAAACAGATTCCGCTGCACCCCAGCTTCTGGCCTTTCTTTGGTTTCTCATGGGATGATAGTTACTACATCTACACTAGATTGGCTTTCGGGTGCAGATCTAGTCCAAAGATATTCGATACTCTACCCGGACTAAGTGCGCGAAAAGAGAGTTGCTGTCTTTGTTAGAACATTTAAACTACGCTTGTCGAGTGGTAGTACCAGGCAGATCCTTCCTATCTTATCTGATTCTACTGTCGGCAACTGTTGCCAAGTTGCACCACCATATCAGACTATCCAGGCAATGTCGGATAGATGCACATGTGGAAGAAATTTCTGAACCAGTGGAATCGCATCTCGATTTTCCATGACGACCATTTCACGTCAGCTCGGAATTTCAATCTGTATACGGATGCAGCCGGAAGTGTAGGGCACGGGGGACTTTTTGAGGGGGCATGGTTTGCCCAGACGTGGCCTCAGGACGTGACAAACATTCCAGATTTGGCACAATCAATTGCTTTCTTGGAACCGTTTATCCTATTGTGTTGTCGGCCATTCTCTGGGGACGACATTGGACACAGAAGAGAGTACTGTTTCATTGTGACAATATAGCTGCTGTGTGTTTTATCAAAAAGGGAAGATCAAAATGTATGAACATTGTGGCTCGGATGCGGACCCGTTCATGGCCAGCAGCTATAAATAACTTAATCGTGTTCGCCGAACATATTCCAGGTGTGCAAAATAACATTGCAGATGCACTTTCCCGTTTGCAGTTCAGGAAATTCCGAGCCCTGGCGCCACACGCAGAACTCCATCCAACGCCTTGCCCACCCAGCTCACAAGTGATGTGGACCTGAATCGTCACCTGGACACCCTGTGGTCACCTGCGATCAGTCGACAAACAAGAACAGCCTATTCTACAGGTTTCCAGTGCTACCTCAAGTTCATGTTAAAGTTCAGTTTGTTCAACACACTGGGTGTTAGCAGTGTCCTGCCACCAGTTAATGAAGCCTACGATCAGTACTTTCTTGCCCATTGCTTCGGCTCCCTAAAACTCTCACATGACACCGTGAAGACTTATCTGGCGGGAATCCGATTCACTTATCTGCAAGCGGGCATTAGGACACTGTTTGACGATGTCTCAACCGGTGCCCTGAATAGGATTTAACCCCTACTAAGGAGCTTCGGATTCCTGCGATGCGGAGAATTCACATGTTCGGCCAACTTTGATCCCAATAGGAACATAACTATGAGTGACATTAATTTTGGACATCTTAAAAGAACATGTGCTATAACCCTAAAAGTGTCAAAGATTGATCCCTTCCGGCAAGGGGTTCGCATTGCTTTATTCGCTTCTGACACCATCATCCATGACATGTCCCTACTAGGCCTTGTCCAAACTGTTTCCCATAAGAACGCAGTGCAGGGCTGCAAACCAGGATTCACAGTTTGTCAGTCGGGACTATCTACCAATATCCAGGACTGTGTTCTTGTCTTGGTTAGATAGGGTCATTACACTAGCTGGCTATAACTCCGCAGACTACTCGGGGCACTCCTTCTGGATTGGAGCAGCCATTACGGCAGCCACTGTTCACATCGAGGATCACCTCATTCAGACTATGGGCAGGTGGACTTCGGACTGTTATGCCAGATATCAGAACGTCCGAAGCCACCTTAGTGCAAGCCCACAAGGCTATGTGTCGCTAATAACTAAGTACGATATTCATGTTATCTATTTCACTTATATTCTTAATTCTGTGGGGGCTCTCGGTTACTAACCTCGTTTGGGCGTCATAAGCCACTCCATACTCAGAGCATTGAAGGCTTGTGGTCCCCAAAGAACAATACGCTATTTCGGCACCGTCCGGTCAGCACGACCAGGACCAGCTTATCTCTAGGGATCGTCCGGGTCTTCGGACCCCAGGACCTGCATATCCCTCCCACAGATACCCAAGTCCGGGTCCCTAAGAACCCAGGACATTCAGTCATCTTACTCGGGTCGTCACAACCCCAGGGTGTCAACCCGGGTCACCTCGACCCCAGGGTCTCACAAGGCAACCGAGGCAGCCCCAACATTATGCCAAATGTTTGTATGTAAATATTTGTATGTAATAAAACTTCCTGTCATGTACTACATTTGATGTTGTTTGTTGCACAAAATGGTAATTTAATAGTTTAGTTTGTGCAACAACAACACGATTTCTAAAAACCTCTGTCATCTAAATTTGTTTCATTCCGTCTGGATCATGTTACAGTAATTACTTCCCACAATGAACTTCCAAACAGGCTGTGCATGCCCAGTAAGCCGGACATGACGTCACAGTTATATTCCTTTATCAACCCATCAGCCCCGCACGCGGTTACTTTCTCCATTGTTGCATGCCACTCAACCGTGTTACCCTCCAGCCACCCCTTAGCTCCTCCTGTATTTCATTGCTTCATGTATCATGTGTATCATATATGTGGTTTTCTTTTTTGGATTCGCTTGTACTATGTATTGGCATGCATTCCATAGTCATTTATCAGGACCCCAGGACCGGCATATCCCTCCCACAGCTACACAAGTTATCAGTCATCTTACCAGGGTCACCACGACCCAGGGTGTCACAAGGCAACAGAGGCAGCCCCAACATTATGCCAAATGTTTGTATGTAAATATTTGTATGTAATAAAACTTCCTGTCATGTACTACATTTGATGCTGTTTGTGGCACAAACTGTAAATAATCTAGTTAGGCTATGCTAGCATGACAAAAAAATCACGATGACACATAATTTGACAGTAATAAGATATTTTCGTAAAACCATACCCGATCATTTAGTATCGAAATGCTAGTGTCATATGCCAACATTCATAAGTATGACGTGCATGTTCCTGTTACAAAATAGAGCTCCAGGTGACGGCTAATCAAGGTCGTTGACAGTTCAAGATAAAAAAAGCGGGAGGATCCTTTATTGGGAACATCGACCGCTGTTCAGCATGTGGTGGGCTATTCTTACCAACGTTTCCTTATGTTTTGTTTGTTTGTTTGATATTTAACGCCGCACTCAGCAATATTCCAGCTTTATCACAGCAGTCTGTAAATAATCGAATCTGGCCCAGACAATCCAGTGATTGATACCATGAGCATCGATTAACGCAATTTGGATACGATGGTATGCATCAAACCAAGTCAGAAAGCCTGACCACCCAATCCCAAACCAGGCAGGCCGAACATTGTATCCTCCAACACAACCAGGCGGGTCGCACATTGTCACCACCCACACAACCAGGCAGGTCGCACATTGTAACCTCAGAAACAACCAGGCAGGTCGCACATTGTAACCTCAGAAACAACCAGGCAGGTCGCACATTGTCACCTCCCACACAACCAGGCAGGTCGCACAATGTAACCTCAGAAACAACCAGGCAGGTCGCACAATGTAACCTCAGAAACAACCAGGCAGGTCGCACATTGTCACCTCCCACACAACCAGGCAGGTCGCACATTGTCACCTCCCACACAACCAGGCAGGTCGCACAATGTAACCTCAGAAACAACCAGGCAGGTCGCACATTGTCACCTCCCACACAACCAGGCAGGTCGCACAATGTAACCTCAGAAACAACCAGGCAGGTCGCAAATTGTAACCTCAGAAACAACCAGGCAGGTCGCACATTGTCACCTCCCACACAACCAGGCAGGTCGCACATTGTCACCTCCCACACAACCAGGCAGGTCGCACAATGTAACCTCAGAAACAACTAGGCAGGTCGCAAATTGTAACCTCAGAAACAACCGGGCAGGTCGCACATTCTCACCTCCCACACAACCAGGCAGGTCGCACATTGTAACCTTAGAAACAACCAGGCAGGTCGCACATTGTCACCTCCCACACAACCAGGCAGGTCGCACATTGTAACCTCAGAAACAACCAGGCAGGTCGCACATTGTCACCTCCCACACAACCAGGCAGGTCGCACATTGTCACCTCCCACACAACCAGGCAGGTCGCACAATGTAACCTCAGAAACATCCGGGCAGGTCGCAAATTGTAACCTCAGAAACAACCGGGCAGGTCGCACATTCTCACCTCCCACACAACCAGGCAGGTCGCACATTGTAACCTTAGAAACAACCAGGCAGGTCGCACATTGTCACCTCCCACACAACCAGGCAGGTCGCACATTGTAACCTCAGAAACAACCAGGCAGGTCGCACATTGTCACCTCCCACACAACCAGGCAGGTCGCACATTGTTACCTCAGAAACAACCGGGAAGGTCGCACATTCTCACCTCCCACACAACCAGGCAGGTCGCACATTGTCACCTCCCACACAACCAGGCAGGCCGCACAATGTAACCTCCCACACAACCAGGCAGGTCGCACATTGTCACCTCCCACACAACCAGGCAGGTCGCACAATGTAACCTCAGAAACAACCAGGCAGGTCGCACATTGTCACCTCAGAAACAACCAGGCAGGTCGCACATTGTCATCTCAGAAACAACCAGGCAGGTCGCACATTGTCACCTCCCACACAACCAGGTTGGTCGCACATTGTCACCTCCCACACAACCAGGCAGGTCGCACATTGTCACCTCCCACACAACCAGGCAGGTCGCACAATGTAACCTCCAACACAACCAGGCAGGTCGCACTTTGTAACCTCAGAAACAACCGGGCAGGTCGCAAATTGTCACCTTCCACACAACCAGGCAGGTCGCACATTGTCACCTTCCACACAACCAGGCAGGTCGCACATTGTCACCTCCCACACAACCGGGCAGGTCGCACATTGTCACCTCCCACACAACCAGGCAGGTCGCACAATGTAACCTCAGAAACAACCGGGCAGGTCGCACATTGTCACCTCCCACACAACCAGGCAGGTCGCACATTGTCACCTCCCACACAACCAGGCAGGTCGCACATTGTCACCTCCCACACAACCAGGCAGGTCGCACAATGTAACCTCAGAAACAACCAGGCAGGTCGCACAATGTAACCTCAGAAACAAACAGGCAGGTCGCACATTGTCACCACCCACACAACCAGGCAGGTCGCACAATGTAACCTCAGAAACAACCAGGCAGGTCGCACATTGTTACCTCAGAAACAACAGGGCAGGTCGCATATTCTCACCTCCCACACAACCAGGCAGGTCGCACAATGTAACCTCAGAAACAACCAGGCAGGTCGCACATTGTAACCTCAGAAACAACCGGGCAGGTCGCACATTCTCACCTCCCACACAACCAGGCAGGTCGCACATTGTCACCTCCCACACAACCAGGCAGGTCGCACAATGTAACCTCCCACACAACCAGGCAGGTCGCACTTTGTAACCTCAGAAACAACCGGGCAGGTCGCACATTGTCACCTCCCACACAACCAGGCAGGTCGCACATTGTCACCTCCCACACAACCAGGCAGGTCGCACATTGTCACCTCCCACACAACCAGGCAGGTCGCACAATGTAACCTCAGAAACAACCAGGCAGGTCGCACATTGTCACCTCAGAAACAACCAGGCAGGTCGCACATTGTCACCACCCACACAACCAGGCAGGTCGCACATTGTCACCTCCCACACAACCAGGCAGGTCGCACAATGTCACCTCAGAAACAACCAGGCAGGTCGGAAATTGTAACCTCAGAAACAACCAGGCAGGTCGCACATTGTCACCACCCACAGAACCAGGCAGGTCGCACATTGTCACCTCCCACACAACCAGGCAGGTCGCACAATGTAACCTCAGAAACAACTAGGCAGGTCGCAAATTGTAACCTCAGAAACAACCGGGCAGGTCGCACATTCTCACCTCCCACACAACCAGGCAGGTCGCACATTGTAACCTTAGAAACAACCAGGCAGGTCGCACATTGTCACCTCCCACACAACCAGGCAGGTCGCCCATTGTAACCTCAGAAACAACCAGGCAGGTCGCACATTGTCACCTCCCACACAACCAGGCAGGTCGCACATTGTCACCTCCCACACAACCAGGCAGGTCGCACAATGTAACCTCAGAAACAACTAGGCAGGTCGCAAATTGTAACCTCAGAAACAACCGGGCAGGTCGCACATTCTCACCTCCCACACAACCAGGCAGGTCGCACATTGTAACCTTAGAAACAACCAGGCAGGTCGCACATTCTCACCTCCCACACAACCAGGCAGGTCGCACAATGTAACCTCCCACACAACCAGGCAGGCCGCACATTGTCACCTCCCACACAACCAGGCAGGCCGCACATTGTCACCTCCCACACAACCAGGCAGGCCGCACATTGTCACCTCCCACACAACCAGGCAGGCCGCACATTGTCACCTCCCACACAACCAGGCAGGTCGCACATTGTCACCTCCCACACAACCAGGCAGGTCGCACATTGTCACCTCCCACACAACCAGGCAGGTCGCACATTGTCACCTAGAAACAACCGGGTAGGTCGGACAAATGTAACCTCAGAAACAACCAGGCAGGTCGCAACACTTGAAGTTAAACTTGAATATGCCTGTAATGACCAGGATAATGTTCCTGTAGAGCTTTTGAAATTAAAATACCCAGCAACAATTGTATTCGAAACCTTCTTGATGAAAGTTAGAGGAAATTCAATTTCAATATCATCTTATTTGAAGAGAAAAAAAAGAATAAAATACAGTTACTTGAAAAAGATATAAATGAGGTAGAAGATCAAAGAAGAAATGATTTTCAACATGTTAACGAAATAAATTCGCCCAAATTTCCAAGCTTAGAACAAATAAAAGAGGAAGAAGTAAGAGCTCAAGAAATTAGAAGCAGACTAAGATGGTATGATGATGGAGAGAAACCAACCAGGTTTTTTTGCCATTTAGAGAAAAGAAATTTTACAGATAAATTGATACATAAACTAGTAGATGATTCAGGTAATACGATTACAGATGGAAAACCAGATACTAGAGCAACAAAAACACTTCTATCAAAAATTATATACTAATCCAAATTTCGAAAACGATAACTTAAATAGTTTTTTAAAAGATATCAAAACTCCTAAACTTGAATTTAAGAGATAGTATGGAACAAAAAATCACTCAAGAGGAAATTAATAGAGTTGTCATGGATATGAAAAATAACATGAGTCCAGGTCGTGATGGTTTCAGCATAGAATTGTTTTTGGTTTTTTTGGGAAGGAATTAGGCCCTTGGATCTTCAGATACATTAGTGAATAAGAAATTAACAATAACCGTTAACAGAGGTATCATCACCTGTATTCCCAAAGGTAAGTGAGTGAGTGAGTGAGTATGGTTTTACGCCGCTTTTAGAAATATTACAGCAATATCTAGGCGGGGGACACCAGAAATGGGCTTCACACATTGTACCCATGTCGGGAATCGAATCCGGGTCTTCGGCGTGACGAGCGAACGCTTTAACCACTAGGCTACCCGACCGCCCCTCCCAAAGGTATAAAGGATGAACTTTACTAAAAAACTGGCGACCTATAACTCTCCTTAATGTATTATACAAAATAATGAGTGCATGTATTGCAAATAGAATAAAGAAAACTCTCCCTTCTCTAATTGATGAAAACCAAACTGGCTTTATACCAGGAAGATGCATTGCAGAAAATACAAGATTATTATATGATATCATATTCCATCTAAAAGAACAAAATAAAACAGGTCTTCTTCTTCTTCTTATAGATTTTGAGAAAGCCTTTGACACAATTTGCAAATCATTCATAATAGACGTTCTTAAAAAATTTGGTTTTGGATCCTTAATTGTTTATTTGGTAAATATGCTTATAAACAATAGTTCTTCCTGTGTCATACAAAATGGCCATCTTTCTTCTTTCTTTGAAAATGAAAGAGGATGTAGACAAGGTGATCCCATTTCCCCATATCTTTTTATTCTAGTAGCCGAAATTCTAAGCATACTTATTAGAGAGAATACAAACATTAGAGGTATAGAGATGCATGGAAAAAAACATAAACTTGGTCAATATGCAGACGACACTGAATTATTCTTAGATGGTACTCCGGAATGTCTTAATGTTGCAATTAAAACACTTAATGATTTCTACCAAATGTCAGGGCTAAAAATAAATATGGATAAAACAAAGGCTATATGGATAGGCGCCCTCGCTGGGAGCAGATAAAAAATATGTGATCAGCCCAACTTGGAGTGGCACAATGGGGACTTATTATTATTCTTAACCCGGAATTAAAGGATTTATGGGTAATCAATACTCGTAAAAGATTAGAAAATATCACTAAACTTTTAGCAAACTGGAGAAAAAGGCATTTAACATTAATTGGGAGAATTACAGTTATTAAAACACTTTCTTTACCACAGCTAGTTCACATATTCTCTGCACTCCCAAATCCTCCTGATGCTATTGGGGCGGTCGGGTAGCCTAGTGGTTAAAGCGTTGGCTCGTCACGCCGAAGACCCAGGTTCGATTCCCGACATGGGTACAATGTGTGAAGCCCATTTCTGGTGTCCCCCGCCGTGATATTGCTGGAATATTGCTAAAAGCGGCGTAAAACCATACTCACTCACTCACTCCTGATGCTATTATTAAAAAATTAGATAAAATATTTTTTGATTTTCTTTGGAACGGAAAAACAGATAAAATAAAAAGAGAAAATATTAAGAGAGAATATAAAAATAGAGGACTAAGAATGCCTGATATTAAAACTTTTGTGAAATCTCTAAAAATCTCTTTTTAAGTAAATGTATTAAACATCAGAAATGTCAGCAATATGACATTCCAGTAAAAGATTTACTAAGATTAGGTTCAAATGCTTTTATCTACACAAAAGCTTCTAACCCTTATTGGAATGATGTTATTAAAGCTTGGTGTGAATATTTTAGAAAATATGAATTAGACCTTTCTCTTATTGAAAACATTATGAATCATACATTATGGTTAAACCAGTACTTAAACTCCCCAATTTTGTTCTTAAAAGATTGGTATAATAAGGGTATTTGGTCCCTAAAACACATATGTCAGGGAAATAGATTTACTCCATTTGAAATCCTAAAAACAAGGTACAATATTAAAGGGACTTTTTGCATTATGTTCAACTTATTTCAATTATTCCTCAAACATTGAAAATAGCAATTAAAAAACAATTTGATGTAGATTTATGTTTTGATATGTATATTCTTCCATGCTATCAGGACTTATTGATTTGTAAAAAAGGTTCAAGACTTTTTTATGATAAACTTATTTTTTCTGACTCACAACCCAAAATATGCAAGAAATGGGAGGTTGAATTTGGTGAATGCTTAGAATGGGCTAAAACTTTTGTCTTTTTTAGAAAAGACATTAGAGATGTAAAGTTGATAGCTTTTCAATTCAGATTCCTGCATAGAATGATATATACAAAAAAAGAACTGTATAAAATGAAACTTGTCGATGATGATTTATGTGAATTTTGCAAGATAGAGAAAGAAAACTTGATGCATGTATTTTATGACTGTGAATATATGTTTGAATTCTGGCAGAACTTGGAGTCTTTTTTTAATTCTGTTGGAACTTGTCATATACTTTTTACAAGATTTAATGTATGTTTTGGTGAAAAAAGTGCAAAATCTGCAAATAATCATATTATTATGTTAGCTAAGAGACACATTTTTATTTAGAAAATCTATCAGCAAAAACTAATAATAAGCTTTGTACTTATAACAAAAAGTGGAAATCGTATTTTGGTTTGCATGATGCCTTGAATCTTACATAGATTGCTGACTGTGTGTTATTATTGATTATTTCCAATCACTTTGACTCTATTGCTAAAGAAAAACTACAATACAACTACAATATATATATATATATATATATCACTGTGTATGTAACCACTGAAATTGGAATAAAAATGATTGGAAAAAAAAACCAGGCAGGTCGCACATTGTAACCTCAGAAACAACTAGGCAGGTCGCACATTGTCACCTCCCACACAACCGGGCAGGTCGCACATTGTTACTTCCCACACAACCAGGCAGGTCGCACATTGTTACTTCCCACACAACCAGGCAGGTCGCACATTGTCACCTCTAACACAACCAGGCAGGTCGCACATTGTAACCTCAGAAACAACCAGGCAGGTCGCACATTGTAACCTCAGAAACAACCAGGCAGGTCGCACATTGTCACCTCCCACACAACCGGGCAGGTCGCACATTGTTACTTCCCACACAACCAGGCAGGTCGCACATTGTCACCTCCCACACAACCGGGCAGATCGCACATTGTCACCTCCCACACAACCAGGCAGGTGGCACCAGTTCACCACTAGACCTATATATGTGCCAAGTTTGGTTAAGATATCTCTCATGGTATTTTAGTTCTGCTCTGGAAGCGAAGCGTGACGGACGGACGGACGGAAGGATGGAAGGACGGACGGACAGCACCAATTCCTATATCCCCCTTCCACTTGGGGATAATAGTTTTACTACTACAACTAGAACTGCCACTACTAGTACTGCTCATGCTACCCTACAGCATGCTCAACACGCTTCAATATTACCCCGTTGAATGGACTCAATTATGTATAGACCGCCGTCATTTAGCGGGAATATTGTTGAGTGCGGCGTTAAGCAACAGGCAACAATCAAACCGGATATACACAAATAGATCCTGCAATGATTTGTGGGTGCATTCATTCGGAAGTCGTGAAGCGAAAGTGTGTTCATTGAATTTTGAAGTTTTTAAGTCGACGTGTATTGCCGACATACTTAACTAGACCCTGATAGAATTACCTAAATTCAACATTCGACAATCACCACAGAACGATTGCACACATAAAAGACAGAGCTACCCAGGTTTATTTGTAAAGGTAAGACATCTGAACTTATATATACCACTACAGAAAGTGATTGGGTGTGTTTTTACGACGTCCATTTGAACAGCAATTCAGTTATAAGACTGGGTGGCTCTAAGCCAAGTGTTGATCATGATCCACTGATCAACCCTCTCACTGGCAATTTAGAGAATTGACGATTATTCTAAATGTCCGCGGGACATGCATCAACCAAGCCAGCGGGCCTGACCACCCGACCTTGTTAGTCGCCTCTTACGACAAGCATACGACAAGCATAGTCGCATTTTCCGACAAGCATGGGTTGCTGAAGACCTATTCTACCCCGGATCTTCACGGGTCGTGGGCTGTGAGATCCTCTTTGGAAGTGCATTTTCAAAACACCTGTGAAGATCCGGGTTGGACTTGGTCTTCAGTGATGCATGCTTGTTCGTCTAAACATCGTAAACATGTAGGTTTTCATTGATGAATGTATTAAACTTTCTTTTTCTTCTTTTCATCGTCTTTTAGTCGATTGTTGATAGCCAAAAAATAAAAATAAAATTTACATTCTTCACCGTTCAGGCAGCGACCGTATATTAATTGCCCGTTCATTCATTGACCTGATTTGTGCACGGATGAAAGGTTTCAGGCGTAACATAATTTTCCATTTGCCCTGAGTAAGCGTTATAACTTTCATTGCTGGTTTCTCATTCAGAAACTGCCTCACGTCAACTGCAGTGCGATTTTCGCACGACAAACGATCGCTCGTGTAAAATAGGATAAGACAGACTGTGTGGTCGGGCACTGTGAAGAAGCGTTGATAGACTGTAGACTGAAGGTTGGTTCAATAGGATGGTCGTCAAAAAATACTTCACTATCTATTTCCTGTGAATTGTTTCTTTTCCAATTGGAAAAAATTACTGCATTAACGATAGTCAAAATAGTGATTGCTATCATCAGTAAACCGACTACAATGTCCTCCCGATGAAAGGGTTTGATACAATTGCCTCTTCTTCGTTTCATTAGCAACTTGCCGATTAACCTCAGATCTCTTCCATTCCATCGGGAGATGACATATTGTACTATTTTCGTTCAGTTACAAAAACAAGAAGTAAACATGAACATTAACGGGAGTATTTGGATATTGCTCCCACTCCAGGCCGAGAACTAAACTGGAATGACTTTTAAACATAGTATATTTCAATGTACAACCGACACTGCCATATGTTAAATTTACTTCAAAACAATGCGATAAAGCCGTTTCTACCATGGTGACTGAATACTAAATAAAACGACCAAGCAGCTGTATAGCGTGTCCGTTCACGCGATTATCAGCGACACGCTGCTCTATTGTGCACAAACACATGAGGAAATAACCTTGAACCGTCGTCACTTTCCTCGAATAACTCAGTAACCTGCTTCTGGGTATGGCATAATAGATATGGCCGGTGATTCAGCCTATCTACGTCAACATTGGCAGTCCGACAACCGTCATTTTCTTGCACCCGATCGCTAATAAATACTGCCGGTCAATACCCATGCAGTCCAGCAATCTGTAACATGTTAGCCAACATCCGATCCACGTCAATACTGTCGGCCTGATCCACCGCCAGTCAGCAAAGACTGAGCGCTAGGTCATGCTCCTGAACCCGGAAGGCTATCAGACAAGGGATCGAACATCCTCTCCAGTAGGCAGGGAGCCCGAAACAACTCATCTTAGTCAACACAGGCAGTATGAAAAAGAAGTGAATCTAGCGGGTTAGCCCTGGTCCAACTGATAACTAATGTCACGAGCCAATAATAGCTAATTGTACTAACAGATGACAATGAAAGATCAATCTGCGCTGACAAAGATCACTGATTAATATCAGAGCTAATACACAAGTGGCCAGTAAAATGAGAGCAGCTATAACAACACTCTAATGAGGAGGTAAACCTACTGTGTTTTGAAAGTTGATGTAGTCCCACTGTGGAGCGGATACTTCTTATTTTAATTTGAAACCGAGCTCTCTACAGTGGGACTACATCAAATTTCAAAACACAGTAAGTTTATCTCAATTCTACCATGACGGCAACAACGCTTTGAAAACGGTGCTCTCTTGCAACGCGTAACAAACACAGGGTACAAAAGTCCGCAATCTTAGAACATTCCGACAAGTGGTCACAGGTAGTTATATATGTAACAAATATAACTAAAGTTCAAGATTAAAAACACCAAAGTCTTGAGTAGCTCAAAATAAGTGTTCAAAACACATAGTTTTTCAAAACGAAGTTAACAAATAACCCTCCAAACTTAGTCCTACGACAGATGTTTAATTTCTACCAACCTCCTGTGCACCGTTCGGCTTGACCCAGTCATTTCTTGGTAACCATTGTTTGGAGTTCATTTCTTGGAAATCGAAAATGCCATTTCCATTGTATGGGTGACAGGTCGTACAAATAGATTTTAAAATGCTAAACGAATATATTTCTACAACAAACTTTATTAATTAACATTCTACAATATATTTTGCATGTGTAAGTCTTATTAGTAAGTCAGCAATTACCCCAAGTAAATAATAAAAAAATAAAATAAACGACTCTCCACCCTGAACTTGGATGTGACAGAACTTGACCTACATCACGATTACTCACACGTGAAAGCTGTCGATATGGCTGCCAATGTTTACATTTTCCTTTCCACAGCAGACAGATAACGAAGCAAGATGACAACTCCGATCTAGGATGTGGTTCAACATTAACCAGTAGATTCACTGGCAATGAGCCTGCTGGTACGATGTGATTACCAATGGATAGAGCGAACAAATGGATACAACCATACAAAATCCCCGATTGATCTCCCGTTATTATCATATAAAATGTGCATATATGACACACTCTCTACAGCGAACTAATATATAGCAAACTGATATCTGATCCCCGACAAGCCCAAATATCACTAATTAGTGACGTGGGAAAGTGAACTGAGAAATTTCACTCAGTGTTAAGTGTCACTGACAATTGGCTATACGCAATCAGTGGCGGATCAACACAATCAGCGGTGACGATTCAAACTTGTTGAACTTAACTTAACCATGCTAATCTTACCTGTAACCGGACTTATCTTGTCTGTGAGACAAACATAAATTTCACGACATGATGTCAAAGGGTCACTTCAATTGCAATGCTGTAATTACGTGTATTGTGTTTGTTTTCCCTTGTCCCTTGTAGTTCATTATATCCATGTTCTACTGTCCAAATAGCTAGACAATCATGGGAAGGTATGTTTGTTTGTTTGTTGTTTAACGCTGCACTCACCAATATTCCAGCTATATGACGGCGGTCTGTAAATAATTGAGTCTGGACCAGACAATCCAGTGATTGACATCATGAGCATCGATCCACGCAATTGGGATCGATGACATGCATCAACCATGTCAGCGAGCATGACCACCCGATCCCGTTAGTAGCCTTTTACGCATAGCATAGTCGCCTTTTACGACAAGCATGGGTTGCTGAAGACCTATTCTACCCCGGAATCTTCACGGGTCATCATGGGAAGGTTAGTTATCCAGGGATTACTAGACAAACGGAGGATTGCAAACCCTAGCTACTAAGTTTAGCTCAATACAACCTGAGTAGGTCAATAGAAGATTGAAGTGTGTCCCGAAACCACTTAATCGAAACCTCGGTATCAAACGAGACCACCCCGCAGCACACAGCCTAACGAATCCTGGGGGTAGGGAGAGAGGGTAAAGACAAAAGCTCCTGACAGAACTATAAATATACTGCACGCAGACCTCGAGAGGTCAATCTCTCAATATTACAATAGTCAAAGGTGCTTAGCCATGCAGCTTACAGCGAAAAAATGCAGTTTCCGGTATCCGGATCCCTTCCGGCTACCTCCGGACACTTACCCAAAACGCATCCGGGTATCCGTTGGCAGATACTCGTACCTTGCCGGATACCAGATCCGTGGTATCCGGCATTGGACACCTCACCGGAAAGCATGCCTCCTGGAATCCTGGTATCTGGCACCAGATACCTCACTGGATACCTCAATCTGGGTGTCCAAGGATCCGGCACCGGATGCCCCCGCGGAGTTTTTTTTAAAATGTCACAATTTGGGGGGTGCATTTTGTTCAATTAAGTGTGAAACACCTAAAAATATATTTGAAACTAACCAAGGAAATTGAACATTGCTGAAGGTATCTGGAAGGTATCCGGATGCAATTTTTCGAGATGTCTTTTTTCCAGTAAATAATGTTAGCTTGGTCATATCAGATAGCTGGAGTAATATTCTGTGTTATTTTCAGTGGTAAATATCCCCCTTAAAGTTGAAATCTATGGGCACGTACTTTTGGTGAAAACATTTTTCAATTTCATATATATTTCATTTTAGACGTTTATCATATTTAATGAAAAACTATCAGTCCTGGTATTATGATATCCTTACTTTTTATCTTCATATTCCCAGTTTGTTCTAGCCTAGTGGTTGAAGCGTTCAATTCACCACATCGGTACAAGGTGTGAAGCCTATTGCTTGGGTCACCAATCATGATGTTGTTGGAATATTGCTCAAAGTGGCATAACACCATACTCACTCTGACAAAAAACTGAAATTCATTGGCTATGTGCTCACTTAGGCCTTTGTTCCTGGTGAGATTAAAAGATTATTTTGTTACGGTATCAGTACTTGTTACATCTAGACAGACGAGTTCCAATGAAGTTTGAAACAGAATATAATTGCCCCAAATGCATAAGACTAATGGCATCCACAGAAAACACCTAATAAAGTACCGGTACATAAAAATATCAATGTAATTTTTCTACTGACATGGAACTAAAAACTTTGTTCAGTTAGCTGTATTAATTGTAGGAAAACATTCAGGGCATTAGTATATTTGATATATGTTCAGCACCTATGTTATGGCTGATCAGTATCATATTTTTTTATGCTAATGAAGCAAAACAAAGAATTTGTTTAGATAAAAAGTCATATTTATTGATTTTATGACATTTCACTGGTTCAGAAAGCAGTGGTGTTTGCAAGAACTTTCACAAACAGAAACAGATGCTTCAATGCCATTTTCTAAATAAACAAATTAGTCAAATCTCAGAAGAATTCCAAGGTAGAAGAATATGTAAAGTCAATTATGTTTGTGCAGTAAACCACAAAAGTCCTTCAGATTTGTATAGTCAGCGTTGGTGTACTGTGTACACCACATAAACATAGTCACACTGCTGTGGTATTAATTCCTTCAGACTTGATTGGTGTCGTAATAAAACAATCTACAGAATCACACTAATGTGGCATTATTCATTAAGGATCATCACTTTCTGAGGTGAACCTGTTGGTTGTTCTGGGAAGGATTATTCATCATCCGGTGAGTCCTTTGTATGGCTTGTCTGAGCTGGTGTCACAGTGAAATCCAGGTACCTGAAACAATTTATAACATCTTTAAAAGCTTGTTATTAAAAAAATAAGAAACACACATATATTGACAAATGGTAAAAATTTGTTTTTTGTAAGGTAATGACAATTTATCAAGCAAATGATATTTAACCATGTTAACCAAACTCAGAACATGTAAACAAGCCATAGCATACTGTACATTTTACTGAAAATACAAAATTATATCTGATCTTCTGAAAACAATTCCTTTAGTGCAACAAGGCTCACCTGAATTTTTCTTAAATGTTTGCATTACATCAAAAAGGAAGGGTAAACAAGGCAATGCAAAATCGCATAAAATAGTTTCTTATACATAAAAACAGAACTATTTATAATTATCAAAACTTTCAATCATACAAGTCATGTAAGCATTCTCAAAATACTATATAATGAGTGAGCAAGTTAGTATAGTTTTACACGGTTTTTAGCAATATTCCAGCAATATCTCTGCGGGGACACCAGAAATAGGCTTTTCACACAGTACCGATGTGGGGAATAGAACCTGAGGCTTCGGAGAACGCTTTACCCTCTACGCTACCCTATCATCCCAAATACAAAAGAAAGTAACATTAGGATTTCATACAACAGATATTTTCGCCAAATATTAAGTCACTATAGAACTGATTGAATTACTGATGTATTGAAATACATTTCAATGTAGCAGCTGAATCAAGTTTAATTTGAATCGTTAATTGCTTTAGTTGCAGTGGGAGCCACATTGGAAATAATTATCTCACTTATTATTGATATTTAATATCTACCATTAATTGGTAGGCCAAAATAGACACTGATAAAAAAAATTCAACTGAAAAGAACCACCTGAACCATCAACTATCAACTATGTATATTACATTTAAGGGACCGGTCATGTACTGGTATGTTCTTATACATTTTTTACACGACTCTCCCTGAAAAGGAAAAATGCAAAGCACTTTACATTTTATTATCCATTTTTCATAAACCTCCCCTAGAGACTGTCATATTCCCTGTTTGTTTCGGCTACTGGCAATATTCATGAGTAAAACCATCATCATATTTTTATCATTTATCCTATCGTTTTTGAGAATTAATTGAATGAAGATTAACAATAACAGGAAAAACTGCCAAATATATTGTTCTGGCAAAGGGTAATCATAATTAAAGTCGTTCTAATCGGTTTTGGAACTTTTCAAGGGTAATTGTAAATATATGTGTATATTTCCTATTCGAATACTCATTTGATTGTTATAAAGTTAAACAGTATTGGATCTATCATCTGTTTCTAAATACAGTGGAACCCAACTTTGACTTGCGTGACATAATTGAATCATACCCAAAATTCTTTATGCATTGTTATGCATCTGCACAGAGTGGTCAAAGTCCTTGTCACACACATAGTTTGCTACAAGGGAGAATCCAATCAAGTACAGTTGAGACATCAGGTTGTATCCAGACAAACTGTCTGATAATCTCAAGGGCACCCTTGGTAGCATCAAGGGATGTAGGTTGGTTGGTTTGTTGTTTAACGCCGCACTCAGCAATATTCCAGCTATATGACGGCGGTCTGTAAATAATCGAGTCTGGACCAGACAATCCAGTGATTAATATCATGAGCATCGATCCACGCAATCGGGATCGATGACATGCCTCAATCAAGTCAGCGAGCCTGACCACCAGATCCCGTTAGTCGCCTTTTACGACAAGCATAGTCGCCTTTTACGGCAAGCATGGGTTGCTGAAGATCTCCAGGGATGTAGCTAATCCTGAATAAACATTAAACAAGTGACATCATCTCTTCTACGACCACCTCCGTTGTCTAGAGGTAGAGTATCCGCCCGGAGATCGGAAGGTCCAGGGTTCGATCCCCGGCCGTGTCATACCAAAAGACTTTGAAAGATGGTACTTGTTGTTACCCTGTCTGGCGTTCAGCATTAAGGGGATAAAACAAGGACTGGTTGGCTCGGAGTCAGTATGAGTGGGGTATTCATGTTAAACTGCGGCATGGTATCTCAGTGTGCTAGCACTATACATCGGCATCAGTCTGGACTAGTACAAGCAGCCACACACACACACATGTACATGCACATCGCTATATAAGTGCAATAATCTTGGACGCGACGTTAAACCCAATTTCACCTCACCTCATCTCTTCTACAGAACACATGATCAAAGCCTGACCCACCTTTGGTGTTTATCATCTTGCTACGCTCACAACAGCTCATTAGAAAGATGAACTCAATGTCAACTCATTGTGGATTAGGGATTAACAGGGCAATTAGAAAATCATAAATTCAGTCGATGGGATAGCAGTATTGATTCTTAAGTGAATAACACTATTGATTAAGTTAATTTGTTCAGCTTCGAGCTGGACACAATAGAGTACTAAATAACGGGTACAGCGAAAACCCGTGTGTACTAGCAACAACAGTACGATTGTTAATACGCTTGGCTGCTCACGTGTCAACGATCTGCCTATCAAAATGCGCGCGTCTGTCAAACGACAATAAGCAATAGCACCGTGTCCTCAAATTACACCCTGAACTACTCAGGAGCAGTGATTAGCTATAAGACACATAGCTATGTCCCCTCCCATATATATATATATTTTGTAACTGGTGATGTATTGACAGCAGACCAAATAAATTACATTCGTGTATCAACAGAACTGAAAAAGCAATGATAATGTATAGTATTTAGACGAGTGCATATTTTAACACCATTCAGTTGTATAATGATCGGTCACAAGGGGATTAGCCAATGTGAGACAGTTGGCGTTTAAATAGGCCGGGGCGCAGTTTGCATACAGAGAAACAACAAAACAATGACCGGTCACGAGATTAATAAAAATGCGCATTAATAAAAATGACAAAGCATTTCTCCAGTGGCACCAGCCCGAATTGTATGTCATTTTTACTAATGCGCCTAAATGCGGTTCAGCGCTATTCCCGCTGAGCCCCAGCGTCACCTATCGGAGAAACCGCAAGATTGAGGTGTTTTTTGTAGTCAGTGTGTGTACATGTTCCTTATCATATTATGCGCAGTAAAAAAAACGTGTCCCTTATTTTCTTTTTGTTGAATGATAGTGTAAACGTGTAGAAAGTGTTGTTCACTGCAAATCATAAAATCTATAAGAACTGAATGAACTTGTGAATACTGTTTTCAGGTGCTACGGTATTACGCTACTTTGCATCTTGTGATTATTTTTGCCATTTGTGCATATCATAAAGTTAGTTAACCTACGCTGGCTTGTATATTGCCAAGGACAGATTCACGATGATCCCGCGTTAAAGTGCACACGTGACCCAAGGTACCAGTACCAGATATTGCGTACCCCGCACATTTGAGAGTGATCATCAAGAGGGATCATATTTGTCCAGCTTATAGCTACCTCAGACAATGAATACACCGGAGACCGGCTAACAAATTTGCGGATGAAACGTGTATGTACTGGGTTCTGTCAATGACAATGTTGATGATGATCACTGAGCGGAGCTGCTCACGTGCCACCAATCTTCCTATCAAAACGCGAGGCTGTTCAAAGCGGCAATAAACAATTGAAGGCAATGGGCGTTGACACATTGTCCTCAAATTACACCATCAATTACACAGGAACAGTAATTAGGCTGTGGCAGTATACTCGCTGTAAGAAAACAAACGCGACCATTTGTTACCACTCATTCCTTGCGACTAAATGTAAGACTGTAAGGGGCGAGTGGGGAAATATGTGAACCAAATTTCAACGAGTTGGGGTTTGCCCGTTTTCGCCAAAATGACCATGAGAGGGGCACATATCACGAGTGGAATGACTGTGGCGGTATATTGGCAGCAGACCAAATACATTATAGTCGTGAATCACGAGAACAGAAAACAGAATCAGTGATATAGCATGTATAATGTATTTCGTATTTAATACCGTATATCTGAAATAATAAGAAAAAAGGGTGCGTATTATACACGAGTGCTTAATTTTACAGTTTTTTTTATGAATAGATCTAGATTACAGAGTTTACAATATATACAAATCTACAACAAAAATACATATAAAAATCTACAACACAACACATATACAAAAATCTACATTAAGTCTCTAAATTCTGCATAAAAACGGGAACCAGAAATCTTTGTTTCTGGTGCCGCCAAAACCTTGATAATACTTTCACTGTTGATTGTGTCCCTGTCCCTGCTCTGGGAACCTCCAGGATCCTTTCGCTTTGTTGGGCTAAAGGTACTTCACCCTGAGTGGGTTCTCTGAAGTAACCTGTAAAGAACAAAATCAGCACATGTTTTTCAGGTAAGATTTGGTGTGGTAAGTGGTAAGTCGAAATCGATGTACAGACTTGCCGTACAATGGTATCTAGTTGTAATGATTGTAAAGACGATGTAATATTTTCGGAAAATTTAGATAAGCTATATAGACGGGTAACTAATTTGTTAACAAACCTCCGAGACAAACGGCACAGCCCTGTTTGACTGGGTCGGCAGGGAGACATACACGAATGCCTCGGGTCGTATGCTGGCGACACTGAAACACATATAATTCATTAATATATATATAAATATTAATATTTAAGATGAAATATATCTTGTTAAAAATCTTTTCTGATGCAATAAATAATCACTTTCATGTCTTGTTAACTTACCTCATGGATCCAGTCGGCCCTCGGGCAGGATTATCCTGGGTTTCTGAAATATGAAAGTGAATTGTTTAGAAAAGGAAAAGGAAATGTTTAAATAACATATAAAAAAATTACCAAAACCAGTGGAAAATGTGGTGGTGTGAAAGTACTCACGTGATGCTTGGACGTCCCGAGCAGCGGCTCTCCTGGTAGTCCTGGTGGCTGCAATGCATTACGGGTATTGTATGAATAGCCTGCCAATATGTATGTTCTAGTATGAATCGAATGTAGCTGATATCCACGTAGGGGTCGACATTAGTAACTATCTTAGTAGAATTTTTTTTTAAAAGAGTCACACTTTCGTTCGTATTAACAGGAAAATGAATAGGTTTTACAATAAAGGGACCATGGGAAATGTGGTGGTGTGAAAGTACTCACGTGATGCTTGGACTTCCGCTGTGATGTCCCGAGCAGCGGCTCTTCCTCTGGTAGTCCTGGTGGCTGCAATGCATTATTGGCATTGTAGAATAAGTTGTGTTGTAATGTTGAATAACCTGCTAAACGTATGTTAACGTATGAGTTATTGTTATTGTGAGGAGGATGTAAGGTTACTCACGTAGTGGTTCTATGCCGCTGATGTTCCCAGCTGAGCTGACGATATCGTGGGCTATAAAAGAAAAGAACAAAATATATAGCAAATATACAGAAAAAATAAAATATAGAAAACGTGGTTTGGCTATATTGATGCCGTAGTCCATATCTGGACCCAACAAACTAGTAACTAATAATGGTAGTAGTACCAACCTTTTCTGACTCTTTTAGGCTCCCTCGCTGCTGGTTCACTGTAACAGACAACACGATATGATTATAGCCTGAGAAAGGTTGGTTAAAACAGTTTAAAGTCATGTCGATGTACGGTAATGGTTATCAAAACTTACGGGTTATCATCCACGTCCAGTTGGGCGCCCTGTGGGACATCAGGTATTAATCTGAAAGTAAAAATGTTCAGGTACCTTTAGTTGGCTGACTGGCCGATAGAAATGCAAAGCAATTGTCGTAATTTCGAGAGAATATACAGTACATATGTATGATGCTGAAGGCTCTGATCGAAAACCGGACATGTACATACGACACAACGTCGTGCTTAGCTTTCTTCAATATGCTTCAACGTGGGGAAAAGGGTCAGACATTGCGCGCCTGTCTTGAAGTACTGTTGTAACTGGACTCTTTATACTTACTGTTGTCTTACGCTGTTATACATCTCCTGTAGCTGTTCCCCTGTCGTCGCTGTCCCAAGACACTCTGGGGTGGCCACTTCCACGAAGGGTGGTGTTGATAGAAAATCTACAACTTCACTTTGGGTGTCTGCGGTGTAATTGATACCGGCTGGCTTACCAACTGTCAAGGGCTCTCCTTTCTTGAAGCAATCGAGCATTGCTCCCGAGCCGGCAAACTTCATACTACCTGGATATGATAGAACAATGATAAACTCCATTTCGGGGACTTCTTTCTGGAGCTTTTCCGCGGCACGGACCATGGCCTTCATCGTCCTCCATTTCCTCTGTTTGAGGGCGTTCTGTGCATTTTTCTCCATCTGCCTGGCGTCTTTGGTGACAACTTTCACACCAGGCTTCACACGAGAGTGATCACTGTCCATTATCTATAAGTGAGTAATACAACGGAATTAGGAGGTTGTGAAGGGATGTGAAATCCAGCATTCCAATAAGATTTGTTATATTCTATCATAAGACATTATATAATTGAGCTTTATCAATTCGAAATGTACGAATATCGACAGATCAGGGTCCCTTAGCACGATGCACCCATACCCTTTCATACAGGATTTCCCACATTCAATGGGGATCCCGGTCCGAGATTAAAAGAAACCAAATTTCTTTTTAAAATGTTTTGAGCTATAATGCGAATGCTTGAGCCCAATCAGGGGATATGGGATCATCAATCCGGGCTTGAACAGGGTGATTAAAAACATTAATGTACTAATATATACATATGTACATGTTATTGATATAAACAAAAAGACAGACATCTTGAACATGAAAACGAAGCTTTATTTACCATATAATTATATTACATGCAGCTGGAAAAAAGAACAAAGCATTATATGTTATAGTAGGGCATGAATCTCACTGTATATAGTGAGATATATCTCCTTCTTCTGCCCCCTAGCCTTAAGTCGCTGTTCCAAGGCCGCACGGTGTGACTGGGTCAGACGAGGCATTTATTGTTTAATTTCTCGCTGTAAATCCCGTATTGTCAATGATTCTGGCCCGGAGTGCAGAATCCTTTCATCGCCAGCAATAAACACTGGCTGTCTGAGCTGGGGCAGTATATCCCAATATTTTCACCTTAATGTAATACTGCCGCCTCAGGTTTGCTTGTTCGATGAAATCCACCAAGTAGGGATCGAGGGCACAGCCGGTCATGCTTGTATGCACCTCAGTGCCCTCAATATACTCGCTTTGTCGCAGACGGAGCCGCCAAGAAGCAATGGCGTCCTCTACGTTGAGCGGTCTGAGCCGAGTGCCAGTTTGGGACATGCCAATCTCCGCCAGCGTCTTGTCCCGAATCTCGGTTAATAGCGCCTCTTTGCGACATGCCATCAGCCAAATGTCGTCAGTCGGCATGCCCTTCGGAATAAGATCTTTGACTCGTCTTTTTTTTTCTTCTAAAACGAAGTCGAAGCACTCCCCCAAAGATGGATGGCCGCTGGTTGTAATGGAGTTAAACCTATCAAACAAATCTTTGACTTCCGGGGGCATGTGCGTGTATTGTACTACATCAAACACCTCTATGTCCCTATATTTTGGGTGGTTCCTACCATGGAACAACTCTTTTGTCATAAATTTGGCGCTATGAAGAAGGGGGTGGTTATTCCTGCGAACTGCCATTCGAAAGTTGATTATCCCTTGCGAATACCTAAACACTTGGTCCAAAAGGTAGCTCGCATTTGGGGAAGTGTATTTTGACTTTGCTTATTTTAAGAAACCTGCGGCCGAATGGGGTGCGGATTCTGAAGTAACATAGGGGGTGACGAGCTCACGGAGAGTGCCCAGATGGAATGCAAGTAACATGGCCCAACTTTTGTGATGGTCGTTTGCGTTTTTGGCTGTTTTTTTTGCTACCTCAGTTTCAAACCCCATTATCTCACAGAAATACTCCAAAAAATGGTGTCCAATTTAGCTCGAAGAAAGATTTGATGAGATTCATCTCATAATGTCCAGAACCGATTTTCAGATACACCCAGTCAAATTCTAGTTTTGAGAATGCGTCTACACAGGATGTTTTGTGCGTTTCGAAAGACTTTTTGTTTATGAAACTGTTGTGACAGACCTGGCACACACAAGCTTCATCCTTCAATTTCTTTATGATAGAGCAGAGCAAACCATCACAACATACCACAGTCCAATGCCTCTTACCCCTGCCGTACTGAACTACATCGTTTTCCCTACCTATTTGCCTCAACACTTCCCTGACTGTCTCCGTGCTATTGGGGTTCATGTATACTGGGTCAGTGAGCACGATGTTGTGCGTGGTTGTGTGCCCGGATGGTACGTGGCCGTATCTCTCATCCTCAGTAACAACCGTGCAGGAATCGGAATTTGTAATGTTGAGAGTTATTTCCGTTGGTTATTTATGGTTTGATGGGACCTTAGCGTTTTTGGAAGTTTCTTTGCCCCTTCGTAATCCCTCCCTATCACCACACCCTACACATATCTGTTTCCTCGATGAATTTCGAACCCCGCATCCCTCACAAACGACCTGTTTCTCTGGTAAAATCTTCTCTAACGCTACGTCTATAAAATCCCCATTACTCCCGTGTTCCTTTTTAACTACCTTGATTGCCTTATCTATAAACAAATGAAGTTGTTCCCCGTGAAACAACTCGTATTCCCTGTTTAGCGGATTGGATGAGGAGGCAATGTCATTGATGGAATCGCAAATGCGTTTGCGAGCATCTGGTTCCAAACTGTGGTGGGACGGGTTGACTGTCTGGGGCTTCAAAGTTGGGTCATTCTGAATAGTGGAGGTGGCATCCAGTAAGACATAGCCCTTGTTGGTGATTACGGATAGTGGAGTGGCCTGATTAGGAGCTATCCTATTTTTTTTCCCGATGACTTGCTCATTGTCGAACACATTCACTACGGCACCATCGGGCACCAGCTGGATACCCGATCCATGCTCTTTGAACCACTGTTGCACCATCTGGTAGCAACCAGCTGGACCTCCATGCCCTATGACATCTACCGCAAGGCGACTGCCCGTCACTGTATAAACAGTCAAATTTTGTAAGAAGGAGAAGGGGAAGATCAAACTGGGCACGTAAAGTTTATAAATTTGTTCTACTGCCATTGCTGTCAAAAATAAGTTTGTTTTGTTGGCGTCAATTGCGGTTTCCAAAAAAGATACCAATATTGGGTTTCTGTCCCCTATCCATTTTCTTGTGTTTACATTGGCCAAAAAGGTCCTGTCTTTGTACTGGTTAGCAAACGACATGGCATCGCTCTCAATGTCTTTTTTTATGAACGTACCCAAACACTTAGCAATTTGCTCTCTATCATTTGCTGAAATCGCAGGAACTAGACTTTCAAAGAACTGATGACGCACCTGTATGTCAAGACAAAATATATCACGAAGTATGGATGTGATGTCAGGTGTGGGTGAAGCCTTCGGTGGACGACCATGTGGCGCATTGTTCCCCGTACATACCGGACAATCTTCTTGCATGTCATGGGGTTGAAAATTGACAAGTTTTGTCGGGGTGCGATATGGATTTGCTGATTGTGTTGCTCTGTTGAAGAGAAGTTTATGCGCCTTACACACTAAGTTGGGATGGTCATCAGCCAATGTAACTCCAAACAGTTCTTGGAATTGATCGGCAAATAAATTTTTGTCGGACCCGTACGGTAAAGCATTGTTGCCACATACACGGCAGAGTGTAGCTAAACTGTGAACGTGAAATTCCATACTCACCAACGAGTTGAAAGTAGGTTTAAGGTGGGTCGAATGTGGGTCGTCTGAAAAATAAAGAAATAAAAAACATCAAACATCAGCCAAGTAGTAAACAATTCGGGAGTCAGTACTGACAGATCAATAAATCAAATATATCAAAACCTAATAGCAGACACGTGTCAAGGCACGATATCATATTCGAGTTTAAAACCAAGACTTCCGAGTCGGAGCTAACATGCACAATATACTGCACAAAGCATTTTCGTGTGTATGTATAAGTGGGCTCGACTATTTCCCTAGTATTCGAGCGGGGGTATTCGAGCTCGGGGCAAGCCCATGCACAAAATATTACACTGACGTATTCGTGTGTATGTCTAACCCGTATATTACCCCAGTATTCAAGCTGCGACTAACAGCTCGAGGCAAGCCCATGCACAAAATACTACTGACGTATTCGTGTGTGTCTTAATCTATCCGACTATTTCCCCAGTATTCGAGCTGGGACTAACAGCTCAAGGCAAGCCCATGCACAAAATACTACTGACGTATTCATGTGTGTCTAAATCTATCCGACTATTTCCCCAGTATTCGAGCCGGGACTAACAGCTCGAGGCAAGCCCATGCACCAAATACCACACTGACGTATTCGGTGTGTGTCTACATCTATCCGACTATTTCCCCAGTATTCGAGCCGGGACTAGCAGCTCGAGGCAAGCCCATGCACAAAATACTACACTGACGTATTTGTGTGTGTATCTAACGAACCCGACTATTATCCCAGTATTCGAGCCGGGACTAACAGCTCAAGGCAAGCCCATGCACAAAATATTACACTGACGTATTCGTGTGTATGTCTAACCCGTATATTACCCCAGTATTCGAGCCGCAACTAACAGCTCAAGGCAAGCCCATGCACCAAATACTACACTGACGTATTCGTGTGTGTATCTAACCCGACTATTTCCCCAGTATTTGAGCCGTGACTAACAGCTCAAAGCAAGCCCATGCACCAAATACTACACTGACGTATTCGTGTTTGTATCTAACCCGACTATTTCCCCAGTATTTGAGCTGGGACTAACAGCTCGAGGCAAGCCCATGCACAAAATACTACACTGACGTATTCGTGTGTGTATGTCTAAATCTAACCCGACTATTTCCCCAGTATTCGAGCCGGGACTAACAGCTCAAGGCAAGCCCATGCACCAAATACTACACTGACGTATTCGTGTGTGTATCTAACCCGTCTATTTCCCCAGTATTCGAGCCGGGACTAACAGCTCAAGGCAAGCCCATGCACAAAATACTACACTGACGTATTCGTGTGTGTATCTAACCCGACTATTATCCCAGTATTCGAGTTGGGACTAACAGCTCAAGGCAAGCCCATGCACCAAATACTACACTGACGTATTCGTGTGTGTGTATGTCTAAATCTAACCCGACTATTTCCCCAGTATTCGAGCCGGGACTAACAGCTCGAGGCAAGCCCATGCACCAGATACTACACTGACGTATTCGTGTGTGTATCTAACCCGACTATTATCCCAGTATTCGAGCCGGGCCTAACAGCTCAAGGCAAGCCCATGCACCAAATACTACACTGACGCATTCGTGTGTGTATCTAACCCGACTATTATCCCAGTATTCGAGCCGGGACTAACAGCTCAAGGCAAGCCCATGCACGAAATACTACACTGACGTATTCGTGTGTGTGTGTATGTCTAAATCTAACCCGACTATTTCCCCAGTATTCGAGTTGGGACTAACAGCTCAAGGCAAGCCCATGCACCAAATACTACACTGACGTATTCGTGTGTGTGTATGTCTAAATCTAACCCGACTATTTCCCCAGTATTCGAGCCGGGACTAACAGCTCGAGGCAAGCCCATGCACCAAATACTACACTGACGCATTCGTGTGTGTATCTAACCCGACTATTATCCCAGTATTCGAGCCGGGACTAACAGCTCAAGGCAAGCCCATGCACGAAATACTACACTGACGTATTCGTGTGTGTGTGTATGTCTAAATCTAACCCGACTATTTCCCCAGTATTCGAGTTGGGACTAACAGCTCAAGGCAAGCCCATGCACCAAATACTACACTGACGTATTCGTGTGTGTGTATGTCTAAATCTAACCCGACTATTTCCCCAGTATTCGAGCCGGGACTAACAGCTCGAGGCAAGCCCATGCACCAAATACTACACTGACGTATTCGTGTGTGTATCTAACCCGACTATTATCCCAGTATTCGAGCCGGGACTAACAGCTCAAGGCAAGCCCATGCACCAAATACTACACTGACGTATTCATGTGTGTGTATGTCTAAATCTAACCCGACTATTTCCCCAGTATTCGAGCCGGGACTAACAGCTCAAGGCAAGCCCATGCACCAAATACTACACTGACCTATTCATGTGTGTGTATGTCTAAATCTAACCCGACTATTTCCCCAGTATTTGAGCCGGGACTAACAGCTCAAGGCAAGCCCATGCACCAAATACTACACTGACCTATTCATGTGTGTGTATGTCTAAATCTAACCCGACTATTTCCCCAGTATTCGAGCCGGGACTAACAGCTCAAGGCAAGCCCATGCACCAAATACTACACTGACGTATTCGTGTGTGTATCTAACCCGACTATTATCCCAGTATTCGAGCCGGGACTAACAGCTCAAGGCAAGCCCATGCACCAAATACTACACTGACGTATTCGTGTGTGTGTATGTCTAAATCTAACCCGACTATTTCCCCAGTATTCGAGCCGGGACTAACAGCTCAAGGCAAGCCCATGCACCAAATACTACACTGAAGTATTCGTGTGTGTGTATGTCTAAATCTAACCCGACTATTTCCCCAGTATTTGAGCCGGGACTAACAGCTCGAGGCAAGCCCATGCACAAAATACTATTGACGTATCCGTGTGTGTCTAAATCTATCAGACTATTTCCCCAGTATTCGAGCCGGGACTAACAGCTCGAGGCAAGCCCATGCACAAAATACTACTGACGTATTCGTGTGTGTCTAAATCTATCCGACTATTTCCCCAGTATTCGAGCCGGGACTAACAGCTCAAGGCAAGCCCATGCACCAAATACTACACTGACGTATTTGTTTGTGTATCTAACCCGACTATTATCCCAGTATTCGAGCCGGGACTAACAGCTCAAGGCAAGCCCTTGCACAAAATACTACACTGACGTATTTGTATGTCTAAATCTAACTCGACTATTACCCCAGTATACGAGCCGGGACTAACAGCTCGAGGCAAGCCCTTGCACAAAATACTACACTGACGTATTCGTGTGTGTATGTCTAAATCTAACCAGACTATTTCCCCAGTATTCGAGTCGGGACTAAGAGCATGCAACGGCATGCAAGCCCATGTACAAAATACTACTGACGTTTTCCCTAGTATGCAAGACAAGCCCATACATATTATTAATTAATAATAAATACTGACATGCTAATATAATAATAGTGTGTTATCTAGGCAGTCCTGGGTAAGAATATACATTAAGAATTGACATTGACACAGCAAGACAAGCCTTGACTCTTGGGTCAAATTATTGACATGCTAAATCAGGGCTCGATTTGCACCAAATACATGCGATATGAAATGAAAATTGAGGATATACTATATGACAAATGTCTCTACTGGGCTCCGTCTAAACGCCAACTGGCATACGTATTGACTAATGGGTAATTTGTTTACCCATATTGAGATGCTAATGTTTTCAAAATAGCCTTGCACTGCACATGACGTTATACGTCACTTGACGTCGGACTTTTTGCACTACGACGAATAAGCTTTAAGAAAATACTGAAATTATTATGTTTCTGAAAAATATGCACATAGTAGAAAATCGCTGTCCAAAATCGACAAATTTGGCTACAATTTCGTACATTTCTCTCAAAATTTGCCTCCTTTACTTTATTTTTTTTACCTTTTATATCGTTCGATAACAAGCATCTAACAGTCAACCACATATATTTGTTTATATAATCACATAGGAAGCGTGTAGAGACGTTTTTTTTGCGTGTCACATGCAGACATCTGTAATCCATCGACAGGCAGTCACGCCTACAAGTGACTCTCTCTCAGGCCGTGTTTCACTGCTTGTTCGGAGAGCCGTCTCTCGTACGCGTAACGGGGCTGTGGGACGACTTGTTTAGCAGCGTCGAGCAGTTTGAGGAAAGTAGATATGTTTCAACGCGCTGGCACATAGGTGTGCGTTGATGTGCCCGAAAAAGTATAGATATGTTGTTACACTACGACGAATAAGCTTTAAGAAAATACTGAAATTATGTTTCTGAAAAATATGCACATAGTAGAAAATCACTGTCCAAAATCGACAAATTTGACTCTTTAATTTACTTTTCAATATTTTATGTTGTTCGATACCAAGCATTACTCATTATTTCACAGAAATACTTTGTTTTCCAACAATTTTACTTCCACCTAAAAATATATTACCCACTGCAAAACTGTTTTCCTAATACGTGATCAAAATACATTTCCTCCTTGTTCTAACCACGAAACTACGGGCTAAATAAATATCGTGCATATATACACGCTTCATTCTGTTTCAGACACATTTAGCGTAACCAGATAACAAGACGCATGTTCCGATTGAACATTTTAGTCAGGCATCGGTTACCTCCCTTTATCCGCTTGTCGGCCAGTCACTTGTACGCGAGACGGTTCGCGCAGTTTCGAAGAAAGTAAACATGTTTCAACGCGATGGAAAATGGGTGTGCGTTGGTGTGCGTGAGATAATTTATATATTTTGTAACTCTACGATGAATAAGCTTTTAGAAAATACTATGTGTTAGTTTCTGAAAAATATGTACATAGGAGAAAATTGCTGTCAAAAACAGAACATTTTGCTCGATTTTTCCACATTTTTCTCCCAATTTGACCGTTTATTATTTTTCTTATGACATTTTTTTCATGTCATTCGATAACTAGTAGAATGATCAATAACTGTACATAATTTTGTTTTATTATTTTCACAAATAACGCTTGTAGAGACATTTTTGGGCAACATGCGGAAATCCATGGTCCACTGACAGGCCGTCACGCATACGAGTGGCCCCACTGATTAGTGTCGGGTGGGTATTATCACTTGCAATTGTCTGTTAATTACTTAATTGAGTAGTGACGGCTTAGTTAGTTTCCAACCACACTGACTGCTATGCTACTTATCAATCAGTTTACTATGGAAATGTATCTTGCCAGATTATAGTTTTTTCTACTTAAAAAGTTCTACTTATCAGATATAAAATAATGACAGTTTTGATATGCAATTCTCCCAACAAGGACATTTAACATTTGATATACATAAACTGTACACAAAACCATAAGTTTAGATTAAGTGTACCTATTGTTGAAACTATCATGATGCTAATATACAAGGCGCACATAAAAACACACATGCATATACTGGTACATAGCCAGACATACATAATTTTTATATGCATATGTACACGCTTGTACACACATACCGGCATATCACACATACAAACAATCATTAGATTGATGTAATTGTTCAAAAATATTTTACATACAATAACAAGTGAACAGATTCTGTAATAGCAAGGTTAATATCGGGAGATGTTTTAGCATTTTCATTTTCACAGAATCAAAGTCATATCCTTTCATGACTCAGATTAGCTTGTAGTAATTTAAATTCACATAAAACTGAATCATGTCAAATGACCTATCCCGCACTTGTGGCACCTTTTATTAAAATACCATTCTTTACTTTCCAAATTATGCCATTATTAGACATAATATGTATTATTATATGGCATGGATATGATATAAGAAAGCTTTATATGGTAATGTTGAAACTTATGTACAGGAAAACACTGAAATAATTCAATCAATACATGCATTTATCTCAGAATTTGGTAGATTTAATTAATCAATATGGACTTCTCCTTCAACTATCTAAATCAAATGATTACATTATTGCTCAAATGATAGTATTGCATTAGTATAGAATTAGTATTTTATGAATACTTATTTTGTATTTGAGCAGCATTTAGATAACCCATCGGCTTGTTTGCAAATCTAGTTCATTATGAAATATATATGTTTAAAACACATGCAGTAGAACATATTGTTGCAATAGTTACGACTTGAAAAGAAGCAATGTGTAGGATCCTCAAAATGGTATACACAAGAGCAGGTAGTAGAATCATGTTGGTGTTTGTTGTTTAACTCAACACGCAGCCATATTCCAGCTATATGATGGCGGTCTGTAAATAAACATGTCTGGACCAGACAATCCAGTGATTGACATCATGAGCATCGATCCACACAATTGGGATACAATGACATGGATCAAGTCTGAGAGCCTGATTAACCGATCCATTAAGTTATCTCTTACAACTAGCATAGGATGATCATGTTCATGGGGACCAATTTCAACCTGGAATCCCCACATGAGTATGTATGCGGCTGTTAGCTTTGTTTGATGTCTAACACTGCACTCAGCAATATCGCAGCCATGTGGCAGGAATCAAACCTGGGTCTTCAGCACGAAGAGTGAACACTTTAACCACTAGGATACCCCACCACCAAATATTTCCACATGATAAAGTTGTCATCATGGTTATTATTCTACTAGTTCAACTGAAAATGAAAATGTTCATACCCTTAAAATGTCTTATCTTCCACTTCACAATGATCACTGATTCAAAACTTCCCTGTCATTAAATTTGTTCTTTGTATCTTCACATCTGGAAAAAGAGTTTAGGCTATTAATCATTCTCACAGAGTAAAGAGAGTATGAAATAAGACAATGAGTCACATTAGCGTATCCAGTTAAAGTAAAACATATTTCGGGTTATAGCGAAAACGGCACCTCAGCAAAACGTCACCGGGCGAAAACGGCACCGATTGGCGAAAACGGCACCTCGACTCAAGCGAAAACGGCTACTATTGCCTGGCGAAAACGGCACCTTATTTTTTTTTTACCTTCGTCAAAAAAGAGCTATTAAACTTATACGGTAACTTGCAAACACCAATATAATTGTGAGATGCTAAAACAAGTTTACATTAGAAATTAGCCTCTACTCCAACTATAATCCAACTTAGGTTACACACAACACAACATATTGTGAAAACATGACATGCTTTGAAGAAAAATAATAGAAATTAAACTCACGTCGTCTTTACAAACACAAATAATCGTGAAATTGTGAAATAAAACAAGTACGAAATTAGACCCCTACTCCAATTTACTCGCCAACTGATTGGGAGGCGCAGTTAACTTAATGTGAAAACACTATAAGCTTTGAAGTGTTAAGTACCTTTACTCAATTTAAACTGAAACTGTATTTAGAGGCCAAACATGGTCCTGTCAGATCACAATTATTCACAATGGCCTTTCGATGTGTTGCATGAGAGAAGAATGTCAGAAAACAACAACATGCTGTGATAACTGTGACCATGTAAATAAACCATATATATTACCACAAAAATCGTTCTTATCATTATTGAAAATAGAGGTGCCGTTTTCGCCCGACACATAGTAGCCTAGTAGCCGTTTTCGCCAAATGCGGTGCCGTTTTCGCCAGAGAAATCAGTGACGTTTTGCTGAGGTGCCGTTTTAGCCTGCACCCACATATTTCTACATCATATACATAAGCAAATACTAACATATGGTAGACAGGCTACTTGTCCTATAAAAATAAAACAACACATTTACTTACACCGAGACTATAATATAAAAGTTAATGTGTCACAAGTGAGTGGCTTACACTTACAGGTGGTAAATGACTTTATCATCATTGTAATATTCACATATTTCTTACCTGAATATGTCCCTCCAGCTGCCAACATGACCTCAGCTGCAATCTCAATATTTGGCCAATTTTGACGAGGTTGTGAAACATTTCTTCTGTAGGAATATCAGGTCCGCTGGGATATCCCTTTGCCACACTGCCTTATTGCTGGCATGCAAGGCAAACACATATTCCACACAACTGTCAAATTCCCCGCTGCTCCTAAAAATGGCCACCGATGAACTGTATTCGGTAATCCTCGCCCCTTTTCGTAACTGCTGCAGAAATGACCGATCGTGTTCAGTGTCTGAGCTGGCTCTCTAATATATCACAATATAGCTTGGCGCAACTTGACGACGCGCATAGGGAGCCGTGAACCAGCTTAGTTCAGTGTCGTGTTACCCGTAACAAGCCATTTAACTACAATCAATCTTAGAGACTTACGTCGATTATAAAATCGGCTTAGCTAAAGTTTACGCCCGTTCCTCAAAGCGATCTTGCGGTGATTGTAACTTTACAAGTTCTTCGCAAAGATCGAAATCTTCAGCCATGAAGATACGAAATAGTTTCCCTAAGAGTGGCCTCCCTTGGTCATGCAGACGACGCATTGTCGAAAAAAGGCCGAATTGCAGACCTCTGTCGGCGTCAAACGTGTTCGTCGCAGCAATTTTACAGCAAGCGAGATCGCTGTCCTTGTTGATGAGGTGGCTGTTCACCACACGACACTGAATTCTTCATTCAGCTCTACCGTCACCAATAAGCTGAAAGGCAGCATATGGGAGGACATCGCTAACAAGTAAGTGAGCTGTGGACTGTCAGAATGTTATCTGATATAATAATAAGTCAACATACGTACCCAAACATGCACCATACCTTTGAAATAATGAATATATTCGATTAAATATTAAATTCAGGTAAATTGAAAATAATAGCAAAACCTAGAAAATAACTGGCTGGGACGGGTAACTCGGGTACTTGGGTCGGGTGGGTTCTAAGCAGGACCCGGGTACCCACAGGACTACTCGGACCCGTGATTAGTCGTGTGATATATTGTTTAAAGACAAGAATTATCTAGAAGTCCATGTTTACACCACAAGTCACTAATGTTCCCATTTCTTTCTGACCATGCACGCATTCCACCTGACTTATATGTTTGAATAAAGGTAAAATTCAGTCAACGTCAATGTATGCATGACCAGATCTTTTAAAACGTTTAAAAATACATTTTGCCTACGGTCAAACTATTCCCAATCGGGCAATGAGACCTATTGCGGGTACCCGGGTAGGGTCGGGTAATAGGGGTTTGGGTACCCGGGTAGTAAATCTGGACTCGTCCCAGTCTTAATGCCTTAGTTCAACAAAAACTATAACTTATATAACTGCGTTTTGTCCAGTCAGTAAAATAAAACATAAAGATCCTGCACTTCCATAATTCCAACACCGACTATCATTTACAGGATCAATGCAAATACAGCTAGTAGCCGATCAGCAACCGATGTTCGGAAGAAGTGGAATGGCATTAAGTAAGTCCATTAAACGTACCTAACGTAAACCTTTGGCTATCTTCTCTAGATTCTACATATGTAACTCTATGTTATCTGATATTCAATATACTACTGTAGTAGAGTAATGGTACTTATGATGTATTATGTATATCCATATCATTTGACATTCTAAAAATATATGATATTTGAAATACGCCAAGTAAGTATGAGGAAGATATTTGCAAAACACCTTAAAATATTGATTGAGCTCAGCACCTCAGATGGCTGAATCAGTACTGAGGAGTATCAGGTTCATCATCCATAAATTACAGTGAGTGCCCATTTAGATTTGCATACATTTTCTATTTCAACAAGTTTGATGGGTTCACACATTTTTTTTATTTCAACAAGTGTGATGGGTTCAAACATTTATTATTTCATCAAAATTATGACGGGTTCATACTTTAATGTGCATAATAACAAAGTGTATATTTTTAATATTGAAACAAGATGTAATGAAGCTTTTGAATGGTAGTCTGAAAGATTAGTCTTTAGACATCGGTTCGATTCCAGTCAAAAGCAAACACGTCCAGAATCATTATTAACTGCATGTATTGTTATTTTGTGATGCAATGTCATATTTTTAATATCATCATTATTGTTATAATTGTTGCATGTTTTCTAACAACAAATTACCTCAGTAGAAATATAAAGATTATTTTTAGTATTTAAATTGTGATGTTATTGGGACATGTTCACGGAAATAATAATTGATCATGATATGTTGCACTTAATATGATATTTAGAAACTACAGAAATATGTAATGTAATACATTCCAGATGTATACCATGCAGGAAGATAGGTACATGCATGCATAATTTCACATACTATGTATATTGATACTGTACATGTACAAGTAATTACCAGTCATGTTACCTTGACACATTGTACTGGGTACATTTGAAAACATGTTCACTTTTTTTACTGGCTTAACTGAAAAATTATTGCTTACTGATATATATTAGTAAAATACTACTACTTATTCAACAGTTGCCAAACGAGAAAGAAGGCCCAAGAAAATAGAATAAGTTGGTATCTCAACTGAGTCTTTTTAATTGAATCCAATGTACAACATGTAATGTTTGGACATTTCTGTAATGTGAATGCTACTTTTGTTTGCAGAATGTCTGGATGAATAAAAGAGTCAGTCATCTGCACAGCATCAATGGAAATAGAGAAGCCCATAGAAGAGAAGCAATGAGGAACAAGAGAAGAGTAGCAGTGAGTGGTAAATATTTGAAATTATTCTGTTTGGTTCATCATGTTCATGTAACTATTCTGCAAATATTTCTTCAGTTTGCTTGTTCTTTATCACCGTGTTGGCATGGATGGCCCAATTATGTAAGGCACCACAATTTGCTGTGCATAATTGCATCCCTTGGGCTTGACAGAAACCGATGGTCGTGGGTTTGAATCTAGGTTCGCCCCGAATATGTTTCTAGGTTTGTCAGCATCATACACTTGCTTGTGGGTTTCATCAAAGTGGTAAACATCTAAGACCTGCATTACTTCCCTGCTTTCTTCCCACATCAAGCTAACACACCGTGATATAACTGGAATACTGTTCAAAGTGGCGTTAAACCCAACTCGCTCATTTAACACCACATCCAGCAATAGTTCGGCTATATCACAAGGATTATAAATAATCAAATTTCAAATCTTAACCAGAAAAACCAGTGATTGATGTGATGAACTCGATCCAGGCGCACCAATGATGACTGTTATGGACAATATCCCACGTCATTGGGGTACGATTTTGAGCGATCAATGAGCCCACTTACTACCTCATCTATTACTTTGGCTTGTATGGCAAGCATAGGTTGCTAGGAACCTTTTTAAGAGATGTCAGTTAATGATTGTTTCAACTCATCAACATGGAACAATATATATCTCAAATGTTTAGTATTTAACAAGACTCATATATGATAAATTAAGTAAATTTGCTGCCTTCTATCTGTAAGTACATGTTGCAACAATTCTTTTTTATTGCTACAATCTTTCTACATAATTCTGCAGAAACTGAAGCCCAGCTTGAGATCCCTGGTTGAGTACTCGAGGTTGTCAGTCTGGAAGGACCCCTCCAGATTTAAGAAGTGATGAGACAGCAATGAGGAGAGTCCTGTTATTTCAATGGAGGCCCGCCGAGAAGCTGCATGCTGGGACTAACTCACAAAGGCAGGTCTGGCCAAGTCGGAGTGGGACCCTTCAAGGACGTTGAAGAAATTGTTGTCTTTGGCCATGTGGTAATCACTTGAAAGGAATGATGAATGGGACTTATTGTCTATAAATGTGGACCCAAACACCAAATAGAATGTTCACAATTCTACTAACACAATGCAACAGGGATGGAGCCCATCTGGCCTCCCCTCATCCTGGTTCCTGTTTTCCATTGCAATATAGAAGGAAAAGGAGATTTGAGGGCAAGTAACTCTGAACTGGTGATCGGAACTGGTAATCCCTGGATAACTAACCTTCCCATGATGACCCGGGAAGATTCCGGGGTAGAATAGGTCTTCAGCAACCCATGCTTGCCGTAAAAGGTGACTATGCTTGTCGTAAAAGGCGACTAACGGGATTGGGTGGTCAGACTCGCTGACTTGGTTGATGCATGTCATCGATCCCCATTGCGTGGATCGATGCTCATGATATTAATCACTGGATTGTCCGGTACCGACTCGATTATGTACAGACTGTCGTCATATAGCTGGAATATTGCTGAGTGCGGCATTAAACAACAAAGCAAACCAACTGGTGAGCGTGGTCTGCTGGTGCTTTCAAGCAAACAGTTATCTTGCTCTGTTATGAGTATTGAAGAATAGGAGGAAATTGCATACAGCATCAGGAACCATCATGTGAACACTGTTCAATGTGTGATATAGGCATATAAATAAAAGAAATTGATAATTTGTTTGTTGTTAATGTTTCATTAGCCAGCTGTGTAAATTGGGATGTTCCAAGATTTTACCCCCATTTGATAGCCACAGTTATCTGATGAAACCATGCACTGCTTGGACCTCTGAGGAATAACATGTGTTTCCTTAGCTCTGGGAAAGTCTGATGACACATTGATCTGTTATGTCAAAGGTCAATGTCATAGCCAGACAAAAAGTTTGTTTATGGTCAAACTCTTCCTTAGGGCAGGGGTAGAAGTTGGCAAAAGGTCATGCATGACCTACATATACTTAATTTTACTCGGAAGTGCCTTTTCCTGCAGAAGTCTAAATAACTCTCATACATATAGTGGTATATCATGTTCATAATTTTGTCAATGTTACATTAAATTCCACCAAAGGACATCATATTTGGTTTTTGTGCTGGATAGCTCTTTAAAATGTTTTCGAAATATTTGTCACAGATATTGAAGGTCAAATTCACTGTCAAGGTCAAAAGTGATAACTCATGAAGGGTTGACGTTTAAGATCAAGGCAATAGTGAAGGTCATTCATAAAGTATATTTTCTATTAAAATGCCTATTTCTGGAGATATTTGTGAAGTATTATGCATGCAGTATTATATGTTATATTATTTGAATACTCATGTATGAGCAGTGGTAACAAATCACAGTCACCTAATTTCAATGAGTATCATAAGCCATATTTTCATTGTTGCATATAATTCTTCCTTGGGCCTTCATAATTGGTATAAGTGTTATGAAGCCCTTTACAAGTGTTTTTGAAATAGTCGCAACTGATATTGAAGGTCAAATTAACTTTCAATGTCTTTCAATAAAAATGTTCACAGTAACTGAGGAAGAGCTCTCTGTAGTGTGATGAAATGTCACATGTCACCTGCAGAGTGAGGCATATTGTGTTTCAAACTTCAATGAAGCTGGTATGTCTTGATAGAACAAGTACCGTCACAAATAATCTTATTATCATCTCACCAGGACCAAAGGCCAAAGTGAGCACACAATCGATGACTTAATACTTTCACTCAGAACAAACTGGAAGTGTGAACATGAAATTTAAGGATATCATCATACATGTATTAGAACTGATGTTTGTTCATTAAACAGCTTACCATCTAAAAAAGAATTATAGATGAAATTGAAAAATTGTCTTCTACAAAAGTACATGCCCATAGATCTCAACTTTAAGGGGATATTTACAACTAAAATAACACAGAATATTACTACAGCTATCTGATTTGCCCACGCTAACATTATTTACTAGAATAAAGACATCTCGAAAAAATGCATCTCGATGTCTGCTGGATACCTTCAGCAATTGTCAATTTTCATGGTAAGTTTCTAATATATTTTTAGGTGTTTCACACTTAACTGAACAAAATTGTGACATTTTGGGGGGAAACTCAGAATGAGGTATCTGGTGGGGTATCCAGTGCCAGATCCTTGGACACCCAGATTGAGGTATCCGGTGTCGGATACCCTGATTCCAGGAGGCAGGCTTTCCGGTGAGGTGTCCAATGCCAGATACCACGGATCTGGTATCCGGCAAGGTATCTTCCACCGGATACCCGGATGCGTTTTGGGTAAATGTCTGGAGGTATCCGGAAGGGATCGGGATACTGGAAACTGCATTTCTTTTGGCCAAACTGTTTCTAAACACGGGTAAAGCACAACCAGCAAACAAACTATTATATCCATAATGAATCGGAGATGTAAGTATCAAGATAAAAAGCGCTGAACATAACCAATCCAACTGTATCATTAGAGATATACAACAAGCAATGTGCAATTATTGAGGAGGCAAATATTATCATAAATACTTGAGAAATATCTGAGTGTACATATAAATTCCCTTATGTTTGAAAATCATGGTTACAAAAACATTTTCAATACAAGAATAAGGTAGCGAACATGTACGCGATAACATACATCTTATTCCCTAACACAGAATGTAATGACACTGTACAATGACAACCGCCGGATTTTGCCGAGCGGTGTCGGAAATAAAGCCAGGGGGCGGAAAGGTCACTAGACGGGGACACGAGCAAAATACACTCAGGTGACACTCGTCAGTTTTGGTCTCTTCTCCATTTACGCATTAACAATTTTCGAAAAAAAATAATTGTTCAAAAGAATTCTTGAAAGAAATTGAATATTTTAGGAAACATGTGGAAATCTGTTGGTGCCAGGTCTGGCGAGTATGGAGGGTGAGGAAGCTCTTCAAACCTAATTGTCGCACAGCAGCCTTTGCAAGGCGGGAGGTGTGAGAAGAGGTACAACAAAAAATCCGGTATATAAATTGGTTATATGTTATTGGAAAATGTTGGTGGCCTGATATTCCACAAACGGTGCGTCAAAACGCAGCCATTGTCGATTTGCAATGTCTTAAACGGCATTGTTTTCACACTTGTTCAAAAATATCATTGTGGAAAACCGTAAAGCAAAATGCACGTGCAAGTTATGGCATTCGTATCTCGTGGTGGTGGCTATAAAAAGGCAATCTTAAGCCAATAATTTGTCATTCAATTGTCAACATTTTTCAAGTGTGAAAATGCCGAGACTCAGCGCTACCGATCGGAACATCGCCATAGGACGTATATCCAAAGAGGGGAATCGCAGTCTTCTGTTGCGCGCCACTTCAATGTCCACCACAACACCATTTGCCGCTTTTGTGACCGGTACACACAGTTCAATTCCACTGCAGACCGTCCGAGAATCGACCGACCGACCAAGAGTTACCACCCCTGCACAGGATCGCTACATTTGACTGTTCCACCTACGTCATCGCAATGCCACAGCTACGGAGACTGCAGGACGCATCCCTGGTTTGAGGAGGATATCGGACAAGATTGTCAGGAACCATCTTTGCGTGGCTGGAATCCGACCCAGAAGACCAGTTATCGTCTCTGCTTTGCAACAGATCAATCGACAATGACGCTTGCGTTGCTACCATACCTTACAGCCTTGGAATTTGAGAAACTGGAGACGAGTGTGGTTTAGCCATGAATCACGATTTCTGTCATCATGGAAGACAATGAGCGTTTTTGCCCCACATTGTGTACGTGAATTCACAAATTCGGTGACGGTAAAGTCATATTTGTATCTATGATATTAAATTAAATATATCGACTTTATTAGGTACAATAAATTTACTAAAAATCTACCCGTGCGTCTCTTTTTTTGAAGAGTGTAAATGAATTTGCCCTAGCTATTTTTTAATATGATAAGTGATCAAATAATATTGTTCAGAAAAAAACCCATACACAGCCTGCCCAACTGGCGGAAAAGTACTTTTTCATAGTTACTCATATTTAATTGCATCCGAATGCTCTTGATTAAAACAACTCGTGTCTGTATCAGTGTTATATGGCAGTGCATTTATTGTAACTGCATTACATTTTTCAGTTAAGACTCGGTAAAAGTTCATTGCATTGTATTTGGTGAATAAAACACGAATATCCCCGTTCATAAAATGACTACTTATTTGTTTTGATGTCAGTAAATAAATAATTGTTAATTCCACAGAATGTCTTAAAATAAAACACGAATATCCCATGGCAATGTTATGTTAGTCTAGCCTACAATACGTTAATCCGCTGTCAGAAGATGATGATGATGAAGGTGATGATGATAATGATGATGATGATGTAGGAAATGTCAGTTTGAGGCACTTTCTGAGTGGCCAATTGTCTTTTGGGGACATGGTTCTTGTTGGGAAATGTCCGACTCTCAAGACAGGTAGTCCTCCACCCGACGATTGCTGATGGACAACAACAGGCATACCCAGCGCTACTTAGCAAATTTAAAATAGTTTTCTGCTCAAAAACAATAACGAAAACCCTTCGATAATCATAACAAATCTCTGCGAGTACGTAATACGATTCCATCAATATCATGAGCATGTGTTTATGAATCATGATGATGTTACCAGACGTTCGCGGAAAGGTGATGTTACATGCCCAAGGTAATCACCGGTAAACTAGGAAACAAAAGTCTTGTAGCTAACTCCCTCCCTCAGCGTCAACAGAGCCGTTCGGTTTTCCTGAGTCCTTTGTTCAAGATCATATACCAAATATGTTTCTTTACATCCATTCAGTTTGCCATGGGGCCTGAGTCCGTCAGATCAACTTCCGGAACAGTTCACTTCCGGCAGCAACTACAGGATCCCGAGTTCCGCCGGAAGTTCATCCACACCTTGATACTTTTCTTTGCGTTCCTAGCCATGGTAAGTCTTGTGTATGTCCACTTATTTCATTATACAATTAACCTGCTCTGAGGTTCAAACTGCAAAAGGCAAACGTTTTTGGATAACTCTTCCACTTAGATATTTAACAGAAACACACATGAGGAAAGGTGTAAGTTTCTTGCATACATAACTCGAATATCGTTACAAATTACCCTTGATTTTATCAAAGTCGTTGTTAAATTCGCTAATTCACTGTGAATTTACACATGATCAGTCACTGTAATTTCAGTAAATACCTCCAATATTTTTGCAGGGTATTAGCCGTTCCCAACATGGCCCGGCGTTCTTGGACTTTGCCCAGATCACTGGGAGCAATGTAGAGGAAGCATCAGTCTTCTACACGTCCCTCGCGGCAGGGGGACTCGTGGGATCAGCCATCATGGGTGTCCTCATTGAGAAAGTAGCCAAGTACAGGCAAGGCCTGCTGGCCATTTTTACCCTACTGAGCACTGTCAGTGACAGCGCCTTACCATGGAGTACGAACTACGTCTTGACCATTTGTCTATTTTTTCTCAATGGGACAGTAACATCAGCTTTTGATTCAGGTAAACTCTACTCATTTGTTGGAAATACTTAGCAGCAATAAACATATATACTTACGGAAAAAAGGAACTGTGTTTCATATAAAGTGGTGTAAATGTTGATCTTGAAAACAAAAACATAATATTTGGTTATTCGTCTGATCAATGTTTTATTTCAACAAATTCAAAGACAGACCCTATACACGGTAACAGGAGACATATTACCACACCCTAAAAGAGGGTTGGTAAACAATCAATTAACAATATCAATGTCGGGTGTGACCTCTATTGCTTTGACAAAGTTGAGGAAGCGGCGGCGCATTGAAGACACTAAATATGAGTGAGTGAGTGAGTTGGGTTTAACGCCGCTTTTAACAGTATTCCAGTTATATCACGGCGTGTCAGCTTAATGTGGGAGGAAAGCCCGATGTGATGCATGTCTCAGACGTTTACCACTTCGGTGAAACCCACGAGCACGGGTATGGTGCTGACAAACCTAGAAACATAATCGGGGCGAACCGGGATTCGAACCCACAATCATAGGTTTCTGGCGTGCCCAAGGGGGGCAACTCTGCACAGCGAATCGCGGCGCCTTAGACGACTGGGCCACCCGTGCCCCCACTAAATATGAACTAGAGATCGGTCCAGCTGATCTTGCGTTGCCGCCTGTCATAGGTGTCCCTACATCTCAGCCCAGACATGGGGAGAGAAGTGGTGAAACAGAACAGCAATGTTATGCTTCCTTTAAACAATCGTTACTGTTGTGGAGGGGTATTATCCTGCTGAAACGTGATGGTACGTCCGTGCATTAGCAGAAAGTGTAGAACATGATCTGGGATGATGACGTCCTGGTAGCATTCAAATCAATCTCATTAAAATCAGATCAGTTCTCGCTGTGGCTAAACAAAGATCTGAGGACATCCCATTAAGGGTCACCTCAGAACGACCTTTCATCCAACCAATCAGAGCGTCGCTTACCAGATCATGAAAGTGACAGTCGGAATGTGTTAGTATTCCGAACGACAGTTACGGGTTTTATGATTATATCCATACAATCTAAGCCATCTATAAGTCATTCCAGAATATTCTTCTCATCAGTTTTAATTTTTTTAATCGAGAATACGTCAAAATATGTTTCGAAGCGTAGTCACCAGTTTGAAACTTGTGTCGTAAAGCTCGAGAAAGCTGCTTTCTGATTGGCTCATGTCGATTTCTTGTCGGTCATATCATTGGTCGGTCAAAATTCGCGAAAGGTCGTTCTGACGTGATCCGTAATGGGATGTCCTCAGATCTTTGTTTAGCGGTAGCGAAAACTAACATCTGATTTGATGAGATGAATTGTGATGACAACCCATACCATTACCCTTCCACCCCCAAACAGACCACGTTGAGTGACGCAACCGTCGCTAAACATTCTCTTTGATGCAAGTAAACCCTTGCCAGAGCTGTCGAGATGAAACTCATCTGTGAACAGTTTTCTTCTGAAACTCAAATGTTGTCTACACCAAGCTAAAGAGTGACGTGGGGCTGGATCTCGTGCTCCCTCAACTGTTTGCTTAGGGTTCTGCCGCAAATTGATCTGAACCCAGGAATTGCCCTGTTAATGTGGCAGTTTGGTGACGATTCGGTAGATACACCAACCGAATATGGTTGTTTTGTTGGCCTGATGTCACATGTGGACGACCGGCCCGTGGCAAGTCATGAGTGTTGCCCTTGCTGTTGATAACGTCCCCAAAGAGATTATGATGTGTTTCGATGGACATTAAAATGTCTGGCTACTTTTGGCATATCTGTTCACAGCATATCCACGACGCATACACGCTAATTGTCAGTTAGTCGTGGAATTGCGTAACAGTTGATTACGGTTAAACAATTGTGTTTTTATTAGCTCATGATAGCTTCACAGTGATTGTGTGTTGTTCGTGAAAAACACATGTATGAGTGTCATACTCCAAACAAACACGTAAACATCCAATTTGTGCGCCGTGCATGAACTTGCATGTGCAAAATGAGAATCACGACTATAAAGTCGAGGAGATGTCTTTATGAATAGGTATTGGAGGATGCATTATTTAATTGCAGGATGGATTGATTCATATTGAGCCATATATAAAGCACGGTTACTTTTTTCCGTTGGTATATTTTATGACAATGTATCACAATGGTCTCAACAACGTGAAACTATGAACATTTCTCGTCATTACAACCAGAAATTGATGTGATCAATGTAACAATATGCTGTCTGGACCACTATTTGATTATATATTGTATAAATAATCAGGATATCATTTAGGTTGTTATTTGCATTTGTTATTTGATTAGGGGATAGCGATAGCCTTAACTTATATATATATGTATTTGGTTGCTTATATATTCAGTAAAATCTAATTATATATTTCAAATAAGTTTATATAAAATGCTAAATGTAGGTATGATGATTTCAGGTGGAACTTTTGACATGATGCACACGTGGGGTGTAGGAGGCAAGATGTATATACGGATTCTATCCTTTCTCTATTCCGCCGGAACGATCATAGCACCGTTCACCGTGGAACCCTTCCTATCCGAGAAAAAAGACTACAACGCGACCTTCTGTGACATACATAACTTCCCGCAGTCTTATAACTACACCGACGGACATGTTGCTGTCATCTTGAATGAAACAACATTCCCTATTCCGGAGAGTTGTCTCCCTTCCGAAAGTCGCATTCAGTACGGATACCTGATAGCAGGAGGGATCAGTTTGCTATCAGGAATCATGATTACTGCAGAATGCTTTTTAAGTCCTCAAAACGCGAAACGTGAAACAAGAAATGAGAAACTTCGAAATCCTAGGGTGCTTCCCAGATGGTTGCGTCTGCTTGTCCTTGGGAGTGTGGGAGGCCTCTATTTCTTCAACTGTTCTTCCATCAGTGTCATCATTGGCTACATGATGGCGTATTTTGTAAATGACCTTGGATGGAGCAAGGAAAAGACTGCCAACTTAACATCGCTCTATTGGGCGAGTTTCGCAGCCTCTCGCTTGCTGTGTATGCTGTTGGATCGAATCCTTAACCCTCGTCAGCTTTTGTTTATTTCTAATGGTCTTGGCGTATTGTCTGTAGGTGGTCTGTGGCTCAGCATAATTTATAAATCCGACCCAGGGATATGGATCTGCATGGTCCTTGCAGCTTTAGGAATGTCAGCTATATTCCCAACTGGACTTGTGTATATTGAAAATGACGTGATGAAGGTATCAGGGGTAGTGACGACAGTCATCTGGATAGCAGGGAGCTCGCAAGGAATTCTGATGCCTTTGTTGCTCGGTTACCTCCTTCAGATGGTATCCTACAAATGGTACATCTACCTCGCTTTAATCGAGGCCGTTGTGGCCTTTGTGTTTTTTGAGTCCCTTGTTCTGATTGTTAAGACGCTTGTGACGAAGTATGGCTCTATTGAAACGGAAAATACAGTTGATGAGGAGGAGACATTTATTGAGAAAAACGATGGAACAGAGAGCAATTGCGAAACACGATTGAACGTTTAGACTTAACTTATACAAATAGTGAGTGAGTATGGTTTAACGCCGCTTTTAGCAATATTCGAGCGATATCACGGCGGGGGACATCAGAAATGTTGGGAATCGTTTCAGCTATATCCTAGCATGTGTGCATAATAATTAAAGGGTTCTGGTTCTGACAAACCAAAGATCATACCAAGGGGACATCTGTTATTCGAACCCACGAGGAGTGCGGAGCCGTGAGGAGTGTGGAGTGGAGAGGAGTGCAGAGCGGAGAGGAATGGATATCAGTGGAACGACTTGGAGAGGAGAGGAGAGCGGAGAGGAGCAGAGATTAGCGGAGCGACCTGGAGAGGAGAGCGGAGCAACCTGGAGAGGAGAGTGGAGCGACCTAGAGAGGAGAGAGGAGAGGACAGCAGAGCAGAGAGGAGAGCGGTGCGGAGAGGAGTAGAGATTAGCAGAACAACCTGGAGAGGGGAGCGGAGTGGAGAGGAGAGGACAGCAGAGCAGAGAGGAGAGCGGTGTGGAGAGCGGAGCGGAGTAGAGATTAGCAGAGCGTGTTGGAGAGGAGAGCAGAGCGGAAAGGAGAGGACAGCAGAGGAGAGAGGTGCGGAGAGGAGTAGAGATTAGCGGAGCGACCGCGAGAGGAGAGCGGAGTGGAGAGGAGAGGACAGCAGAGCAGAGAGGAGAGCGGTGCGGAGATGAGTGGAGAGTGGAGTGGAGTAGAGATTAGCAGAGCCTGCTGGAAAGGAGAGCGGCTCCATTGTGTATTCATTTTCGGCTCCATTGTGTATTCATTTTCGGCTCCATAATGTATTCAATATCGGCTCCATTATGTATTCATTATCCAGTGCAAGAAGAAGGAAATGATTATATATATAAATGTGTCACACTTTGCATTTACAGTGGTTAAATGCATGATTGTAACACATGTAAACTAGCAAGTCCAGCCTCATTGGACACAAATGTACATAAAACATATCAGTGAAAGTATTGTAGCATATGATCATCCCTTACGTCAGAAAGCATAAACACCATTGCCACAAATGCTATGATTGACAAACAATTCCAAGCATGAGTTCCGAAGTTGATACTTCAGTTTATGCATTTAGTTTGATTGTCGTAAGTCTGTCTGAAACTGTCTGTCCACACAAAATGGGTTTGAAATATGGACATTTTCTTTTTTTCAAATGTTTACTTGCCTTAGAATGTTTATGTATTAATTCGGAAATGAAAATGTGTTTGAACAGTTTATTCTCTCTACTAACCGGTACTAAAATAAGAGGATCATAAATGTTTCCACTGTGTGAAATATTGGGTTCACATTGCTTTATTTTCACATGTACTGATAGCCTTGCCATCATGTCACGTATGACCTCATTAACCTCTGGCTAAGCGAAACACGATTATGCAGGTTGACACAGTTCCATCAGGTCACCAGTGGAGTGGAGTGAGTGAGTTAAAATTTAACGTCACATCAGCAATATTTCAGCCATGTCGTGATGAGACAAAATTATACATTAAAATTACATATATTTTAGACTTAATAAAAACCTGTCATCGATGGACAGTACAATAACTAGAATATCACAGATTCGATTTAAAACTAGTTGAGAACATTTAAAAAAACAAATTATCAGGAAACAACACTATAAACACGGGCTATAGATCACCAGCAACTGAAGGTAGATCACTAAACTAGGGACCAAGGTGACTTACAGTACCTTTGCTACCTGTATGAACTCCAACAGGATTTACACCATCACTTCAGCCGGCGGCGATTGTTGTCAAGTTTAGCCATCAATTAAAACAAATATATCATGATTAAAATGTGGTTGGCCTAAATTTACTTTCAGTGATGTGGAACTTATGTACCCTCTCAGGGGGACAATACTTTTACAGTACTTTAACCCCTTTGGAGGATACGGCCACTAACAATCTCAGTTGCTTATTTAATCTACCAATTTAAAAACATTTAGTTTTTACAACATATACATCACATTGGGTCAAATAACTCTATTGCCTTTCAAAAGTCAATGATTAAACAAGAATTAATACTATTAAAAACATCTTTAATAGATGATGATTTGAAATATGTATCCCTTGTGATGGAAACATCAACACCGCCAAGCAGGACATGCTTGAATGTGATACTTTCATCACAGAGGGATACAAAATGGATGATCCTCACCTTTCAATAAATATTCATGTTTATATCTTGAATGGCCAATACGACATCGTCGTATAATGACCTCTTCCAATCTGGACTAATAACCCAAGTAGGTGTAAGCGATAGTTGGTTTTATTATATGTTATTTGTTAATACCTTCTTGGGTGTCCCATTTCTTTTGTATTAGACTTCTGATGTAACATCTAATTACAGGTTTATAATCACTGTATGGAATGACAAGTGGTGTCACAGATTTGTTGAGTGCTGCTTTAGCAGCAGCAGCAACCATTGAGTCCAACATGACTGGGTAACCAACAAAAGACGATGTCGTACTGGTCATTGTAAGATTGTTATGTAATTCTACAATTGCTCGTAAAAGATGATGTTCATATGAAATATTCTTAATGGCCTGCAGACAGGAAAGGGAATCGGAAAATGTGATGAACTGTTTATGTTTTTAATATTGCCTGTGATTCTGCCGTAAACATTGAACTGTTATTTGGTAATTGTCAAGATCACAGATAATCTTGTATGTATTAATTAAATGTTAGTACTTTTGATAGATGTATTGGTATGGTTAAATTAGTATATTGAGCTTGGCGGGTGGTTTTTGAATACTGTCAGGTATAACTGGGTAATTTCAGGGAAGCGTGACTGGATACGGCTGATAGCTGGGGAGTTTATTGGTGTAACAATAGGGAGGTCAGGGGTAGCTTGGACTTTGGGGTCAGTTTAAATAGCAGGGCAGGGTAATAATTTGTACAGTCAGCCAGAACCAGTATGTTCATATAAGGCATGGACTGACATTGTGGGAGCTTTCTTCTCTGGTTGGCTGTCCCGGAACTGACCGGTCATCCTTATAAATAAGGATGTGTAAGGAGAGAAGTGTCTCCGAAACTGTGTTAGGAGCGAAATATCTCCGATTAGTGTGAGCATCACACAGCATGCCTCTGTGGGAGTAGGATGGCTACTGACGTGACATTCACATAACGGGCAATTTCATTGAAATCAGGTCAGAACGACCTTTCTCGAATTTTGACCGACCAATGAAATGAGTGGAGTGACAAGAAATCGACATTAGCCAATCAGAAGGCAGCTTTCTCGAGCTTTAGGACACTAGTTTCAAACTGGCGACTACGCTTCGAAACATATTTTGACGTATTCTCGATTAAAAAAAATTAAAACCGATAAGAAGAACACTCTGGAATGGCTTATAGATGGACAAGATTGTATGGATATAATCATAAAACCCGTAACTGTCGTTCGGAATACCCCGTGTCAAATATTTCGTGGTTGCATGATTAGAAAACACGTTTCGGCTGTCACTTTCATGACCTGGTAATCGACGCTCTAATTGGTTGGATGAAAGGTCGTTCTGACGTGACCCCTAATGGGATGTCCTCAGATCTTTGTTTAGCTGTAGCGAGAACTAAGGTCTGATTTTAATGAGATTGCATAACGGGCACCCTCAACTCCATTCTCTATTACGAGGAAGTGTCCTCTTGTGAGAACTGTTCAGTTGACATCAGAAATGCTGGAGGTTATGTGTACAGTTGATGTGACAGTTGCGTGGCTTTGTTGTTGTACATCCATGATGTTATTAATGTGTATTATTTGTGTTATTATTAGGACATTTATATTAGTGTTGTGTTAGTATTGTTAGAAGTATTAATATTAGTATAGTAGTATCGTGTTAGTTGTATTGTTAGTTGTAAGATATTAGTATTAGTAGTATATGTTAGTATTGTTACTTGTAGGACATTCGTCACAGAAGTAGGCTAGGATAAGTTACGCTAGTTTAGTTAGTTGTGTTAGTTAATTTAGATAGTTTACATTTAAGTATTGGTATTGGGGTTTAAAGGTAGTTTAAGGGAGGGAATAAATCTTTTAAAAAAAACTTAATTTGTGTTTGTGGTTATTTCAATACGTGCCAGTAAAGTTGATGATATGGTTCTTGTTGATAGGTAAATATAGACGTGTAAGTATTGTAAGTGCTTCTTAATTGCTTATATTCTTGATGATTCATTAGTTGATAGGGGCGGTCGGGTAGCCTAGTGGTTAAAGCGTTCGCTCGTCACGCCGAAGACCCGGGTTCGATTTCCGACATTGGTACAATGTGTGAAGCCCATTTCTGGTGTCCCCCGCCGTGATATTGCTGAAATATTGCTAAAAGCGGCGTAAAACCATACTCACTCACTCACTCATTAGTTGATTATTCTCTGATTTCTTTAGTATACTTAAAGAAAGATCTACCTGTGGCTTTACACGTCACGGAGGGGACGTCAGTATTTGGGTGGGATATATGTTATTAATGTCAATGTGTGCAGCAGATATTTTAGGTTTTATTCTTTTTCCATGGGTTTGAATAAGGGATTGTTTCTTTTGAGACAGATCGTCATGCACAGATTTAAAAACGCAGTCAAATGCTGGATTAGACTGATTGGAAAACAGTTTTGTGATGTATTATTGAAAGGACCGTTTTATGCGACGTTGTTTTAGGGATGGCTCGTCAGCTTGATGTGCGGTAGGAATTAGGTGAGTTGTTATCGGCTACCTGTCTACCGAGTATCGACAGATGTGCCGTAACTGTGGCAGACTTGCTTACTGCAGCATGTGTTAGCTGTCGGGTGCTACCAGTTGAAGGTGGTTCCTATATGTCGTTATACCCGTGAAGATCCGGGTGATAATAGGTCTTCGGCAACACAATGTCATGCATGTTGTAAGAAGCGACTATGCTTGTCGTAAGAGGCTACTGACGGGATCGGGTGGTCAGGCTCGCTGGCTTGGTTGATCGATGCGCATGATGTTTTTGTCAATCACTAGATTGTCTGGGCCAAACGCGATTATTTACAAACCACCATCATAACGAACAAAACAAAGAAATAATACAACCACTACCAATAGGGCAATAAATAAGAGCCAGCGTCAATTATTAATAGCGTTAAGACGTAGGTTTATGGCTTTAATACTTAAGGGGGCACGGGTGGCCCAGTCGTCTAAGGTGCCGCGATTCGCTGTGCAGAGTTGCGTCCCTAAGGCACGCCAGAAACCTATGATTGTGGGTTCGAATCCCGGTTCGCCCCGATTATGTTTCTAGGTTTGTAAGCACCATACCCGTGCTCGTGGGTTTCACCGAAGTGGTAAACGTCCGAGACCTGCATCACTTCGGGCTTTCCTCCCACATTAAGCTGACACGCCATGATATAACTGGAATACTGCTAAAGGCGGCGTTAAACCCAACTCACTCACTCACTCACTCACTTTAATACTTGAATCGATAAACACTTTGACCAATGCACAGCGAGATAACAAATTATGATAATTAAGCTATATAGCCCACCATGGCTTTACGAAAAATGTCGAAGCTACTCTCCATTGGCTGCATAATTGTATATGCTGGCTCTTCTTGGTGTATGTTTCATATGATCGTTGGCGCTATATGTATAACGCATGGTACATGGCTCTTTAAGCAAATGAGTTAGGACCTGATCGATAATTTGATCAATCTGCTTCACACTTGACCCTGACACACATACATCTTCTATATATGTATCCATATCACACAAACGTAGATGGAGAAGGCTTTTTTAGGAATATCAACAGTTTAGTATGAATGTAAGTCAGCAGTTAGCTAGAGTTTATAGGTTACAGCTAGTTAGCAATGTTGAAGCCATTCGCGTCTATTACAATGGTAATGAATAATGGACTCCTGAATATAAATATGAAGAGAAATTATATAGATGATATTGTTACACTTCTATTCCAAGGAGACAGATTGTTAGGTTGACCTGTACAAGTCTACTGAAATCTGCTTCATTTTTTTAGGGGACATGGGTGGCCCAGTCGTCTCAGTCGAGGCAATTCGCCCTGTAGAGTTGCGTCCCTTGGGCATGCTAGAATCCTATGATCTTGGTTTCGAATCCCGGTTCGCCCCAATCATGTTTCTAGGTTTGTTTTGCCAGCATCCGTGCTCGTGGATTTCACCAAATTGACAAACGCCTGAGACCTGCATCATTTCTGGGACGAATTTTCTATTCATTCACAAATCCACGCTATTCATTCAAATGTTTTACGTTCTACAATCTCACTGATTCGAGATGTATAAGAAAAGATACATAGTTTCATATCCACAACATGATTTCACTTCTTCTTTTTTCTTTATTTCACATGATTTTCATTTTTCAGTAAAAACTAAAACTACGTCTGTTTTGTTTGTAAACAAACATGGCTGACCATTTGACACCTGTCAAAGTAAATGACCTCGTTAAAGCGGACGTAGATCTGACTGACATGAAGAGTTATTCGTATGATTCAACCTCTGAACACATTTAATGCCTTTGTTCCAAGATTCAGTTTGCGAGTGTTGCCAGGAACTGTTTCAAGTGCGCCAAGATCAACGCCACAAAGCCCGGATTGCATTTGTTAAATGGCTTGCTCTTTAACGAATTTTTCGACCACCCGAATCCAAAAACGTGGGAATCCAAACACCGGAATTAGTACACACAGGTTTGCCTTTGTGAACGATGATTACAACGATAACTGCCAAGGAAAATGAAAACACAATGAAAAAGACTAGACTTGACAAGTTGACATGAACTTGGTTCACAAATTTATACAGGAAAGAAAAACACGAAAATTAAGACTACTCACAGTTTCAACGATGGCATAAGAATGAAAACAAACCCATTTTGCAACAACGTTTAGACTTTCCGAAAGACAGTGTAAAGAATATATTATTTCTTTTATTATAAAAAAAGCTGTTTTCAGTGTTCACAATAGAACATAGCTGAATGTATTGTTACATATACACAAAGGGTGTCAGTCAGTATAGATCATAGCTATATATCTAGTCACGTATACACAAAGGGTGTCAGTATAGAACATACCTGTATATATTGTTATATATACTCAATGGGTGTCAGTATAGAACATATCTATATGCATTGTGACATATACACAAAGGGAGTCCATATCGAACGTATCTAAACATATTGTTACATGTACACAAAGGCTGCCAGTATAGAACATATCCAAACATATTGGAACATAAACACAAAGGGTGTCACTATAGAACATACCTGTATATATTGTTACACATACACAAAGGGTGACAGAATAGATCATAGCTGTATATAGTGTTACATATACACAAAGGGTGACAGAATAGATCATAGCTGTATATAGTGTTACATATACACAAAGGGTGACAGTATAGAACATACCTGTATATATTGTCACACATACACAAAGGGTGACAGAATAGATCATACCTGTATATAGTGTTACACATACACAAAGGGTGACAGAATAGATCATACCTGTATATAGTGTTACATATACACAAAGGGTGACAGTATAGAACATAGCTGTATATAGTGTTACACATACACAAAGGGTGACAGAATAGATCATAGCTGTATATAGTGTTACACATACACAAAGGGTGACAGAATAGATCATACCTGTATATAGTGTTACATATACACAAAGGGTGACAGTATAGAACATACCTGTATATAGTGTTACATATACACAAAGGGTGACAGTATAGAACATACCTGTATATAGTGTTACATATACACAAAGGGTGACAGAATAGATCATACCTGTATATAGTGTTACATGACACAAAGGGTGACAGAATAGATCATAGCTGTATATAGTGTTACATGACACAAATGGTGTCAGTATAGATCATAGCTATATATATATATATTGTTACATATACACAAAGGGTGACAGAATAGATCATAGCTGTATATAGTGTTACATGACACAAAGGGTGACAGAATAGATCATAGCTGTATATAGTGTTACATATACACAAAGGGTGACAGAATAGATCATAGCTGTATATAGTGTTACATGACACAAAGGGTGACAGAATAGATCATAGCTGTATATAGTGGTACATATACACAAAGAGTGTCAGTATAGAACATAGCTATATATATATATTGTTACATATACACAAAGGGTGACAGTATAGAACACAGCTGTATATAGTGTTACACATACACAAAGGGTGACAGAATAGATCATAGCAGTATATATTGTTACACATACACAAAGGGTAACAGAATAGATCATAGCTGTATATAGTGTTACATATACACAAAGAGTGTCAGTATAGAACATAGCTATATATATATATTGTTACATATACACAAAGGGTGACAGTATAGAACATAGCTGTATATAGTGTTACACATACACAAAGGGTGACAGAATAGATCATAGCAGTATATATTGTTACACATACACAAAGGGTGACAGAATAGATCATAGCTGTATATAGTGTTACATATACACAAAGGGTGACAGTATAGAACATAGCTGTATATAGTGTTACATATACACAAAGGGTGACAGAATAGAACATAGCTGTATATAGTGTTACATATACACAAAGGGTGACAGTATAGAACATAGCTGTATATATATAGTGTTACATATACACAAAGGGTGACAGTATAGAACATAGCTGTATATATATAGTGTTACATATACACAAAGGGTGACAGTATAGAACATAGCTGTATATATATAGTGTTACATATACACAAAGGGTGACAGTATAGAACATAGCTGTATATAGTGTTACACATACACAAATGGTGACAGTATAGATCATAGCTGTATATAGTGTTACACATACACAAAGGGTGACAGAATAGATCATAGCTGTATATAGTGTTACATGACACAAAGGGTGACAGAATAGATCATAGCTGTATATAGTGTTACACATACACAAAGGGTGACAGTATAGAACATAGCTGTATATAGTGTTACATATACACAAAGGGTGACAGAATAGATCATACCTGTATATAGTGTTACATATACACAAAGGGTGACAGAATAGATCATACCTGTATATAGTGTTACATATACACAAAGGGTGACAGTATAGAACATAGCTGTATATAGTGTTACACATACACAAAGGGTGACAGTATAGAACATACCTGTATATAGTGTTACATATACACAAAGGGTGACAGAATAGATCATACCTGTATATAGTGTTACATATACACAAAGGGTGACAGTATAGAACATACCTGTATATAGTGTTACATATACACAAAGGGTGACAGTATAGAACATAGCTATATATATATAGTGTTACATATACACAAAGGGTGACAGTATAGAACATACCTGTATATAGTGTTACATATACACAAAGGGTGACAGTATAGAACATAGCTATATATATATAGTGTTACATATACACAAAGGGTGACAGTATAGAACATAGCTGTATATATTATTACATATACACAAAGGGTGACAGTATAGAACATAGCTGTATATATTATTACATATACACAAAGGGTGACAGTATAGAACATAGCTATATATATATAGTGTTACATATACACAAAGGGTGACAGAATAGATCATACCTGTATATAGTGTTACATATACACAAAGGGTGACAGTATAGAACATACCTGTATATAGTGTTACATATACACAAAGGGTGACAGAATAGATCATACCTGTATATAGTGTTACATATACACAAAGGGTGACAGAATAGATCATACCTGTATATAGTGTTACATATACACAAAGGGTGACAGAATAGAACATACCTGTATATAGTGTTACATATACACAAAGGGTGACAGTATAGAACATACCTGTATATAGTGTTACATATACACAAAGGGTGACAGTATAGAACATAGCTATATATATATAGTGTTACATATACACAAAGGGTGACAGTATAGAACATACCTGTATATAGTGTTACACATACACAAAGGGTGACAGAATAGATCATACCTGTATATAGTGTTACATATACACAAAGGGTGACAGAATAGATCATAGCTGTATATAGTGTTACACATACACAAAGGGTGTCAGTATAGAACATAGCTATATATATATAGTGTTACACATACACAAAGGGTGTCAGTATAGAACATAGCTATATATATATAGTGTTACATATACACAAAGGGTGACAGTATAGAACATACCTGTATATAGTGTTACACATACACAAAGGGTGACAGAATAGATCATACCTGTATATAGTGTTACATATACACAAAGGGTGACAGAATAGATCATAGCTGTATATAGTGTTACACATACACAAAGGGTGTCAGTATAGAACATAGCTATATATATATAGTGTTACACATACACAAAGGGTGTCAGTATAGAACATAGCTGTATATAGTGTTACACATACACAAAGGGTGTCAGTATAGAACATAGCTATATATATATAGTGTTACACATACACAAAGGGTGTCAGTATAGAACATAGCTGTATATAGTGTTACACATACACAAAGGGTGACAGTATAGAACATAGCTGTATATAGTGTTACATGACACAAAGGGTGACAGTATAGAACATAGCTGTATATATTGTTACATGACACAAAGGGTGACAGTATAGAACATAGCTATATATATATAGTGTTACACATACACAAAGGGTGTCAGTATAGAACATAGCTGTATATATTGTTACATGACACAAAGGGTGTCAGTATAGAACATAGCTATATATATATAGTGTTACACATACACAAAGGGTGTCAGTATAGAACATAGCTGTATATAGTGTTACACATACACAAAGGGTGTCAGTATAGAACATAGCTATATATATATAGTGTTACACATACACAAAGGGTGTCAGTATAGAACATAGCTGTATATAGTGTTACACATACACAAAGGGTGACAGTATAGAACATAGCTGTATATAGTGTTACATGACACAAAGGGTGACAGTATAGAACATAGCTGTATATAGTGTTACATGACACAAAGGGTGACAGTATAGAACATAGCTGTATATAGTGTTACATGACACAAAGGGTGACAGTAAAGAACATAGCTGTATATAGTGTTACATGACACAAAGGGTGACAGTATAGAACATAGTTGTATATAGTGTTACATGACACAAAGGGTGACAGTATAGAACATAGCTGTATATAGTGTTACATATACACAAAGGGTGTCAGTATAGAACATACCTGTATATAGTGTTACACATACACAAAGGGTGTCAGTATAGAACATAGCTATATATATATAGTGTTACATATACACAAAGGGTGACAGTATAGAACATAGCTGTATATAGTGTTACATATACACAAAGGGTGTCAGTATAGAACATAGCTGTATATAGTGTTACATATACACAAAGGGTGACAGTATAGAACATAGCTATATATATATAGTGTTACACATACACAAAGGGTGACAGTATAGAACATAGCTGTATATAGTGTTACATATACACAAAGGGTGACAGAATAGAACATAGCTGTATATAGTGTTACACATACACAAAGGGTGACAGAATAGAACATAGCTGTATATATATAGTGTTACATATACACAAAGGGTGACAGAATAGAACATAGCTGTATATATATAGTGTTACATATACACAAAGGGTGACAGTATAGAACATACCTGTATATAGTGTTACATGACACAAAGGGTGACAGAATAGAACATAGCTGTATATAGTGTTACACATACACAAAGGGTGACAGTATAGATCATAGCTGTATATAGTGTTACATATACACAAAGGGTGACAGTATAGATCATAGCTGTATATAGTGTTACATATACACAAAGGGTGACAGTATAGAACATAGCTGTATATAGTGTTACACATACACAAAGGGTGACAGTATAGATCATAGCTGTATATAGTGTTACATATACACAAAGGGTGACAGTATAGATCATAGCTGTATATAGTGTTACACATACACAAAGGGTGACAGAATAGATCATAGCTGTATATAGTGTTACACATACACAAAGGGTGACAGTATAGAACATAGCTGTATATAGTGTTACATATACACAAAGGGTGACAGAATAGATCATAGCTGTATATAGTGTTACATATACACAAAGGGTGACAGTATAGATCATAGCTGTATATAGTGTTACATATACACAATGGGTGACAGTATAGAACATAGCTATATATATATAGTGTTACATATACACAAAGGGTGTCACTATAGAACATAGCTATATATATATAGTGTTACATATACACAAAGGGTGTCACTATAGAACATAGCTATATATATATAGTGTTACATATACACAAAGGGTGTCACTATAGAACATAGCTATATATATATAGTGTTACATATACACAAAGGGTGTCACTATAGAACATAGCTATATATATATAGTGTTACATATACACAAAGGGTGTCACTATAGAACATAGCTATATATATATAGTGTTACATATACACAAAGGGTGTCACTATAGAACATAGCTATATATATATAGTGTTACACATACACAAAGGTGACAAAATTGAATATAGCTACATATAATGTTACACATACACAAAATGTGTCAGTACAGAACACAAATACACAAATGGTGTTAGAAAAGCACATACCTGTATGTATTCTTACATATACTCAAAGGGTGACAGTTTACAGTTTATCTCTATATATTTTGACATATACACAATGGCTGTCAGTATAGAACATAGCTATATATCCTGTTATAAATACACAAAGTGTGTCAGTATAGAGCATAGCTATATATCTTTTTACATATACACAAAGTGTGTCAGTATAGAGCATAGCTATATATCATTTTACACATACTCAAAGGGTGTCCGTAAAGAACATATCTAAAAACAATGATACAAAGGCTGTCAGTATACAACATATCTATATACATTGTTACATATACACAAAGGGTGTCAGTATGGAACATAGTTATAAACATTTTTACATATACACAAAAGGTGACATTGAACATAACTGTATATATTATAACGTATACACAAAGGGTGTCAGTATACAGCATATCTGCATATATTGTTATATATATACCAAAAGGGTATCAGAATAAAATAAAGCTATATATATTATTACATATACAAATAGGGTGTCAGTATTAAACATACCTGTATATATTGTTACACATACACAAAGAGTGTCAGTATAGAACACAGCTGTATATATTTTTACATATACATATTGGATGTCTGTAAAGAACATACCTGTATATATTATTACATATACACAAAGGGTGTCGGTTTAAAACATAGCAGAAAATAGTGTTACATTTACACAAAGGGTGACAGTATAGAAAACAGCTGTATATATTGTTACCTATACACAAAGGGTGTCAGTATTAAACATACCTGTATATATTATTACATATACACAAAGGGTGTCAGTATTGAACATATCTCTATATATTGTTACATATACACAAATGGTGTCGGTTTAAAACATAGCAGAAAATAGTGTTACATTTACACAAAGGGTGTCAGTATAGAACACAGCTGTATATAGTGTTACATATACACAAATGGTGTCAGTATTGAACATACCTGCATATATTATTACATATACACAAAGGGTGTCAGTATTGAACATATCTCTATATATTGTTACATATACACAAAGAGCGTCAGTATAGAACACAGCTGTATATATTGTTACATATACACAAAGGGTGTCAGTATTGAACATACCTGTATATATTATTACATATTCACAAAGGGTGTCAGTATAGAACACAGCTGTTTATATTGTTACATATACACAAAGGGTGTCAGTAATGAACATACCTGTATATATTATTACATATACACATAGGGTGTCAGTATACAACGTACCTGCATATATTGTTACACATACACAAAGGGTATCAGTATAGAGCACAGCTGTATATATTTTTACATATACACAAATGGTGTCAGTAAAGAACATACCTGTATATATTATTACATATACACAATGGATGTCGGTATAAAACATAGCAGAATATGTTACATATACACAAAGGGTGTCAGTAAAGAACATATCTGTACATATTGTTACATATACACAGAGAGTGTTAGTATTGAACATGATTGTATATATCGTTACATATACACAAAGGGTGGCCGTATAAAACATACCTGAATTTGTTGTTACATATCCTCAAAGGGTGTCAGTATAGAACATTTACGTATATATATCGTTACATTTACACAAATGGTGTCAGTATAGAACATTTACGTATATATATCGTTACATTTACACAATAAACCGTGTTTGTGTTTATATTCAAGTTGGTATTTCCGCTATCCATATGTGCAGTGAGGCCGTGTTATTGTTGACAGTTATTTTGGAGACATCAGTGCGAAGTTTCATTAATGCGAACACAATCAACTCGCATCTGATTCACACTCGCGTTAATTTCAAGATTTGCAGTATAGTGTTACATATACACAAATAATATCAGTATAGAACATATCTGTATATATTGTTCACATACACAATGGGTGTCAGTATATAACATAACTGTATGTATTGAAACATTCACACACAGGGTGTCAGTATAGGACATTGCTGTATATATTGAAACATTCACACAAAGGGTGTCAGTATAGGACATTGCTGTATATAGTGAAACATTCACACAAAGGGTGTCAGTATAGGACATTGCTGTATATATTGAAACATTCACACAAAGGGTGTCAGTATAGGACATTGCTGTATATATTGAAACATTCACACAAGGGTGTCAGTATATGACATTGCTGTATATATTGAAACATTCACACACAGGGTGTCAGTAGAGGACATTGCCGTATATATTGAAACATTCACACACAGGGTGTCAGTAGAGGACATTGCCGTATATATTGAAACATTCACACAAAGGGTGTCAGTATAGGACATTGCTGTATATAGTGAAACATTCACACAAAGGGTGTCAGTATAGGACATTGCTGTATATATTGAAACATTCACACAAAGGGTGTCAGTATAGGACATTGCTGTATATATTGAAACATTCACACAAGGGTGTCAGTATATGACATTGCTGTATATATTGAAACATTCACACACAGGGTGTCAGTAGAGGACATTGCTGTATATATTGAAACATTCACACACAGGGTGTCAGTATAGGACATTGCTGTATATAGTGAAACATTCACACAAAGGGTGTCAGTATAGGACATTTCTGTATATAGTGAAACATTCACACACAGGGTGTCAGTATAGAACATGGCTATACATTTTGGACTATGTTTGCGCGCAGGTTGTCAGCATAGGGCACTGATGTATATATTGTCACATAGAATGTCTGTACAGAACATAGCTGGGTGCGCAGGCAACCATAGCGTGATGCGCATGCGTCAGGACGGCAATTCACGGAAAAGAAAGCTCCGTCAAAATCGTCTAACACCTGTGTAATTACCAGATGATGTGGCGCAAAAAAAGAAAATGTGACTTTGAAGATCCCCAGATTGGGTCCTTGTAAGTGAATCCTAAAACTTATTTGGGGTTTTGCTTAAAATCAAGTGTCCTGAACATACACAAATGTGAAGGAGAATTTGCACAAGTATTGCCATTGCTGATTGATAGAGGGTCCAGGTAATCCAGAAACAATGGGCAGCCCAAGCAGAGTCAGTGAAGCATTGAATAGCTCTTCAGGAGAGGGAGTTAGCCCACGTTTCGCTTCACAGTGTGATGATACAGACAATGGCAAATACACAGGCGTCTTGGACAACTTTAAGGAATTACTTTTAAAAATGAACTTTTGGAAATGTTCTCTGATGATGAACAAAAAACACGAATGAAGTGAGACAGGGCTTTTATGGCGTCACCAGGAATAGTCGACATGATTCCCCAAATGGATGTCTAACAAAACGTGTGCAAGGACAGCATTCCAGGACGTGATTTACAAATATGCTTCAGATATTTGTTGCCAATATGGCTTTACTACAACAACAACCGCTCTCATGTTAGGGGAAAACAGGGAACTCGGCAAAGGTAAAAGCATCTCCCGTCCTATCAACGTGGAGACAGTTCGCTTGATACACTAAAAGGTAGGTGATGATCTTTTTACCCAAGTCTAAAAACACGTTCCATTTTTTTACCCATTTACCCTGGAACTGCCCGCACCGTGGCCGGTCCAAACCCTTAACCCACCCGTAAATAATATATATTAATTAAAAGAATTGTGTGTATAAGATAGGGGTAGGAGTGGGTGAGTCTTTTCCATAAAAAACACGAAACGTTTGTGGATAAAAACTTCTTTATTGTTTGTGGCTACTTATTGTCCTTTCATCAGGGTCCCGCCTCCACGATCACGTTTTAAAGCGCCCGACCGGAGAGCGGGAGTTCCGGGGTTCGATCCCAGGCCGCGTCATACCAAATGCGTTAAAAGATGGTATTTCTTGTTATTCTGCAGGCGCTCGGCATTAGGAGGCTAAAACAAGGACTGTTATTCTGCAAGCGCTCGGCATTAGGAGGCTAAAACAAGGACTGGTCGACCTCACCTCACCTCACCTCACCTCACCTCACCTCACCTCACCCATCATCAGATGAAAATTGAGTAAGTGTATTCAGAAACACAGCTTCTGTGTTTCAATTTAAGTTGAATTTAGTTAATAACTTTTCCAGTATGTTAATGTTTTTTATCCTGTATATATTTTTATCCTGTATATATTTTTTTGCATCAGATGTACGGCTGTCATGAATTCTAAAGTAGAAAATATATGTTACTTAAATGTGCACTCAACTCTCATGACAATTGACACATGACACATCACATGATATTTGACACATATGTAACAATTGGCACATACCGCATGCCACATACCACCTATTATCTATCACATTACACATATCCCATGACATATGACATGTGTCCCATGACACACATCACCTCTCACATGGCACATACCACAAGACACATGAAATATCACACATAACATCACATGAAACATGACACCTATGACATACCACATGAAACATGACATGTTAAACAATGAACATGACACCTATCACATCACACATGACACATATCAGATAATACCAATACCATGTCACATCGAATGACACATGAGATATAACAGATAACACAAAACACATCGATCGCATGATATCACATATACTTTAATGACACATGGCACATACCAAATGACATCGGACACATATCACATGACACATGTGACAGAACACATCACACATGGCACCTACCACATGACATGACACCTATCGCAATGCAATATAATATATCACGTATCATATGAAATACACATCGATAATACATATCAAATCATTCATATCATTTTACACATAAACCATATCGCATATCACATGGCACATATCCCCTGATATCTATCAAATAACATATCACATGACACATATCCATTACGAATAAGACACACAAGCAAACTTGATAACATTGACACTGTAAATCTGATTTTATTTCATGTGTACACTAAGGACATGAACTCGTCCACAAGATCAGGGGGTCTAGCTGCTATTGTGAAGAGACATATGTCTCACCTGGTCACAGAAGCAAGGACTAATTGTGATTGTGTCCCATGGATAAAACTTTCATATCAATTGGTTAAAAGTGACAAATATATATTTTTAGGATGTGTGTACATTCCTCCAGAGGGATCTCCTTATTTTGTTTACAGCACGTTTGCTTGTTTGGAAGATGAAATTTTAAGACATAGAGATAACTTTGATTTAATATTGGTTGGAGATTTGATGCTAGAGCCAAAGGCCTGAGTGACATCGTTTATATTGAAAGTGTTATGTCAAGCCACCTGGGTATACCAAATGATATAATCGACATTGATTGCATATCTGACCTAGGCATTTTAGATACAAGATGCTCTTATGATTCTGGGAGTGTGAATAAACATGGACATAAACTCATACACATATGTAAATTAACTCACTGTTTATTGCGAATGACATGGTTGTTTCAGATAAGGGTGTTGGGAAAAATACCTGTAAAAATTGCAGTGTCATTTTTTTATATGTTTCTGATTTTGAAGTTGAAATTTTTTATCCTATTTTATCTGATGCCCCCTGCGCTCTGAAATTGCTTTTATGATGTGAAACAACAAATATAAACAATTTCACGGGTCAAACCCATTCAACAAGGAACATCGGTCAATTAGACTCTGAAATTGACAACACTGCTTCACGTGCATTTCGAGACGCTGGCACGCCGACGATTTTGTACAGTCAATCAATTAAAATGATTATTTTGAAAGTAATAACATCCTGTCAGAATCACAAGTTGGTTTTAGACATGGCTACTCAACAAATGATCATATTTTTACCCTGTATGCAATTATTGATTTACTAAGAAATAGAAAGAAAAAATGTGTTGTGGTTTTATTGATTTCCAAAAAGCTTTTGACAATGTTTTGCGTGTAGGTTTATGGCAAAAAAATTATTAGCACAAGGTATTGATGGGGAACTTATTTGTATTATTGTTAATATGTACGATGGCATTAAATCGTGTGTGTGTACAAACGGTGTATATTCAGAACAATTCCCTTGTCTTATTGGTGTCCGTGAAGGCGGACATTTGTCTCCAATGTTGTTTTCATTGTTTCTAAATTATCTGAAACCGTTTTTATATTCTCAAAACTGCCCTAGTGTTTTTATTCAATCTAAGTCACTTAATGGTCTGATATATCTCTCCGTTGTTTTGTTCGCTTAACTTTTTGCAGATGATACTGTTTCGTTAGCTTTTAATCATCAAAAGTTACAAAATCTGTTTGATATTTTTTACACTTTAATGTGAAAAATTACAACATAATATTGGTTTATTTCAAACGTGTTAACCTGACTAAATTATACGGACTGTTCTGTAGAGCGGAATGTCCGAGCAACTCTCCATTCCTTAAAAATAATGGAGCAGAGGCCCATAAGTTTTGAGGAATACAGAGTTACGAGGATATTCCCCTACTTAAAACTCATCCCCACTTTTACACTTTGACAAAATATTCTGTTGTGGAAAATATTTGGAAAATAAACAAGAACTCTTTGTTGTGTGTATTCATACTGCGTGAGTCGACCTTGCGTGATGCACGAGGAATGTGTTCTCTGCTGCTGTTGCACGTGCGCCAAGCTACGTCGCGAGCTGACATTTACAATGCATGGTACACGGCTCTTCATAATTTCGTTGGGTCCTTAATTAGTATTTATCAATCGCTTGCATATAGTCAATACATGCTGACGGGAATAATAGGAAATATGGAGCCCCGAACAAGGTTATATACATTACCTGATTGTTTTTGTTTTCTCGTCAAATGTTTATCTAATTGCTGTAAATATGAACGTTGTTGTGGGTTTCCTACTCCAACAAATTGATTGTACACATATCATTTTGAGCTTTTAAGCATTATGCAAAATTATGAAAATATTTAATTGTTAATTTCACACCGTGCCTTCATGTGCTGCGGTAGCCGATGTTGACAATTACACGTTCTCAAATCACACGATACGGGTTCGAAACCCCACTGGCGACACATGTTTTCGGAATGAAATTGAAATTATTTTCTTGTCAATAAATGTAAAAATATAGTTTCTATTCCAAGTGGAAATTAATTCAAATGTTGGTTCAAGATATTGGATAGTTGACAAACAACTCTCCATTCCTTAAAAGTAATTGAGCGTTCAAACAATAGAATGACGTCACAGATGTGTTTTGATAAGTGAGAAGGCATAGGTCTGTGACGTTGTTATGTTTGCAATGAACTCTGACAAATAACATGACTGAACAGATAGTCATAAGAATTTATTGATAAATGTTTATTGATACCACAAAGTTGGTGTTTTCGTAATTTGTAGTCTTTTTGCTGGACAGAAATGGACCAGCCATGAACTCGTGAACAAGGAGACAAAAATCTACAAAAGGGACACAACTCTATGACATTAATCTCTGGTGTTTTCGTGAGTAGTGTCGGTGATGGCAGATCCTTTTTATTCAGCATAACTGGGTTCCCGTTGGATCCTTAGTATTGGACTGAGATAAGCTGACTGTCAAGGCTGTATCCATATATTAAAAAGATCATAATTTCAGTTTGTAGTGAGTGAGTGAGTTGGGTTTAACGCCGCTTTTAACAGTATTCCAGTTATATCGCGGCGTGTCAGCTTAATGTGGGAGGAAAGCCCGAAGTGATGCAGGTCTCAGGCGTTTACCACTTCAGTGAAACCCACGAGCACGGGTATGGTGCTTACAAACCTAGAAGCATAATCGGGGCGAACCGGGATTCGAACCCACAATCATATGTTTCTGGCGTGCCCAAGGGACGCAACTCTGCACAGCGAATCGCGGCGCCTTAGACGACTGGGCCACCCGTGCCCCCCGTCAGTTTGTAAATACTGTCTACTTATTCACGTAACTGTAACATAGCTAAGTATTTGATAGCCATCTGTAAGTAAAGACATGACACTTTTATGGGTAAATACGTTTTTATTGTTTGTATCGACATTTCCGGGCTACGTCCCTTCATTTGATGAATATTAAGTAAGCGTATTGAGTAACACAATTTTTGTGTTTTATTTCTAGTTATTTCAATTCCGTAAGGAACGGCTCAAAATTTTAATGCATCTTGTATATATTTGTGCATCAGATGGTGAGATGAGATTTTACTCAACTGTATGTCTGTCATGACATCTAATGTGAATATATATGTTAACCAATTCTCATGGCTCATGAAATATATCACATAACCCATAATACATTTCACATACCACACATCACACATCACCTATTATCCAAAATGACACATCTCACATGACGCATGACACATATCCCATGACGCATGACACATATCCCATGACACATGGTTCATATCACATTGCACATGAAATATCACACATCACATATCACATCATACATGACACATATCACATGACACATATTCTATATGCCATCAAATGACACATTGGATATAGTAGATAACACATACAACACCTGACACCTGTCGCATATGACAGAACACGAAAAACACATCAAATGACAAATGACACCTGACACATATCATATAACACATATAACACAACGCCTGACACCTGTCGCATATGACATGCCACTTATCACAGGACACATGGTATATATCACATATCACATGACACGTACACAACATGTATCAAATCATTCATATCATATAACAGATAAACAATATTGCATATCACACCATATGTATCACATTACACATGAGACATATCACGTGTCACACATTACAAGTAACATTTCACATATCTCATATCAAATGAAACATTACATAACATATCACATGTCACATACATAACACATATCACATCATGTATATCAGGGGCGGTCGGGTAGCCTAGTGGTTAAAGCGTTCGCTCGTCACGCCGAAGACCCAGGTTCGATTCCCGACATGGGTACAATGTGTGAAGCCCATTTCTGGTGTCCCCCGCCATGATATTGCTGGAATATTGCTAAAAGCGGCGTAAAACTCACTCACGTACTCATGTATATCATATCACGCATAAATAATACCGCATATTACAAGACAACTATCACATGGAACACATCTAATGTAACATGACACATATCCCATATCAAATGAATCATATCACACATAGCATAAAACATATCACTTTACGTCACATATCACATGATCATCACAGGGCATATCACATGACACGTTTCACATCTCACATAAACTATAAGATGAAACATATGACATTCTATATGACACATATGTTTCATAACATATCACATGACACGTATCACATGGAACATATGACACGATATAGATCTATATATAAACTATAAGATGAAACATATGACATTCTATATGACACATATGTTTCATAACATATCACATGACACATATCACATGAAACATATGACACGATATAGATCATATGACACTGGACATATGAAGTGACACATGACACAAATTCCACATCACTTTTACAACACCTAAGAGCACCTGACACGTGACATTTATCACATGACACATATCACCTGGCACATTTCATATTTTACACGACAACGGTTGACAACGACTTGTGTATATAAAATAAAGGATCGAAACATATCTACACCCTGCTTCTGATACTTACTCTGCTATTAAAGGGCAAGTTCACACGGAAATGAACCTATTTTTTTTGTACTTTTTCCACATTAAAAGTGTTAACATAGAAGTGTCATAGACAAAAATATAAAAATATCACAATTAATTAACATATTTTTCGCATTAAAACGTTTTATATTTTTCACATTTACCAAGTGTTCTATTTCCACAACAAAAACACCATGGCTTATGCCCCTTGCAATATGACGTCATTGGTGCCAATTGATAAACATTATGACGTCATCATGCTTTGTTAGAGCCGCTTCACGTGGTGTAGGTACAGGTGTGTGATTCTAGCGTCTCAGATGCCAGCCAGCATTGTGTTATGCTGAGTCACCACTGCGCCGGAGTGTGTCGTAGGCCATGTTGTTTTACCGCAAACTGGTACTTGATATCTTTTGCGTTGAGAATAGACAGGGACCCAGTTGAATTGGCACCAATTACGTCATAATCTAAGGGGGATAACTCAGGCCTGTTTAGCTCGAAAAACGAAGGCCTCATAACGGCATATCATTTTCACACAATTGTGAGCTTCCTACGTTCACTGTGAAAAAAATGAGTGTATATTTTCAAACACAGATACTAATTAATTCTAAAATTGCGTTTTGTTTAGAAAAAGAAAGAAAGTGATTTTTGCGTGTACACTTCCCCTTTAAGTTATTAATTACAGTTTCAGATTTACTGAGACCTGTGGAAGTTTCCTACTATTTTAAACCAAGCTATTTCTCCCCCAATAACATTGAATTTTACTATAAGGCCATCTGAGCTTTGTTTAAAATATTTTCCTTCAATACATTCAAACATGATATGTTACTGACCCTGTAGGCTCATTTTCTGGTGCACTAAAGAAAATGCTGAAGAATGTACATGTATTCCGAAGTCCTCTATAAATCCACACATCTGTAAACCATGGTTAAACAATGACTGCAAACATACTGGGAAGGCATGGAAAACGGCTGAAAACTATTTCTGTCGCCTTCCTATGAAGCATAATGTGGATAAATGAAAACAAATGCTAAAATCCCGGAGTACCTTAAACAAAGTACATACATAATACAAAATGGCTTGATACGTCTTGTTTGAAATGTTTTGTAAAAAGATAAATGATCTTTCAAATTGGTGGAATGACTTAGAAACTCCGATTGTTATGGTCTGTGTACTTGAAGGGGTTAAGTTAGTTTCAATTTATTATTTCCCTGAGAGGACATATACGACCACGTCATTCAAAATACCACTGTTTTAACCACATATTATAAACCGTAGCTCATCTTCTCAACAATCGCCATCGACTAAAGAGGTGGTGAGAATCCTGATGGGGAAACTTGAAGACAGCAGAAGTACTATCTTTGAACGGCAGTTTTAATAGATAAAATAAAATGTATAACCTGTTCAAGTAACGATATGGCTCAACTACTGGTGATGTGAATCTAAATATTAACTTATTCACTCACTCACATGACAATAAAACATGAAACATATCAAATGTCACATCACATGACGTATCACATGACACATTATAATAAATTACATGACATCACACATATAACCATATCGCATGACACATCACACATCACATGGTACATATCAGATAACTAACATCCCTTACCACATGTCACACATTACATGAAACTTTCATATTTCATTTTACAACGACTAACGAATTACATGTATATATACTAATGAATCAATACCTGATTTTCATCCTGCTTCAGATTCAGATTAAATAACCACGGTCACACCCTGAAGGCAGAAGAAGGCCAAGAAGATCCCGAGAGGAAAAGATTGACAAGAAAAGATTCGGTGGAAATCGGCTGCCAGGACCGGTCGTCTCCCCCATGAATACCAACAGTAAACACCCTGGCGACAGAAGATAGCCAAAAGAACAACCGGAGGCGTAAGGTGTAGCCAAGAGACTCCATACTCAAGAAGACATTGCGTGATAAATTACGGTTATGAAGAGTGAGTGAGTTTAATGCTTATATTCCAGCAATATCACGGCAGGGGAACACTAGAAATGGGCTTCACACATTGTACCCATGCTGAGAATAGAACCCGGGTCTTCGGTGTGACGAGCGAACAGGAGGCACCCGGCCGCCCACTGTTACGAAGGCACACTGAAGGCAGAACAGTGGCAAGAAGATATTCATTGGCAAATGACTGCCACGAAGACATCTTGGAGGCAGAGGAGTGCCAACATGACCACTTGCGGCTTCCAATGCCAAGAAGACATCTGGTTCCTTCAATGCTAAGAAGATATTTAGTGGCAAATGACTGTCATGGAGACATTCGGAGAGCAGAACAGTTCCAAGAAGGCCTCTGGCAGTGGCAGAAGAGTGCTATGAAGACTGACCTCTAATGGCTAAAGAAGACATTCAGTGGCACTTGTCTATCACGAAGACACCCCAGAGGCAGAAGAGTGCTAGGAAAACAGATGTCTGGTGGCCTTAAATGTACAGAAGACATCTGGCTCCTTTCAATGCTTAGAATATATTCAGTTTCAATTCACTATCACAAAGACACGCCGGAGGCAGAAGAATGCTAAGAAGACAGACCTCTGGTGGCTTTCAATGCTAAGAAGATATTCAGTGAGGATTCAGAAGAGTGTCAAGAAGACCACTTGTATCTTCCAATGCCAAGAAGACATCTACTTTCTTTGAATCCTAAGACGAAATTCAGTGGCAATTCACTGTCACGAAGACACACCGGCGGCAGAAGAGCGCTCAGAAGACAGACCTCTGATGGCTTTCAATGTCAAAAGCACATCTGGTTCCTTTCAATCCCAAGAAGACATTTAGTGGCACTTGTCTGTCACGAAGACATGCCAGAGGCAGAGGAGTGCTAAGAAGACAGACCTCTGATGGTTTTCAATGCTAAGAAGACATCTGGTTCCATTCAGTGCTAAGAAGATATTCTGTGGCAATTCACTGTCACAAAGACACCACGGAGGCAGAGGAGTACGAACAAGCGCTTCAGTTTCTTTTAATGCCAAGAAGATATTCAGTGGCAATTCACTGTCACGAAGACACCCCAGAGATGGAATAATGCCAAGACGACATCTTGGTGTGGAGGATTTCAATGCCAAGAAAATATTCTATGTCAGATGACTGCCGCTCCCCGGGAGCAAAAAAGGGTCACGAGGAGACTCCCTTGGACGACTTATTCCCCAGGATGACCTCCGGAGTACTCAATCAAGTGTGGTTGTGTATGCTTCGAAAGGCATGTTAGGCTTTAGCAACTTAACACTGCACTAACCTACATTAACCCACAATAACAACCTGCACGTAGGCATGTTCCTTTTAACATGACACTTTCAAATCTGTAGAGCTAGGTCCAAAACTGGGAATTTAGGTTGTCTGGGCAAGTGTCAGCCCCTTTCTATCTGCCTGAATCATACACAACCATATTTGGTCGAAGACTCCGGAGTTCTTCATGGGGAATTCCTAGCCCTTGGAAGTCTCCTGGCGATCACGAATGAACCCGGGTGATCTTCTTGTCATTCACTTTGCTGCGAATATATTCTTTCATATACTTTCAATGGCAAATGACTGTCACCAAGACAGAGGAACAATTACAAAAAGAGCTCTGGAGGCTTCAATGCTAAGAAGATATTCAGTGACGATTCTAACCAGAGTGTCATGAAGACCACTTGTGGCTTCCAATGCCAAGAGTACATCTGGTTCCTTTCAATCCTAAGATGACTTTCAGTGACACTTGCCTGTCAGGAAGACACGTCGGAGGAAGAAGAGTGCTAAGAAGACAGACCTTTGATGGCTTTCAATGCCAAGAAGACATCTGGTTCCTTTCAATCCTAAGAAGACACTCAGTGGCACTTGCCTGTCAGGAAGACACACAGGAGGGAAAAGAGTACTAAGAAGACAGACCTCTGATGGCTTGCAATGCTAAGAAGATATTCAGTGGCGATTCAGAAGAGTGTCAACAAGACCACTTGTGGCTTCCAATGCCAAGAAGGCATGAGGTTCCTTTCAATGCTAAGAAGATATTCGGCAGCAATTCACTGTCACGAAGACACCCCGGAGGCAGAAGAGTGCCAAGAAGACCTATGGAAGAATCAAGTGTCATGAAGACCACTTGTGGCTTCCAATGCCAAGAGTACATCTGGTTCCTTTCAATCCTAAGATGACTTTCAGTGACACTTGCCTGTCACGAAGACACGCAGGAGGCAAAAAAGTGCTAAGAAGACAGACCTCTGGTGGCTTTCAATGCCAAAGAGATATTCAGTGGCAAAGTGCAAGTAACAAGCATCCTCGATTCAGAAGAGTGCCCAGAAGACCGCTCTTGGCTTCCAATGCCAAAAAGACGTCTGGTGCCTTTTAAAGAAAGAAGATATTCATTGTCACTGGCCTTTCGTCGAGTCACACCAGAGGAAGAAAATAGCTAAGAAGACAGACGTCTGATGACTTCCAATGCCAAGAAGACCTCTGGTTTCTTTTAATCCTAAGATGACATTCATTGGCACTTGCCTGTCACGAAGACACGCCCGAGGCCTGTGGTCAAGACACACCGGAGGAAGAAGGGTGCTAAGAAGACAGAACTCTGGTCGCTTTCAATACCAAGAAGATATTCAGTGACAATTCAGAAGAGTGTCAAGAAAACCACTTGTGCCTTCCAATGCCAAGAAGACATCAGGTTCCTTTCATTCCTAAGAAGACATTCAGTGGCAATTCACTGTCGCGAAGACACCCCGGGAACAGAAGAATGGTAAGAAGATAGACTTCTGGCGGCATTCAATGTACAGAAGACATCTGGCTCCTTTCAATGCTAAGAAGATATTCAGTGACAATTCAGAAGAGTGTCAAGAAGACCACTTGTATCTTCCAATGCCAAGAAGACATCAGGTTCCTTTCAATCCTAAGAAGATATTCAGTGGCAAATCACTGTCACGAAGATACCCCGGAAGCAGAAGAGTGCCAAGAAGACGGACCTTTGATGGCTTTCAATGCCAAGAAGACATTCAGTGGCACTTGCCTGTCAGGAAGACACACAGGAGGGAAAAGAGTGCTAAGAAGACAGACCTCTGATGGTGTGCAATGCTAAGAATAGATATTCAGTGGCGATTCAGAAGTGTCAACAAGACCACTTGTGGCTTCCAATGCCAAGAAGACATCAGGTTCCTTTCAATGCTAAGAAGATATTCGGTGGCAATTCACTGTCACAAAGACACGCCGAAGGCAGAAGAGTGCCAAGAAGACCTATGGAAGAATCAAGTGCCAAGAAGATATTCAGTGACAATTGACTGTCACGAAGACACCCCGGAGGCAGAAGAGTGCTAAGAAGACAGACCTTTGATGGCTTTCAATGCCAAGAAGACATGTGGTTCCTTTCAATGCTAAGAAGACATTCAGTGGCACTTGGCTGTCAGGAAGACACGTCGGAGGAAGAAGAGTGCTAAGAAGACAGACCTTTGATGGCTTTCAATGCCAAGAAGACATCTGGTTCCTTTCAATCCTAAGAAGACACTCAGTGGCACTTGCCTGTCAGGAAGACACACAGGAGAGAAAAGAGTACTAAGAAGACAGACCTCTGATGGCTTGCAATGCTAAGAAGATATTCAGTGGCGATTCAGAAGAGTGTCAACAAGACCACTTGTGGCTTCCAATGCCAAGAAGGCATGAGGTTCCTTTCAATGCTAAGAAGATATTCGGCAGCAATTCACTGTCACGAAGACACCCCGGAGGCAGAAGAGTGCCAAGAAGACCTATGGAAGAATCAAGTGCCAAGAAGATATTCAGTGACACTTGACTGTCACGAAGACACTCCAGAGACACAGGAGTAGCAACAAGCACTCCAGTTTCTTTCAATACCAAGGAGTTATTCAGTGGCAATTCACTGTCACGAAGACACCCCGGAGGCAGAAGAGTGCCAAGAAGACCTATGGAAGAATCAAGTGCCAAGAAGATATTCAGTGACACTTGACTGTCACGAAGACACTCCAGAGACACAGGAGTAGCAACAAGCACTCCAGTTTCTTTCAATACCAAGGAGTTATTCAGTGACAATTCACTGTCACGAAGATAATCCGGAAGCAGAAGAGTGCTAAGAAGACAGACCTTTGATGGCTTTCAATGCCAAGAAGACATCTGGTTCCTTTCAATGCTAAGAAGACATTCAGTGGCACTTGGCTGTCAGGAAGACACGTCGGAGGAAGAAGAGTGCTAAGAAGACAGACCTTTGATGGCTTTCAATGCCAAGAAGACATCTGGTTCCTTTCAATGCTAAGAAGACACTCAGTGGCACTTCCCTGTCAGGAAGACACACAGAAGAGAAAAGCGTGCTAAGAAGACAGACCTCTGATGGCTCTCAATGCCAAGAAGATATTCAGTGGCGATTCAGAAGAGTGTCAACAAGACCACTTGTGGCTTCCAATGCCAAGAAGGCATGAGGTTCCTTTCAATGCTAAGAAGATATTCGGTGGCAATTCACTGTCACGAAGACACCCCGGAGGCAGAAGAGTGCCAAGAAGACCTATGGAAGAATCAAGTGCCAAGAAGATATTCAGTGACACTTGACTGTCACGAAGACACCCCAGAGACACAGGAGTAGCAACAAGCACTCCAGTTTCTTTCAATACCAAGGAGTTATTCAGTGGCAATTTGTCGCACGAAGATAATCCGGAAGCAGAAGAGTGCTAAGAAGACAGACCTTTGATGGCTTTCAATGCCAAGAAGACATTCAGTGGCACTTGTCTGTCAGGAAGACACACAGGAGGGAAAAGAGTGCTAAGAAGACAGACCTCTGATGGCTTGCAATGCTAAGAAGATATTCAGTGGCGATTCAGAAGAGTGTCAACAAGACCACTTGTGGCTTCCAATGCCAAGAAGACATCAGGTTCCTTTCAATGCTAAGAAGATATTCGGTGGCAATTCACTGTCACGAAGACACCCCGGAGGCAGAAGAGTGCCAATAAGACCTATAGAAGAATCAAGTGCCAAGAAGATATTCAGTGACAATTGACTGTCACGAAGACACCCAGGAGGCAGAGGAGTAACAACAAGCGCTCCAGTTTCTTTCAATACTAAGAAGATATTCAGTGGCAATTCACTGTCACGAAGACACCCCGGAGGCAGAAGAGTGCTAAGAAGACAGACCTTTGATGGCTTTCAATGCCAAGAAGACATCTGGTTCCTTTCAATGCTAAGAAGACATTCAGTGGCACTTGGCTGTCAGGAAGACACGTCGGAGGAAGAAGAGTGCTAAGAAGACAGACCTTTGATGGCTTTCAATGCCAAGAAGACATCTGGTTCCTTTCAATGCTAAGAAGACATTCAGTGGCACTTGCCTGTCAGGAAGACACACAGAAGGGAAAAGAGTGCTAAGAAGACAGACCTCTGATGGCTCTCAATGCCAAGAAGATTTTCAGTGGCGATTCAGAAGAGTGTCAACAAGACCACTTGTGGCTTCCAATGCCAAGAAGACATCAGGTTCCTTTCAATGCTAAGAAGATATTCGGTGGCAATTCACTGTCACAAAAACACGCCGAAGGCAGAAGAGTGCCAAGAAGACCTATGGAAGAATCAAGTGCCAAGAAGATATTCAGTGACACTTGACTGTCACGAGGACACCCCAGAGACACAGGAGTACCAACAAGCGCTCCAGTTTCTTTTAATACCAAGGAGTTATTCAGTGGCAATTCGTCGCACGAAGATAATCCGGAAGCAGAAGAGTGCTAAGAAGACAGACCTTTGATGGCTTTCAATGCCAAGAAGACATTCAGTGGCACTTGTCTGTCAGGAAGACACACAGGAGGGAAAAGAGTGCTAAGAAGACAGACCTCTGATGGCTTGCAATGCTAAGAAGATATTCAGTGGCGATTCAGAAGAGTGTCAACAAGACCACTTGTGGCTTCCAATGCCAAGAAGGCATGAGGTTCCTTTCAATGCTAAGAAGATATTCGGTGGCAATTCACTGTCACGAAGACACCCCGGAGGCAGAAGAGTGCCAAGAAGACCTATGGAAGAATCAAGTGCCAAGAAGATATTCAGTGACACTTGACTGTCACGAAGACACCCCAGAGACACAGGAGTAGCAACAAGCACTCCAGTTTCTTTCAATACCAAGGAGTTATTCAGTGGCAATTCACTGTCACGAAGACACCCCGGAGGAAGAAGAGTGCTAAGAAGACGGACCTGTGATGGCTTTCAATGCCAAAAAGACATCTGGTTCCTTTCAATCCTAAGAAGACACTCAGTGGCACTTGCCTGTCAGGAAGACACACAGGAGGGAAAAGAGTACTAAGAAGACAGACCTCTGATGGCTTGCAATGCTAAGAAGATATTCAGTGGCGATTCAGAAGAGTGTCAACAAGACCACTTGTGGCTTCCAATGCCAAGAAGGCATGAGGTTCCTTTCAATGCTAAGAAGATATTCGGCAGCAATTCACTGTCACGAAGACACCCCGGAGGCAGAAGAGTGCCAAGAAGACCTATAGAAGAATCAAGTGCCAAGAAGATATTCAGTGACACTTGACTGTCACGAAGACACCCCAGAGACACAGGAGTAGCAACAAGCACTCCAGTTTCTTTCAATACCAAGGAGTTATTCAGTGACAATTCACTGTCACGAAGATAATCCGGAAGCAGAAGAGTGCTAAGAAGACAGACCTTTGATGGCTTTCAATGCCAAGAAGACATGTGGTTCCTTTCAATGCTAAGAAGACATTCAGTGGCACTTGGCTGTCAGGAAGACACGTCGGAGGAAGAAGAGTGCTAAGAAGACTGACCTTTGATGGCTTTCAATGCCAAGAAGACATCTGGTTCCTTTCAATGCTAAGAAGACATTCAGTGGCACTTGCCTGTCAGGAAGACACACAGAAGGGTAAAGAGTGCTAAGAAGACAGACCTCTGATGGCTCTCAATGCCAAGAAGATTTTCAGTGGCGATTCAGAAGAGTGTCAACAAGACCACTTTTGGCTTCCAATGCCAAGAAGACATCAGGTTCCTTTCAATGCTAAGAAGATATTCAGTGGCAATTCACTGTCACAAAAACACGCCGAAGGCAGAAGAGTGCCAAGAAGACCTATGGAAGAATCAAGTGCCAAGAAGATATTCAGTGACACTTGACTGTCACGAAGACACCCTAGAGACACAGGAGTACCAACAAGCGCTCCAGTTTCTTTCAATACCAAGGAGTTATTCAGTGGCAATTCACTGTCACGAAGATACCTCGGAAGCAGAAGAGTGCTAAGAAGACAGACCTTTGATAGCTTTCAATGCCAAGAAGACATTCAGTGGCACTTGTCTGTCAGGAAGACACACAGGAGGGAAAAGAGTGCTAAGAAGACAGACCTCTGATGGCTTGCAATGCTAAGAAGATATTCAGTGGCGATTCAGAAGAGTGTCAACAAGACCACCGGTGGCTTCCAATGCCAAGAAGACATCAGGTTCCTTTCAATGCTAAGAAGATATTCGGTGGCAATTCACTGTCACGAAGACACCCCGGAGGCAGAAGAGTGCCAATAAGACCTATAGAAGAATCAAGTGCCAAGAAGATATTCAGTGACAATTGACTGTCACGAAGACACCCAGGAGGCAGAGGAGTAACAACAAGCGCTCCAGTTTCTTTCAATACTAAGAAGATATTCAGTGGCAATTCACTGTCACGAAGACACCCCGGAGGCAGAAGAGTGCTAAGAAGACAGACCTTTGATGGCTTTCAATGCCAAGAAGACATCTGGTTCCTTTCAATGCTAAGAAGACATTCAGTGGCACTTGGCTGTCAGGAAGACACGTCGGAGGAAGAAGAGTGCTAAGAAGACTGACCTTTGATGGCTTTCAATGCCAAGAAGACATCTGGTTCCTTTCAATGCTAAGAAGACATTCAGTGGCACTTGCCTGTCAGGAAGACACACAGAAGGGAAAAGAGTGCTAAGAAGACAGACCTCTGATGGCTCTCAATGCCAAGAAGATTTTCAGTGGCGATTCAGAAGAGTGTCAACAAGACCACTTGTGGCTTCCAATGCCAAGAAGACATCAGGTTCCTTTCAATGCTAAGAAGATATTCGGTGGCAATTCACTGTCACAAAAACACGCCGAAGGCAGAAGAGTGCCAAGAAGACCTATGGAAGAATCAAGTGCCAAGGAGATATTCAGTGACACTTGACTGTCACGAAGACACCCCAGAGACACAGGAGTACCAACAAGCGCTCCAGTTTCTTTTAATACCAAGGAGTTATTCAGTGGCAATTCGTCGCACGAAGATAATCCGGAAGCAGAAGAGTGCTAAGAAGACAGACCTTTGATGGCTTTCAATACCAAGAAGACATTCAGTGGCACTTGTCTGTCAGGAAGACACACAGGAGGGAAAAGAGTGCTAAGAAGACAGACCTCTGATGGCTTGCAATGCTAAGAAGATATTCAGTGGCGATTCAGAAGAGTGTCAACAAGACCACTTGTGGCTTCCAATGCCAAGAAGACATCAGGTTCCTTTCAATGCTGAGAAGATATTCGGTGGCAATTCACTGTCACGAAGACACCCCGGAGGCAGAAGAGTGCCAATAAGACCTATAGAAGAATCAAGTGCCAAGAAGATATTCAGTGACAATTGACTGTCACGAAGACACCCCGGAGGCAGAGGAGTAACAACAAGCGCTTCAGTTTCTTTCAATACTAAGAAGATATTCAGTGGCAATTCACTGTCACGAAGACACCCCGGAGGCAGAAGAGTGCTAAGAAGACAGACCTTTGATGGCTTTCAATGCCAAGAAGACATCTGGTTCCTTTCAATGCTAAGAAGACATTCAGTGGCACTTGGCTGTCAGGAAGACACGTCGGAGGAAGAAGAGTGCTAAGAAGACAGACCTTTGATGGCTTTCAATGCCAAGAAGACATCTGGTTCCTTTCAATGCTAAGAAGACATTCAGTGGCACTTGCCTGTCAGGAAGACACACAGGAGGGAAAAGAGTACTAAGAAGACAGACCTCTGATGGCTTGCAATGCTAAGAAGATATTCAGTGGCGATTCAGAAGAGTGTCAACAAGACCGCTTGTGGCTTCCAATGCCAAGAAGGCATGAGGTTCCTTTCAATGCTAAGAAGATATTCGGCAGCAATTCACTGTCACGAAGACACCCCGGAGGCAGAAGAGTGCCAAGAAGACCTATGGAAGAATCAAGTGCCAAGAAGATATTCAGTGACACTAAACTGTCACGAAGACACCCCAGAGACACAGGAGTAGCAACAAGCACTCCAGTTTCTTTCAATACCAAGGAGTTATTCAGTGACAATTCACTGTCACGAAGATAATCCGGAAGCAGAAGAGTGCTAAGAAGACAGACCTTTGATGGCTTTCAATGCCAAGAAGACATGTGGTTCCTTTCAATGCTAAGAAGACATTCAGTGGCACTTGGCTGTCAGGAAGACACGTCGGAGGAAGAAGAGTGCTAAGAAGACTGACCTTTGATGGCTTTCAATGCCAAGAACACATCTGGTTCCTTTCAATGCTAAGAAGACATTCAGTGGCACTTGGCTGTCAGGAAGACACACAGAAGGGAAAAGAGTACTAAGAAGACAGACCTCTGATGGCTCTCAATGCCAAGAAGATTTTCAGTGGCGATTCAGAAAAGTGTCAACAAGACCACTTTGAGCTTCCAATGCCAAGAAGACATCAGGTTCCTTTCAATGCTAAGAAGATATTCGGTGGCAATTCACTGTCACAAAAACACGCCGAAGGCAGAAGAGTGCCAAGAAGACCTATGGAAGAATCAAGTGCCAAGAAGATATTCAGTGACACTTGACTGTCACGAAGACACCCTAGAGACACAGGAGTACCAACAAGCGCTCCAGTTTCTTTCAATACCAAGGAGTTATTCAGTGGCAATTCACTGTCACGAAGATACCTCGGAAGCAGAAGAGTGCTAAGAAGACAGACCTTTGATAGCTTTCAATGCCAAGAAGACATTCAGTGGCACTTGTCTGTCAGGAAGACACACAGGAGGGAAAAGAGTGCTAAGAAGACAGACCTCTGATGGCTTGCAATGCTAAGAAGATATTCAGTGGCGATTCAGAAGAGTGTCAACAAGACCACCGGTGGCTTCCAATGCCAAGAAGACATCAGGTTCCTTTCAATGCTAAGAAGATATTCGGTGGCAATTCACTGTCACAAAGACACCCCGGAGGCAGAAGAGTGCCAATAAGACCTATAGAAGAATCAAGTGCCAAGAAGATATTCAGTGACAATTGACTGTCACGAAGACACCCAGGAGGCAGAGGAGTAACAACAAGCGCTTCAGTTTCTTTCAATACTAAGAAGATATTCAGTGGCAATTCACTGTCACGAAGACACCCCGGAGGCAGAAGAGTGCTAAGAAGACAGACCTTTGATGGCTTTCAATGCCAAGAAGACATCTGGTTCCTTTCAATGCTAAGAAGACATTCAGTGGCACTTGGCTGTCAGGAAGACACGTCGGAGGAAGAAGAGTGCTAAGAAGACAGACCTTTGATGGCTTTCAATGCCAAGAAGACATCTGGTTCCTTTCAATGCTAAGAAGACATTCAGTGGCACTTGCCTGTCAGGAAGACACACAGAAGGGAAAAGAGTGCTAAGAAGACAGACCTCTGATGGCTCTCAATGCCAAGAAGATTTTCAGTGGCGATTCAGAAGAGTGTCAACAAGACCACTTGTGGCTTCCAATGCCAAGAAGACATCAGGTTCCTTTCAATGCTAAGAAGATATTCGGTGGCAATTCACTGTCACAAAAACACGCCGAAGGCAGAAGAGTGCCAAGAAGACCTATGGAAGAATCAAGTGCCAAGAAGATATTCAGTGACACTTGACTGTCACGAAGACACCCCAGAGACACAGGAGTACCAACAAGCGCTCCAGTTTCTTTTAATACCAAGGAGTTATTCAGTGGCAATTCGTCGCACGAAGATAATCCGGAAGCAGAAGAGTGCTAAGAAGACAGACCTTTGATGGCTTTCAATACCAAGAAGACATTCAGTGGCACTTGTCTGTCAGGAAGACACACAGGAGGGAAAAAAGTGCTAAGAAGACAGACCTCTGATGGCTTGCAATGCTAAGAAGATATTCAGTGGCGATTCAGAAGAGTGTCAACAAGACCACTTGTGGCTTCCAATGCCAAGAAGACATCAGGTTCCTTTCAATGCTAAGAAGATATTCGGTGGCAATTCACTGTCACGAAGACACCCCGGAGGCAGAAGAGTGCCAATAAGACCTATAGAAGAATCAAGTGCCAAGAAGATATTCAGTGACAATTGACTGTCACGAAGACACCCCGGAGGCAGAGGAGTAACAACAAGCGCTTCAGTTTCTTTCAATACTAAGAAGATATTCAGTGGCAATTCACTGTCACGAAGACACCCCGGAGGCAGAAGAGTGCTAAGAAGACAGACCTTTGATGGCTTTCAATGCCAAGAAGACATCTGGTTCCTTTCAATGCTAAGAAGACATTCAGTGGCACTTGGCTGTCAGGAAGACACGTCGGAGGAAGAAGAGTGCTAAGAAGACAGACCTTTGATGGCTTTCAATGCCAAGAAGACATCTGGTTCCTTTCAATGCTAAGAAGACATTCAGTGGCACTTGCCTGTCAGGAAGACACACAGGAGGGAAAAGAGTACTAAGAAGACAGACCTCTGATGGCTTGCAATGCTAAGAAGATATTCAGTGGCGATTCAGAAGAGTGTCAACAAGACCGCTTGTGGCTTCCAATGCCAAGAAGGCATGAGGTTCCTTTCAATGCTAAGAAGATATTCGGCAGCAATTCACTGTCACGAAGACACCCCGGAGGCAGAAGAGTGCCAAGAAGACCTATGGAAGAATCAAGTGCCAAGAAGATATTCAGTGACACTAAACTGTCACGAAGACACCCCAGAGACACAGGAGTAGCAACAAGCACTCCAGTTTCTTTCAATACCAAGGAGTTATTCAGTGACAATTCACTGTCACGAAGATAATCCGGAAGCAGAAGAGTGCTAAGAAGACAGACCTTTGATGGCTTTCAATGCCAAGAAGACATCTGGTTCCTTTCAATGCTAAGAAGACATTCAGTGGCACTTGGCTGTCAGGAAGACACGTCGGAGGAAGAAGAGTGCTAAGAAGACTGACCTTTGATGGCTTTCAATGCCAAGAACACATCTGGTTCCTTTCAATGCTAAGAAGACATTCAGTGGCACTTGGCTGTCAGGAAGACACACAGAAGGGAAAAGAGTACTAAGAAGACAGACCTCTGATGGCTCTCAATGCCAAGAAGATTTTCAGTGGCGATTCAGAAAAGTGTCAACAAGACCACTTTGAGCTTCCAATGCCAAGAAGACATCAGGTTCCTTTCAATGCTAAGAAGATATTCGGTGGCAATTCACTGTCACAAAAACACGCCGAAGGCAGAAGAGTGCCAAGAAGACCTATGGAAGAATCAAGTGCCAAGAAGATATTCAGTGACACTTGACTGTCACGAAGACACCCTAGAGACACAGGAGTACCAACAAGCGCTCCAGTTTCTTTCAATACCAAGGAGTTATTCAGTGGCAATTCACTGTCACGAAGATACCTCGGAAGCAGAAGAGTGCTAAGAAGACAGACCTTTGATAGCTTTCAATGCCAAGAAGACATTCAGTGGCACTTGTCTGTCAGGAAGACACACAGGAGGGAAAAGAGTGCTAAGAAGACAGACCTCTGATGGCTTGCAATGCTAAGAAGATATTCAGTGGCGATTCAGAAGAGTGTCAACAAGACCACCGGTGGCTTCCAATGCCAAGAAGACATCAGGTTCCTTTCAATGCTAAGAAGATATTCGGTGGCAATTCACTGTCACAAAGACACCCCGGAGGCAGAAGAGTGCCAATAAGACCTATAGAAGAATCAAGTGCCAAGAAGATATTCAGTGACAATTGACTGTCACGAAGACACCCAGGAGGCAGAGGAGTAACAACAAGCGCTTCAGTTTCTTTCAATACTAAGAAGATATTCAGTGGCAATTCACTGTCACGAAGACACCCCGGAGGCAGAAGAGTGCTAAGAAGACAGACCTTTGATGGCTTTCAATGCCAAGAAGACATCTGGTTCCTTTCAATGCTAAGAAGACATTCAGTGGCACTTGGCTGTCAGGAAGACACGTCGGAGGAAGAAGAGTGCTAAGAAGACAGACCTTTGATGGCTTTCAATGCCAAGAAGACATCTGGTTCCTTTCAATGCTAAGAAGACATTCAGTGGCACTTGCCTGTCAGGAAGACACACAGAAGGGAAAAGAGTGCTAAGAAGACAGACCTCTGATGGCTCTCAATGCCAAGAAGATTTTCAGTGGCGATTCAGAAGAGTGTCAACAAGACCACTTGTGGCTTCCAATGCCAAGAAGACATCAGGTTCCTTTCAATGCTAAGAAGATATTCGGTGGCAATTCACTGTCACAAAAACACGCCGAAGGCAGAAGAGTGCCAAGAAGACCTATGGGAGAATCAAGTGCCAAGAAGATATTCAGTGACACTTGACTGTCACGAAGACACCCCAGAGACACAGGAGTACCAACAAGTGCTCCAGTTTCTTTTAATACCAAGGAGTTATTCAGTGGCAATTCGTCGCACGAAGATAATCCGGAAGCAGAAGAGTGCTAAGAAGACAGACCTTTGATGGCTTTCAATACCAAGAAGACATTCAGTGGCACTTGTCTGTCAGGAAGACACACAGGAGGGAAAAGAGTGCTAAGAAGACAGACCTCTGATGGCTTGCAATGCTAAGAAGATATTCAGTGGCGATTCAGAAGAGTGTCAACAAGACCACTTGTGGCTTCCAATGCCAAGAAGACATCAGGTTCCTTTCAATGCTAAGAAGATATTCGGTGGCAATTCACTGTCACGAAGACACCCCGGAGGCAGAAGAGTGCCAAGAAGACCTATGGAAGAATCAAGTGCCAAGAAGATATTCAGTGACACTTGACTGTCACGAAGACACCCCAGAGACACAGGAGTAGCAACAAGCACTCCAGTTTCTTTCAATGCCAAGGAGTTATTCAGTGGCAATTCACTGTCACGAAGACACCCCGGAGGAAGAAGAGTGCTAAGAAGACGGACCTGTGATGGCTTTCAATGGCAAAAAGACATCTGGTTCCTTTCAATCCTAAGAAGACACTCAGTGGCACTTGTCTGTCAGGAAGACACACAGGAGGGAAAAGAGTACTAAGAAGACAGACCTCTGATGGCTTGCAATGCTAAGAAGATATTCAGTGGCGATTCAGAAGAGTGTCAACAAGACCACTTGTGGCTTCCAATGCCAAGAAGGCATGAGGTTCCTTTCAATGCTAAGAAGATATTCGGCAGCAATTCACTGTCACGAAGACACCCCGGAGGCAGAAGAGTGCCAAGAAGACCTATGGAAGAATCAAGTGCCAAGAAGATATTCAGTGACACTTGACTGTCACGAAGACACCCCAGAGACACAGGAGTAGCAACAAGCACTCCAGTTTCTTTCAATACCAAGGAGTTATTCAGTGACAATTCACTGTCACGAAGATAATCCGGAAGCAGAAGAGTGCTAAGAAGACAGACCTTTGATGGCTTTCAATGCCAAGAAGACATCTGGTTCCTTTCAATGCTAAGAAGACATTCAGTGGCACTTGGCTGTCAGGAAGACACGTCGGAGGAAGAAGAGTGCTAAGAAGACTGACCTTTGATGGCTTTCAATGCCAAGAACACATCTGGTTCCTTTCAATGCTAAGAAGACATTCAGTGGCACTTGCCTGTCAGGAAGACACACAGAAGGGAAAAGAGTGCTAAGAAGACTGACCTCTGATGGCTCTCAATGCCAAGAAGATATTCAGTGGCGATTCAGAAGAGTGTCAACAAGACCACTTTTGGCTTCCAATGCCAAGAAGACATCAGGTTCCTTTCAATGCTAAGAAGATATTCGGTGGCAATTCACTGTCACAAAAACACGCCGAAGGCAGAAGAGTGCCAAGAAGACCTATGGAAGAATCAAGTGCCAAAAAGATATTCAGTGACACTTGACTGTCACGAAGACACCCCAGAGACACAGGAGTAGCAACAAGCACTCCAGTTTCTTTCAATACCAAGGAGTTATTCAGTGGCAATTCGTCGCACGAAGATAATCCGGAAGCAGAAGAGTGCTAAGAAGACAGACCTTTGATGGCTTTCAATGCCAAGAAGACATTCAGTGGCACTTGTCTGTCAGGAAGACACACAGGAGGGAAAAGAGTGCTAAGAAGACAGACCTCTGATGGCTTGCAATGCTAAGAAGATATTCAGTGGCGATTCAGAAGAGTGTCAACAAGACCACTTGTGGCTTCCAATGCCAAGAAGACATCAGGTTCCTTTCAATGCTAAGAAGATATTCGGTGGCAATTCACTGTCACGAAGACACCCCGGAGGCAGAAGAGTGCCAATAAGACCTATAGAAGAATCAAGTGCCAAGAAGATATTCAGTGACAATTGACTGTCACGAAGACACCCAGGAGGCAGAGGAGTAACAACAAGCGCTTCAGTTTCTTTCAATACTAAGAAGATATTCAGTGGCAATTCACTGTCACGAAGACACCCCGGAGGCAGAAGAGTGCTAAGAAGACAGACCTTTGATGGCTTTCAATGCCAAGAAGACATCTGGTTCCTTTCAATGCTAAGAAGACATTCAATGGCACTTAGCTGTCAGGAAGACACGTCGGAGGAAGAAGAGTGCTAAGAAGACAGACCTTTGATGGCTTTCAATGCCAAGAAGACATCTGGTTCCTTTCAATGCTAAGAAGACATTCAGTGGCACTTGCCTGTCAGGAAGACACACAGAAGGGAAAAGAGTGCTAAGAAGACAGACCTCTGATGGCTCTCAATGCCAAGAAGATATTCAGTGGCGATTCAGAAGAGTGTCAACAAGACCAATTTTGGCTTCCAATGCAAAGAAGGCATGAGGTTCCTTTCAATGCTAAGAAGATATTCGGTGACAATTCACTGTGACAAAGACACGCCGAAGGCAGAAGAGTGCCAAGAAGACCTATGGAAGAATCAAGTGCCAAGAAGATATTCAGTGACACTTGACTGTCACGAAGACACCCCAGAGACACAGGAGTACCAACACGCGCTCCAGTTTCTTTCAATACCAAGGAATTATTCAGTGGCAATTCACTGTCACGAAGATACCCCGGAGGCAGAAGAGTGCCAAGAAGACGGACCTTTGATGGCTTTCAATGCCAAGAAGACATTCAGTGGCACTTGCCTGTCAGGAAGACACACAGGAGGGAAAAGAGTGCTAAGAAGACAGACCTCTGATGGCTTGCAATGCTAAGAAGATATTCAGTGGCGATTCAGAAGAGTGTCAACAAGACCACCGGTGGCTTCCAATGCCAAGAAGACATCTGGTTCCTTTCAATCCTAAGAAGATATTCGGTGGCAATTCACTGTCACAAAGACACGCCGAAGGCAGAAGAGTGCCAAGGAGACCTATGGAAGAATCAAGTGCCAAGACGATATTCAGTGACACTTGACTGTCACGAAGACACCCTAGAGACACAGGAGTACCAACAAGCGCTCCAGTTTCTTTCAATACCAAGGAGTTATTCAGTGGCAATTCACTGTCACGAAGATAATCCGGAAGCAGAAGAGTGCTAAGAAGACAGACCTTTGATGGCTTTCAATGCCAAGAAGACATCTGGTTCCTTTCAATGCTAAGATGATATTCGGTGGCAATTCACTGTCACAAAGACACGCCGAAAGCAGAAGAGTGCCAAGAAGACCTATGGAAGAATCAAGTGCCAAGAAGATATTCAGTGACACTTGACTGTCACGAAGACACCCCAGAGACACAGGAGTACCAACAAGCGCACCAATTTCTTTCAATACCAAGGAGTTATTCAGTGACGATTCAGAAGAGTGTCAAGAATACCACTTGTGCCTTCCAATGCCAAGAAGACATCTGGTTCCTTTCAATGCTAAGAAGATATTCAGTGGCAATTCACTATCACAAAGACACCCCGGTGGCAGAGGAGTACCAACAAGTGCTCCAGTGTATTTCAATACCAAGAAGATATTCAGTGGCAATTCACTGTCACGAAGATACTCCTGAGGCAGTAGAGTGCCAAGAAGACCTATAGAAGAATCAAGTGCCAAGAATATATTCAGTGACACTTGACTGTCACGAAGACACCCCGGAGGCAGAAGACTACCAACAAGCACTCCAGTTTCGTTCAATGCCAAGAAGATATTTAGTGGCAATTCAATGTCACAAAGACACGCCGGAAGCAGAAAAGTGCTAAGAAGACAGACCTTTGATGGCTTTCAATGCCAAGAAGACAACTGGTTCCTTTCAATACCAAGAAGATATTCAGTTTCAACTCACTGTCAAAAAGACATGTCGGAGGCAGAAGAGTGCTGAGAAGACAGACCTTTGATGGCTTTCAATGCCAAGAAGACATCTGGTTCCTTTCAATCCTAAGAAGACATTCAGTGGCACTTGCCTGTCACAAAGACACGCCGGAGGCAAAAGAATGCTATTCAGTGACATCAATGCCAAGCAAATATTCTATGTCAGATGACTTCGGCTCCCCGGATGCAGAAGGGATCACGAGGAGACTCCCTAGGACCACTAATTCCCCAGGATGACCTCCGGAGTCCTCAATCAAGTGTGGTTGTGTATGCTTCGAAAGGCATGTTAGGCTTAGTGACTTAACACTGCACTAACCTGCATTAACCCGCAATAACAACCTGCACGTAGACACGTTCCTTTTAAACATGACACTTTCAAATCTGTAGAGCTAGGTCCAAAACTGGGAATTTAGGTTGTCTGGGCAAGTGTCAGCCCCTTTCTATCTGCCTGAATCATACACAACCATATTTGGTCGAAGACTCCGGAGTTCTTCATGGGGAATTCCTAGCCCTTGGAAGTCTCCTGGCGATCACGAGTGAACCCGGGTGATCTTCTTGTCATTCACTTTGCTGCGAATATATTCTTTCACATACTTTCAATGGCAAATGACTGTCACCAAGACAGAGGAACAATTACAAAAAGAGCTCTGGAAGCTTCAATGCTAAGAAGATATTCAGTGACAATTCTAACCAGAGTGTCAAGAAGACCACTTGTGGCTTCCAATGCCAAGAGTACATCTGGTTCCTTTCAATCCTAAGATGACTTTCAGTGACACTTGCCTGTCACGAAGACACGCAGAAGGCAAAAGAGTGCTAAGAAGACAGACCTCTGGTGGCTTTCAATGCCAAAGAGATATTCAGTGGCAAAGTGCAAGTAACAAGCATCCTGGATTCAGAAGAGAGCCCAGAAGACCACTCTTGGCTTCCAATGCCAAAAAGACGTCTGGTGCCTTTTAAAGAAAGAAGATATTCATTGTCACTGGCCTTTCGTCGAGTCACACCAGAGGAAGAAAATAGCTAAGAAGACAGTGGCACTCAGTGGCACTTGTCTGTCAGGAAGACACACAGGAGGGAAAAGAGTACTAAGAAGACAGACCTCTGATGGCTTGCAATGCTAAGAATATATTCAGTGGCGATTCAGAAGAGTGTCAACAAGACCACTTGTGGCTTCCAATGCCAAGAAGGCATGAGGTTCCTTTCAATGCTAAGAAGATATTCGGCAGCAATTCACTGTCACGAAGACACCCCGGAGGCAGAAGAGTGCCAAGAAGACCTATGGAAGAATCAAGTGCCAAGAAGATATTCAGTGACACTTGACTGTCACGAAGACACCCCAGAGACACAGGAGTAGCAACAAGCACTCCAGTTTCTTTCAATACCAAGGAGTTATTCAGTGACAATTCACTGTCACGAAGATAATCCGGAAGCAGAAGAGTGCTAAGAAGACAGACCTTTGATGGCTTTCAATGCCAAGAAGACATCTGGTTCCTTTCAATGCTAAGAAGACATTCAGTGGCACTTGGCTGTCAGGAAGACACGTCGGAGGAAGAAGAGTGCTAAGAAGACTGACCTTTGATGGCTTTCAATGCCAAGAACACATCTGGTTCCTTTCAATGCTAAGAAGACATTCAGTGGCACTTGCCTGTCAGGAAGACACACAGAAGGGAAAAGAGTGCTAAGAAGACAGACCTCTGATGGCTCTCAATGCCAAGAAGATATTCAGTGGCGATTCAGAAGAGTGTCAACAAGACCACTTTTGGCTTCCAATGCCAAGAAGACATCAGGTTCCTTTCAATGCTAAGAAGATATTCGGTGGCAATTCACTGTCACAAAAACACGCCGAAGGCAGAAGAGTGCCAAGAAGACCTATGGAAGAATCAAGTGCCAAGAAGATATTCAGTGACACTTGACTGTCACGAAGACACCCCAGAGACACAGGAGTAGCAACAAGCACTCCAGTTTCTTTCAATACCAAGGAGTTATTCAGTGGCAATTCGTCGCACGAAGATAATCCGGAAGCAGAAGAGTGCTAAGAAGACAGACCTTTGATGGCTTTCAATGCCAAGAAGACATTCAGTGGCACTTGCCTGTCAGGAAGACACACAGGAGGGAAAAGAGTGCTAAGAAGACAGACCTCTGATGGCTTGCAATGCTAAGAAGATATTCAGTGGCGATTCAGAAGAGTGTCAACAAGACCACTTGTGGCTTCCAATGCCAAGAAGACATCAGGTTCCTTTCAATGCTAAGAAGATATTCGGTGGCAATTCACTGTCACGAAGACACCCCGGAGGCAGAAGAGTGCCAATAAGACCTATAGAAGAATCAAGTGCCAAGAAGATATTCAGTGACAATTGACTGTCACGAAGACACCCAGGAGGCAGAGGAGTAACAACAAGCGCTTCAGTTTCTTTCAATACTAAGAAGATATTCAGTGGCAATTCACTGTCACGAAGACACCCCGGAGGCAGAAGAGTGCTAAGAAGACAGACCTTTGATGGCTTTCAATGCCAAGAAGACATCTGGTTCCTTTCAATGCTAAGAAGACATTCAATGGCACTTAGCTGTCAGGAAGACACGTCGGAGGAAGAAGAGTGCTAAGAAGACAGACCTTTGATGGCTTTCAATGCCAAGAAGACATCTGGTTCCTTTCAATGCTAAGAAGACATTCAGTGGCACTTGCCTGTCAGGAAGACACACAGAAGGGAAAAGAGTGCTAAGAAGACAGACCTCTGATGGCTCTCAATGCCAAGAAGATATTCAGTGGCGATTCAGAAGAGTGTCAACAAGACCAATTTTGGCTTCCAATGCAAAGAAGGCATGAGGTTCCTTTCAATGCTAAGAAGATATTCGGTGACAATTCACTGTGACAAAGACACGCCGAAGGCAGAAGAGTGCCAAGAAGACCTATGGAAAAATTAAGTGCCAAGAAGATATTCAGTGACACTTGACTGTCACGAAGACACCCCAGAGACACAGGAGTACCAACAAGCGCTCCAGTTTCTTTCAATACCAAGGAATTATTCAGTGGCAATTCACTGTCACGAAGACACCCCGGAGGCAGAAGAGTGCTAAGAAGACGGACCTGTGATGGCTTTCAATGCCAAGAAGACATCTGGTTCCTTTCAATCCTAAGAAGACATTCAGTGGCACTTGCCTGTCAGGAAGACACACAGGAGGGAAAAGAGTGCTAAGAAGACAGACCTCTGATGGCTTGCAATGCTAAGAAGATATTCAGTGGCGATTCAGAAGAGTGTCAACAAGACCACCGGTGGCTTCCAATGCCAAGAAGACATCTGGTTCCTTTCAATCCTAAGAAGATATTCGGTGGCAATTCACTGTCACAAAGACACGCCGAAGGCAGAAGAGTGCCAAGGAGACCTATGGAAGAATCAAGTGCCAAGACGATATTCAGTGACACTTGACTGTCACGAAGACACCCTAGAGACACAGGAGTACCAACAAGCGCTCCAGTTTCTTTCAATACCAAGGAGTTATTCAGTGGCAATTCACTGTCACGAAGATAATCCGGAAGCAGAAGAGTGCTAAGAAGACAGACCTTTGATGGCTTTCAATGCCAAGAAGACATCTGGTTCCTTTCAATGCTAAGATGATATTCGGTGGCAATTCACTGTCACAAAGACACGCCGAAAGCAGAAGAGTGCCAAGAAGACCTATGGAAGAATCAAGTGCCAAGAAGATATTCAGTGACACTTGACTGTCACGAAGACACCCCAGAGACACAGGAGTACCAACAAGCGCACCAATTTCTTTCAATACCAAGGAGTTATTCAGTGACGATTCAGAAGAGTGTCAAGAATACCACTTGTGCCTTCCAATGCCAAGAAGACATCTGGTTCCTTTCAATGCTAAGAAGATATTCAATGGCAATTCACTATCACAAAGACACCCCGGTGGCAGAGGAGTACCAACAAGTGCTCCAGTGTATTTCAATACCAAGAAGATATTCAGTGGCAATTCACTGTCACGAAGATACTCCTGAGGCAGTAGAGTGCCAAGAAGACCTATAGAAGAATCAAGTGCCAAGAATATATTCAGTGACACTTGACTGTCACGAAGACACCCCGGAGGCAGAAGACTACCAACAAGCACTCCAGTTTCGTTCAATGCCAAGAAGATATTTAGTGGCAATTCAATGTCACAAAGACACGCCGGAAGCAGAAAAGTGCTAAGAAGACAGACCTTTGATGGCTTTCAATGCCAAGAAGACAACTGGTTCCTTTCAATACCAAGAAGATATTCAGTTTCAACTCACTGTCAAAAAGACATGTCGGAGGCAGAAGAGTGCTGAGAAGACAGACCTTTGATGGCTTTCAATGCCAAGAAGACATCTGGTTCCTTTCAATCCTAAGAAGACATTCAGTGGCACTTGCCTGTCACAAAGACACGCCGGAGGCAAAAGAATGCTATTCAGTGACATCAATGCCAAGCAAATATTCTATGTCAGATGACTTCGGCTCCCCGGATGCAGAAGGGATCACGAGGAGACTCCCTAGGACCACTAATTCCCCAGGATGACCTCCGGAGTCCTCAGTCAAGTGTGGTTGTGTATGCTTCGAAAGGCATGTTAGGCTTAGTGACTTAACACTGCACTAACCTGCATTAACCCGCAATAACAACCTGCACGTAGACACGTTCCTTTTAAACATGACACTTTCAAATCTGTAGAGCTAGGTCCAAAACTGGGAATTTAGGTTGTCTGGGCAAGTGTCAGCCCCTTTCTATCTGCCTGAATCATACACAACCATATTTGGTCGAAGACTCCGGAGTTCTTCATGGGGAATTCCTAGCCCTTGGAAGTCTCCTGGCGATCACGAGTGAACCCGGGTGATCTTCTTGTCATTCACTTTGCTGCGAATATATTCTTTCACATACTTTCAATGGCAAATGACTGTCACCAAGACAGAGGAACAATTACAAAAAGAGCTCTGGAAGCTTCAATGCTAAGAAGATATTCAGTGACAATTCTAACCAGAGTGTCAAGAAGACCACTTGTGGCTTCCAATGCCAAGAGTACATCTGGTTCCTTTCAATCCTAAGATGACTTTCAGTGACACTTGCCTGTCACGAAGACACGCAGAAGGCAAAAGAGTGCTAAGAAGACAGACCTCTGGTGGCTTTCAATGCCAAAGAGATATTCAGTGGCAAAGTGCAAGTAACAAGCATCCTGGATTCAGAAGAGAGCCCAGAAGACCACTCTTGGCTTCCAATGCCAAAAAGACGTCTGGTGCCTTTTAAAGAAAGAAGATATTCATTGTCACTGGCCTTTCGTCGAGTCACACCAGAGGAAGAAAATAGCTAAGAAGACAGTGGCACTCAGTGGCACTTGTCTGTCAGGAAGACACACAGGAGGGAAAAGAGTACTAAGAAGACAGACCTCTGATGGCTTGCAATGCTAAGAAGATATTCAGTGGCGATTCAGAAGAGTGTCAACAAGACCACTTGTGGCTTCCAATGCCAAGAAGGCATGAGGTTCCTTTCAATGCTAAGAAGATATTCGGCAGCAATTCACTGTCACGAAGACACCCCGGAGGCAGAAGAGTGCCAAGAAGACCTATGGAAGAATCAAGTGCCAAGAAGATATTCAGTGACACTTGACTGTCACGAAGACACCCCAGAGACACAGGAGTACCAACAAGCGCTCCAGTTTCTTTCAATACCAAGGAGTTATTCAGTGGCAAATCACTGTCACGAAGACACCCCGGAGGCAGAAGTGTGCTAAGAAGACGGACCTGTGATGGCTTTCAATGCCAAGAAGACATCTGGTTCCTTTCAATGCTAAGAAGACATTCAGTGGCACTTGCCTGTCAGGAAGACACACAGGAGGGAAAAAAGTGCTAAGAAGACAGACCTCTGATGGCTTGCAATGCTAAGAAGATATTCAGTGGCGATTCAGAAGAGTGTCAACAAGACCAATTTTGGCTTCCAATCCAAAGAAGGCATGAGGTTCCTTTCAATGCTAAGAAGATATTCGGCAGCAATTCACTGTCACGAAGACACCCTGGAGGCAGAAGAGTGCCAAGAAGACCTATGGAAGAATCAAGTGCCAAGAAGATATTCAGTGACACTTGATTGTCACGAAGACACCCCAGAGACACAGGAGTAGCAACAAGCGCTCCAGTTTCTTTCAATACCAAGGAGTTATTCAGTGGCAATTCACTGTCACGAAGATAATCCGGAAGCAGAAGAGTGCTAAGAAAACAGACCTTTGATGGCTTTCAATGCCAAGAAGACATCTGGTTTCTTTCAATGCTAAGAAGACATTCAGTGGCACTTGCCTGTCAGGAAGACACGTCGGAGGAAGAAGAGTACTAAGAAGACAGTCCTTTGATGACTTTCAATACTAAGAAGATATTCAGTGGCGATTCAGAAGAGTGTCAACAAGACCACTTGTGGCTTCCAATGCCAAGAAGACATGAGGTTCAATACCAAGGAGTTATTCAGTGGCAATTCACTGTCACGAAGATACCCCGGAAGCAGAAGAGTGCTAAGAATACAGACCTTTGATGGCTAAGAAGACATCTGGTTTCTTTCAATCCCAAGAAGATATTCAGTGGCACTTGCCTGTCAGGAAGACACATCGGAGGGAAAAGAGTACTAAGAAGACAGACCTCTGATGGCTTTCATTCCCAAGAAGACATCTGGCTTTCTTTCAATCCTAAGAAGACATTCAGTGGCACTTGCCCGTCAGGAAGACACGTCGGAGGAAGAAGAGTGCTAAGAAGACAGACCTTTGATGGCTTTCAATGCCAAGAAGACATCTGGTTCCTTTCAATGCTAAGAAGACATTCAGTGGCACTTGCCTGTCAGGAAGACACACATGTGGGAAAAGAGTACTAAGAAGACAGTCCTCTGATGGCTTTCAATACAAAGAAGATATTCAGTGGCGATTCAGAAGAGTGTCAACAAGACCACTTGTGGCTTCCAATGCCAAGAAGACATCAGGTTCCTTTCAATGCTAAGAAGATATACGGTGGCAATTCACTGTCACAAAGACACGCCGAAGGCAGAAGAGTGCCAAGGAGACCTATAGAAGAATCAAGTGCCAAGAAGATATTTAGTGACACTTGACTGTCACGAAGACACCCCGGAGGCAGAGGAGTAGCAACAAGCGCTCCAGTTTCTTTCAATACTAAGAAGATATTTAGTGGCAATTCACTGTCACGAAGACACCCCGGAGGCAGAAGGCAGAAGAGTGCCAAGAAGACCTATGGAAGAATCAAGTGCCAAGAAGATATTCAGTGTCACTTGACTGTCACGAAGACACCCAAGAGATACAGGAGTACCAACACGCGCTCCATTTTCTTTCAATACCAAAGAGTTATTCAGTGGCAATTCACTGTCACTAAGATACCCCGGAAGCAGAAGAGTGCTAAAAAGACCTATGGAAGAATCAAGTGCCAAGAAGATATTCAGTGACACTTGACTGTCACGAAGACACCCAAGAGACACAGGAGTACCAACAAGCGCTCCAGTTTCTTTCAATACCAAGGAATTATTCAGTGGCAATTCACTGTCACGAATATACCCCGGAAGCAGAAGCGTGCTAAGAATACAGACCTTTGATGGCTTTCAATGCTAAGAAGACATCTGGTTTCTTTCAATCCTAAGAAGACATACAGTGGCACTTGCCTGTCAGGAAGACACATCGGAGGGAAAAGAGTACTAAGAAGACAGACCTCTGATAGCTTTCAATGCCAAGAAAACATCTGGTTTCTTTCTTTCAATGCTAAGAAGACATTCAGTGGCACTTACCTGTCAGGAAGAAACACGGGAGGGAAAAGAGTGCTAAGAAGACAGACCTTTGATGGCTTTCAGTGCCAAGAAGACATCTGGGTTTTTTCAATCCTAAGAAGACATTCAGTGGCACTTGCCCGTCAGGAAGACACGTCGGAGGAAGAAGAGTGCTAAGAAAACAGACCTTTGATGGCTTTCAATGCCAAGAAGACATCTGGTTCCTTTCAATGCTAAGAAGACATTCAGTGGCACTTGCCTGTCAGGAAGACACACAGGTGGGAAAAGAGTGCTAAGAAGACAGACCTCTCATGGCTTGCAATGCTAAGAAAATATTCAGTGGCGATTCAGAAGAGTGTCAACAAGACCACTTGTGGCTTCCAATGCCAAGAAGACATCAGGTTCCTTTCAATGCTAAGAAGATATTCGGTGGCAATTCACTGTCACAAAGACACGCCGAAGGCAGAAGAGTGTGAAGGAGACATATAGAAGAATCAAGTGCCAAGAAGATATTCAGTGACACTTGACTGTCACGAAGACACCCCGGAAGCAGAGGAGTAGCAACAAGCGCTCCAGTTTCTTTCAATACTAAGAAGACATTCAGTGGCAATTCACTGTCACGAAGACACCCCGGAGGCAGAAGAGTGCTAAGAAGACGGACCTGTGATGGCTTTCAATGCCAAGAAGACATCTGGTTCCTTTCAATCCTAAGAAAACATTCAGTGGCACTTGCCTGTCAGGAAGACACACAGGAGGGAAAAGAGTGCTAAGAAGACAGACCTCTGATGGCTTGCAATGCTAAGAAGATATTCAGTGGCTATTCAGAAGAGTGTCAACAAGACCACTTGTGGCTTCCAATGCCAAGAAGGCATGAGGTTCCTTTCAATGCTAAGAAGATATTCGGTGGCAATTCACTGTCACGAAGACACCCCGGAGGCAGAAGAGTGCTAAGAAGACGGACCTGTGATGGCTTTCAATGCCAAGAAGACATCTGGTTCCTTTCAATGCTAAGAAGACATTCAATGGCACTTGCCTGTCAGGAAGACACACAGGAGGGAAAAGAGTGCTAAGAAGACAGACCTCTGATGGCTCTCAATGCCAAGAAGATATTCAGTGGCGATTCAGAAGAGTGTCAACAAGACCACTCGTGGCTTCCAATGCCAAGAAGACATCTGGTTCCTTTCAATGCTAATAAGACATTCAGTGGCAATTCACTGTAACAAAGACACGTCGGAGGAAGAAGAGTGCTAAGAAGACAGACCTCTGATGGCTTTCAATACAAAGAAGATATTCAGTGGCGATTCAGAAGAGTGTCAACAAGACCACTCGTGGCTTCCAATGCCAAGAAGACATGAGGTTCCTTTCAATGCTAAGAAGATATTCGGTGGCAATTCAGTGTCTAAAAGACACACCGAAGGCAGAAGAGTGCCAAGAAGGCCTATGGAAGAATCAAGTGCCAAGAAGATATTCAGTGACACTTGACTGTCCCGAAGACACCCAGGAGGCAGAGGAGTACCAGCAAGCGTTCTAGTTTCTTTCAATACTAAGAAGATATTCAGTGGCAATTCACTGTCACGAAGACACCCCGGAGGCAGAAGAGTGCTAAGAAGACGGACCTTTGATGGCTTTCAATGCCAAGAAGACATCTGGTTCCTTTCAATGCTAAGAAGACATTCAGTGGCACGTGCATGTCAAGAAGACACACAGGAGGAAACAGACTACTAAGAAGACAGATCTCTGATGGCTTTCAATGCCAAGAAGATATTCAGTGGCGATTCAGAAGAGTGTCAACAAGACCACTTGTGGCTTCCAATGCCAAAAAGACTTCAGGTTCCTTTCAATGCTAAGAAGATATTCGGTGGCAATTCACTGTCACGAAGACACCCCGAAGGCAGAAGAGTGCCAAGAAGACCTATGGAAGAATCAAGTGCCAAGAAGATATTCAGTGACACTTGACTGTCACGAAGACACCCCAGAGATACAGGAGTACCAACAAGCGCTCCAGTTTCTTTCAATACCAAAGAGTTATTCAGTGGCAATTCACTGTCACGAAGATACCCCGGAAGCAGAAGAGTGCCAAGAAGACAGACCTATGGAAGAATCAAGTGCCAAGAAGATATTCAGTGACACTTGACTGTCACGAAGACACCCAAGAGACACAGGAGTACCAACAAGCGCTCCAGTTTCTTTCAATACCAAGGAGTTATTCAGTGGCAATTCACTGTCACGAAGATACCCCGGAAGCAGAAGAGTGCTAAGAATACAGACCTTTGATGGCTTTCAATGCCAAGAAGACATCTCGGTTTTTTCAATCCTAAGAAGACATTCAGTGGCACTTGCCCGTCAGGAAGACATGTCAGAGGAAGAAGAGTGCTAAGAAGAAAGACCTTTGATGGCTTTCAATGCCAAGAAGACATCTGGTTCCTTTCAATGCTAAGAAGACACTCAGTGGTACTTGCCTGTCAGGAAGACACACAGGTGGGAAAAGAGTGCTAAGAAGACAGACCTTTGATGGCTTGCAATGCTAAGAAGATATTCAGTGGCGATTCAGAAGAGTGTCAACAAGACCACTTGTGGCTTCCAATGCCAAGAAGGCATGAGGTTCCTTTCAATGCTAAGAAGATATTCGGCAGCAATTCACTGTCACGAAGACACCCCGGAGGCAGAAGAGTGCCAAGAAGACCTATAGAAGAAGCAAGTGCCAAGAAGATATTCAGTGACACTTGACTGTCACGAAGACACCCCGGAAGCAGAGGAGTACCAACAAGCGCTCCAGTTTCTTTCAATAACAAAGAGTTATTCAGTGGCAATTCACTGTCACGAAGATACCCCGGAAGCAGAAGAGTGCTAAGAATACAGACCTTTGATGGCTTTCAATGCCAAGAAGACATCTGGTTCCTTTCAATGCTAAGAAGACATTCAGTGGCACTTGCCCGTCAGGAAGACACGTCGGAGGAAGAAGAGTGCTAAGAAGACAGTCCTTTGATGACTTTCAATGCCAAGAAGACATCTGGTTCCTTTCAATGCTAAGAAGACATTCAGTGGCACTTGCCTGTCAGGAGGACACACAGGAGGGAAAAGAGTGCTAAGAAGACAGACCTCTGATGGCTTTCAATGCTAAGAAAATATTCAGTGGCGATTCAGAAGAGTGTCAACAAGACCACTTGTGGCTTCCAATGCCAAGAAGACATCTGGTTCCTTTCAATGCTAAGAAGACATTCAGTGGCACTTGCCCGTCAGGAAGACACGTCGGAGGAAGAAGAGTGCTAAGAAGACAGTCCTTTGATGACTTTCAATGCCAAGAAGACATCTGGTTCCTTTCAATGCTAAGAAGACATTCAGTGGCACTTGCCTGTCAGGAGGACACACAGGAGGGAAAAGAGTGCTAAGAAGACAGACCTCTGATGGCTTTCAATGCTAAGAAAATATTCAGTGGCGATTCAGAAGAGTGTCAACAAGACCACTTGTGGCTTCCAATGCCAAGAAGACATGAGGTTCCTTTCAAGATATTCGGTGGCAATTCACTGTCACGAAGACGCCAAGACGACAATTTGTTGTGGAGGCTTTCAATGCCAAGAAAATATTCAATGTCAGATGACTACCGCTCCCCGAGTGCAGAAGGGATCACGAGGAGACTCCTTAGGACGACTAATTCCCCAGGATGACCTCCGGAGTCCTCAATCAAGTGTGGTTGTGAATGTTTTGAAAGGCATGTTAGGCTTAGTGACTTAACCCTGCACTAACCTGCATTAACCCGTAATAACAACCTGCACGTAGGCACGTTCCTTTTAAACACGACACTTTCAAATCGGTAGAGCTAGGTCCAAAACTGGGAATTTAGGTTGTCTGGGCAAGTGTCAGCCCCTTTCTATCTGCCTGAATCATACACAACCACACTTGGTCGAAGACTCCGGAGTTCTTCATGGGGAATTCCTAGTTCTTGGAAGTCTCCTGGCGATCACGAATGAACCCGGGTGATCTTCTTGTCATTCACGTTGCTGCGAATAACTTCTTTCATATACTTTCAATGGCAAATGACTGTCACCAAGACAGCAGAACGATTACAAAATGGCTCTGGGGGCTTCCAATGCCAATATAATATGTAGTGTCTTTTCTCCGTCATGAAAACATCCGGGAGACAGAGGAGAGCCAGGAAGACCATCTGTGGCTTCTAATGCCACGAAGATATTCAGTGGCACATTACTGTCACGAAGATACCCTGGAGGCAGAAGAGTGCTAAGATGACAGCCCTCTGGGGATTTGCAATGCCAAGAAGATATTCAGTTGTAAGTGACTCTCAAGAAGACGTCCTTGATTCCGGGAAATGCCAAGAAGACCACTTTTGGCTTCCAATGCCAAAAACACATGTTTCCTTTCAATCCTAGGAAGATATTCAGTGGCCCTTGTCTGTCACAAAGACATGCCAGAGGCTATCAATGCCAAGAAGACATCTGGTCGCTTTTTTGTGAAGAAGATATTCAGTTGCACTCTCCTGTCGTGAAAACACACCGGAGGTAGAAGAGTGCTATGTAGATCGACCTCTGTTGGCTTTCACTGCCAAGAAGATATTCAGAGAGGATTCAGAAGAGTGTCAAGAAGACTGCTTATGGCTTCCAAACCAAGAAGACGCCTGGTTCCTTTCAATGCTTAGAATATATTCAGTGGCTATTCACTGTCACAAACACACGCCGGAGGCAGAAGAATGCTAAGAAGACAGACCTCTGGTGGCTTTCAATGCCAAGAAGATATTCAGTGACGATTCTCAAGAGTGTCAACAAAACCACTTGTGGCTTCCAATGCCAGGAAGACATCTAGCTCCTTTCAATCCTAGACATTCAGTGGCAATTCACTGTCACGAAGACATCCCCGGAGGCAGAAGAATGCTACGATGTACAATATTTCCGCCATAGACGTCTAATGAAAAGGCACATTCACAATATCTCCGCCATAGACGTCTAGTGAGAAGGCACATTAACAATATGTCCGGCAGAAAGGTCAAGTAAGAAGGCACATTCACAACATGTCCTGTAAATACGTCTAGTAAGAAGGCACTTTCACAATATGTCTGGAATAGACCACATTCACAATATGTCCGCCATAGACGTCTAGTGAGAAGTCACATTCACAATATGTCCGGCATAGACGTCTAATAAGAAGGCACATTCACATTGTGTCCGGCATACACGTCTAGCAAGTAGGCACATTCACAACATGTCCAGCAAATACGTCTAGTAAGAAGGCACACTCACAATATGTCTGGCAAAGACCACATTCACAATATGTCCGGCATAGACGTCTAAATAAGAAGGCATATTCACAACATGTCCGGCATAGACGTCTAGTAAGAAGGCACATTCACAATATGTCCGACATAGACGTCTAGTGAGAAGGCACATTCACAATATATCCGCAATACATAGCCGTCTAGTGAGAAGGCACATTCACAATATGTCCGCCATAGACGTCTAGAAAGAAGGCACATTCACAATATGTCCGCCATAGACGTCTAGTAAGAAGGCACATTCACAATATGTCCGGCACATAGATAAAGTAAGAAGGCACATTCACAATATGTCTGGCATAGACCACGTTCACAATATGTCTGCCATAGACTTCTAGTGATATAGCACATTCACAATATGTCCGGCAAACACGACTAGTAAGAAGGCACATTCACAATATGTCCGACATAGACGTCTAGTAAGAAGGCACATTCACAATATGTCCGGCATAGACGTCTAGTAAGAAGGCACATTCACAATATGTCCGCCATAGACGTCTAGTAAGAAGGCACATTCACAATATGTCCGGCATGGACGTCTAGTGAGAAGGCACATTCACAATATGTCCGGCACATAGATAAAGTAAGAAGGCACATTCACAATATGTCAGGCATGGACGTCTAGTGAGAAGGCACATTCACAACATGTCCTGTAAATACGTCTAGTAAGAAGGCACATTCACAATATGTCCAGCATAGACCACATTCACGATATGACCGCCAAAGACGTCTAATGAGAAGGCACATTCACAACATGTCCTGTAAATACGTCTAGTAAGAAGGCACTTTCACAATATGTCCGCCATAGACGTCTAGTGAGAAGGCACATTCACAATATGTCCTGCATAGACGTCTAGTGAGAAGGCACATTCACAATATGTCCGGCATACAGGTCTAGCAAGAAGGCACATTCACAATATGTCCGGCAAATACGTCTAGTAAGAATGCACATTCACAATATGTCCGCCATAGAGGTCTAGTGAGAAGACACATTCACAATATGTCCGGCATAGACGTCAAATATGAAGGCACATTAACAATATGTCCGGCAAATACGTCTAGTGAGAATGCACATTAACAATATATCCGGCATAGACGTCAAGTGAGAAGGCACATTCACAATATGTCCGGCACAAATGTCAAGTTAAACGGAACATTCACAATATGACCAGCAAATACGTCGAGTAAGAAGGCACCTTCACAATGTGTCCGCCATAGACGTCTAGTAAGAAGGCACATTCACAATATGTCCGACATAGACGTCTAGTAAGAAGGCACATTCACAATATGTCCTGCATAGACGTCTAGTGAGAAGGCACATTCACAACATGTCCGGCAAATACGTCGAGTAAGAAGGCACCTTCACAATGTGTCCGCCATAGACGTCTAGTAAGAAGGCACATTCACAATATGTCCGACATAGACGTCTAGTAAGAAGGCACATTCACAATATGTCCTGCATAGACGTCTAGTGAGAAGGCACATTCACAACATGTCCTGTTAATACGTCTAGTAAGAAGGCACATTCACAATATGTCCTCCATAGACGTCTAGTAAGAAGGCACTTTCACAACATGTCCTGTTAATACGTCTAGTAAGAAGGCACATTCACAATATGTCCGGCACAGAGGTCAAGTAAGACGGCACATTCACAATATCTCCGCCATAGACATCTAATAAAAAGGCACTTTCAAAATATGTCCGGCACAAAGGTCAAGTAAGTAGGCACATTAACAATATGTCCGGCACAGAACGTCTAGTGAGAAGGCACATTCACAACATGTCCGACAAATACGTCTAGTAAGAAGGCACATTCACAATATGTCTGGCATAGACCACGTTCACAATATGTCTGCCATAGACGTCTAGTGATATGGCACATTCACAATATGTCCGGCAAACACGACTAGTAAGAAGGCACATTCACAATATGTCCGCCATAGACGTCTAGTAAGAAGGCACATTCACAATATGTCGGGCACATAGATAAAGTAAGAAGGCACATTCACAATATGTCCAGCATAGACCACATTCACGATATGTCCGTCATATACGTCTAGTGATAGGGCACATTCACAATATATTTCCGGCATAAACTTCTAGTGAGAAGGCACATTCACAATATGTCCGCCATAGACGTCTAGTGAGAAATCACATTCACAACATGTCCGGCAAATACGTCTAGTGAGAAGACACATTCACAATATGTCCTGTAAATACGTCTAGTAAGAAGGCACATTCACAATATGTCCGCCATAGAGGTCTAGTGAGAAGACAGATTCACAATATGTCCGGCATAGACGTCAAATATGAAGGCAAATTCACGATATGTCCGGCAAAGACGTCTAGTGAGAATGCACATTCACAATATATCCGGCTTAGACGTCAAGTGAGAAGGCACATTCACAATATGTCCGGCATATATGTCAAGTTAGACGGAACATACACAATATGACCAGCAAATACGTCGAGTAAGAAGGCACATTCACAATGTGTCCGCCATAGACGTCTAGTAAGAAGGCACATTCACAATATGTCCAACATAGACATCTAGTAAGAAGGCACATTCACAATATGTCCGACATAGACGTCTAGTAAGAAGGCACATTCACAATATGTCCGACATAGACGTCTAGTGAGAAGGCACATTCACAATATGTCCGACATAGACGTCTAGTAAGAAGGCACATTCACAATATGTCCGACATAGACGTCTAGTGAGAAGGCACATTCACAATATGTCTGCCATAGACGTCTAGAAAGAAGGCACATTCACAATATCTCCGGCACATAGATAAAGTAAGAAGGCACATTCACAATATGTCCGGCATGGACGTCTAGTGAGAAGGCACATTCACAATATGTCCTGTAAATACGTCTAGTAAGAAGGCACATTCACAATATGTAAAGCATAGACCACATTCACGATATGTCCGCCATATACGTCTAGTGAGAAGGCACATTCACAATATGTCCTGCATAGACGTCTAGTGAGAAGGCACATTCACAATATGTCCGGCATACAGGTCTAGCAAGAAGGCACATTCACAACATGTCCGGCAAATACGTCTAGTAAGAAGGCACATTCACAATATGTCCGACATAGACATCTAGTAAGAAGGCACATTCACAATATGTCCGACATAGACGTCTAGTAAGAAGGCACATTCACAATATGTCCGACATAGACATCTAGTAAGAAGGCACATTCACAATATGTCCGACATAGCCGTCTAGTGAGAAGGCACATTCACAATATGTCTGGCATAGACATCTAGTGAGAAGGCACATTCACAATATGTCCGACATAGACGTCTAGTGAGAAGGCACATTCACAATATGTCTGCCATAGACGTCTAGAAAGAAGGCACATTCACAATATGTCCGACTTAGCCGTCTAGTGAGAAGGCACATTCACAATATGTCTGGCATAGACATCTAGTGAGAAGGCACATTCACAATATATCCGGCATAGACGTCAAGTGAGAAGGCACATTCACAATATGTCCGGCACAAATGTCGAGTTAGACGGAACATTCACAATATGACCAGCAAATACGTCGAGTAAGAAGGCACCTTCACAATGTGTCCGCCATAGATGTCTAGTAAGAAGGCACATTCACAATATGTCCGACATAGACGTCTAGTAAGAAGGCACATTCACAATAGGTCCGGCATAGACGTCTAGTGAGAAGGCACATTCACAATATGTCCGACATAGACGTCTAGTGAGAAGACACATTCACAATATGTCCGTAATAGACATCTAGTGAGAAGGCACATTCACAATATGTCCGACATAGACGTCTAGTGAGAAGGCACATTCACAATATGTCCGTCATAGACGTATAGTGAGAAGGCACATTCACAATATGTCCGTCATAGACGTTTAGTGAGAAGACACATTCACAAACTGTCCGGCACAGACGTCTAAAGAGAAGACACAATCACAATATGTCCGGCATAGAGGTCTAGTGTGAAGGCACATTCACAATATGTCCGGGATAGACGGCTAGTGAGAAATCACATTCACAATATGTCCTGCATAGACGTCTAGTAAGAAGACACATTCACAATATGTCCGGGATAGACGGCTAGTGAGAAGTCACATTCACAATATATCCTGCATAGACGTCTAGTAAGAAGACACATTCACAATATGTCCGGCATAGACGTATAGTGAGAAGGCACATTCACAATATGTCCGGCATAGACGTATAGTGAGAAGGCACATTCACAATATGTCCGGCATAGACGTATAGTGAGAAGGCACATTCACAATATGTCCGTCATAGACATCTAGTGAGAAGACACATTCACAATATGACAGGTACAAATCTCAAGAACAGTTAACAAGACACAAATACGATAAAGCTGCCACATACGTGAAGATTTTTTTTGAAAACATTGTTTCCCTAAATGAGACACAGACGTGTAGTGTGAAGACACTATCTCGCTAAATCAGGCTCATATTTCTAAATGGAAGACACAATCACGCTAAATCAGGTACACATCTACAAATCTCAAGAACGGTTAAGACACAATTACGATAAAGTAGCGTCAAGTAATTTTTTGAAAACATTATCACGTTAAATCAGGCACAGACGTCTAGTAAGAAGACACTATCTCGCTAAATCAGGTACATATGTCTAATTAGAAGACACAATCACGCTAAATCAGGTACAAATCTCAAGAACAGTTAACAAGACACAGTCACCCTAAATCAGGTACACAAATCTACAAATAAAATCTGCAAAAAGAGAAACGCAAAAGTTGTAAAATCGTATACATCTGAGTGTTGCTGACATCCATACAAATAATTATCAAAATTGAAATGGTCATTTATGCATGGATTGGGGTTGATTTATGTGGAGAGAATAATTATGTAAAGCAGAACTTCGGTGTAAAAGATCGGAAAAATAGGGAAAATCGCAAAAGCACAACCACGTGAGAGCCTGGCGCCGAAACACACCAACATGACATGCACGTGCAACATCATTTGTTGGGCTATAAAACAAAGAATTTTCATTTGCATACCATCATTATTTTAAGCAAGTGCACAGTGAAAACATGTCACGACTGACGGCCCAACGCAACAACACCATTGGGATGACAAGCATGTCCTACCCAACCGACAGCACCCGCGACTTGCACAACTTACATAAAAAGTAAGTGTTTGTCAGTTGCCTGACGCTAAACAGCAGTACTCCTGCCATGCGACGGCGGCCTGTTAATATACAGCTTGTACATGCTTGTCAGTACTCCTGCCATGCGACGGCGGCCTGTTAACATATAGCTTGTACATGCTCGTCAGTACTCCTGCCATGCGACGGCAGCCTGTTAACATATAGCTTGTACATGCTCGTCAGTACTCCTGCCATGCGACGGCGGCCTGTTTACATATAGCTTGTACATGCTTGTCTGTACTCCTGCCATGCGACGGCGGCCTGTTAACATATAGCTTGTACATGCTTGTCTGTACTCCTGCCATGCGACGGCGGCCTGTTAACATATAGCTTGTACATGCTTGTCTGTACTCCTGCCATGCGACGGCGGCCTGTTAACATACAGCTTGTACATGCTTGTCAGTACTCCTGCCATGCGACGGCAGCCTGTTAACATATAGCTTGTACATGCCTGTCTGTACTCCTGCCATGCGACGGCGGCCTGTTAACATATAGCTTGTACATGCTCGTCAGTACTCCTGCCATGCGACGGCAGCCTGTTAACATATAGCTTGTACATGCTCGTCAGTACTCCTGCCATGCGACGGCAGCCTGTTAACATATAGCTTGTACATGCCTGTCTGTACTCCTGCCATGCGACGGCGGCCTGTTAACATATAGCTTGCACATGCTCGTCAGTATAATGGTTGTGACATTAGGCATGTGGCTAGAGGTTATTGGACTCAACATACAGTATGTATGTTTGTAACTACTTTTAACAGGAAATGTCTCTATTTGACTTGATTTCACAATTAAATACTTTAGAAAAACAGGATGATAGTCCTACGTATATGCAATTACTTTATTTGATGTAAGAAAATAACTAGGTGACATTCTCTTGTTACTGAAAACGTTTGTCGGGAAGTAAAATCTTGTAAATGAGATAGAATTGGGGCCTTTCATGGTTCATTCTCCCTGCAGTGTGTTATTGTATCATGAACAACTCCAACTCGTCTTCTATTTCTTAAATTACTTTATTTAGGCACGATATGGCTGAAATATTGCAAATGTCACTATATATCTTAACTCACTCATGACCATACAATTTCTAGAATGAAATGACCAGACCTTTTATGAATTGTGCCTCTTTAAAAGGAATTTCAAAATGTCGGTTGCGTCACCTTTAAAGTGTTGATTTTGATCGTGGTTTTTTTCAGAGAGCGTGACCTTTAGTTGACATAATACACCCATAAGCGTCACTTGCATGATAGTCATTAACTTAATTGGTTATTTTATATAATCTTATATGGCAGATCATTGAGACTGTCCTCTGTCGTTGACGTTTTACATTATGATTAAAAGGCACTTCATGGGAATAAGTAATAACTATAATAACCTTTAAATACATTGGAAATAAAAAGCATTACATCCACGTGGCATTTTGTCAGAGTTTACTCTGTTGTGTATTAATGTAAATTTCAACATTAAATGGTCAACAGCCAAATTTAAAGTTATGAGAAACCTTGAGGTGGTGCTAATGCAATTAATCGTTTTTAAAAAACATTGCCTTTTGTGATGTTTTTATTTGTAAACATGGACGTATCATTGTTTTGAGTGTAACAATACTGTGGTTATTATTTAAGGCATTATCGTTATAACTAAGAAAATGAAAATAATGTTTATCAGGCGGGAACGGGTGGTGAGGCTCGCTGACTTGGTTGATGCATGTCATTGTATCCCAATTGCGTGGATCGATGCTCATGATGTCATTCACTGGATTGTCTGGTCATTATGTACAGACCGCCGTCATATAGCTGGAATATTGCTGAGTGCAGCGTTAAACAACAAACAAACATATGTACTACACATGGTGTGAATGATCCATGGGAACAACCTAGCGTGTCATAAATAGGTGACTAAATGGACCAGGTGGTCAGACTTGGTGACTTGTTCCATGCATGTCATCATATCCCAGTTATTAATGGATTAATGCTCATGATGTCAATCACTAGATTGTCTGGTCCCGACTCGATTAATTATAGACTGACGTCATCAAACTTGAATATTGCTTAGTGCACCATTTAGCAACAAACGAAAACAACATTGAGACATTGTTTGTTCCAGGGGTGTTTTACCGGCTGATCTGGGTGCCAGACAAACCTATGGCGTCGAACAACAAACAAACAAACGAAAACAACATTCAGACATTGTTTGTTCCAGGGGTGTTTTACCGGCTGATCTGGGTGCCAGACAAACCTATGGCGTCGAACAACAAACAAACAAACAAAAACAACATTGAGACATTGTTTGTTCCAGGGGTGTTTTACCAGCTGATCTGGGTGCCAGACAAAGCTCGGCGTTGAACAACAAACAAACAAACGAAAAACAAACACCCGATGGAAAACTTTACACAAGCATATGATAAGTGACAAATCTATTTAAATTATGAAAATAAAGGAAATTAGCAACGGTGATCGAAAAGGCGAAAATATTTGCGACTAGTTTCCTGTATGTAATGTGTCTTTACGCATGTTTTGTGACCATAGCAACATCCCACAGAATGCAAAGATGTCAGGCGAGATTTCTTATACATGTTCAGCAAATTACATGTGAAATGCAATATATTATGGTACATATCGCAATACATAAATCAGTATTGCAATAAATTGCAATATGAAATTCAGGCCAATGCCCATAACTGCTGACAACCTATTCTTCTTCGAAATTTCGTGTGAAGCCCATTTCTGGTGTCCCCCGTTGTGTTATTGCTGGAATATTGCTAAAAGCGAGGTAAAACCATACTCACTCACTAACTCTTCGAAATTCCATGGGGATATTTAGCAGTAGTCAGTTGGGTGTTCACGCCGCTTTGAACTGTAAACTCAGTTTGAACTCAGTTGAATGTCTCTCCCTGTTGTTCCATAAAATTAAGTTGTTATACAGATTTATAGGAAAGTCGAATAATTGTGGGCGTATTATTCAATCTACTGAATTCCCCATAACCTTTTAAGTTGACACATGACTTGGAAGGATGATTACTCTGGTAATTTGTAACAAATTGGACAAATCATTATCTTTTCTGAATACTTAACAACCTGGTATGTTCTGTGACATCGTGCACATCGACTGCATTCTGCCAGGATGAAGTTTGTGATATGTGTTGCTGCTGCTCTCCTCTCATCTGGTAGGTAACCATTATACTGTAGCATGTTTCAGTATGTATACATGGCAGACTAACGAAACGAGTTGCATACCATAAGCATGCCAGCCAGCACACAATGATCGTTGATTTAAATCCCAGATACTTCCTCATCATAATCCTTACCACGCTACCTCATTACACTGGTCTATAACAGAAAACTGTTAAAAGCGGCGTTTAACATCACATGCAATGATTCCGGTCACTTTGTGCGGACACTAGTTGACATATATGTGTCACAACTTGCTGTGTTTCTCGAGAATGCATAATTGTCAACAATTTTTAGGGGATCTAAAACAATTCTTAACTGATGTACAATATTGATCAATTTACTAAAAAATATATTCTTTTGGGATGCTTAATAACATCTTTCTCAATAATATTGTAATAGCAGCAAAACGACACATTGACATATGAGTATAAAATGGTTAAAGGCCTGCTTCTCCAAATTCATGCAAATTATTATTATTATTGTTGTTGTTGTTGTTATTATTATTATTATTTTGAAGAATGTATTGGCAGAAGAAATAATACAAATCATCGCTTCAACGTGAAATGGGGACTTTTTGCTGATATATTAAATCCCCGTACATACCCCCTCGTATTTGTGTCTTCATATATAAGAAATGCACTACAACAGCGTTTAATCACTAGTTGATTCATCAACACATGCTCATGATATCGTCGGAATCGTACAATCGAGACTTTTTTTTAAATACGGACAGGTTTTTGTCGCTTTTATTCAAGTTTCCATTCATGTATTTTACCACCAGCAAAATTGTGCGATACATACTTACATTATATTGAAGTCTTGGTAAAGACTATTACGGCAATATTACCTTCGCTGACAATTATATCCTTCTCTGTGTAACCTTCCAGTGTCCGGTCTTGAGTGGCCTACGAGGAGAGAGATTGTACCGGATACATCTAGTGCATGTCAGAACGTTTATGCACAAATATTTGGGGTCATGTTTAGACCAAGGTTTAGAAATCTTATTGAAGATGGCAGACTGAGCCTTGATTGCAGGTCAGTATCGTAATTCGCTAATAAAATGTTTTAAAAACAATAATTGTTAAGCTGTTTCCTTTCAGAGAAAGTAATCGTCTACCTCTGACGAGTGAGTGAGTTAAAATTTAACGTCGCATCGGCATTATTCCAGCCTTATAGCGACGAGACCAAGTTAATAAGTTTACAATAGAGTTATTTATCTAAAGTTATATTTAAAAACTATTTATGAAACATATTTGAGCATAACAATATCATGTATACATTTAAAAACACGGGCTAATGGCAAAAACAAACATGCCGTGCCCCAACCCCACCCAAATATCGAATGACTTGGCCTCAAGAAAACGTACCCATAATGCAGTTCCTGGGTAGTATTTGACATGATATTTCCTGTTATGAAAATCATTCCAAGGTCCAGTGGATTGCTGAAATGTTGTTCTAACAAGGAAATCAGTCCACTATCAGTAATTATGTATATCGTAACTCTCCCATAGCCTAGAGTGTTATTGATGTCAACTATTGATATTTGAATTTGCCACCTTTGTACTGTCACGGAGACATGAACAATTGCCATACATTGGTAGTTCGAGCAACCATTACACTCATTAATCGTAACCATACAATCCCATCCGTATGTAATATGCTACATAGTAGAAGTCGGGTAAAGTTACAAGAGCCATTTTGTAAATATGACAACTTCTTACTAACTATTATTTAATGTGCCATATTGATAAAGCTGTTATTATTTTCACCGAACCACCGTAACATTGATAATGAAGAGGTTGGCACACATTCAAATTAATTGAAATACCAACGACTTTTATCAAGTTGATTTACTTTACATTCTTCTTACCTTCTACCTTCAGAATATAATTCGAATGTTAGGCAGAAAGACTTGCAATAAATATTTTCTCTTTGCAGCCAAAGGACGCTGACAAGAGCAGATGAATGCCAACGATCAGGGTATTTGAGAGGATCACGTTTCACAAATAAACATCTGAACTTTGCCCTCAATACCTTCTGTAGCCACAAACCAGGTATACGCATGTCCAGTTTTCTATGAGCAGCTGCTTCTGAAATGTTAGCCCGTGTACCACCTTGAGTGACATGTTGATACCTTAAATTGAACAATGCTATCCAAGATAACTACTATATACTATGGCAGATGTGTTTAACTTTACAAGACCTTCATAAATAACCATCAGATGTTATGTGTTGAATTCATCAAATCTTTCTGTTACAGAAATCGAGGGAGAGGCGTCATGTTGGACCAGTAAAGAATTGCCGGGGACTGTTGTTTCGTGTTTCAAAAAAGACAAGTAAGATGACTGCACAAGTGTCCATTGACATGTACTGAATAATACCTTAAGACAACTTACACAATCAGATTAACTATACCTTCTGTACATCTAGATGTCTAGATAAAACATATGGATTGATAGACTATACAATGCGTACATCTTGAAGCCGAATTATAACATACATGGATAGGTGAACTGTTTATTAGGTACATCTACAGGTGCAATGATAAGAGGTGAAATAGGATTTAATGTCACGTTCAGAATGGGTTGACTTGATAGTGAGTTCTTATTGTAGAAGTAGGGCCAAAAATAATCAACATAACATTCCCTTGGTCACGTCATGACGGCCGTTCTGCGATAGGTTCCATCATAAATGCCTGTCTGTGCACAGTATCGTCTGTAAGTTCTGGTGAAGAATAATATTCGAGGAAGAATTCACCTTTCTAAGTATAAATGACGATGAAGACGACAGAAATTGACATTTTAATTCAAGGAGTGTTGACCGTAGGTACCGGAAGTTCAGACGATAAGTACATTCGGAACGTTTCTGTGCGACTTCAATTACCTCGTATTTCATCACAACGAATTAATTCTAACTGGCATGTACACAGTGTCGCTATGTGGATGTGTGACGATATGTGGTGTCTGTACGGACAGATGGCCCCTTGAAGTGTCCAATATTTTCATGAAATGTAGACGACTTCCATGCATCTTTTGTAAATGCATTCGTGATGCATGTAAACTTACTGGATCTTTGCTAGACATCAGGCCGGTGTCAGTCACAAACGTCAGGGTGCGTACGGTAACGCACAATTACCCTTTAAAAGAAATTTAAATCTTTATTAATGCTTCAGTTGTGAGTTACTTTCGTTTGACTTTAAGACCAATATATCAGCTTCCAGCAAGGATCTAAACAGTAGCTTACTCTAACACTAGTTGGTTGGTTTGTTGTTTTACACCGCACTCGGCAACATTCCAGCTATATGACGGCGGTCTGTAAATATTCGAGTCTGGACGAGACAAGCCAGTGATTGATATCATGAGCATCGATCCACGCCATTGGGATCGATGACATGCATCAACCAAGTCAGCGAGTCTGACCACCTGATCCCGTTAGTCGCCTCTTACGACAAGCATAGGCTCCTTTTACGGCAAGCATGGGTTGCTGAAGACCTATTCTATCTCGGATATTCACGGGGCTGCTCTAACTGTGATGGTCCCAGTGTTCACGTTACTAACAGCATCGACACAATGCCCCTATATATATGAGTATCTGAGTGAGTATGGTTTTACGCCACTTTTAGCAATATTCCAGCAATATCACGGCGGGGTGGGTCTAAATAGATAAAAATTGCACTTGTTTATATACGGCCAAATGTTAAGACTCAAGGGTAGGAAAATAAAAGCAACAATAAGTCATTGATGCGTCAAATTTGAAAAATATTATTCTTATAAAATACTTTCAACCGTAAATTCGTTCCTGTAATCAAAAGAAAACGACTGTTAAATCATGTGTTTAAGAACCACTATCGGATTGTGGCTATTAGACCATTACTGATCGATCTAATAAATCTATATTCATGAAGTTTCAGAGAAACACTCTCAGCCAAATGGGTTTTTCATTTTGCCAGTCCAAGCAGAAATTCCGATCGATTTGCACAAACATACATCTCATCAAGGTGGAAGCAAATTGGACGCCCATGAGGATGCCTTTTTCTTGCCTAAATGTCCTGTCCCCAAATTTCCTATAGACGTTATGCACAAGGAAGTCGAATACTAGTATTTCACATATTGTTTTCTCAGCAAACCACAGATGACATTTGCTTTCAGTATTGACACATTATCCTGACCCTTTGGAAATAGTGATGAATCTATATAAATGGTCACCACGTTAGTGACAAATGGGGGACAGGGGTGGCCCAGTCGTCTAAGGCGCCGCCATTCGCTATGCAGAGTTGCGTCCCTTGGGCACGCAAGAAACCTATGATTGTGGGTTCGAATCCCGGTTCGCCCCGATTATGTTTTTAGGTTTGTCAGCACAATACCCGTGCTCGTGGATTTCACCGGAATGCTAAACGTCTGAAACCTGCATCACTTTGGGCTTTCCTCCCACATTAAGTTGACACGCCGTGATATAACTGGAATACTGTTAAAAGCAGCATTACACCCAACTCACTCACTCACTCACTAGTGACAAATGCCCTATTGATCAAGGTATTAAGTATGTCCTGAAGTTGGGATAGTGGTGTACTAAGTTAAACAATCAAATGTTCTGACATGATTGAACTTTGTTGTTTTCTGGGAGTAAACAATTCAAGCCAATCCGCTGAGTTTTCACATGGTCTCAATGCCATTTGTCTGAGATACTTGTGATTGTAAAGAAAGACCTTCCTTCTTAGCATTAAGGGTAATGGTAAATCTTTGAAACAGGCATTCGGGGGTACATTTGTTGGACCAAGCAAACTATTTCTCTTCGTAGTGGAAGCATCATCTAAGACCTGCCTCACTTCCGGTTTTCCTCCCTTAAGTTGACCTAAATAACAAATTTGCACCTTTATTATTATAATAAAAAAGACACTTGTGACGAGATAATTGCAATATATGAATCAAATCTCTCCATTAACGCGAGTGCCATATTTGGCAACAAGATGTACAATATACATGTAATTATTTACTAAATATATCTATTCTGTTTCAGATTTGCTTTTGCTGAGTGTGCCTACCAAGGTGTGAGCAATCTCAGAGAGTGTACCAACACTATTGGCGCCATCTTCCGGCAGCTGATTTTGGGTGTTTTTCGTTAGACGTATCCATGCAAACACACCTTCTGATAAAAGTGGAGCAAAACATCATGTTATGTTTGAATCTTAATAAATTAGTCTGAATTTCGACCATCGTTTCTTATATTTTGAAAGAATGTTATTGACTTTTTCTGTGTGTTGTTTAATCGATGAGAAAAGATATTGATAATAAGAACAGCGTGTGATCCATCCTTTTAAATATACACTTGACTCTGGGATGCTCTTGTTGAATGGAAGTCGCGGTATCAGGTGAGGTGAGGTGAAATTGGGTTTAACGTCGCGTCCAAGATTATTGCACTTATATAGCGACGTGCATGCACGTGTGTGTGTGGCTGCTTGTACTAGTCCGGACAGATGCCGATTTATAGTGCTAGCACACTGAGATACCATGCCGCAGTTTAACATGAATACCCAACTCAGACACAGTATACTGACTCCGAGCCGACCAGTCCTTGTTTTAGCTCTTTAATGCCGAGCGCCAGACAGGGTAACAAGTACCAACTTTTAACGTCTTTTGATATGACGCGCCCGGGGATCGAACCCCGGACCCTTCGCTCTCCGGGCGGACGCTCTACCACTAGACCACGGAGGCGGTCTAGTCGCGGTATCAACAATCCACCCCTTGTCAAGGGGTTCAAAGACACAGTGGAAATATTTGGTAGTTATCATGCCACCACGGGGTTCAATGGGAGAGTAAAATATTTACTGGGTACTCGTTCTCTCATCATGACTGGGTTGAAAAAGAGAGACGTGTTGATATTGAAATGGTTGTCTGACTTTCACTGATTTAGGATGCAAAGGGCACAGAACTGATGAATAAAGAATTGCCTGAGTGTGTATTTGGTTTGAGCTCCAGTGAGTTATGAATCGAAAAACCCATGTGCAAACCGCGTGAATCCGTGTAATTGATTATGTCATGAATATGTGATCATAAATCACCATCAAATGGTACCAGGTGTTCGCGAAAAGGTGAGCGCATCCTGCACCACCGGTGGCACCCGTCACAAACACATGCAAAAGCAAGTCAATTGTTCACCGGAAGTAACAAATCCAAATAAGGAATTGCATCTGACATAATTTTTGTCACGTATACGTCAATTTGGAAATGTCCTCAACATAATAAGTTTTATATCTTTACTGAGGCTCTGAATGTTGTAACCTTGATCAAACAACTTTTGAGCAAGAGTCGGTTGACGCTCTTGTCTCCATAGAAAGCAGATTCCATGGTTCCCCAGAAGTTTTGTTTGTTTGTTGTTCAACACATATTCCAGCTATACGACGGCGGTCTGTAAATAATCGAGTCTGGACCAGATAATCCAGTGATTAACATCATGAGCATCGATCTACACAATCAGGATACGATGACATGCATCAACCAAGTCAGCGAGCCTGACACCCAATCCCCGTTAGTCGCCTCTTACGACAAGCATTGTCCACTTTTACGGCAAGAATGGGCTGTTGAAGTTCTATTCTACCCCGGATCTTTACGGGTCCGTTGGATCTGTGACGGCTTCGGGATGTGATTGTACGCTCGTCGAACCATTTTCCCTAATAAGGGTCCTGTGGTTCGTGATATTCCTCTGTTGGGTCTTGAAGTCGATAAATCCAGACTTAAACATGTCAGGAATATATTGAGAAAGTTTGTTGACACCAACCGGCTGTGACGATAGTTAACAGATAGTTTCTCCCTAATTTGCCATTGGTCTTTTGTACAACCGTCCAAGTTTGACGAGTGATGAATACTTCCCTTAGGGGGCGGGGGGGGGGGGGGGGGGGGGTCCGGGTAGCCTAGTAGTTTGCTCGTCACGCTGAAGACCCAGGTTTGATTCCCGACATGGGTACAATGTGTGAAGCCCATTTCTGGTGTCCTCCGCCGTGATATTGCTGGAATATTGGTAAAAGCGGCGTAAAACCACACTCACACACACTTCCCTTAGATTGGCACAACACAGCCAGGGTTAGTTAGATCTGCGTATTGTCTGATAGATTTGGGCGTGGCTTTGCTGTCAATGGCACCACTAACGGTCTTCAAAAGTCGCCCTTCAAAGTGAGCCAAGGTTTGACCGTTGTAGTTCACACCAATAGAAAACTGATCAGTCTGTAAATTTACTTGTTCGTCTTGTGTAGATTCCAGTTTACAGTTGTAGAAATAAGTGATGTATGGCAAACCTTGGGCTGAGGTGACATTAAAAATAACAGATTCACACAAAGTAGGATATAAATCTTTAAAAATCATATATGAAATGATTTTTTATCAAAGAGAGAGTATGTTTACCAAATAATTTTGAGTTAATAGTTTTTTCTAAATTGGGTAAATACTTCCATTGCATTTTTAAAATATGTTTTCCCGTTTCTCAAAAATTGGAGTGTCCATTCCGTGGGGACCACCTTGTCTGCCAGAATGTTCCGACGTCTGGGGGATATTCTTGGCTAGAAATCGTAGGCCCAGACGATCCACCAGAGGAAAGAACCGAAAGGCCTCTTGAAGGAGAGAGTGTGTCGTCCCTCAGGCACCAAAACCACCGTCTTGGTGGCGATGGCAAGTTGAGTGTTCCAGGGGTGTTCCTTCCAACGTGTTATCACCAGTATAAGCAGCTAACTACAGGTTTTTGATGTTAGTTGAAAGTTAGTCAGGCTTTTTGACTAGCCCTGGTACCATTCTCTGCTGAAAGATTGGTTGGTTGGTTTGTTGTTTAACGCCGCACTCAGCAATATTCCAGCTATATGACGGCAGTCTGTAAATAATCGAGTCTGGACCAGACAATCCAGTGAATGATATCATGAGCATCGATCCACGCAATTGGGATCGATGACATGCATCAACCAAGTCAGCGAGCCTGACCACCCGATCCCGTTTTAGTCGCCTTTTACGACAAGCATAGTCTCCTTTTACGGCAAGCATGGGTTGCTGTAGACCTATTCTACCCTGGATCTTCACGGGTCTCTGCTGAAAGAAGTCGTCCACCTCAGCATCGTTCCACATATGTAAACTTTACAATCAGTAAATTACAACAACACACAAAACCAAATCCCAGTTGTTTTCAATATATGGTTTATTCTCCACAGAATCGGTTGGAATGGGTTCAAATCTCACACAAGAGGTGTACGGGATGAAAAGTTCTCTAAAATGGGTGGAATGTAAGTAGGTTGACTAAATACAATCACAAAGTCCTTCTAAAAATATTCATGTAATGCTGATAAAAAACATCTACATACAATTATTTATTATTGCATACATAAACCTAACTTTAAACACCTTACAGTTATCATCTAAACTGAGGTACAGACCACACAACACATATATTGCTCACTTAATAACATTTTCATTTTGATCAGTGAAAACAATTCCATATATAATTCTTAACCAAATGAACTGTCAACATATGTGACCAACCTTGAGTGAGTGAGTGAGTATGGTTTTACGCCGCTTTTAGCAATATTCCAGCAATATCACGGCGGGGGACACCAGAAATGTGCTTCACACATTGTACCCATGTCGGGAATCGAACCCGGGTCTTTGGCGTGACGAGCGAACGCTTTAACCACTAGGCTACCCGACCGCCCCTCGACCAACCTTGAGATCAGGGACCTTATGGGTAAAAAATCAAATTTTGACTTCTCAAATTTTAGTGAAGGAGTGAGTTGGGTTTAACACCGCTTTTAACAGTATTCCAGTAATATCGCGCGTGTCAGCTTAATGTGGGGGGAAGCCCGAAGTGATGCAGGTCTCAGACATTTAACACTTCGGTGAAACCCACGAGCACAGTAATGGTGCTGACAAACCTAGAAACATAATCGGGGCGAACCAGGATTCAAACCCACAATCATAGGTTTCTGGCGTGCCCAAGGGATGCAACTCTGCACAGCTAATTGTGGCACCTTAGATGATTGGGCCACCCTTTACTTTAATGCCCTAGATCAGAGCATGGGGAATGTAATAAGTATTATATATTGGGACTTCTTTAATGTTCGAAAATGGATCTTGCACTTATTGCACTCTTATTAAGCCCTTTAAACATTTAATGCAATAATTATCTGTAGAATGTCAGCACCTGGATGTTTTCCCACAGGAGATAATGGTCAAGTATGCACAATAATATTTGTTTGTGTGTTGTTTAACCCCACGCTCACTCTAAACACAATAAGGATGTCTGCTCATGTGGTCTTGATTTCACTGCATATTCAGGATGTGTCTGAATGAATCAGGAGTTCAATATATCTATCTTGAGTTTATCTCTCACTAAAATGAAGCCGTACAACCCAGAATCCTAGACGATTGGTCAAATTGTCAAAGATACAGCGTCATATATCAAAGAAAAAGTGAATCAATTCACATTTAGCGACAGGTCAATAGAGTAGCACCACAACATAGTTTAAGTTATGATGATTTTAGCCTGCTTAGGGCGTGCTTATTGAGTAGGGCACTTAATACGGCTACTATGGTAGTTTATATTGATATAAACTTTATTGCGACATCATTGTGTCCATTCTGTGCTATAATGCACTGGAATTTAATTGCTGTAGAAAGCATTCAATTGCATAAGTCAGATGTACTTTTGACATAACTGACCAATCACAACTGACCAATCACAACGCTTCATTTCACAATCTAACAAACCACATAATCATAAAAAGAATCACATTTCTATGATGGTACAAAAATGATACAATAATCATATACAGATGATACATCTGGCCAGTCTTATAGGAAAGATACATCATTGATACATTGAAATGAAATAACTGCTGTTAGTTGATATGTTGGGAGGATGAGCATCTTTAAAGTGTAAAAATCCACTATTGTTGCCACATAGCAATATTCCATCTGTATGACGGCAGTCTGTAAATAATCAAATCCGGACCAGACAACCCAGTGATTGACAACATGAGCATCAGTCTATGCAATTGGGATACGACATGTATCAACCAAGTCAGCAAGCCTGACCGATCCCATAAGTCACCTCTCACGACAAGCATAGTCGCTTTTTACAACAAGCATGGTTTGCTGAAGACCTATTCTACCCCGAAAATTCACAGGAGGGGTGCATAAATGTGTCACGCTTGTGGAGGGTGACTGGAGGACAAACAGACACACATCTTTCTTACAGACGGCTCTGAACAAGAGGGCCTATATACAAATGAAATCAAACTCCCTTCACCAGTAATATGTATGAATAGAGGCAGATATGTGGCCAAAGGCATACTGAAAATATCCATAAATATTTCCAAATGTTTCAGTGCTGTCTATCATCATTCTATTTTAATATCAATAGTTGGTACGAAAAAATTTAAATAGAAAGTGAAAAAATAATCTAAATTTCATTTCATGCTTAAAAAATAGGAACTTATATTAGAAAAAAAAGGTCAAACTTGCCAGTCTCAGGTACCTAACTGAACCTCCTCAAATGTGCCTTATCTTCAATTGGTAAGTATGCCATTGTACCTCAATATCTATTCGATTTATGACGGAACACAGGGCAATTTTTTTCAACCTATCTCCATGATCTGCAGTTTCAGAAACTTGTAACAATCTAAACAATAATCATGATAATATGAAAACAATTCAAACATATCATACATACAAAACATGGTGCCACAATAATGTAGCTCACCTGGATCTGAAGTTGAAAATGTCATCAAGGACAGGTACTTAACTTCAGTTTCTGTTATCACTCATATGCAAATATCTCTGCATAAATACTGAGAGTAAGTTGGGTTTTAACTTTTAACAGTATTCCAGTTATATCACGGCGTGTCAGCTTATTGTGGGGGAAAGCCCCATGTGATGCAGGTCTCAGACAATTTACCACTTCAGTGAAACCCACGAGCACAGGTATGGTGCTGAAAAACCTAGAAACATATTTGGGGCGAACCGGGATTCGAACCCACAATCATAGGTTTCTGGCGTGCCCAAGGGATGCAACTCTGCACAGTGAATCGCGGCACCTTAGATGACTGGGCCACCAATGCCCCCTGCATAAATACCTGAGGGTTAGGGCTTGGATGAGTCCAAATTTACTACCCGGGTACCCGCCCCCCTATTTCCCTACCCTACCCGGGTATCCACTGTAGGTCTCAAAATGTCCGATTGGGATCTTTTTAAGCATAGCCCTGGCAAAACATATTTAGATACATGTATTAAACAATCTGGTCATGCATATGCTGAAGTTGACTTAAGTTATATCTTTATTCAACCATATGAAAAATCAGAAGGAATGGGTGCATAGTCAGAAAGAAAAACAAACATTAATGACTTGTAGTGTAACCATAGATTTCTAGATAAGTTTATTCATTAGACAATATATCATGTGACTAACCACAGGTCCGGGTAGTCCTGTGGATACCCGTATCCTACTCAGTACCTACCCGAAACGGGTACCCGAGTTACCCATCCCAGCCCTACTGAGGGCCATAAATAACACTAACATCCTAATGAGGCATATGCCAAAGTTTCTCTTCCCCAATCTGCCAATTATCAGAGAAGATGCATCTTGTGAGAATTTAAGAGCATAGTGAAAACAGAATGGTTAAATCAAGGTCATCATTTACACAAATGCTTAAAAAAACAGAACGTGTGTTAAGCCCCTTCAAACAAAACACATACCAAATTTCATTAACTTTTGGACATGTGGCTGAATGATGGCATAACTAGTTTTTTCAATATGGATGCTGTGGCATATGATATGAGATATGATTACTATGCTTTGGCAGATGATGAACGATGGACAACTGACAAACAAGCAACAACATCTGCCCTTCTGACTTTCAGCCAGGTGAGCTAAAATTGAGTTATTGCTAAAATTTGTTCAGAATATATGTTATATGTTCAACAATGTTATAACTGCTTGACTGGAAACAGTCATGATCGTCACTTTGGTATATGTTTAGGTACACACTATACCTACAGAAACAAACATAGAAATGGAAGGACTGTACCAAAGTACTCAGATATACATGCATTCTGATTGGTTCATACTGTTTTCACACAGTGCCTAGGTGGACGAGTCTTCTTGATAGGTACGGATAGGAGCAAGTGGTTACAAAATGAGATAAATATACTCTTTGAGAAAAACTGATTTCTTTTTCCTGCTTATTTACAATTTTCTGACTTACCTTACTCCGTAAGTCATAGTATCAGAGGCAGACTGAAAGAAGTTCTGGCACAAAGTATTTGTTTCACTTAAGTTGAATTGAGTGAAATATTGTTGTTATATTTGCAGATAAATTTCATCACTAGGTACATCCTAAGTTATCATTATGCAGACAGAAGGTGCCTACACCACAACCTTAATCACAGACAACTTTATTTCCTAATCATCAAACCGCCGACTCATGCACACGAAGATTTCGTTGGAAATAAAGAGTGAGTGGGTATGGTTTTACGCCGCTTTTAGCAATATTCCAGCAATATCACAGCGGGGGACACCAGAAATGGGCTTCACACATTGTATCCATGTCGGGAATCGAACCCGGGTCTTCGGCGTGACGAGCGAACGCTTTAACCACTAGGCTACCCGACCGCCCCTGGAAATAAAGAACAATATCATTTGAGCTTGTTTTGTATGTCTACCAAATTTGTTATTGCAATATGGCACATTTTATATGATCACAGATAAGATACATTTAATATGATTACGGATAAGATGCATTTAATATGATTACGGATTAGATACATTAAATATGATCACGGACTAGGTGTATTGCAGATTCAGCTGTATTTCAATAATACAACAGTGCGTCAGCTTTGCGTCAAGGAAGATCCAGCCTTTTGGAAAAAAATAATTTATGACTCATCCCCAGGACTAATTGTAAACCATAATTCACTAGTCCTCAGAATTTGTATCTAGTCTTGCTTGAACCAGTAAAAAAATGTTTACTATGTTAAATGTCAGTCTCATTCAGTTGCAATTTGCAGCCAAATTGATGCCATTCTTTGACAGATTAACTATAGTAATATGAAAGAATCGTGTGGTCCTTAACTTCTTTTGAATAATATATCATAATAGAACGGTACACTGGATAATCGGGGATGTGATGCTGTATTAAGATGCAAGATGCACGAATACCTACAAAGTCTAATGACACTTCACATAAACAAACTAAGCAAATTCCTAATTCTACTACATCACACGTCCCAGCACGGTACCGAGCGTTGTCAAGACAACACACATAATCAACTCCTCCTTATAACACAGCTGAAAGAAAGGAATTTCATTTTTCCTCGCCCATCTGAGAAACACAACAACAGGAATAACAACGTGTAAGAAGTCCGGTATCATCAAGCCGATATTCCGAACATTCTGGAACGCTGTTCCATGTCCCTCCAGAACGTGAGAAATAAACTGATCCAGTCCGCTGACAAGAATATGAATAGTGTTGATGGTAACGATGGCAGAGATCTTCCACGATGCTACATCGTTCTGCGCGTTGCAGAGGCTGAGGACGATGACAGTGGCGATGATCTCGGTGATGGCGAAGAACATGTGGTGTTTGAAGTAGGTGTAGAACTCCTCGTTGTAGTAGCTGAAGAAGGACCACCAGGAGTAGTAGTGGGGGTACAGGTTGGCGACGTACAGCAGGAACATGCTCCATCGCACTGACCCGCGGCGGAACAACGCCACCAGGTACTTGACGCTCTCGTAGAACAGCAGAACGAAGATGACTGTAGCGATCCAGATCTTGAAGGTTTCCTTCGTAGCGTTGAAGTAGATGTGCTTGTAGGCAACACCCGGGCCCGGCATCTCGTAACGACCTGCGAATATTTGATTGAGTGATTGAGTGGTTGATTGATTGATTGATTGATTGATTGATTGATTGATTGATTGATAGGGAGTGAGTGAGTGAGTGAGTGAGTGAGTGAGTGAGTGAGTGAGCAAGTGAGTGAGTGAGAGTTGGATTTAGCGCATTTTAAAAGTATTCCAGTTATATCATGGCGTTGTGAATATTTAAGCAATATGATGTTAGTAACACAAGAATTATATGTAAGTCTACCAAGAAAAACAAGAAAAGAATTTGACATTTTTCAATGAATTGTACATTTACATACTTATCCTATCTCACATTATATCTTTGAACCACTTGTTGGTTTGTTTTTCCCATGCATGATTTCTTGATGTTTACGACACTGGGCAGTGTTTCAAATGTTTTATTTATTTCGCTGTTGAGAACCAGCTTCTTCGTGTACGTCTCACAGTTGTAGTCTTTACAGGCTAGGGTATCTGCACCCCAGCATCCAAACGTGGGATAAACGCATTGAGACAGGATCAGAGTAAACATTAGGAAATTTTCCAATAAATTGTATATTTATATACTTATCTCAAGACAAGGTCTTGCACCAGGATATATCAAGAACATGATTTGTGAGTATGAACCTAGACGTAATTATGCGTTCAGGTGATCAACATTTACTGATTTGGTGATTGCTGCTTTGCACAGATTCTCCAACATTGTCGAACAGCCTACAACTTGACATCAGAAGTTCACAAGACCTGGTGAGGTGAGGTGAAATGGGGTTTAACGTCGCATCCAAGTTATTGCACTTACCGTATTTTCTTGAGTATAGTGCGCACTTTTTTTCGAAAAAACACAGCTGTGTAGAAGGGGGTGCGCATTATACACGAATTATGAGTTTGGATGTTTTTTTCCCCTAAGGAAAGACATTACCGTGAGCACGAAACACCGGGAATACCATGTCAACAAATCCATACTGAAGTACGCAAAATAATTATGTAATTACACTGTCTGGCTATAAAAAGTGTTCTTTGTATATCTGGACTTATGTTTGTAACTTATTTCATTGATTTTATTCAAAATTTCTTATAATATTGTTTTTATTAATTTCGGCGAAATCGTGTGTGAAGCGATCGGAAGATCGCACAACTCACCGTTATTAACAGCAACCACAGCCAGAATACCGCTATTGACGCCTTGAAACAAACTTTAGTTGACAGAGAATGGATACATATATCATAAATGAAATACTTTGACTCGTTAAAAGTCATATTTGTTTTTGTTTGACGATTCTATGTCAACATAAAATTCTCGCGATCACGTGATCACGTGCGCGTGAGCCTTGACGGTGACTGGTCAGACATGTTCCATGTAAAAAATAATACCCGGGAATAGCGATCAGCTGCTTCGCTTAGGGTTATTATTATTTTAAATATGTTTAGTAAAGGTTGCATATAATTAAGAAAAAAATGGAATATATTATTCCTGATAAATAAAAATAGTTTCAGATACAATTGTTGCCGATCCTTGCATTAAAATTTTTATAAAGTTATATCATTGGGTGTGTCTTGACCGAATCACCGGTCGATTCCAAGAAAACGTGTGTACAGCTGATTGCTGTTTCCAGCTTAGTTTACGAGAAAATACGCAAGGTAATCTTAATCCCTAAATATAAAACAATGCCTAGCAGAACAATAAATACTATTTAAACGGTAAATAAACATGTCTGGTGATTTTTTATCTCAAATTTCGAATTTGTACTGACGAAGTTTCTCAGCACCCGTTCGTTTGCCGGACTTCGCTGAAAGGGTACGGTGTAAAAAATTTCTGCGCATAATATTCAAATTTCTTTTTTTCCAAAATATTGAACCCGCTGGAGGGGGGTGCGCATTATACATGGGTGCGCACTATACTCAAGAAAATACGGTATATAGCAAAGTGCATGCACGTGTGTGTGTGTGTGTGTGGCTGCTTGTACTAGTCCGGACTGATGCCGATTTAAAGTGCTAGTTCACTGAGATACCATGCCGCAATTTAACATGAATACCCCACTCAGACACAGTATACTGACTCCGAGCCGACCAGTCCTTGTTTTAGCCCCTAATGCCGAACGCCAGACAGGGTAACAACAAGTACCATCTTTTAACGTCTTTTGGTATGACGCGGCTGGGGATCGAACCCCAGACCTTCCGCTCTCCGGGCGGACGCTCTACCATTAGACCACGGAGGCGGTCTCCCAAGACCTGGGCAGCTTCCAGAGCAGACTGAAGACCTACCTCTTCAGGAACACTTACTTGTAGTAATAACCCCTCTGTGGCTTCCCTTATTATTATTATTATTATTATTATTATTATATGCCCACCCAACAATCCCTGCATCTTAGGTCCTCTTGCCTGTCAGCTCTGATGAAAGAGAATGATGTGTCAGAGATAGACACATGATCAGGTCGTGTAAGGTCACTATGCACAGGATTACGTGCGTGACCCATTTGTAGGGTGGTGACCATGGTGATGCTGGGATGTGTTCAGGTGAATTGTTTTCAGGAGCTGGAAACTTTGTTCAAGCAAGCAAGCTACCTGGGCCAGCCCTAGTCTACATTCTCCTACAGACAGCTTCTCACCTCTGAACACTGTGTCGAAGCAGGTACATCCGCAGCCATACCTGTCAATGGGAGGTTTGTCTGGCACCCAGATCAGCCGGTAAAACACCCCTGGAACAAACAATGTCTCAATGTTGCTTAATGTTGCACTCAGCAATATTCAAGTTTGATGACGTCAGTCTATAAGTAATCAAGTCTGGACCAGACAATCTAGTGATTGACATCATGAGCATTAATCCATTAATAACTCGGACACGATGACATACATCAAACAAGTCACCAAGTCTGACCACCTGATCCATTTAGTCATATAGAATACTAAACGAGCTCCCGCGTAATACCAATTTTATGAAACGAGTGAATAGTTGTGGTATCTGACAAGCGAAAGTTTCATAAAATTGGTTTTACACGGAAGCGAGTTTAGTATTTTATTTATTACTTGCAATTTATAGCGTTTTTTGAATTATACTGTTGAGTATGAATAGGCTGACACCTACATGATCCACGACATAGTCCAATTGAGTTTAACAGAATAATACTTCAAACACGTCAAAAGTTGAAACGTATGAATTTCATACCATACAACGGGTCTACCTTTAGAATTCACAAAATTATCGTAGGGCTAAGACTTTCGCATCTCACATACTTTAACTTAGACCAACGACTGTCGTTGGGCTACAATACGATCGCCTTGTGGAACGGGCCTTGCACCTCAAAGTTTTCAATAACGTCACAATACCCGAAGACATAATTTGTGGAATTTTGATGCAAGATCCATCGGCAAAACAATGCCATGTGACGTCAGCCTAGCAACAAGGTTGCTGGGGTCATTGAGTGTGCATAAGATCCTCTCAGTGATCTATCAACTCCACACGCAATGTCGTTGAATAAGCCAAGAGATGTTGAGAGCTTTCAATATTTGTCGTGAAACGTGTTCCGAGAGTACATAAGCACGTGTTTTGGTATTACACAATGTGTAATACAACTGTATGTTTATTAAACGGGTGATCTCTTCACTGGCAAGTAATAAACCTATTTATGACACGCATGGGTTGTTCCCATGGATCATTCACAATGTGTGTAGTACAGGGTTATCATATATGTTTGTTTGTTGTTTAACACCACACACAGCAATATTCCAGCTATATGACAGCAGTCTGTAAATAATCAAGTCTAGACCAGACAATCCAGTGATTGATATCATGAGCATCGATCCACGCAATTGGGATATGATGACATGCATCAACCAAGTCAGCAGAGCCTGGCCATCCAATCCCCGTTAGTCGCCTCTTAAGACAAGCATAGGCGCTTTTTATGGCAAGCATGGTCTGCTGAAGTCCTATTCTAACCTGGATCTTCACGGAAGGGTTATGATATAGGTAGTTCTTGGTTATCATATACGTTGTACAGGGAGAATGATATCATTCCTACTAAGACTCAACGAGATGAAGTTGAAAAACTACTCACGAATGTATTACAGGGTCATGTATATCTGGTATATGTTTTGGTTTGTTTGTTTGTTTGTTTGTTAATGCCACACTCAGCAATATTCCATGACATGGTCTCACTGAGGGGAGACACCAAGAAAGGGCTTCACACACTGGACCCAGTGTGTCGATCCATCCACTTACCCACTGCCCTGAATGAGTGAAGATGTTCTGTTAACTAATAACTGATGAAGCTGGCTAATTGTTTGTTTGTTTGTTGCTTAAGGTCACACACAGCAATATTCCAGCTATATGACGGTGGTCTGTAAATAATCGAGTCTGGACCAGACAATCCAGTGATTGACATCCTGTGCATTGATCTAAGCAATTGGGATACAATGACCTGCAAGAAGATATTCGGCTTGTCCCGGAATAACACGAGTTGGTCACGAATGATTTCATCACAACGAATTAATTCTAACTGGCATGTACACAGTGTCGCTATGTGGATGTGTGACGATATGTGGTGTCTGTACGGACATATGGCCCCTTTAAGTGTCCAATACTTTCATGAAATGTAGACAACTTCCATGGATCATTTGGTAAATGCATTCGTGATGCACGTAAACTTACTGGATCTTTGTAAGACATCAGTCCGGTGTCAGTCACAAACGACAGGGTGCGTGCGGTAACGCACAATTACCCATCAAAAGAAATCTAAATCTGTATTAATGCTTCAGTTGTGAGTGACTTTCGTTTGACTTTAAGACCAATATATCAGCTTCCAGCAAGGATCTAAACAGTAGCTTACTCTAACTCTAGTTGGTTGGTTTGTTGTTTTACGCCGCAATATTCCAGCTATATGACGGCGGTCTGTAAATAATCGAGTCTGGACCAGACAATCCAGTGATTGACATCCTGTGCATTGATCTAAGCAATTGGGATACAATGACATGCATCAACCAAGTCAGGGAGCATGACCACCCAATTCTGTTAGACGCCTCTCTAGACAAGCACAGTCGCCTTTTACGGCAAGCATGGGTTGCTGAAAACAAGCATGGGGTACTGGGGACCTATTCTGCCCTGGAATCCCCACTTGAAGACAAGCATGGGGTACTGGGGACCTATTCTGCCCTGGAATCCCCACTTGAAGAGAAGCATGGGGTACTGGGGACCTATTCTGCCCTGGAATCCCCACTTGAAGACAAGCATGGGGTACTGGGGACCTATTCTGCCCTGGAATCCCCACTTGAAGACAAGCATGGGGTACTGGGGACCTATTCTGCCCTGGAATCCCCACTTGAAGACAAGCATGGGGTACTGGGGGCCTATTCTGCCCTGGAATCTCTACTGGAAGACAAGCAAGGGGTACTGGGGACCTATTTGCCCTGGAACCACCATGTGTAAAGACACATACCTATGTGTAGGAGGGAGACAAACCTATGTGTAGGAGGGAGACATACCTATGTGTAGGAAGGATACATACCTATGTGTAGGAAGGAGACATACCTATGTGTAGGAGGGAGACATACCTATGTGTAGGAAGGAGACATACCTATGTGTAGGAGGGAGACATACCTATGTGTAGGAAGGAGACATACCTACGTGTAGGAGGGAGACATACCTATGTGTAGGAGGAAGACATACCTATGTGTAGGAAGGAGACATACCTATGTGTAGGAGGGAGACATACCTATGTGTAGGAGGGAGAGATACCTATGTGTAGGAGGGAGACATACCTATGTGTAGGAAGGAGACATACCTATGTGTAGGAGGGAGACATACCTATGTGTAGGAAGGAGACATACCTATGTGTAGGAGGGGGACATACCTATGTGTAGGAAGGAGACATACCTATGTGTAGGAGGAAGACATACCAATGTGTAGGAAGGAGACATACCTATGTGTAGGAGGAAGACATACCTATGTGTAGGAGGGAGACATACCTATGTGTAGGAAGGAGACATACCTATGTGTAGGAGGAAGACATACCCATGTGTAGGAGGGAGACATACCTATGTGTAGGAGGGAGACATACCTATGTGTAGGAAGGAGACATACCTATGTGTAGGAGGGAGACATACCTATGTGTAGGAAGGAGACATACCTATGTGTAGGAGGGAGACATACCTATGTTTAGGAAGGAGACATACCTATGTGTAGGAAGGAGACATACCTATGTGTAGGAAGGAGACATACCTATGTGTAGGAGGGAGACATACCTATGTGTAGGAAGGAGACATACCTATGTGTAGGAGGAAGACATACCTATGTGTAGGAGGGAGACATACCTATGTGTAGGAGGGAGACATACCTATGTGTAGGAAGGAGACATACCTATGTGTAGGAGGAAGACATACCTATGTGTAGGAAGGAGACATACCTATGTGTAGGAGGGAGACATACCTATGTGTAGGAAGGAGACATACCTATGTGTAGGAGGAAGACATACCTATGTGTAGGAGGGAGACATACCTATGTGTAGGAGGGAGACATACCTATGTGTAGGAAGGAGACATACCTATGTGTAGGAGGAAGACATACCTATGTGTAGGAGGGAGACATACCTATGTGTAGGAGGGAGACATACCTATGTGTAGGAAGGAGACATACCTATGTGTAGGAGGGAGACATACCTATGTGTAGGAAGGAGACATACCTATGTGTAGGAGGGAGACATACCTATGTTTAGGAAGGAGACATACCTATGTGTAGGAAGGAGACATACCTATGTGTAGGAAGGAGACATACCTATGTGTAGGAGGGAGACATACCTATGTGTAGGAAGGAGACATACCTATGTGTAGGAGGAAGACATACCTATGTGTAGGAGGGAGACATACCTATGTGTAGGAGGGAGACATACCTATGTGTAGGAAGGAGACATACCTATGTGTAGGAGGAAGACATACCTATGTGTAGGAGGGAGACATACCTATGTGTAGGAGGGAGACATACCTATGTGTAGGAAGGAGACATACCTATGTGTAGGAGGAAGACATACCTATGTGTAGGAGGGAGACATACCTATGTGTAGGAAGGAGACATACCTATGTGTAGGAGGGGGACATACCTATGTGTAGGAAGGAGACATACCTATGTGTAGGAAGGAGACATACCTATGTGTAGGAAGGAGACATACCTATGTGTAGGAGGGAGACATACCTATGTGTAGGAAGGAGACATACCTATGTGTAGGAAGGAGACATACCTATGTGTAGGAGGGAGACATACCTATGTGTAGGAAGGAGACATACCTATGTGTAGGAAGGAGACATACCTATGTGTAGGAAGGAGACAAACCTATGTGTAGGAGGGAGACATACCTATGTGTAGGAGGGAGACATACCTATGTGTAGGTAGGAGACATACCTATGTGTAGGAGGGAGACATACCTATGTGTAGGAAGGAGACATACCTATGTGTAGGAAGGAGACATACCTATGTGTAGGAGGGAGACATACCTATGTGTTGGAGGGAGACATACCTATGTGTAGGAAGGAGACATACCTATGTGTAGGAGGGAGACATACCTATGTGTAGGAAGGAGACATACCTATGTGTAGGAAGGGCAACATAACGATGATCAAAGCCCCGAAGAAAACTGCATAAAATTTGTCCTTGAAGTTAAACCCTGACTGCTGGTAATGTAGGTCAGTCAGCTGTTTCTCCATGTACGCTTTCATCCTCTCCCGTGTCCCCGCGTCCTTGGACAACAGTCCGTCTTTATAATATCTGAAATGTTATATAATCCACTATTTTAATAGCGTTATTGTTGTTCATGCTTTAATACAGCAAAGCACATTTATTTTACCATTACATTCTGAAATAGTGAATTGTGAATGGTCCCTGAGATGTAATAAATAAATTGCAAGCGATTCTGTGAAATGTGATTGGCTGAGCAAGCAATTTGTTTACCTTCATGTTTCCTTAAACTGGAATAATATAAGGCCATGCAACTTGCAAGCTGTCATCATTTTTCACATTTGGGTAAAATATGTTTAAAGCTTGTACATTTTATCAACATCCTTAAAGAGGCTGTACAAAATGTTGATATCTCACATAAGAAATAAACGACATGTGAGCCTCTCATGGTTTATTATCCCTGCAGTGTTTTATTGTACGATAAACAACTCCCAATCATGGTTTATTTCTTAAGTAAAAGTGGTGCACACTTTAGGTTGGTTGTTTGTTTGTTGTTTAACGCCGCACTCAACAATATTCCAGCTATATGACGGCAGTCTGTAAATAATCAAGTCTGGACCAGACAATCCAGTGATTGATATCATGAGCATCGATCCAAGCAATTTGGATTGATGACATGCATCAACCAAGTCGGCGAGCCTGACCACTCGATCCAGCGAGTCGCCTTTTTACGACAAGCATATTCACCTTTTACGGCAAGCATGGGTTGCTGAAGACCTATTCTACCCCGGAATCTTCACGGGTCTGCACACTTTAGGACTCCACATGGCTCACAACAGTTGCTCAAGGGAGGATTGTTTGACTCATTTTTACAGGGTATCTGTAGAGGACTTTAAATGTCACACATTGAACAACTTTGAGTATTATTGTTTAAATTATGGCGTGGACACATAAAAGTCAACATAGGGGTACTAGAGTGAGAGAATGAGTGGGGTTTTATGCCCCTTTTAGCAATATTCCAGCAATATCATGCAGAGGACGCCAGAAATGGGCTTCACACATTGTACCCATGTCGGGAATCGAACCCGGGTTTTCGGGGTGACAAGCGAACACTTTAACCACTAGACTACCCGACCACACCAGGTGTACTTGAATAAATCATCACTGATCCCTGAATGACCCTCCAACCTTTTGAAAATTAAACTCAACCGATGACATATAGCTCATAAATCTGCAAAAACCAAAGAGCCAGAGGATATTTCTCGGCAGACAAACTATTTTCAGCCTTAATCGTACTATGAGTATAATGAGTTTCTGAAAAAATAAAATGTCATACATGTATTATCGACTCATTTAATTGAATTGATAAATCAGTCATGTTTTAATCGGGGCGGTAGGATTAATGAAATTGTGTTGTGATGTTAATTTATATATGTTCGCTGTGAAATGAAAGAAATTAAACATAAACTAGACATGAATCTCCTCCACTGGGGTGATGGCTGGCATTTGCGTGTGATGGAGGTCATATGAATGTTCTAAACTTAAACATGTACACTCCAAAGAAATTGGAACATCCGATTTTTTCACAAGACCTGATTGAGACTCTTTCAAGCGTTACTTTTTTTGTGTTTTGTCCATTTTGTTGATAACCATCCTGTACCAGTGTTTAAACATGCCAAACTGTGCCAGAGTTAAAACATTCAAGATCGTCCCCAGTTTTCAAGCAATAATATTGATGTCTGAACAATAAAAATATCTGCAATTCCTGGGAATGACCAGATGACCCTTCCTTTGAAAACGTTTTTGTGGCCCTAGGACCTTCTCAGTTACCGGTATCTATTTCTTAACCAATTTTTTCTTGTTGGATGTTTTTCAGAAAGGTGAACCAAACCGAAATACAACATGTACAAAGAGTCAGTGGCTGTGGTCATTATTGAGACATGAAAAGGACACAATAGTAAGACACCCATGCGTCATGCAACAACATAGAACATCACTAGGCAGGTGCAGGAGGTAATACAGGGTGCACTGCAGACAGGAGGCGCTACATGCGTTCATCAGATCGAGGATTCATTCATCACATCAAGGATAACCACAGGTACTGGGTCCCCCTCCACAATATTACTTTAGTGCTATGACTGTCGTACGTATGGGCGTTACGCAAAGATCAGATTGTGGAACAGGACTCTGGGTTGAATGACCATTTTGCGTTGCACTGGTGTATCATGATCAGTGAGTTGTTTCAGAGCAGAATTAAACCATGTGGTATTTATGTTGTACATTCAAGCTTCATCAAATTCTCTAGAATGAAGTACTGTATTGTTTTATTCGTGCCCCATGACCAACTTCTAGACTAATCTTGAGTAATCTTCTTAAGCAACCCTACCAAGATCCAAAGTTTACATGACAGTCCATATTTTGAGGTGTATATAACAAATCTTCTTACAGAAAATGCAGCAGTGTAGAACAGGTATATTTTTTTCTGGTAACTATCATCAAAAATGTCTTAGTTTCATAGATGTTCAAACTACATCATTTCTCTACCACAAGATCACTGACAACAAATGTAATGCTTTGTGCATGTTTTAATAAGCACCCTCCTTTGTCAATTTAGCATCCAGTGTGCTTGTTACAACAAACATGAATATATTCTATAATATTCTAAAATATTGGCTCCAACTTCTAAGTAACGATCATGATGATGAAGGACAGGGATGGACCCTCAAACAATGGCACTGGTCAATAAACCTTGCAGATGCATTTGAAATTGATTTATTATTTTACTTTGACTGGATTATTTGATATGCTCTGATTAAGGTGTCACACCCCGATTTTCATAACCAGAAACCACATACGAAGCACACACACACACACACACAGACACACACACACAGACACACACACACACACACACACACACACATATGATATATGATATAGTCCCTGACTCTTTACCAAACTGTCCTGCCAACAATAACCACACATCTAATCTCCAAAATAGTGTATTACTGGTACACACAAAAATGTATAATTTTATGTAAATTAAAATATTAAAAAGGGAAGATTATCTTTGCTTTGAGCCAACAAAACTTTCACCCCAAAAAATTATACATATAAATTTTCGCGTGTGAATGTACACGATAACCAAATCAGGATGACACAATTTTCTCATCATAGAATGAAAAGGTAAAAATAAACGGTGTACAAAAAGTGTATTGTGCTTTCCAACTGAAATAACGAAAAACGTTGTTATACACTCTCCTGTTATCCCATACGTGGTGCCTATATATATCTAAGGGAACTACACACATTTTTCTAGTCAGTAACTCTACTACTAGTCTGATTTTTTCCATGCTTGTTGGGTGCAGGCAAAGCACAGTGTCACAACAACAAGTGATACCGTTACCTCGAAGATAAATTGAAAGATAATTAGAAGTTTGCCCCTGGAATCGCTTTCACAGAATACGAGGCGATAATAATGAAGAGAAGGAAATTTCAAGCCCACCTGTCCGCCATTCTGAAATAAACAAGGTCAAGGTAAAATACGACTTCCGGGTCCATTGGTAGGTTAGTCAAGCTCCTCACAGCGATAGCCCGTTCGCGGTGCTCTCTATACTGAGAGTGTAACGAAGGTGTCACGCGCTGGGAAGGAGCTTGTAGTCTCCTGTCTACATTTGCAACGCACCAATAGTAGAACCGGTGAGGAGCGCGTCTAAAAATAATAATTATTGAAATTGTAACGTGATGTTGACTATATGCTTGAGACCATGGTCTCTGACGATGAGAAACGTAATGACTCACGTGGTATTGATTCTGTCCAGTTTTAACAGCTGATCTCATTGTAAAATTTGGGAATTCTTTTAAGTCACCGTTATTCTTCATGTGTTTCATGTGCATACACACTGATAACAATGGGGCGAAATGTATTAACGTTAACCATAGGGCATGGGCGGATACAGAAGGGGGGGGGGGGGGGGGGGGGGGGGATGCGGGGATGTTGTTTCAAATTTCCCTTCTCATTATTCAAGGTAGACCCTTATTTCTCTCGATGAATCCGATGCAATAAAGTTATAAAATAATAATTTATGCAATCTCCTCCCTGAAATCAAGGATCGATGGTATTTTTATTTGAATTTGAGATATGGCTTGCCATACAATAATGTCAAACTCCCTAGGTGTGACTGCCGAAATTGACAATACTCTAGGAGTTAATTTAAGGCCTCGTTAAAAGGCAATTATGTCTGAGACAATATATCACCATACGTGTTGAGTGAGTGAGTATGGTTTTACGCCGCTTTTAGCACTAGTCCAGCAATATCACGGCGGGGGACACCAGAAATGGGCTTCACACATTTTACCCATGTCGGGAATCGAACCCGGGTCTTCTGCGTGACGAGCGAACGCTTTAACAACTAGGCTACCCGACCGCCCCCCACACGTGTTGAAATACTGATGGTTGCCGAATCACAGTAAATGAAGAATTAGTTTTGCCCATAGTGAAAAATTAGTCGTGAAGATTGCAACACAACTTCAAGTTCGTCAACAATGATAAACTGTGACGTCATTATGAAACGTGACGTCATTACACAATTACGTCATATTGACGAAAACAGTCCGCTTTCGCTCGATCTTTTTTTATACCTCAGAAAGTCCACTCGTTTTATCTAACGAAAACAAGATAACTTTGATTCACTCCGACGCAGTGGTGGCTTGGCATAACACCACTGCAACAGGTTATTTTCATACCACGTGACCAGACGTTTCCCTTGTTTGTAAACGTAACGCATATTCTAAAATCAGAACATACTGGTCTAAAGCAAGCTTTCAGTGCGCTTTACATATTGTTTTGCATATATATGATAGATATGCTACTACAACCGCGACGGTGAGGCGCATGACAATACAGCTTTATACATCAAAGTGGCCGTGTCGATATATGTCCTTTGGCATTCAGGGGGTTAATGCCGCTTTGAACAATATTCAAGTTACATCACGGCGTGTCAGCTTATAGGAAGAGGCATATACATCGTAAGACGATGAGCACATTGTTGCTAAATATCAGTCTTTGTTTTAAAGAATTTATTTTGAAATATAGATTATTATATCCACACCAATATATGGTAGTAAAAAGGCATTTACTTATATTATAAGAGAATAGACATGGTCACCTTGAGACCTCAAACATCTAGCGGTCGCGTCCGTTGTCTAGTGGTAGAGCGTCCGCCTGGACAGCGGAAGGTCCGGAGTTCGATCCCCGGCCGATCATACCAAAAGACGTTAAAAGATGGTACTTGTTGTTACCCTGTCTGGCGTTCGGCATTAAGGGGCTAAAACAAGGACTGGTCGGCTTGGAGTCAGTCTGTGTCTGAGTGGGTTATTCATGTTAAACTGCGGCATGGTATCTCAATGAGCTAGCACTACAAATCGGCATCAGTCCGGACTAGTACAAACAGCCACACACACACACACACACACACACGTGCATGCACGTCGCTATAAGAGCTATAATCTTCGAATCGACGTTAAACCTAATTTCACCTCACATCAAACAAGCAGCTGAAAGGGCCGTGTGGCATTAAATAGTTTTGTTAAATCAGGGTTTCTATATAAGTTAGGCTCCTTAGTTAACCAAAAGCAAAAGGGTTCTTCATGACATAAATAAAGACATGGCGGATGGATTACGTCGAGAAGATGGGTTTATAAACAATACGATGCAGCATTAGTCACATATGTGCATTCATCATCACGGTGAGTGAGTATTGTTTTACGCCGCTTTTAGCAATATCCCAGCAATACCACGGCGGGTGACACCAGAAATGGGCTTCACACTTTATACCCATGGGGGGAATCGAACCCGGGTCTTCAGCGTGACGAGCGAACACGATTACCACTAGGCTACCCTACATCTTCTGACCACATTAAGCGAGTGAGTGAACAGGATTTAACACCACCTTCTATAGTATTCCACTTTGTCACAGCGTATCAGCGTTTTATAGTGTGACCAAACTCCACTGCGACGAAAGTCGGACACTTTTACCTCTGTGGTGTGAGTGAGTGAGTTTGATTTTACGCCGCTTTTAGCAATATTCCAACATCACGGCTGGGAGGACATCCTTCTGTGGTGAAAACCGATACGATGCCGACGGGCCAAAATACAGTTTTAAAATCTTAGATACGAACCCACGGTCATCCCAAAGAGAACAAAATGTGAAAATAGATACAGTACCAGCACGAAATAATTCCATCGCAGCTACAACACGTCAGCTTGACGACCGTCCCTTCTACTGCTGAATGTATATTGCGGGTCTCTCTGTGCGCCTCTCTGTGCGAAAGTTTGTAAACATGACAAGATAAAGACAAGTTTGTCCGGGAGGCGCCTCGTGCAGACTGTGCCACCTGTATTGTTTGTCTGAATGTGTTGATATTTATTTTTATGTGTGGGGACTGGACGAACCGTGCACAACAAATAGTTCATGTTAGACAATGAAAGTTCCCTCTGCGTCTGTGGTTGGTTGGTTGGTTGGTTTGTTGTTTAACGCCGCACTCAGCAATATTCCAACTACATGTATATGACGGAGGTCTGTAAATAATCGAGTCTGGACCAGACAATCCAGTGATTAATATCATGAGCATCGATCCACGCAATTGGGATCGATGACATGCATCAACCAAGTCAGCGAGCCTGACCACCCGATCCCGTTTTAGTCGCCTTTTACGACAAGCATAGTCACCTTTTACGGCAAGCATGCCGAAGACCTATTCTACCCCGGAATCTTCACGGGTCCTGCGTCTGTGAATCTCACATGCAACATCCATATACCATCAGTATTATGATAAAATAATATGGCCTCTTGAACCAGACCCTTAATGGGTTCGTGTTTTCTTATTCCAAATGAATTTGTAGAGTGATTTGTTTGTTTGTTGTGTAACGTCGCACTCCGCAACATATTCCAGCCATGTGACGGCGGTCTGTAAATATTCGAGTCTGAACAACACAATCTAGTGATTGACATCATGAACGTCGATCTACAAAATTAGGATACGATGAGGTGAGGTGAAATGGGGTTTAACGTCGCGTTCAAGATTATTGCACTTATATATAGCGACGTGCATGCACGTGTGTGTGTGGCTGCTTGTACTAGGCCGGACTGATGCCTATTTATAGTGCTGGCACGTTGAGATGACCCACCCAGACACAGTATACTGACTCTGAGCCGACCAGTCCTTGTTTTAGCCCCTTAATGCCGAGCGTTAGACAGGGTAACAACAAGTACCATCTTTTTAACGAGTATTGTTACGAAGAAAAATTATCAAAGAAACCAAAGCCCTATTTGGTTCTTTTCTGGTATAACATTGTTGTATTCTAATTTAAACAATATATAAAACGTCTTTTTCTTGTTTCAATGTTATATTTTCTTTTTTGTTTAAATAGAAACTATAGTGTGAGATTTCAAACAGCAGGTTAAAATTAGATATATTGATTAACTTTCACATATGAAAATTAGGTAGTGATCGACATTCTGGAATCTATTTTAATAAACGAGTTTATTCGTGACCGACTCATGCCGTTCTGGGACAAGCCGAAAGATCGAGACGGTAGATTACGGAAAAATGCGAGTGATGACAAGGGCGCTTATCTCCCTTCGACTACCGGATATGCACTTTAACCGGATCACAATTACTTATTAAGTACACTTTACAAGCGTATCGAACAAATATGCTCCATTACTTATGTTCTTAGTATAATATTAGTGTGATAGTGATTAATATTAAAACATACAAACTCTGAATTTCAATATTTCGAATATATACATGTTAAAAATATATTTGTCCGTATGTTAATATTTCCAACATGGCTGCGCCCATGAGAGACATGTCAATGTCAAACCCGCTTGTCTAGAAAGGTATTGGCTCGAGGGAATTTGGTGATACAGTATAGACATGTACATGACAGTCACACTAATGTTATTCTCCCTTGTCTCTGTGATCTTGGCCCTTAAATATTCTTTCCTCACAGGACGTACAACAGTGGAAACATGCACCGGTTGTGATGCAGGCTTAGGCTTATTAGGCTAATTATCGCTATGTATGTGTACTGGAGGTTATAACTAAAACGACAGCGCTTGAGAACGACACAAATTGCAAGGGAAACAGCATCTCGACCTCCGGAAAACGACAACGTATCTTCATATCATCTTTGCAGGTCACTCAATGAGATAAACATGTTATCAGGTTATATATAGATGCAGGAAAAGACAAATATGCAATGGTACCTTACTTTAGCAGATTTCTGTGTGTCATCGAACTTCTCTCAAAGAATTATAACTGTATCAGGAAAGGAGACATATTTCCAACAATACGTTTTTTATTCATTCTTCTATCCAAGAGGTGAGGTGAAATTGGGTTTAACGTCGCGTCCAAGATTATTGCACTTACATAGCGACGTGCATGCACGTGTGTGTGTGGCTGCTTGTACTAGTTCATACTGATTCCGATTTGTGGTGCTAGCACACTGAGATACCATGTCACAGTTTAACATGAATACCCCACACAGACACAGTATACTGACTCCGAGCTGACCAGTCCTTGTTTTAGCCCCTTAATTTAATGCCGTGCCAGACAGGGTAACAACAAGTACCATCTTTTAACAGCTTTTGGTATGATGCGGCCTGGGACAGAACCCCGGACCTTCCACTCTCCGGGCGGACACTCTACCTCTATACCACGGAGGCAATCCTTCCACCCAAGAAGAATTCCAGTTAGAATCTTATGCCCGTTTTAGCCAACTTGGTGTCATTTGAATGTGGTGCTGTTTTAGCCTGTATGTAGCAGGGCGTGGAGTCAACCCACAGATGACATCTTTACATTGTCAGCTTGCTGACGGGGTTAACCCCTTTGGTCATGTGGACAAGGCGTCCGACCACGGTCAGAAGGTCTGTGGTTTGAATCCCATCACAAGACTCGGAAATTTTATGGCCGCTACATTGGCGCCCAACTTGGAGCTGAGCACGTTCATATTAAATTTGAGCAAAATAAGCCTCAGTACCCTACTATGAGGCCCCGGACGTGCCTTCTGTTGATGAGGGAGTATTTTGCAGGGCATGGAGTCATCCCACAGATGACATCCTTACCTTGTCAGCTTGCTGACGGGGTTAACCTCTTTGGTCATGTGGACGAGGCGTCCGACCTTGGTCAGAAGGTCCGTGGTTCAAATCCCATCACGAAAATATTATCGCCGTTACATGAATATATAGTATCTATTTCAACTGAATTCCCTTAACAACTCTATAGTCTGGAAGTTAATTTATGGTACTGACGTTTACTACAATATCTGAAAAACTATTGGACCTACTCCATTCAAAGTTGGTATGAGATTATTAAACAGTCATACATAACTGGATATTACATTTAAAGACAATCCGTGCATGAATAAAAAATCTGTTTATTTAGCTATCACTATATTTCATCAACAACCAGACCTGGTCGTCACGGGTGGAACGAGCATTCATTGTAACAGTCATGTGCATAATGCTACCCCTGCGTCACAAGGCCATATGACACAGTTGAACCAATCAACTCAACTCGAAAGGGTGCACGGGAATCACGCACGCACGAATACGGTGTTAGCGTTGGGCGTCTCAAGCAGTTATTTAATAATATTTATCCAATTATTTTTGCATTAGGAGCAAATTCACTCACGGCAGTTAGTGAACCCTAGAGGGCAGTGTTAGACAGCCGGGTAGAAGCCAGAGATTAGTGCCCCTTTAAATATTTTGTGTAGGGTAAAACCCCGAATGCTTGCTTGCTCGCTCGCTCGCTCGCTCGCTCGCTCGCTCACACTCACTCACTCACTCACTCACTCACTCACTCACTCACTCACTCACTCACTCACTCACTCACTCGCTCACTCGCACACACACACCCACCCACCTAAACTCACTCACTCACTCACTCACTGACTCCTAGTGTGCAATGTTTTCAGAATCTCTGCTCCACTGTACAAGATGTACTTGAGGATTCTCTTCAGACTTCACATCAGCAGTCCCCGACTTCACCCGTCATGGCGATACAGCAGTTCCTGGAGCAGCAGCAACGTCCGCGGCGCCTTCATCTCCTACTTCAAAGACAACCACGACCACGTCCATGTCCCCTCCTCCTCCGTCATCCCAAACAAGAAACAAGGCACCTACTTCACGAACGCTGGCATGATGCAGGTACACGCAGGCAGGAACTCCACCAAGATTTACCTACGATTCAAACAGTCATAACAAAATTTGTCATTTTGTTCAAAATTGATATTTACATAAATACAGAAACCTACGGTTATAACGAACTCAAAGGGACCACTAATATTTGTTTGTTATAACCGTAGTTCGTTACAAGCATATATACAGTATATATATACATCAAATGTTTGGCACTAAAAATAGTTTCGTTATATCCATCAGTTCATTATAAGCATGTTCATTATAAACATAGTTTCCCCCCTTAAATCAAGAGGTATTTCAACATGGCATCAAATGTAAAAATGTAACACACTCTCATTCTAAGTTCTGTTATCAGAGGGGCGGTCGGGTAGCCTAGTGGTTAAAGTGTTTGCTCGTCAAGCCGAAGACCCGGGTTCGATTCCCGACATGGGTACAATGTGTCCCCTGTCGAGATATTGCTGGAATATTGCCAAAAGCGGCGTAAAAACCATACTCACTCACTCTGTTATCAGAGTAATATGAGTCCCCTCTGCAAAGCACTAACATTAGTTTTTGTTTGCAATCAGTTGGAAATAATATGAATTGGGAACTATTTCATTTCAATTTGGGATTTATTACTGACATCTACTATATATGACTAGCTGACATATTCATGACATGACCAAAGGGTTTACAGGTTATTACACCACACCAGGGACCAGAGAACAGACATAAGCCCTTAGGGTTGATGGGTTATTAATTCACACCAGGGATAAGACAACAGAAAGCATGACGGGTTTATGGGTTAAAACCATACAATATGTCTTCTCAAAACTTGGCACATAGATAGGTCTAGTGGTGAACCGGTGCCTTTTGATATTTTGGGATTTTCGACTAAAATATTTTTCTAATTTCCATGGCAACAACTTTGACTGAGGCTTGAAATGGTAGTAGTGCTCATTTCTGGAGTAGATCTTGAAAAACATACAATATTTCTTCACCAAACTTGGCACATAGATAGGTCTAGTGGTGAACTGGTGCCTTTTGATATTTTTGGATTTTTTGCAAAAATATTTTTACCATTTCCATGGCAACAACTTTGACTGATGCTGGAAGTGGTGGTAGTGCTCGTTTCTGAAGCAGTGAAAACCATACAATATGTCTTCTCCAAACTTGGCACATACACAGATCTAGTGGTGAACTGGTGCCTGTTGATATATTGGGATTTTCTAAAAAGAAATTCTAGTTTCCATGGCAACAAAATATATATAAATATGATTAGTTGACATATTCATCACAAGTATTCCCCATTGAAGGGGATTTCGATGACTTTGTCCCTTTGTTTAAATACAGGTAAATATATTTAAAAGCTTGTAAACTTTAATATCATCCTTAAAGAGGCTGTACATAATGTTGATATATATTGTAATAAATAAACAACTCATGGCTTTTGTTTATCATACAATAAGACACTTCAGGGAGAATAAACAAACACCCCAAGTGGTATATTCTTCCTGCAGTGTTTCTTTGCACGATAAACCCCTCCTCGCCTTGTATTTCTTAAGCAAAGTACAATCCAAGCATTGTGTGAGAGCCTGCAAATTATCTGTCAGCATAATAGTGGCCCCTAATCATTGAGAAAAAGATTTTGGAAGTGACGAAGTAACGGCCATGTTTCTGAGATGAGGAAGACAAGGTGTTGTTTCAGTTCAAGCCGCTGTTCCTCGGCGCCGTGCAGCCAGGGAGTCGACTCGAGGGCCTTCACCGTGCGGTCAACTCACAGAAATGTATCCGCGTCGGGGGCAAGCACAACGACCTTGAGGATGTGGGTCATGACCTCACCCACCACACGTTCTTTGAGATGCTAGGAAGCTGGTCATTTGGAGATTACTTCAAGGTATGGCACTGTGAAGCAACCCATTCTTGGTCAGTGCAAGGAGTTTGTGCTGATGTGATACACCCATGGCGCCAGTGCATCAAGACGCTACCATTTACATCATTGATTTACTGTGATTTCACCTTGTAGTTATTTCATAGCAAAATGCAAGGATTTATCTCAGGGAAACTATTTAAATATATTCAGGTATTATTTTCTTGATTAAAACTGTTGTGTATCTATCTTTTTTAGGCAGCTGAGATTGCACGTCATTATACCCAATGGCGTGGACAATTGATCGTAATTTCTATAACAGGATTGTCTGGTTCCACATATTCAAACTTTACAATCAGTAGACCCGTGAAGATTCGGGTTAGGATAGGTCTTCAACAACCTATGCTTGCCGTAAAAGGCGACTATGCTTGTCGTAAGAGGCGTCTAACGGGATTGGGTGGTAAGACTCGCTGACTTGGTTGATTCATGTCATTGTATCCTAATTGCGTAGATCAATGCACAGGATGTCAATCACTTGATTGTGTGGTCCAGTTATTTACAGACTGCTGTCACATAGCTGGAATATTGCAGAGTGTGGCCTAATGCAAACATACAAACAAACATTACATTAAGTAATACGTTACCACTGTTATACCGAGGCTGTTGTCTCCCACAACTGCTGCTATAGCGAAATCTACCACAGAGATCTCAATTACCTCATGCAGCACGTGCGTAGCCACCTAGCTGCCATGTGACACCCTTCACTCTTGTCTCCTTCGTCTGCTTAGCAAGACGTGTTTTCTCCTGCTGAAGCGTTCCTTGAAGATTTGGTGATATTTATTATCGTTTATTCTCTAATAAACTGTGCTTTTATGGGGCGTTGCGGTAGCTACGCTTGGTTATAATTTTCCCGCCAAACGGAAAATTTTTCCCGCCCTTTTTTCTATATACTTGCGGGGTTCGCGTATGCACGTTGTGTTTTACGTTTCCCCTGTTCTTGTATGTTTTGGGGGTTAACATAACTTATTTCTTTAGTAAAAGTTATATGTGTATGTTATATGTTCACATTGCTCGTTTATTTTCTTGTGAAAATGTTCGTTTGTGAATCATTGTGGTGCGTGCGTTGTAACCATGTTTTGTTCTTTGTTTCTAGAAAACAATCAATGTCTGACATGGATATGTCCCCTGTCTCCACCCCCTCTACCCCTGCTCCTCGGAGTTGTGGGGTGTGCAGAAAGTTTTTGTCGACCCGGGATCCCCACGATCGTTGCCCGCGGTGCAGGGTTCCTTGCGAGGAAACCCGGTGCACCCTGTGCGAAGGTCTGGGACCTGCGGAGTTTGAGCGGTACCGGCTGTGCGCGCAGTCCGTTTCCACCCCTGTGGTGGCCGGTTCGTCCGGTCGGGGCCCCCGTGCGGGCACCTCCTTGTCAGCTGCGGCGGATCCCCTTGCGGCCCTCGGGCTGTCTGGGGCTTCCGTCGCCGCATTGTTGTCGCAAATTGTGGACTCCAAGCTGGCGGCCTTATCGCAAGATAGGCCGCTGGCTGTTCCGTCCCCGGCCTCTTCGGTGGCCGCGGGTTCGGATGCGGGGTCCACCGGTACGGCGCCGGCTGCCATGGTTACCGGTCCTTCCCCCGAACCGTTGCTTCCGCTATCGGTTAAGGACCGCGTGGCCATGGTGTATGACCTCTTCGAGGACATGCCAAAGCCCCTGCCGATACCGCGGGGTATCCACGGTTCCGTGGGTTCCTCCGAGGTATACAACGAGTCGTCCGACAAGGCTTTCCCAGCATCAACCTTGCTGCGCGGGATTAAGCCGTCTTTGGAGAAAGCCTTCACGGCTGCCTCCGGTCGGGGTCTCCCGTTACCTCCCCCGTCGTGGAGAAAAGGGTCTTTCCCAGTTCATGACCTTGCCTTTCCCGAGGCTGGTCCTTCTGCGGAAGCCCATGTGGAGCGTTTGGGGGATCCGTGCCCCGACGGTTGCCACGGTACCGCAAGGTACCCTGCAACAGCTGGACACCCTCGCTCGACACTCCATGCTGGCTATGTCTCACGGAGACACATACCTGGCTGCGGCGGCCAGTCTGGTCGAAGGTTCTCCCACGGACCGTGACCAGCGCATTTACAACTGCTTGCTCGGTTTGAATGCTTCCCTGGAGTACGTTGCCGGGGCTTCGGCCTTTGTTTCCGGCACGTGCCATTTTCTTCGGCGCCAGTCGTATCTGGTTGCTTCAGGGTTGGACGCTGCCAATCAGGAGGTGCTCCTTTCGCAGCCTTGGTCTGCTCGGACCCTGTTTAATAACAAGATCCCTGGGGTTCTGAAGGAACAACAGGCCGCTGTGTCTGCCGAGGCCTCTCGGCACACACTGGATCTTGTAGGGTCCTTGCATAGGCGCCTGGGTGCCGCTCCGAAGCGGAGCGCGCCCCAGGTTGCTGCGTCCGGCAGGCCTAAGGGGTCGGGTCCTTCTTCCTTCGGGAAGAAGCCCCGCTCTGAGGGCTCCGGTAAGGGTTCTCAGCAGCCCTTTCGCGGGAAGAAGGGGAACTGGGGGAAGCCCAAGTCGTCGACGGACGGCAAGGGCCCCTCCAGGTGACTCTCATTGGAGGGGTTCGTATGCCGACAGCGCCAACTTCGGTTGGCCCGTAGGCGAACCCGAGTCACACGGCCCTGGACAGTTGCGCCTGCCGCAGCCCGTCCGGCCCCCCTCTCTTTCCCCAGTGGGAGCCAGACTCCAGACTTACTGGGAGAATTGGGAACAAGTGTTCGACGACCCGTGGGTGGTCAACACGATTCGGTACGGCTATCGGCTCGATCTCAAAGCCCCGTCGGCAGGTTTCTATTCGGAAACCGATCTTCCCTTCCTCGCCGATGCCATCGGCAGGTTGGTGGAGAAGAGGGCAGTTCGGGAGTTAGCTCTACCAGAAATAACACCGGGGTTTTACTCCAGAATATTTCTCGTTCCCAAGAAGGACAGTGCCGAACTCAGAATGATTCACAACTTGAAATCGTTCAACGAGTTCTACCTGCGCAAGCCGCCCAAGTTCAGAATGTTGAGCTTGACGGACCTGAAAGCACTGATCATGCCGGCCGACTGGCTAGCTTCGATCGACCTGAAGGATGCTTATCTGCATGTTCCGATTCACTCGGATCATCACAGGTATCTCAGGTTTGTCTTTCAAGGCAGGCACTACGAGTGGGTTGTACTCCCATTCGGTCTTTCGTCCGCTCCCTGGCTGTTCACCCGGTTAACCACCCCCATAGTGGGGTTCCTCCACCGGAGGGGTGTCCGGTACTTCGCGTACCTGGACGACTCGCTAGTAGCAAATCGAATGTCGGACACCCTGTCACGCCATCTCGTTTTCGCACGTCGGCTCTTGGAGCAATTGGGGTGGATTGTCAATCTCCCCAAGAGCGAGTTAACCCCTTCTCAGAACTTGCAGTTCATCGGAGGTCGGTTCAACATGGTGTCCCATCGCCTATTTGTCCCCCCAGACCGGTGGCACAAAATTCAGGCGATGATTGCCAAAGTCTTAGCGGTGCAACAGACTGTTCACTTTTGGGAACAGCTGTTAGGGCTACTTGTATCAGCCCAGGACTGCACCGTACGGGGTCGTCTCCAACTCCGCCCGCTGCAACGGTTTTTAATCCAGTTGTTAGCAACGGAGGTGAACAGTGCGACCGTCGCCCTCCCGGATCGGCTCCGACCGCATCTGGAGTGGTGGACGGTCCCTTACAATGTCTTATCAGGAGTCTCTATGCGGCCCTACCGGGCCACGTTGAACCTGTATACAGACGCCTCTCTAGTGGGCTGGGGCGCCCATCTAGAGGGGGAGGTGAGCTCGGGGCTGTGGTGCGTAGACGAACTAGGTCTTCACATCAATTGTCTCGAGTTCAAGGCAGTGATCAACGCAGTCAATCACTGGAAGCATCGTCTCGTCGACGCCCGGCTCATGCTGGCGACCGACAACACGACGGTAGTGTCCTATGTGAACAAACTGGGGGGAACCCACAGTCACTCGCTGCTCGATCTCACGTTCGAGTTTTACGCTCTGGTGGACAGTGTCCCGTGCCAGATACGCGCCCGTCACATCCCAGGTGTGCGGAACGTACTGGCCGATGCTCTATCGAGGCCTCGGGATCCGAGCCCCACAGAGTGGATGCTGAACCCAGTAGTGTTTCAGTGGCTGTGCGAACGTTTGGGTCGTCCGATGGTCGACCTGTTCGCAACGCGGTTCAACAATCAACTCCCGTTGTTTGTATCACCAGTCCCGGACCCGAGGGCCATCGATCACGATGCTCTCGCGTTAGACTGGACGGGCTTGGACGCTTATGCTTACCCGCCGACAGCGTTGATACCACACATTCTAAGCCGGCTTCGAGGAGTTCGCTGTCGAATGTTACTGATCGCACCCATGTGGCCGAACAGATCGTGGTACCCCGACTTGCTGACCCAGGTCACGCAGTCGCCACTCCCACTGCCTGTGAGACCGGATCTCTTGATCCACCCTCACACCCGTCAGCTTCATCCAAATGCAGGGCAGTTCAATCTGCACGCGTGGATGTTGTCACCGAGCGTCTGAGGAGTAAAGGTTTTTCTCGCCGGGCGTCTTGGGCATACGTTAGTATGCATCGTGATTCTACCCAGAAGGTGTATAATGCACGTTGGGTTATTTTCACGAAGTGGTGTTGTAAACATCACATTCATTCGCCAGATAAGGTATCTGTGCAGGATATTGCTCGTTTCATGTCTCACTTGCGAGAGACCCAGAAACTCTCCGGGGGTTCCATTGCCAACTATGTCTCGTCCATTGCTACGGTACGGGACGTTGCTATGGGTACCAGTCTCTCCAAAGAGCCGGTGATACGGGGTATTATCAAGGGTTTCAAACAGCACGATCTTAAGAAGGGCCGCCTTCGGGCACCGGCCTGGGATCTTTCCCTAGTGTTGCAATCACTTACGGAAGCTCCGTATGAACCCTTGCATAGTGCTTCGTTCCGGCATGTGACTTGGAAAACAGCATTTCTCCTCTCCTTTGCCACGGCGGCACGTGTATCCGAAATTCATGCACTCGATGTCGCCAAGGTACGATTCGATAGGGGTGACGAAGGAGCGGTCCGCCTGGGCCTGCTCATGGGCTTCGTCGCCAAGAATCAGAGAGTCGGGCAAGCGGAGAGAGAATTCACTGTAAGATCACTCAAAGAAATCTTACATCCTGCTGATACTGAGGACAGAGCGCTGTGTCCGGTTAGGGCCCTTAAGTATTATCTTAAGGCTTCGAATGAACGCAGACAAGGGCGTGACCGTCTGTTCATATCGTGTAACCCTAATCGCACGGTTGACATAACTCGCAACTCGATTGCGTTGTGGCTTCGTTCTGTCATCAATCTGGCGTACCGGTCTCGGGGGTTACCGGTAGCGGGGTCAAACCCGCACGAGATCAGGGCGCTAGCGGCAACATTTGCCCTACACTCGAATATCTCTGTTCACAGAATATTACGAGGTTGTTACTGGCGTTCTGACTCGGTTTTTGCCAATCATTACCTCAGAAAGGTTTCTGATGAAGACGTGGAGGGGGTGCACCGTCTTGGGCCGCTGATCGCGGCACAAGCGGTCATCTAGGGGGTGTGTCCAGCGCAATTTCAAACTCCGCAGTCGTCAGTCCTTGCACGGTGGTCAATCTGGGTCGTCTCCAATGTTCCCACGCCGTGGGTACAGGAGTGGGGGTCCTGCAAACCAGCGCACTCACACCAGAGGTGAGGCGGCTTTTTGTGTGTTTTGTCCTTATTTGTATTTTGACAATTATGCATTTAATTGTCTGTCGTGTATTCCAACCTTGCGATACATGCTTACGAATACTGGAATTAGGTCACGCGCCTAATGCATACTTTCAGTAGGCTTGCTCTGGGATATACGGTCTGAAGGAAATTAATTTCCCTCTTTTCGACTGTTTAACCTGATCTAAGATTTAGCTCACGCGGATACAGTGTTCTCATCCGCTGCGGCGATGAAATACCTATCCAGTGGGGCCGTTTGGAGTCACCAATCGTTTTGGCAATGACGATTGAGCCTTACGGTATGCGCATGACAGTGCTTTGGTATTCCTATAGGGTAACGCCTAGCTAGGTGCATGCGCATCGAGTGCTTCCGCCTTGGTGTTTACTTCCGCTGGTCGGAAGGAACGCTAGCAGTCAGGATTCGGGTTGTAGGTGCTCCCCACCGCCTACTGTGGTAGTCAGCCTCGGTATAACAGTGGTAACGTATTACTTAATGTAATTTGTAGAATTTTCCTATTCGGAATATTCTATAAGTAATACGTTACCACTGGGCTGCTGCCCGCCCGTCCGTCCCCCGAGCACTTGCTCTCGCAGGAGACAAGAGTGAAGGGTGTCACATGGCAGCTAGGTGGCTACGCACGTGCTGCATGAGGTAATTGAGATCTCTGTGGTAGATTTCGCTATAGCAGCAGTTGTGGGAGACAACAGCCTCGGTATAACAGTGGTAACGTATTACTTATAGAATATTCCGAATAGGAAAATTCTACAAAATTAGCCAGCTTCATCAGTTATTACTTAACAGAACATCTTCACTCATTCAGGGCATTGGGGCAGTGGGTAAGTGGATGGATCGACACATTGGGTACCAGGGTCCAGTGTGTGAAGCCCTTTCTTGGTGTCTCCCCTCCATGAGCTGGAATATTGTTTAAAGCATCATCAAACCCTGCTCTCTTGCACACAGTCCTAAAAGTTGTTTTTTATTTGTTTTCTTAATCAATGAACCTTGGACCATAAATCTTGGATATCTTTATTGAAACATTGATTTGATTGCATGTTTGCAGCAAGAATCCTGCCAGATGGCGCTGGAGCTGTTGACGCAGGTGTACAACCTTCCGTTAGACAGACTGTACTTCACCTACTTCGGAGGAGACGAGCTCTTGGGACTAGCGCCAGATGTGGAGTGCAGGGACATGTGGCTGGCACTGGGGTCAGGGGTCTTTATTTACACATTGTGGAACACCCTGTAGATTCCTGTTTAGTGTAGGCCCCCAGCAACCTATGCTTGTTGTTAGAGGCGACTTAACCTTTAGCCTTTAATGGGTTCGCCTGCAGCTTTAGTGGATTGGGTGGTCAGGTTCGGTGATTTGGTAGATCATGTTTCATCATTCCCCAACAGCGTCTGACGTTGCTCATGATATTAATCACTGGTTTGTCTGGTCGAGACTCCATTTTCTTTTTACAGGTGGTCATTATATGCCTGAAAAGGTTCCAACTGTGGTAATGAATAACAAACAAACATCTTGTTTAATGATCAACGGAGAAACACTTTTGATTGTATGTGTTACTGGGGTCATATTAATCAACATATCATACTACCAATCCAGTCTGTGTTTAATTTACGAAAATGAAAATATGTTTGAACCAACACAGAAACTACTAGGAGACTGTAATACTTGTAACTGTTTAAAAATTCCTGAGATATGTTTCCAAAAATCATAGAAAGCAATGCAAAGTTCTTTTATTCCTTCATGTGCTTTAGTGTAGCCGAGTGGTTAAAGCGTTTGCCCGTCACGCCGAAGACCCTGGTTCGATTCCCGACATGGGTACAATGTGTGAAGCCCATTTCTGGTGTCCCCTGCCGTGATATTGCTGGAATATTGCTAAAAGCGGCGTAAAACCATACTCACTCACTCATGTGTGTTCCACGTTCCCTCAGTTTTGTTTGTACATTGTTTAAAGAGAGTCAGATATTTACACAACACCCTAATGGTAACATTCTATTCAGCAACTAAAATATGAAGCTTCTTGGTCCAATGACTGTCGCATTCCTTGTAAAATTAGTGCCCCATCTCATTATAATCAGATCTTTGTGCTTGCTGCCGCTACACACAAAGATCATTGTCATTTCATTGGGTGGTCAAAGTGTGCAAGGGGTCATTCTGATGTGACCCATAATGGAATGTCCTCAGACATGTCCTTAGCAGTAGCAAGAACTAAGATCTGATTTGAAGGAGGTTGAATTAGTGCCATGTTGTATTTGTCCTTGTGTATGCCAACTAACTCTTGTTTCATTAATTTTGCCATAACTGCTTTTTTTCCCACACTTATCTCATAGCTCCCCTCGTTTGATAAGATGATTTACTGTAGCGATCCTAAATGAAGAGGAAAATGCTATTACCGTATTCGACGTAATAAGCGCCCCGCTCTAATAAGCGCCCACTTCGATATTTGCTAATATATTGGCTAGTGAACAATCCCAATTAGCACCCCTTCCGACCCCTAATTGCATATAATACGCACCGCTTCCTTCCCCTATTCACGTATCATACGCCCTCGTGTGTTATATGCACCTTTATTATTGGCAATTAAAATTCTGGAAAAAAATATATCTGTCATACATAAACATTTAAGGCTGTCAGCATAAACCACAAAATTTATCTTTCAACTTTTTTATTACGTCGAATACGGTAATAAACGTGATAATGATTCATCTTCATGGTATTCTTTCTGAAGATCTTAGCATTATTGAGAGGAAACATATAGAGGTTAATTTTTTACTAATTTCTATTTCTTCCAAGACATCGTCCTGAGACCCCAATATCTTGCAAGTACCGTATTTACTCTATTAGACGCCTCCGTTCCACATGGGCCTCTAACTAGTCTGTCTTACAGACCCTGATACAAATATATATCAAATACAGCCCATGCAAGTCTATAATGTTTGGCAAGTCTAGATCACTGCAGTATCTGAAAATGAAGAGAGTCACTGGGCTCCTTTTTATTATATTTTTATTAAGATAACTGAACAACTGTTTTTTTTATGTACGATATGTTCATTTCAGAGACTAGATTTTAGTCTAGCCTCTAACTAACACTTGGTCATATGCTCTGTCCAAAATATAGAAGTCGGGTCTCTGTTATATCCCAGGTCCATCATTTGATGAAATTATTGATCCCTGTCACATTAACTTACAGTAAGTTATTCCCTTTTAATGATAAACCCTGTAAATGTAACCTTTGGGTGACTGGAATTCTGCATTGAGTAAGGCTAAAAAAGATAATAGTTTTGGTTCTCAGGCACCACCTGCATCATCATAAAGTCTGCCACACACTTTGTTTTTATTTCCATTTTCAAAAAAACATGAAAATCCTAAAAACACAATGCACAAAAAAAATTGAAAATGGAAACAAAAACGAAACATGCAATGAACCTTATGATGATGTGGGCAGTGCCTGAGAACCAAGACTATTATTTTTTTAGCCTAAGGTAGTCAGTTGCCACACTGCCAACATTACCAGAATAGATGCTGGCCTTTAACAGATGTGGAGCCAACATCTTGCGTAAAAGTACTTAACGCCAGGGTGACTAATAGAGGAAATACGGTACACTGGTATTACAGTCTGTTTCCATGCACTGATATGACTGAATGATAAGGCTGTATCAACTTCTGTCTTCCAGTGTTCCAGCCAATCGGGTGCTTCCTTTTGGGATGAAGGACAACTTCTGGGACATGGGCGAGACGGGGCCATGCGGGCCGTGCACTGAGATACACTTCGACCACGTTGGAAGTCGCACCTCGTCTCACCTCGTCAACGCCGACTCCCCAGAAGTGGTAGAGATCTGGAACCTGGTCTTCATGCAATATAACAGGTACAGGGTCGACCTTCCTTAATCATGTCAGACCTGCAGTGGGGGCGGAGGGGTACAGGGTCGACCTTCCTTAATCATGTCAGACCTGCAGTGGGGGCGGAGGAGTACAAGGTCGACCTGCCTTAATCATGTCAGACCTGCAGTGGGGGCGCTGGGGTACAGGGTCGACCTGCCTCAATCATGTGAGACCTGCAGTGGGGGCGGAGGAGTACAGGGTCGACCTGCCATAATCATGTCAGACCTGCAGTGGGGGCGGAGGTGTACAGGGTGGACCTGCCTTAATCATGTGAGACCTACAGTGGGGGCGGAGGAGTACAGGGTCGACCTGCCATAATCATGTCAGACCTGCATTGGGGGCGTTGGGGTACAGGGTCGACCTGCCATAATCATGTCAGACTTGCAGTGGGGGCGGTGGGGTACAAGATCGACCTGCCTTAATCATGTCAGACCTGCAGTGGGGGCGCTGGGGTACAGGGTCGACCTGCCTCAATCATGTGAGACCTGCAGTGGGGGGGGAGGAGTACAGGGTCGACCTGCCATAATCATGTCAGACCTGCAGTGGGGGCGGAGGTGTACAGGGTGGACCTGCCTTAATCATGTGAGACCTACAGTGGGGGCGGAGGAGTACAGGGTCGACCTGCCATAATCATGTCAGACCTGCATTGGGGGCGTTGGGGTACAGGGTCGACCTGCCATAATCATGTCAGACTTGCAGTGGGGGCGGTGGGGTACAAGATCGACCTGCCTTTATCATGTGAGACCTGCAGTGGGGGCGGAGGGGTACAAGGTCGAGCTGCCTTAATCATGTCAGACCTGAAGTGGGGGCAGAGGGGTACAGGGTCGACCTGCCTTAATCATGTCAGACCTGCAGTGGGGGCGGAGGAGTACAGGGTCGACCTGCCATAATCATGTCAGACCTGCAGTGGGGGCAGAGGTGTACAGGGTCGACCTGCCTTAATCATGTGAGACCTACAGTGGGGGCGGAGGAGTACAGGGTCGACCTGCCTCAATCATGTGAGACCTGCAGTGGGGGCGAAGGGGTACAAGATCGACCTGCCTTTATCATGTCAGACCTGCAGTGGGGGCGGAGGGGTACAAGGTCGACCTGACTTAATCATGTGAGACCTGCAGTGGGGGTGGAGGGGTACAAGGTCGACCTTCCTTAATCATGTCAGACCTGCAGTGGGGGCGAAGGGGTACAGGGTCGACCTGCACAATCATGTCAGACCTGCAGTGGGGGCAGAGGGGTACAGGGTGGACCTGCCTCAATCATGTCAGACCTGCAGTGATGGCAGAGGGGTACAGGGTTGACCTGCCTCAATCATGTCAGACCTGCAGTGGGGGCAGAGGGGTACAGGGTCGACCTGCCTCAATCATGTCAGACCTGCGGTGGGGTACAGGGCCAACCTGCCTCAATCATGTCAGACCTGCAGTCGGGGCGGAGGGGTACAGGGTCGACCTGCCTCAATCATGTCACAATGTCAATTTTATAGTGCTAGCCCACTGAGATACTATGCCGCAGCTTAACATGAATACCCCACTAAGACAAAGTATACTGACTCCGAGCCGACCAGTCTTTGTTTTAACCCCTTAATGCAGAGCGTCAGGCAGGGTAACAACAAGTACCATCTTTTATCATCTTTTGGTTACACCCAACCTTCCGATCTGCGGGCGGACGCTCTACCACTAGACAGCGGAAGTGATCGCCCATGCCATTAAAATATATTAGAAACCTGTAACAGGCTGATATAATAATACAACACTAAGATACTAAGGTCTGAGAATGATTTAATATCAATTCCACAGAAAACATGACAGAAGTCTGGAGCTGCTTCCGAGTCAGCATGTTGACACTGGGATGGGTCTTGAGAGGATGACGGCTGTGTTACAGGGGTCAAGGTCAAACTATGACACTGACCTTTTCCAGCCTTTATTCAGGAGAATACACAAGGTAGGTCAAGGTCGATTATTTACAAGATGCTGTCAACTTGAATATTGCTGTCAGTTAAACAAAGACTCAGATGGATCTGACAAGATTCAAAGGGTTTCACAGCAGACTTGATTCATTTTCTAAGATTTAAGATTAACCTTGTGTTTTATTAGAGCTGGGTTTAAATACAATCTGTAATGACCTGGGGAGTAAGTTGAACAGGTCTTACTGATGGGCTCTTCCACCTAATTGTCTGCACCCTTACGTCAAGGGACACATTTATGTTTTGAACATAATACAATACCACCAAAATGGGAACTTCATTGTTTAAATAGGTCACATTTCATGATCCGTTCAGTGTGTTGTTATCTGTATTCCCATGTGGCAATAGGTAGGATTTAAATTTAAGTTTTTTTATTTATTTGCTTCAATTTTACCATGTGATTCGAAACATTCCTCAAGTGCGTTGTGAGGCAGAACTAACACATGTAAACATAGCCGAAGTTTGGTATCGCTGGTTATTGTGACTTGAGGTGTTTTCTGTCATACAAGTTGTAACTTTGTTTCCGCCACTAATGTTGGCAGACTGCAGCAACTGGAAGCCATGAAAATAGTGTGCTTACCCAGTTGGTTGCGCTACATGATACCGTAAACCATGAATCGAAGGCGTGGGGTGTGATATTGCATCGCCGTAGGACGAACATGGCGGAGGAAGAGAGTGAGTGAGTGAGTATGGTTTTACGTCTCTTTTAGCAATATTCCAGCAATATCACGGCGGGGGACACCAGAAATGGGCTTCACACATTGTACCCATGTCGGGAATCGAACCCGGGTCTTTGGCGTGACGAGCGAACGCTTTAACCACTAGGCTACCCGACCACCCCCGGAGGAAGAGAAACAGTGGCTGTTTTGTTTGACTGGTGTGTATTGCTAAATGCCGTAGGCTGAGCAACAGGTGCACATGTTGTTATGAAACTGCTCAAGGCTTGCTCATGCCAGTGTCCAATCTCATTAAAATCAGATCTTAGTTCCCGCTATCGCTATACAAAGATCTCAGGACATCCCATTAGGGGTCACGTCAGAATGACCTTTCATCTGACCAATCAAAGCATCGCTTACCAGATCATGAAAGTGACATTCGGAATGTGTTTTCTAATCATGAAACCTCGTAAACGTGAAAACGGGGTATTCCGAATGACAGTTACAGCCCGTACGACTGATTCCGTCAAAATTATCATCTGTTTCTTGCTTCCGTGGGATTAACATTTGAACGGAGGAGGCGTTGCACAGTACGTGGGAAGGACTGCCATACAATCGCAACCATATATTAGACATTCCGGAATGTTCGTTTGTTCAGTTTTCAAAATTTTAATCGAGAACTGTGTCAACATATTTTTCAAGCTTAGTCTGAAATGGAAGTCGCCAAGTTGAAATGAGTGCTGTAAAGCTCGAAAAAGCTGCTTTCTCATTGGTTGATATGGACTTCTTGTTATTCGTTTCAGTGGTCGGTCAAAGTTCGCGAAAGGTCGTTCTGACGTGACCCGTAATGGGATGTCCTCAGATCTTTGTTTTAGCGGCAGCGAGAACTTAGATCTGATTTTAATGAGATTGGAGACAGCCATAGGGCACTAACAGACAATTTTGTGACTGGACACATTGGTTTGAATATGTTCAGGTTTATCACCTGTGGCATGAGACATGGTTGACATCATCTTGCCATTATTCTTTCCCGGTAAAAGTATTCAAATTTTCGACAAGTTTCACCAAATTTCACCGAAAATTGATGTGGATCTGCCATCCTGCTTGATGTAATGAAAGAACGATGTTACCAAGGATATGTTAGATCACTAGGGAGGTAATTTGAACAGCGCCATGACGTCAGTCCGTACACAAAAAGTGTACTTTATCACAGGCTAAGTACAGTCAGAGCCTTTGATCTTTAGTGAAATTGCAATTTGAATCTGCGGTTCAGGTGACTGGTGCTCCAGCCTATCAAGGATTGACCGGCGCGTCTGACCACCATCGGACTGACCAGGCGTATCGGATCTTGGCTGACCATGCCAGGATGATGTCTGTAGCAATAGCGGACGGTCTGCTGCCAGGCCGAGACGGACTGCAGTAAGTTAACACAGGGAGATTCCTGGTTAGAATAGGTCCCCAGTCACAGATGCTTGTGGGGGGCACGGGTGGCCCAGTCGTCTAAGGCGCCGCGATTCGCTGTGCAGAGTTTCGTCCCTTTGGCACGCCAGAAACCTATGATTGTGGGTTCGAATCCCGGTTCGCCACGATTATGTTTCTAGGTTTGTCAGCAGCATACCCGTGCTCGTGGGTTTCACCGAAGTGGTAAACGTCTGAGACCTGCATCACTTCGGGCTTTCCTCCTACATTAAGCTGACATGCCGTGATATAACTGGAATACTGTTAAAAGCGGCGTTAAACCAAACTCACTCACTCACTCACTCACTCACTCACTCACTCACTCACTTGAAGCAAATGCAAGTGATAAGAGAGGTGGAATCTGATTGGTCAATAGGAGGACAAAGAAGGGATATAACTCATAATAGCAGCTGGTGGCGCTACGATCGAGCCCAGAAAGTCCAGCCTAGTTCCAGCCTAGTTTACAGTCAGTTTACTCCCTTGTCTCAGGAAGATGGGTTAGAATAGGTCCCCAGTCACTGATGCTTGCTGTAGGATTAAAGGGATTGGTTGGTCAGGTGACCTGGTTGTTATGAGGTCGGACGCTGCTCGTAGTATCAATCTCAGGTTTGTCAGGTCAGGATTTCATTATTTAGAGGACATTGTGATACAGCTGGAATATTGTTGACTGGTGTGTTAAACAGCAAACAATGTCACGATATGCCGTCCTCACTTATTTATGCATATCATAATACTTGAGTGACTATACAATAATTATCACAATGCCTACAATTTGTCCCCATCAGCCTATGCTGACCATAAGGCTAAAAAAAGTAATACCGTATTTGACGTAATAAGCGCCCCGCTCTAATAAGCGCCCACGGTGACATTTGCTTAGATATTGGCTAGTGAACAATCCCAATTAGCACCCCTTCCGATTGATCAATGTACACAAGACTTATTTATTCGCGTATAAAAAGCACTCATGGGTTATATGCACCCTTAATTATGGGTAATTGAATTATGGAAAAATATATCTGTCGTACATAAATATTTCAGCATAAATAACGATATTTATCTTTCAACTCAGTTTTTTTCACCTTAATAATATTCAAGTAAGACCCCCTATTTCTAATTTTGAGAGCGCCCTGGGCGCCTATTACGTCAAATACAGTAGTCTTGGTTCTTAGGCACGGCCCGCATCATCATAAAGTCTGCTGCACGTTTCGCTTTTATTTCCATTTTCAAAATTTAAAAAAAAATCCTATTATAAATACTTAATACTATGCGATCCATATAGCATGCAGTTACTTCCCTTTGGGATCACTGAAAATAAACATAAAATACTGTTTGTAAGAGTGACGGTTGGGTAGCCTAGTGGTTAAGCTTTCGCTCGTCACGCCGTAGACCCGGGTTCGAATCCCGACATGGGTACAATGTGTGAAGCCCATTTCTGGTGTCCCCCGCCGTGATATTGCTGGAATATTGCTAAAAGAGACGTAAAACCATACTCACTCACTCACTGTTTGTAAGTTTGCTTTAACAGACAGAGATCGAAACCATCAGGTTAGTTCACTAATGAGCATATAGTAAAACCCTTAAAAGGGCCAAATTTCTACTAGTCCTTATGATACATTAGCTATTGTGAAGTTTGGCAAGACTATAGGACGAGTGCCAATTTCTACGGCTGACAGAGCATAATGTGCATTTCAGGCATAAACTTCGCTTGATAATTCACCGAGCTATCAGTGAGTTGGAAGTGACATTTAGGACCGCAGAGACAGAAAGTGGCAACATGCTGGGAGATTTGTCTCAGGACGTCGTGGAATCACTGGTGAGATCCTCTCTGTATATCATGATATTTGGAATAACTTGATTAAGTTGATAAGTCAGTTTTATAATATTACTGCCAGCAGACATGTCACATTCATACTTTTGAGAGTTGGAAATTTAACCTCTAGCCTGCTGAATTGTTTTCACACTCCCTACCTCTGCCTTCTGGTTAAAGCGTTCAGTCGTCGCCCTGAAGACCTGGGTTCGATTCCCGACATGGGTACAATGTGTGAAGCCCATTTCTGGTGTACCCCGCCGAGATATTGCTGGAATATTGCTAAAAGCGGCGTAAAACAAAACTCACTCACTCACTATGTAAAAACTATCACTGTACTTTAATATGTAACACCTGCTTTTATGGTGAAACTATTGTTCACTTTTTTTTATTCTTTATGTGCTGTTTTAGGGAGAGACATACCCTGAGTTGGCCAGGAAGTCCACTAAAGTAAGTGACCTATGAATAGGTCTTCAGCAACCCATGCTTGCCATAACAGGCAACTATGCTTGTCGTAAGAGGCGACTTACGGGATCAGGTGGTCAGGCTCGCTGACTTGGTTGATTCATGTCATTGTATCCCAATTGCGTAAATCGATGCTCATGATATCAATCACTGGATTGTCTGGTCCAGACTTGATTATTTACAGACTGTCGTCATATAGCTGGAATATTGCTGATGTATATTTTAAGAGTTTTCACTCTGTACAGAGGATGTGAATGAAGCAATTAGTTGTTATATTTTGTGAGATATTTACCGATTTTTTGTGTCATATGTGAGGTGCCCCCCTTAATCCCCTATTGTCTTACCAATCGCCTGTCATCTACCAATTGTCTATTTCATGCGGTTTCCCTTTTTCAAATTCAGTTTTGGTCAATCATTTGTGATAAGTTTGCCCTAAAGTATTAAAATCTCCAAAGTGGCTATGTTGACTTTACTTGCCCTTTAAAAGGGCTACACAACATTACTTCATGGGCATATATAGGCTAGGTTTATTTAATAATAATAATAATAATATGCATATTTATAATGCACCAAATTCACACCCTAAGGGGGCCACGGTGGCCCAGTTGTCTAAGGCGTGATTCGCTGTGCAGAGTTGCGTCCCTTGGGCACGCCAGAAACCTATGATTGTGGGTTCGAATCCCGGTTCGCCCTGATTGTGTTTCTAGGTTTGTCAGCACCATACTCGAGCTCGTGGGTTTCATCGATGTGGTAAACTTCTGAGATTCGCATCACTTCGGGCTTTCCTCCCACATTAAGCTGACACGCCGTGATATAACTGGAATACTGTTAAAAGCGGCGGTAAACCCAACTCACTCACTCACTGACTCACACACTAAGGTATTCTCAAAGCACTACATTTTTACCCCAGACAATGGATCAGTGTGCGCTAGATTTTTATTCTCAACTCCCTGGGTAGTATACAACCCAAGCTGCCTATAAGGCGCTGGGTTAACAGTCACATTCCCCTTCCTCCTACCAGGTACCCATTCTCTACTGGGTGAACAGGCACATTTCAAACAAACCCACTTGTCTAAGAGGACCACATGTTACATGACCGAAGCCCTAGAAACTCTCAGGAGGCAAGATGCTGAATGTCCCCCATCCATCTGATGGGTAATGTTTCGAGAGGTTTCAGGTGATATTGCTTGCTAGACACACCAGAGACAAGAAATAGAATCATCTTCATGTTTTCTTGATTATTTTGATTGTGTATTTTTGGGAGACACACATTGGATCAGTGTCCAAAATAACTGCTTGCCCGTCTGCCCATGGCTGGTAACTTTTCTGTCAGGATGCATGAAATTTTCCTCAACCTGCCCAACTGTCTCGCACTCCTTGTAGTTTCTTAAGTAATTGTTTGCATCATTTCTACTGAATCAAGACGTGATTTGTCTTTTGTAACTTTGAAGATGGGCAGGCAACTCTTATGGGTCACTGCCCGACTTTCTTGTTGGGTTTTAGAATTATTTCACTGGATGACATTGTACAAAACAACCTTAGCGCCATGCCTGTCGCAAGTCTGTGTTAAGGTATGCGTGTTACGATCACCTTAGTGCTACGCTTGTCGTAAGTCTGTGTTAAGGTATGCGTGTTACCATCACCTTAGCGCTACGCTTGTCGTAAGTCTGTGTTAAGGTATGCGTGTTACCATCACCTTAGTGCTACGCTTGTCGTAAGTCTGTGTTAAGGTATGCGTGTTACCATCACCTTAGCGCTACGCTTGTCGTAAGTCTGTGTTAAGGTATGCGTGTTACCATCACCTTAGTGCTACGCTTGTCGTAAGTCTGTGTTAAGGTATGCGTGTTACCATCACCTTAGTGCTACGCTTGTCGTAAGTCTGTGTTAAGGTATGCGTGTTACCATCACCTTAGTGCTACGACTGTCGTAAGTCTGTGTTAAGGTATGCATGTTACCATCACCTTAGTGCTACGCTTGTCGCAAGTCTGTGTTAAGGTATGCGTGTTACGATCACCTTAGCGCTACGCTTGTCGCAAGTCTGTGTTAAGGTATGCGTGTTACGATCACCTTAGTGCTACGCTTGTCGCAAGTCTGTGTTAAGGTATGCGTGTTACGATCACCTTAGTGCTACGCTTGTCGCAAGTCTGTGTTAAGGTATGCGTGTTACGATCACCTTAGCGCTACGCTTGTCGCAAGTCTGTGTTAAGGTATGCGTGTTACGATCACCTTAGCGCTACGCTTGTCGTAAGTCTGTGTTAAGGTATGCGTGTTACGATCACCTTAGCGCTACGCTTGTCGTAAGTCTGTGTTAAGGTATGCGTGTTACGATCACCTTAGCGCTACGCTTGTCGTAAGTCTGTGTTAAAGGTATGCGTGTTACGATCACCTTAGTGCTACGCTTGTCGTAAGTCTGTGTTAAGGTATGCGTGTTACGATCACCTTAGCGCTACGCTTGTCGTAAGTCTGTGTTAAAGGTATGCGTGTTACGATCACCTTAGTGCTACGACTGTCGTAAGTCAATGTTAAGGAATTGGAGTTGCGATCACCTTAGCGCTACGACTGTCATAAATATAGGTTAAGATATGGGAGTTGCGATTACCTTAGCGCTACGACTGTCGTAGATCTAGGTTAAGGTATGGGAGTTGCGATCACCTCAGTGCTATGACTGTCATAAATATAGGTTAAGATATGGGAGTTGCGATCACCTTAGCGCTACGACTGTTGTAAATCTAGGTTAAAGTATTGGAGTTGTGATCACCTTAGTGCTACGACTGTTGTAAATCTAGGTTAAAGTATTGGAGTTATGATCACCTTAGCGCTAAGATCGGTTTGTACAACAGTGCCCTTGCAGCCAATGACAGTGGTGGTGTGTCATCCTCCACATCAGTAGAACATCAGGTAACATCTGTTGCAGATCAGGGAAGTCCTTCAGCTGGCTGCAGATCAGTATCATCAACTCCAGAAGAAGATCAAAGCCAAGAAAATCCATCAATCTTCCAGTTCAAATCAAACACAACTAGAAAAATCTGATGGATTTTACCGCAGAGGGTTCAAATGTGAGGTAAGTCACTAAAGTTGTCAACATCGCTGGTTGGCATCACTGGGCTTTCCCCGAACATTGAACTGACATCATTCAATAGACATGCAACATGTGTAAACCCAACTCACTTGACCTTTAGACCCGTGAAGATCCTGGGTAGAGTAGCTCTGTGGCAACCCATGCTTGCCGTAAAAGGCGACTATCGTTGTCGTAAGAGGTGACTAACGAAACGGGTGGTCAGGCTGGATCAGAATCAGGTTTGAAATAAATGTCAAGTGTTGTTGTTTGTTTGTTGTTTAACGCCACACTCAGCAATATTCCAGCTATATGACGGCGGTCTGTAAATAGTCAAGTCTGGACCAGACAGTCCAGTGATTGACATTATAAGGATCAATCTATGCAATTGAGATATAATGACATATCTGACTACCCAATGATATTTGTCGCCTCTTACCACAAGCATAGATTGCTGGGGATCAATCCTAACCCGGTTCTTCACGGATTGATTCATTTGATTGAAATGGATAAATATTTTTTCAGCATTTGTTTCATAAATAGTACTTTTTATATGATCGATTGAATCCTGTGATAGGAAAGATATGTAAAAGAATTTAATCCATATCTCATCTTTCATTAGCATGATTAAAATGTTTAACTGAAAAAATTCAGATAATCCATGTATGTATTTCAGCATGTTCCCAGCTCTGATTCAGTATAACCTTCATTCAGGCAGGTATGGTGCAAGCGGAACTGTTCCTGCCGAAGTTAGCCGATCTCCAGGAGAAGGGCGTGGCCAGAACCGATGACACATACAAGTACACGGTGTACGCCAGGACAAGTGAGGGCCATGGTATGTTGGTTGTGGGAAGTTTTCAGTTGTGAATTCCACAGATAGGAGACAAAGATCAGAAAATAAATTATAAACAGTCTCTATGCTAATGTAGTGGCCATAAAAATTCTGAGTCCCATGATGGGATTCGAACCATGGACCTTCTGATCCGAGGGTTGGATACCTTGTCCACATGACCAAATAGGTTAACCCTGTCTGCAAGCTGACAAGGTAAGGATATCATCTGTGGGATAACCCCACGCCCTGCTACATACTCCCCCGCCAACAGAAGGCACGCCCCGGGTCACATAGTAGGGTACTGAGACTTATTTTGCTCAAATTTAATACGAACATGCTCAGCCTCACATTTGGCCCAAAATCAGTGGTAATAGATTTTCCGATTATTGTGATGAATCGACTATATGAGCCATCCCTTGTGCATAAAGAATTCTGAGAGCAGAAGGGGGTACTGGTGGCCCAGTCGTCTGAGGCGCCGTCATTCACTGTGCAGAGTTGCTTCAGAAACCTATGACTGTGGGTTTGAATCCCAGTTCACCCCGATTATGTTTCTAGGTTTGCCAGCACCATACCCGTGCTCGTGGTTTTCACCAAAATAGTAAACATATGAGACCTGCATCACTTCAGACTCCCACATTAAGCTGACACGCTGTGATATAACTGGAATAATGTTAAATTCACTGACTCCCTTTTCAGATTTCTCTTGCCAGGATGTTGAGGCCAGGGTGGTCGGCATCGTGACAGGGGCGGAGCTGTGTGGGCGTGTCTCCAAGGGCCATGTGTGTGGGGTGGTGCTGGACAGAACCTGCTTCTACTCCGAGTCAGGGGGTCAGGCGGCAGACACTGGCCATCTCCGGACACAGGTAACTCTGTCACCATCTGATGTAGATTGACCTAATACTATTAGTTACTAATGCATGCAGAGCTGGGAATAGGCCCCAAGTACCTGCTTGTCTCCCCATGGGGAACCGGGTTAGAAGAGGTCCCCAGTACCTGATTGTCTCCCCAAGGGGAACTGGGTTAGAAGAGGTCCCAAGTACCTGCTTGTCTCCCCATGGGGAACCGGGTTAGAAGAGGTCCCCAGTACCTGCTTGTCTCTCGATAGTGAACTGGGTTAAAAGAGGTCCCCAGTACCTGATTGTCTCTCGATAGTGAACTGCGTTAGAAGAGGTCCCCAGTACCTGATTGTCTCCCCATGGGGAACTGGGTTAGAAGAGGACCCCAGTACCTGCTTGTCTCTCGATAGTGAACTGGGTTAAAAGAGGTCCCCAGTACCTGATTGTCTCCCCATGGGGAACTGGGTTAGAAGAGGTCCCCAGTACCTGCTTGTCTCTCGATAGTGAACTGGGTTAAAAGAGGTCCCCAGTACCTGATTGTCTCCCCATGGGAAACTGGGTTAGAAGAGGTCCCCAGTACCTGCTTGTCTCTCGATAGTGAACTGGGTTAAAAGAGGTCCCCAGTACCTGATTGTCTCCCCATGGGAAACTGGGTTAGAAGAGGTCCCCAGTACTTGATTGTCTCCCCATGGGGAACTGGGTTAGAAGAGGTCCCCAGTACCTGATTGTCTCCCCATGGGGAACTGGGTTAGAATAGGTCCCCAGTACCTGCTTGTCTCTGGATAGTGAACTGCGTTAGAAGAGGTCCCCAGTACCTGATTGTCTCCCCATGGGAAACTGGGTTAGAAGAGGACCCCAGTACCTGCTTGTCTCTCGATAGTGAACTGGGTTAAAAGAGGTCCCCAGTACCTGATTGTCTCCCCATGGGAAACTGGGTTAGAAGAGGTCCCCAGTACTTGATTGTCTCCCCATGGGGAACTGGGTTAGAAGAGGTCCCCAGTACCTGCTTGTCTCCCCATGGGGAACTGGGTTAGAATAGGTCCCCAGTACCTGCTTGTCTCTCGATAGTGAACTGCGTTAGAAGAGGTCCCCAGTACCTGATTGTCTCCCCATGGGGAACTGGGTTAGAAGAGGACCCCAGTACCTGCTTGTCTCTCGATAGTGAACTGGGTTAAAAGAGGTCCCCAGTACCTGATTGTCTCCCCATGGGGAACTGGGTTAGAAGAGGTCCCCAGTACCTGCTTGTCTCTCGATAGTGAACTGGGTTAAAAGAGGTCCCCAGTACCTGATTGTCTCCCCATGGGAAACTGGGTTAGAAGAGGTCCCCAGTACCTGCTTGTCTCTCGATAGTGAACTGCGTTAAAAGAGGTCCCCAGTACCTGATTGTCTCCCCATGGGAAACTGGGTTAGAAGAGGTCCCCAGTACTTGATTGTCTCCCCATGGGGAACTGGGTTAGAAGAGGACCCCAGTACCTGCTTGTCTCTCGATAGTGAACTGGGTTAAAAGAGGTCCCCAGTACCTGATTGTCTCCCCATGGGAAACTGGGTTAGAAGAGGTCCCCAGTACCTGATTGTCTCCCCATGGGGAACTGGGTTAGAATAGGTCCCCAGTACCTGCTTGTCTCTCGATAGTGAACTGCGTTAGAAGAGGTCCCCAGTACCTGATTGTCTCCCCATGGGGAACTGGGTTAGAAGAGGACCCCAGTACCTGCTTGTCTCTCGATAGTGAACTGGGTTAAAAGAGGTCCCCAGTACCTGCTTGTCTCCCCATGGGGAACTGGGTTAGAAGAGGTCCCCAGTACCTGCTTGTCTCTCGATAGTGAACTGCGTTAGAAGATGTCCCCAGTACCTGATTGTCTCCCCATGGGGAACTGGGTTAGAAGAGGACCCCAGTACCTGCTTGTCTCTCGATAGTGAACTGCGTTAGAAGAGGTCCCCAGTACCTGCTTGTCTCCCCATGGGGAACTGGGTTAGAAGAGGTCCCCAGTACCTGCTTGTCTCTCGATAGTGAACTGCGTTAGAAGAGGTCCCCAGTACCTGATTGTCTCCCCATGGGAAACTGGGTTAGAAGAGGTCCCCAGTACTTGATTGTCACCCCATGGGGAACTGGGTTAGAAGAGGTCCCCAGTACCTGATTGTCTCCCCCTGGGGAACTGGGTTAGAAGAGGTCCCCAGTACCTGATTGTCTCCCCCTGGGGAACTGGGTTAGAAGAGGTCCCCAGTACCTGATTGTCTCCCCATAGTGAACTGGGTTAGAAGAGGTCCCCAGCAACCTGTGCTTGTCTCCCCCTGGGGAACTGGGTTAGAATAGGTCCCTAGTACCTGATTGTCTCCCCATGGGGAACCGGGTTAGATGAGGTCCCCAGTACCTGATTGTCTCCCCATGGGGAACTGGGTTAGAAGAGGTCCCCAGTACCTGATTGTCTCCCCATAGTGAACTGGGTTAGAATAGGTCCCCAGCAACCTGTGCTTGTCTCCCCCTGGGGAACTGGGTTAGAATAGGTCCCTAGTACACTGCTTATCTCCCCATGGGGAACTGGGTAACATGAGGTCTAAGTACCAATGCTTATCTCTCCATGGGCAATTGGGTTAGAAGAGGTCCCCAGTACCTGATTGTCTCTCCATAGTGAATTGGGTTAGAAGAGGTCCCCAGTACCTGATTGTCTCCCCCTGGGGAACTGGGTTAGAATAGGTCCCTAGTACACTGCTTATCTCCTCATGGGGAACTGGGTTACATGAGGTCTCAGTACCAATGCTTATCTCTCCATGGGGAATTGGGTTAGAAGAGGTCCCCAGTACTTGCTTTTCTACCCATTGGGAATTGGGTTTGAAGAGGTCCCCAGTACCAGTGATTGTCTCTCCATGAGGAACCGGGTTAGAATAGGTTTTGAAACAAATGGCATAAACAGTACAAACAGTAATATTTATATCACTAAATAAATCGGTTCATAAGGGTAAGAAATTCATCTACCGATTCTATTATTTTCCTGTTAACATTTTCAGCTTATAGGTCAGAATATAACGTCTAAGAGAGTTTTAATGTCAAGACCATTGGTACGGACATACCTATTGGATCTGTTAGTCTCTCGGAGGTATCAGGAAGTGAAGGGTACTGCTGCTGGCTGCACGGAGGCTTTTTGTTGCAGGATGGTGTGTTGGAGGTACTCGATGTACAGGTGCATGCTGGGTACGTCGTCCACGTCGGCGTGGTTGTGGAAGGGGAGGTCGTTTTGGCACAGTCTGTGCAGATGGAGCTAGACCAGGTAGATATACCTCGTATCACACATTGTATGTCTTGGCAGATAGCCAGGATAGGCTGTTGTGTATTCATCATGTGTTACATCATGAACTGTCTTGTTATGTCTTGCCAGATAGCTCCAGATAAATCACTGTAACCCAACAACTCAATATATACTAAAAAGTAGAACAGCACTGTGCATACTATAACCCCTATCATCTACAGGCAAAGCGGGGCCTGGTTTCATATACCTATGTACAAGCAAAGCTAGAGCCTGGCCGACATGTAAATCATGGCTAATTTGATAATAAAAAAAGAAAGAAAGAAAACCAGAGACTGTTTTCATGATCCTATCTGCAGGCAAAGCTAGTGTCTGTTTTTTTTAAAAATCTCTACATACAGGTAAATCTTGTGTCTGTTGTCATAATCCCTACATACAGGTAAAGTTAGTGCCTGTTTTCATGGTCCCTACATACAGGTAAATCTTGTGTCTGTTGTCATAATTCCTACATACAGGTAAATCTTGTGCCTGTTGTCATAATTCCTACATACAGGTAAAGTTAGTGCCTGTTGTCATAATCTCTACATACAGGTAAATCTTGTGCCTGTTTTCATAATTCCTACATACAGGTAAATCTTGTGCCTGTTGTCATAATCTCTACATACAAGTAAAGTTAGTGCCTATTGTCATAATTCCTACATACAGGCAAAGTTAGTGTCTGTTTTCATAATTCCTACATACAGGTATAGCTAGTGTCTGTTTTCATAATTCCTACATACAGGTAAAGCTAGTGTCTGTTTTCATAATTCCTACATACAAGTAAAGCTAGTGTCTGTTTTCATAATCCCTACATACAGGTAAATCTAGTGCCTGTTGTCATAATCTCTACATACAAGTAAATCTTGTGTCTGTTGTCATAATCTCTACATACAGGTAAATCTTGTGCCTGTTGTCATAATTCCTCCATACAGGTAAATCTTGTGTCTGTTGTCATAATCCCTACATACAGGTAAAGCTCGTGCCTGTGTTTTTAATCTTGTTACCTGCAGGTAATCACCTCGTTATGTCTATCCCCCCAGGTGAGACGTGTAGGGCACATGTGCAGCCACACCGGGACACACCTCCTGAATGCGGTGTTGCGGGCAGTGTTGCAGGAGACAAAGCAGCTCGGCTCCGACGTCCAGGACAACAAGTTCTCCTTCGATTTTGCTTCCGTGGTATGTAAATGTGATTCAGCAATCGTCAATCCACAATGTGTATCAGGAGGATTTCTGATGGGTTTCACTGGAATTTCTTAAAGTCATTCAGTACCCAGATTTTGTTTACGAATTGTCTATCTAATAATAATCGGTCCTGGATTTCTCTGGAATTACTTAAAGTCACCCAGTACTCAGACTTTGTTTATCTAATCTAATCATCATGACACCAGGGCACTGTGAGTCCGGAACAAACGGCTGCCATCGAGAATCTGGTGCAGCAGCACATAGTTGAAGGTCACAGTGTGTCGCACCTACAGATGGAGCTCAACGTTGCCATGGCGATGGAGGACCTCACAATGATGGAAGATGAGGTATGTCTTTTTTTCAAATTAATTGTGGAGAGGCCTAGTGGTTAAAGTGTTAGTTTGTCATGGTGAAGACTTTGGTTTAATTCCCATGTTCATACCATTTCTGGTGTTCCTGCCATGATGTGGCTGGAATATTGTTTAAGATACATACCTATGAAGATCCAGGGTAGAATAGGTCTTCAGCAACCCATGCTTGCCGTGAGAGGCGACTATGCTTTTCGTAAGAGGCGACTAACAGGATCGGGTGGTCAGACTCGCTGACTTGGTTGATGCATGTCATCGTATCCCAATTGTGTAGATTGATGCTCACGATATCAATCACTGGATTGTCTGGTTCCGGCTCAGTTATTTACGGACCACCATCATATAGCTGGATTATTGCTGTGTGCGGCATTAAACAACAAACAAACAAGCTTAAGATATGTAAAACTGTAATCACTATGGATTCTTTCTTCCTGAAAACATTCCCAGTACTTGAATCAGAAGTTGCTATTTATACACTCTTAAATAATGAAAAATTGTAGAACAATTTTAAATCTGAAAACCCAAGGCTTTTTTTCCACCATGATTAAACTTTTGTGTTCACCACATACAGCATGTGCACATAGTAGGTTAAACTTCTAGAAAAAACAAAAACAAAATGTCATTAACAATGCCTTTAAGAAAGTTGTCAGATGTATCAAGTGTTATATGTGGGATAGCACTTTCTTAGTAAGTACAGGGGGGATGGTGTCGCCTAGTGGTTAGAGCAATCGCTCGTCATGCCAAAGACCTGGGTTCGATTCCCCAGATGGGTACAATGTGTGAAGCCCATTTCTATTGTCCCCCACCATGATATTGCTGGAATATTGCTAAAAGCAGCGTAAAACCATACTCACTCACTCACACTCAGTAAGTACAAATTCTAGTACTTTTTGGGTAGAGTCCCATCCGGGATTCAAATCTTCAATCCAGGATGGGTCTCAACCCCCAAAATGTACAAGAATTTGTACTTTACTAAGAAAGTGTTATCCCAAATATAACATTTGTTGAAAATGTCTGATTATTTATTTTTTCTAACTGTCAAGAATTGAAAGAAAAAAATCTGTGAACTAAGAAATGAAAGTCTTGCCTCAGTACCTCAGTAGAGATATGCTTGCCAGTGTTTTTTTTGTTAACGTATTCCATGTTGTTTGTTTTAGGACTATCCCTCCCCTGTTCAAGTGATTCGGATTGGTGGAGAATCCTCGCCCTTGACATCTCTAGAACTGTGTGGTGGAACGTAGGTGTTCATATATAGTGAAACCCCTTACGATCAGAAACCAGAAATCTGGCTGTCTGGACAATTATTGTAAGGACTGTCTAGAAATAATCCAGGAGTATTACTATGAATTGACTAATTTTCTCCCTAAACGAAAACAAAATATTGTAGTCAATTCTTGTAAGGGACTGGTCATTTCTTATAGGGAAATGGGGCCGGTGGGATTCAGGCGGGGTCATGAAAAAATTGCACAGCAAAGGGGGTAGGGGCAGTAGGGGGAACCATATTTTATCACAACTATAAGGGCGGGGGGAGGGGGGGATTTCAACATTATTTAGGGACAGGTCATTGTAGGGAGAGGGGGAGAAGGAAAAAATGTTACAAGGATTTGAGGAAATAATTTTCTGATATTTGCTTTTAAACAATTCCCAATGCTGATTGGTCAGTTGTGAAGGGGTTAAGTAACATGATGTCACAGTGGTTCATTGTTTAGAGCAATAAGGTATGACGTCTTAATGTCCACACAATGTCATATGAACAATGGTCTGACTTTGGTGAAGTTTTTATCATATTTTCTACTGTAAAACGACATTGAGTGAGTAATTCAGGAGTTTCTGCCTGTAAGTAGTTGTATGTCCTGTGTTTGCAGTCATGTGAGCAACACCAGCGACCTGGACGGCTTCTGTGTGGTGAACCTGAAGGGCGTGGCTCAGGGGACCAAGAGAGCCACATGTGTAACAGGGCAGGTAGCCAGACAGGTGTGTCTTCATTACTCTCTCATAGCCAGGGAGGTGTGTCTTCATTACTCTCTCATAGCCAGGGAGGTGTGTCTTCATTACTCTCTCATAGCCAGGCAGGTGTGTCTTCATTACTCTCTCATAGCCCGGCAGGTGTGTCTTCATTACTCTCTCATAGCCAGGCAGGTGTGTCTTCATTACTCTCTCATAGATCTGTCACTGTGTCAGCCATTGGGGCAGGTAGCCAGGCAGGTGTGTCTTCATTACTCTCTCATAGCCCGGCAGGTGTGTCTTCATTACTCTCTCATAGATCTGTCACTGAGTCAGCCATTGGGGCAGGTAGCCAAGCAGGTGTGTCTTCATTACTCTCTCATAGCCCGGCAGGTGTGTCTTCATTACTCTCTCATAGCCAGGCAGGTGTGTCTTCATTACTCTCTGATAGCCAGGCAGGTGTGTCTTCATTACTCTCTCATAGCCCGGCAGGTGTGTCTTCATTACTCTCTCATAGCCCGGCAGGTGTGTCTTCATTACTCTCTCATAGCCAGGCAGGTGTGTCTTCATTACTCTCTGATAGATCTGACACTAAGTCAGCCATTGGGGCAGGTAGCCAGGCAGGTGTGTCTTCATTACTCTCTGATAGATCTGTCACTGCGTCAGCCATTGAGGCAGGTAGCCAGGCAGGTGTGTCTTCATTACTCTCTGATAGATCTGTCACTAAGTCAGCCATTGAGGCAGGTAGCCAGGCAGGTGTGTCTTCATTACTCTCTGATAGATCTGACACTAAGTCAGCCATTGAGGCAGGTAGCCAGGCAGGTGTGTCTTCATTACACTCTCATAGATCTGACACTAAGTCAGCCATTGAGGCAGGTAGCCAGGCAGGTGTGTCTTCATTACTCTCTGATAGATCTGACACTAAGTCAGCCATTGAGGCAGGTAGCCAGGCAGGTGTGTCTTCATTACTCTCTGATAGACCTGTCACTGCGTCAGCCATTGAGGCAGGTAGCCAGGCAGGTGTGTCTTCATTACTCTCTGATAGATCTGACACTGCGTCAGCCATTGAGGCAGGTAGCCAGGCAGGTGTGTCTTCATTACTCTCTGATAGATCTGTCACTAAGTCAGCCTTTGAGGCAGGTAGCCAGGCAGGTGTGTCTTCATTACTCTCTCATAGACCTGTCACTGCGTCAGCCATTGAGGCAGGTAGCCAGGCAGGTGTGTCTTCATTACTCTCTCATAGACCTGTCACTGCGTCAGCCATTGAGGCAGGTAGCCAGGCAGGTGTGTCTTCATTACTCTCTCATAGATCTGACACTAAGTCAGCCATTGAGGCAGGTAGCCAGGCAGGTGTGTCTTCATTACTCTCTCATAGCCCGGCAGGTGTGTCTTCATTACTCTCTCATAGCCAGGCAGGTGTGTCTTCATTACTCTCTGATAGCCAGGCAGGTGTGTCTTCATTACTCTCTCATAGCCCGGCAGGTGTGTCTTCATTACTCTCTCATAGCCCGGCAGGTGTGTCTTCATTACTCTCTCATAGCCAGGCAGGTGTGTCTTCATTACTCTCTCATAGATCTGACACTAAGTCAGCCATTGAGGCAGGTAGCCAGGCAGGTGTGTCTTCATTACTCTCTGATAGATCTGTCACTAAGTCAGCCATTGAGGCAGGTAGCCAGGCAGGTGTGTCTTCATTACTCTCTGATAGCCAGGCAGGTGTGTCTTCATTACTCTCTGATAGCCAGGCAGGTGTGTCTTCATTACTCTCTCATAGCCCGGCAGGTGTGTCTTCATTACTCTCTCATAGCCCGGCAGGTGTGTCTTCATTACTCTCTCATAGCCAGGCAGGTGTGTCTTCATTACTCTCTGATAGATCTGACACTAAGTCAGCCATTGAGGCAGGTAGCCAGGCAGGTGTGTCTTCATTACTCTCTGATAGATCTGTCACTAAGTCAGCCATTGAGGCAGGTAGCCAGGCAGGTGTGTCGTCATTACTCTCTGATAGATCTGACACTAAGTCAGCCATTGAGGCAGGTAGCCAGGCAGGTGTGTCTTCATTACTCTCTCATAGACCTGTCACTGCGTCAGCCATTGGGGCAGGTAGCCAGGCAGGTGTGTCTTCATTACTCTCTGATAGATCTGACACTAAGTCAGCCATTGAGGCAGGTAGCCAGGCAGGTGTGTCTTCATTACTCTCTGATAGATCTGACACTAAGTCAGCCATTGAGGCAGGTAGCCAGGCAGGTGTGTCGTCATTACACTCTCATAGATCTGACACTAAGTCAGCCATTGAGGCAGGTAGCCAGGCAGGTGTGTCGTCATTACTCTCTGATAGATCTGACACTGCGTCAGCCATTGAGGCAGGTAGCCAGGCAGGTGTGTCGTCATTACACTCTCATAGACCTGTCACTGCGTCAGCCATTGAGGCAGGTAGCCAGGCAGGTGTGTCTTCATTACTCTCTGATAGATCTGACACTAAGTCAGCCATTGGGGCAGGTAGCCAGGCAGGTGTGTCGTCATTACTCTCTGATAGATCTGACACTAAGTCAGCCATTGAGGCAGGTAGCCAGGCAGGTGTGTCTTCATTACACTCTCATAGATCTGTCACTTTAGACAATTTCAAATACAGTTTCCTGAATGATAAGTGTCTGGGCGTGGAACAGTTAGAATCAAACATCATTAAATATATCAACTATGGACTTCCAGGCCATCGAGAAGGGTCAGGAGTTGGAGTCAAGGTTGTCACAGCTGGTGTCAGAGGTCAAGTCTGGCGAGAACATGGATGCATGGACGGAGAAGGTCAAGGACATTAATACAGTAAGTGCAACATGCTCCATGTACATGAGGCTACCTGAAGGGAGGCCAGTGTAGAATGGTCCGCAGTATCCGATGCTTGTCACAAGAGGCGACTGAATGGATGAGGTGGTCTGACTGTGACTTGCATCTTTACAATGTTGATCTGCATCATTACGTTTCTTCAGGTCATATTGATTCATGTTTCCAGAGTTTGTCTCAAGACTTGTTGCCCAAGTTGGTGAGGGACCGGGTCCGAGAGCAGCTGGACGTGACAGTCTCAAGGATCAGGACGGAGCAAAACAAACTCCAGCAGGCCTCCTTACAACAAGTGAGTGAGTGGGGAGGGAGGGGTGAGTGAGCCAGGGAGGGGAGAGCAGCTGGACGTGACAGTCTCCAGGGTCAGGACGGAGCAAAACAAATTCCAGCAGGCCTCCTTACAACAAGTGAGTGAGTGGGGAGGGAGGGGTGATTGAGTGAGGGAGGAAGGGAGGAAGAGAGGGGTGAGTGAGTGAGGGAGGGAGGAAGGGAGGGGTGAGTGAGTGAGGGAGGGAGGGGTGAGTGAGTGGTGTCCCCCGCTGTGATATTGCTGGAATATTGCTAAAAGCGGCGTAAAACCAAACTCACTCACTCACTCACTCACCTCAAAGGTATCATGGCAGGTGAAGTCAAGCAACGTTTTCAACTCAGAAGGGGATTAGTGTCCTGTTTGTAGGCAGCATGAAGTAGCTCCTTAGGCAAGTGAGATGGCACTGATAAGGTGAACAAAATAATAGTTTTGGTTCTCAGGCTCTGCCCTCATCATCATAAAGTCTGCACGTTTCCATTTTTAATAAAATGAAAGCATCCTAATGTCCCTAAAACTAATGCGTTCCGATATAGCACGCAGTTACTTCCCTTTACATGTGTACTGCTTTACTGCGCATCAAGTGTTATGGTCATCGGAGTTTGTATGCTTGTTTATGTAGGGAGACCCTTTCCGAGGTTGATGGTACATAATTGTTTATTTAGTTACATACTAGTTGGTTACGCACTATATTTTCAAAAGTCATTGGGGGCGGTCAGGTAGCCTAGTGGTTAAAGCGTTCGCTCGTCACACTGAAGACCAGGGTTCGATTCCCGACATGGGTACAATCATCTGCCCGAGGGAAGAGAGTTAACTGACTATAAAAGTCCAGTTTCCACCCTTGCCGAACTAGGCTGTTATTATGGAGTTACATTTTGGCTGGACTAACGAGTCTATGTATAGTCAAAACAAAATTGCGCAACGAAATCGAAATCCGGTTCGTAAACTGCCTTGCAGATTTCTGTCGATTGCAGGATTTGCAAAGCATGTGAACCGCCAACTCGTTGTCAACAGATATTTTCCAAATCTTTTCATGTTTTTAATCAAGGTGCTAACGTGATTTGATGCAGTTCGCGATGTAAGACCCGTTTTATCACAATATAGACCTTGATTGTCGATCAGATTGTCTTGATTGAGAGCCACTGTTTTGTTTGAACTAAATGCAAGTGATATGAGAGGTGAAATCTGATTGGTCGATAGGAGAGGCCTTGAAGGGACATAACTCGTAATAGCCACTGGTGGCGCAATGATAGAGCCCAAGAATTCCAGCCTAGTTCGGCAAGGGTGGAAACTGGACTTTTAAAGGCAGTTAACTCTCTTGCCTCGGGTAGATGGGGTACAATGTGTGAAGCCCATTTCTGGTGTGCCCTGCCATGATATTGCTGGAATATTGCTAAAGGCGGTGTAAAACCTCACTCACTCACTCAAAAGTCATTGTCTGTGAACCAATTTTTTTAAGCCTAATGCAACTGGAATGTGAGTGAGTGTGTGAGTGAGTGCATGTGTGAGTGAGTTCATGAGTGAGTGCATGAATGAATGCATGAGTGAGTGTTCAGTGCTACAGTCAGCAATGTTCCATCTGTCAACGGCCTATTAATAATCAGGTGATGTGGTTTGAACATGTGGAGTGGAGTACAGGTAGTGTGGTTCACAAATTGCCTATTATTATCATTATTGTTGACGTTCTTGTAACAGTTTGCTGCATGTCCTGGGTTACAGATGGTCCTAGGACTCGCCTCAAACAGCTCCGAGGACATCATGATACAGCATTTCACATTTGATGGAAAACTGGTAAGGAATGTGTACCACAGGTCCTTGTGTCATTGCTTCAGTATTTCTACTTCTATTAATATCACAAGTGTCAGAAAGCTATACAGATTAGTGCATTTCTGATACTCATGATATTAACATAATGCTCAAAAGAAGTTAAGGACCTTCTGGACATAAGAGATTAATAGAAATATCTAAGCAACAACACAAGGGCAGGATGACGGAGATAAGATGTGTTTGTAATAAACTCTGTTTTATAATGTCAATAACAACACGACAACATATAAAAGAACAACATTTATTAAATTTTTTGGCATATATATGGGGATTCTCGGTATATTCATATATACATGACACATAAACATAGTACATGGAAGACTAACTTCAGCCAAGTCTCTAATATCGGAGTAGCGCACTCCATACTGTTTGAGCGTGCTGAGACTTGGCTGAGTATACGAACAATGGACGGTGAAGAAATATACCCGATCGGCGGGCTGTACCTCTGCCAAGTAATACAAGTAGGAGTCGCGCACCCCAAGACTTGCTCCCGAGCGCCAGGAGTACCTGGCAGAGTAGACGAATGATGAAAAAACAAAAAAGAGATGAATGTTAAATTACTTGCAGGGGGAATAGTATCCGCCTGAATTGCCCTCTGATAGAGCGGATAGATTGCCCATATTATTATTAATGATAATTGTGAAATTGAGTTGATGAGAATCCCCAAAAGTAACACATAGGCAGGGTGACAGAGATAAGATGTGTTTGTAATAAACTCTGTATACTTAACTCAATGTTTGTGGGTAAAACTTCAGCCCTTAACTCTCACCTCGATTTTTTTTTAAAACATAACTCCTGACAAGATGTATAAAGAAATCATCTATGTTATACTTTAAATATGAAGTGGAAAAAGCAATAGGTACACATATTTACGGGTTGGGGTTAAAATGTAAAGGCGTAAATCTTTCTTTTTTCTGTGTGCATCTGTTTTATTTGAGAAGAAAGCCCATAGCATGTCTTAGATATGTCTCCTCTTTGGTGAAACCCAGAAGCAAACCTGCACAGTTGGTGAAACCCACAAGCAAATCTACACAGTTGGTGAAACCCCCAAGCAAACCTGCACAGTTGAAGCTTTCAAGCCAAGGATTGTTTTACAGCAATTATTTGATTTATGCCTACAGTCATTAGATTCTGGCATGCCTAAGGGAGGCAACTCTGCACATCTATTTGCACTGCCTTAAAATGACTGAATCATCCTGGCCGCCATTGGAGTACCACCAGACGAGAAGGCTGGCTGTCGTTGTTAAACATTTGTTTATATATTAAACTGAAACATATAACTGACAAGACAAATCAGACATCCCAGTTACCTCCCTTACATCAGTCACTGAGCATCAGATTCGTGTTGTCTGTTTCAGATGATGAAAGCACTCTCTGCTATCGAGATCTCCAAGCCGGTAGTTCTTGTCTCTGATGGTGAACGAACGTCCTATGCATTGATAGCAGCCCCACAATCAATGGTGAGAACAGTTGCAGACAGTCGGCGAGGCAGACAGACAGGTTCTTTGTACTGCAGACAGTTTGTCCTTATTGGTAGAACGCGGGGATTAAACACAGGATAGACTCTAGGGCTGGGACGAGTCCAAATTTACTACCCAGGTACCCACCACCCTATTACCCTGCCCTACCCGGGTACCTGCTGTATGTCTCAAGAGATAGGTACAAAATGCCCGATTGGGCATGTTGGGAATAGTTTGACCGTAACCCAGGAGAGAATGTATTTAGATACACATATAGAATGATCTGGTCATGCATACACTGAAGTTGACTGAAGCCTTATCTTCATTCAAACACATAAAGTCAGGAGGAATGCATGCATTGTCAGAAAGAAATGCGAACATTAGTGACTTGTAGTGTAACTATATAGTTCTAGATCATTTTTGTCATCAGACAATATATCACATGACTAACCACGGGTCCGGGTTGTCCTGTTGGTACCGGGTCCTTCTCAGTACCCACGTGACCCGAGTACCCGAGTTACCCGTCCCAACCCTAAGCTCATTAATCTTTAACCTTCAGCCTGCTGGATTGTTTTCACACTTCTTGCTGGATTAATTTTAGTATAAGGTGCTGTAAAGAGGGTGGGGGAGTTTAAACAGTCGAGGCTTTCTTAAACATGGGACGAATTAACCAATATTTCAAATTTATTACTGATAGAAAAATACACATTATTATATAAAAAATATCCTGACATTTTCATGGATGTGATTCTGTCAATCGGAATATGTCGTTAGTTCTGACTTCTGACAATGGTAATTGACACGCCTCAGCCGAATATAGGCATGCAGTTTTCCAGTTTCCTTTCACGACAGTAGTCGCGACACACACTGGCGTCAATGGTAGGCCTGCGCAACAATTGTGAGGCGGCAGTCTAAGAGATAACCCGTTATTACTGTACATCGAGAAATGGTTGCCCCAATGGCGATTCGGGTTAAAATAGGTCTCCGCAACCTATTTTTGACGTAAGAGATGACCAACTGGATTGCGTGGTCAGGCTCAGTGACTTGGTTCATTGCATGTCATCGTACTTCGACGGTTTGGATCATTGTTCATAATATCAATTATCTTCCAAAACTGGCTGCTCCCACAGGAGATACATGTATCACTAGGGTGAGATCAAGCGATATCTACATTGTAGATATCGCTGCAATGAAATTGCATCACAATACTTGGCAAACCATTGTGACATCACTGTAACAATGACATCACAATCAAATGACATCACTAATGGCTCTGCTACTGAAACTGTTAGCAGTACTTTTTACACTTAAGACACTGCTTATTACTGTCTACAAACTGAAAAGTCGGAAGAAAGATGTGGGATGATAAATAAAATCTCACCCTTGTGTCTTTTTATATCGAATATATCAAAACTCGTTGATATATTTGATATCAAAAGAGACTTGGGTGAGATTCTCCATTTAACAGTTTGTCTGGTCGATATATTGATTTGGTAGTCAATATATTTTTACTCCCTCAGGTCATGTGATGCAACTGTGTTATAGTGAAGAGAATGTATGTATGTATCTCAACATCTTTATTATGACTTCCATAAATTCTCTTCCTTATGTGTATCACTTCTAAATGCCTTTCAAAGTCTTGTGTTATAGTGTATCTCAACCTGTAACTAGATTCAATGTCAACTGATGACAGGAATGTTTTGTGATCTTGTCTGGTTTATTTTCAGGCTGGAATCTGTAAATCGCTATCCACGTCCTGTCAAGATGAGTTAGGTGCCTCTTCCGTGACGCAAAGTAAGGCCAAGTGTGGACAGGACAAGGCGGCCATTTTATTGACACTGAAAGGCCGAGCAACCGCAGAGAAACTGTACACTGTGTTGAGGGACATTGTGGAATCTGGAAGTAGATAGCCCCCCTGTTACACGCTGTGCTGTATCAAACATAGACATGAAAGCCGAGGGGTCCATTACACGCATGTTGAATGTCCGACCTAAATGTTGAATGTCCGACCATGTTGAACGTCCGACCGACATGTTGAATGTCCGACGGACGTGTTGAATGTACGACGGAAGTGTCGACGGACGTGTTGAATGTCCGACGGACGTGTTGAATGTCCGAGATTTCGAGGTCCCTAGGTTCTGGTGCTACAGGAGAAAACCACAATATGGATTTCTCAGTTAGTGTGTTGTGATGGAGAAATCATAACAAGTGATCTCTCTGACTTGAAGCATGTTGTGGTTGATGAATACTTTCTCTTATTTTGCATAATGACCTATAAAGCTAAAAAAAATAACAGTTTTGGTTCTCAGGCACCGCCCGTATCATCATAAAGTCTGCTGCGCGTTTCGTTTTTAATTCCATTTAAAAAAAATAAATCCCAATACTTAAAAACAATGTGATACAGAACACAGTTACTTCTCTTAACATGTGCACTGCTGTACTGTGCATCTTGTGTTATGGTCATGGCGGCAATAGGAGTTTGTATGCTTGTTTATGTAGGGAGGCCCTTTCCCAGGTCGATGGAGCACAACTGTTTATTTGGTTACATGCTTGTTTGAACAAGCGGGAAAAAAAACCCAACACACCCGCCTGCCCCATATTTTCAAAAGTCATTGCCTGAGAACTAATTCTTATATTTTTTTAAGCCTGATATTGTCAGTTTTACTTGTTTAAAGTGTACATTCAGAATGGCCAATGGATTCCTGTTTTAGAACAAATAGCAAAACAACAGCGTGACGTCACATCATATTAGTTTTTACTAGATGATTGATTGTTGAAGGCCATACATTAGTGACATATTGAAATAATAATATTTAACATCAATGCCATGCACTTTTAAAGTTATCCGAGACTTACTTATGACATACGGACTGCATGAGATGTGCTCATGTGCCAAGCCAGTAACCGGGGATGATGTCATAGGTCGTAGAATTAAAGTCAAACAGCAACTTACAGGTATAGTCTGTTTGCAAAATAACCAATATAGTGGCTCCTAATTGCAAAATTACTCAAAATCAGGAATAGTCTATCAAATATCAGTATCAGTATCTGTACACGGGAATAAATACCCTGTACCCAACAATATCTGCTGTTTGTTAGTTTTATTCCCATCAGTGAAAAAAGCTGTCTAAGAAACTATCATGTTGTTATGTGTACCAGTTCATATCTTGAACAGAGGGGGGCACAACAGTAGAAGGAATGTCCTCATTTGGAGCTAAACAGACTGTATTAAAGTCTTGGTTAACTTTAAAATTGCACCTCCCTGTTACATTTACAGAATTCCGTGAGTTGAATCATATTTTCTCAGTCAAGCATTCAGAACCCAAGGAGATCATAAAAAATATTCAGTTTTGTTCTGTTACTGATGGGGCGGTCGGGTAGCCGAGTGGTTAAAGTGTTCCTTCATCATGCCGAAGACCCGGGTTCGATTCCTGACAGGGATATAATGTGTGAAGCCCATTTCTGATGTCCCCCGCCGTGATATTGCTGGATTATTGCTAAAAGCTGCGTAAAACCATACTCCACTCACTCACTCACTCACTCACTCACTCATCTCACTCACTCACTCACTCATACTCATACTCATTCCCACACTTGGCATACTCTGACCATATAGTGGTGACACCGCCTTTCCCTTGGGCACTCTAGTGATTGTGTGTTCAAATCCTGGTTCGCCCCGATTAGGTTTGTCAGCACCATACCCGTGCTCATGGGTTTTACCAATGTGGTAAACGTCTGAGACCTGCATCACTTCTGGCTTTCCTCCCACACTAAGCTGACACGCCGTGATAAAACTGGAACACTGTTAAAAGCGGCATTAAACCCAACTCACTCACTGGCCGTATAGTAGCACAGTCCAATCCAATATTTGAATTGATCTAACAAACATTTGTCAACAAGACTGAAATGCTCCTAAAATACTATGACTGAATTGTCCTTCCTGATAAACCCATCTAGACAAACAGTCTTTCTTCCAACCTGCAGTGTTCAGGATTGTCTGATTAGACACCTTGTTGTTGAGTGCTGAGCGTGCAGTAGCTGGTCTCACTGTGTAAATATGTCCATACCCATGTCCCTCACCCAGCTAGCAATTGTGTCTCTACTCCCTTTACAAATCCTTTCTTTACTTTTGTGGGGTTTTGGATTGATATAATCAGAATTAGTTATGATGGTTTGTGGTTTAACGCCGCACTCAGCAATATTCCACCTATATGACGGCGGTCTGTAAATAATTGCGTCAGGACCAGACAATCCAGTGATTGATATCACGAGCATCGATCCACGCAATTGGGATACGATGACATGCATTAACCAAGTCAGCAAGCCTGACCATCCAATCCCGTTAGTCACCTTGCGGCAAGAATGGTTTACTGAAGACCTATTCTACCCCTACAACACTGAAGTGCTGCCCTAAAATCTCTCAAAGTTTGCCATATCACTAGGAGGGAAAATATTTTTGTAGTCAGCACACATGGTGATCTTGACTGAAGTAAGTTGACGTCAAACGTCTCTATGATGTCATAGCACAAGAGTATCCGAGCACCCATAAGGACCCTTTTCTCCTGGTGGGTCACAGATACTACTAACGAAGGATGCTGTTGTGGCTGTCGACTACTGTCCTACCATAGTTCTTTTGGTTTCCCAGATTTTCCCTCTTTTTCCTGGCTGTGCTGGGCCACGTTACCATGTTCGCTTTTGGTTATTATGGAATCTACAGCTCTGGTCCATGTGTAGGGGGGCGGTCGGGTAGCCTAGTGGTTAAAGCGTTCGCTCATCACGCCGGATTCGATTCTCGACATGGGGACAATGTGTGAAGCCCATTTCTGGTGTCCCCCGCCATGATATTGCTGGAATATTGCTAAAAGCGGTGTAAAACCATACCCACTCACTCACTCCATGTGTAGGGAGTTTGCCATTTCAAATACATTCTGGCAAGTTGTGTTACCGACAAGGTCTTTATCGCACATGTCTGACAGACCGCACTTGGCATTGGTCAACTTGGCATCGCCATTTTAACAACAGACCTGTGGCCATTTCATTCCGATTATATATCTGGACTGTCAAAGAACACCCAATGTGACTTCTCCAGGGGCTTCTACATATTGTAAATCTGGAAAGTTTTGCGGCATATAATTATTGTGTGTGGATAACACTAACCTTAGCTTTGTCTGGAAAGTGCATCGACGCCCTGGTTAATAACCAATGACAGACTTACAAATCACGGAATTAACGACCTCACCGATTTAATTAGGTATTTAAGGACGCACACACCACAAGCAATCTTAGGGGTGTGTGCGTCCCTGGGTTGCCAAACTTCATTCACCTTTCGGAAATACATTAAATGGCCTGGCCGGGCCCGTGTGCGAAATACGCTTCAGTCGGAAAGCGCACGTAAAATCTCCAACATAAGTAAGTAACCTAAGCAATCAGTCGGATGAGCGCAACTCGCGCGAAACTAGTAACTATTACTATTGCTTTCAATAGCTGTTTATCTACTGGTGAAGCCTCACCGGTCAGTTTACCCTGTTAAGTTTACCAAAGATCAAAGATACATTTGCACGCAGGAAGCGGCATAATGAAATGCTAACTCAGTGTCAGTCAGGGTCTTTTAAACTAATGATGCATGTGTTATTGTAGTTGAAAAGGTAGGTTGGAGTAGCGGGTTTATCTAACAGCATTGCCTGGCTGGCGTATGTCTGGACTAGTCAGTGCTATGTCAACAGCTTGACGAGATAGTTAGTGAACTAATTTGACTGTTGACAAGGAGTAATTAGAGAAACACAGGATTGAGGGGTTATTTATTTAAACATGTACTGGCTGGTTTGTCTATGTGTGAAAGTGAATTGAAGAAATATGCCTCCTTGTCTCGTTTGTTTGTTGTTGGTCTGCAAATATAACCGTGTCATGAAACTATCATGAGTGTGTGTCAATCGCAGTTTTCGCAGTTCTTTCCTGTTCGCAAAACTTTCCATATTTACAGTATATATCCACGAGGTGTCATCTGACATCAGATAAGTTTGGGTAGAGCTTCATTTCAATGTTAAAAATATTTTCAGATAGAAAGTAAGAAAACTTTAAGGAAGACAATATATGGATGTCAACTTCTTTATTAGGAGGAACATAACGTTTCGGAGTATATGCTTACTCCTTCATCCTCATAATAAAGAAGTTGACATCCATATATTCTCTTACTTATGTGAATCACTTCTAAATGCCTTTCAAAGACCTAAAAAAACTTTGTCAGTACCGATGGCTAGGCAAACTGATTGCTTGGCGCATACGCACATCTCATGGAATTCCTTAAACAGATTAGGGAGATGGCATGGTAATGTAACAATATAATGCCCTTGATAGTCACCTCTACTCGTTACCAAGCTTCCATCTCACAGGATGACCAGGGAGATCATATGAAGAGCAAATAGTCTGTTACAGATACACTTTGTCAGAAATAAAAGTGATTGAGTGACTATGGTTTTATGCACTTTTAGCAATAATCCAGCAGTATGACAGTGGCGGACACTAGAAATGGGCTTCACACATTATACCATGTGGAGAATCGAACTCGGGGATTTGGCTTGACAAGCCAACACTTTAACCACTCGGCTACCCCACCACCCCATCAGAAATAAGGGTTCCTTGCCGTGTACAGAATGAAGATGTCCGTGGGAATCAGTGGTGGTGAGGTGAAATTGGGTTTAACGTAGCATCCAAGATTATTGCACTCATATAGCGATCGATGTGCATGCGTGTGTGTCTGTCTGCTTGTACTAGTACGGACTGATGCCGATTTATAGTGCTAGCACATTAAGATACCATGCCGCAGTTTAACATGAATACCCAACTCAGACACTGTATACTGACTCCGAGCCGACTAGTCCTTGTTTGTGTGAGTGAGTGAGTGAGTGAGTGAGTGAGTATGGTTTTACGCCGCTTTTAGCAATATTCCAGCAATATCACGGCGGGGGACACCAGAAATGGGCTTCACACAATGTACCCATGTCGGGAATCGAACCCGGGTCTTCGGCGTGACGAGCGAACGCTTTAACCACTAGGCTACCCGACTACCCCTCCTTGTTTGTGGCCTGTAATGCCGTGCACCAGACTGGGTAACAAGAAGTACCATCTTTTAATGTCTTTCGGTATGACGCGGCCGGTGATTGACCCGTGAAGACGCCGGGGTAGAATAGGTCTTCAGCAACCCATGCTTGTCGTAAAAGGTGACTATGCTTGTCGTAAGAGGCAACTAACGGGATCGACTGGTCAGGCTCGCTGACTTGGTTGATGCATGTCATCGATCCCAATTGCGTGGATCAATGCTCATGATATTAATCACTGGGTTGTCAGGTCCAGACTCGATTATTTACAGACCGCTGTCATATAGCTGGAATATTGCTGAGTGCGGCGTTAAACAACAAACCAACCAACCAAATCATGATCCCTAACTTTTTTGTTCAGTATATTAATGTTATATACTAAGCGTGCAGTGTGTTGTTTTACTGCACTTTCTGACATTGCATTCATGTGAGGTTAATGGTCAAATAAAAAGTGAAGAAACACTGGCCAATTGTTTGTATTTTATTACATAAAATTATAAACAGTTATGTACAATACCACAATGAAATATGTACATATTAACAATGAAATAATATTAGTCATGTAGAAAATGGTATCTTTCAAGTCTCCATTAAATACTGAACACCGTGTGACCAAGTCTCTCTACCTGTTTGGTGGCATATCACAAACATTACAAAAATATTCTATTATCTTAATATTTGCATATCATAGATATAATTGTCATGTTTTTTGAAACTACATTAAGTATACAGTGCATTATCAACATGATCTCTTCTAAACACATTTTGAAATATACTAAGTGTTCATCAAAGATGCTGATATTGTTTCACAACGTTTGAGACACATGATTTTGAACAATGGATGCTGTTGAACGTGAAGTGATATCTAAACACTGGAAGTTTTGTAAGTTCGCCAAGAGCCCCTTTAAACTTAACCTAATAAAAATCCTTTAGACAGAAGGTGTGGTTTAAAAAGTGAAAGTCCCCTTAACGTGCATCGTGGTGAGACACAAGAATACTCTCCACAAAACTGTGTCACTTTTGTTAGTTGTAAATTGAACACACTAACCATGTACTGACAATCGATTGTTGTGGGAAGTGATGGGCATTTACCCAAGGAGTGAGTGAGTATGACCTTAGGCCCCTTTTAACAACATTCCAACAACTGACATGGGACACGAGAAATTGAGTGAGTGAGTGAGTGAGTGAGTGAGTGAGTGAGTGAGTTGGATTTAACGCCGCTTTAAACAGTATTCCAGTTATATCGCAGCGTGTCAGCTTAATGTGGGAGGAAAGCCCGAAGTGATGCAGGTCTCAGACGTTTACCACTTCGGTGAAACCCACGAGCACGGGTATGGTGCTGACAAACCTAGAAACACAATTGGGGCGAACCGGGATTCGAACCCACAATCATAGGTCACCAGAAATAGGCTTCACACATTTGGCGTGACAAGTGAGTTCTTGTCAATAGGATAGTCTGAAACGTGATACGATGACAGCTATATACAGATGAAGTTCTTTTCAATGACTCTTGATCTATTTGTCAATGGTTGCTAAGCCTGTAACCATGGTAACGACTCCCAAAGATTTGGTGCCAAATGCTGACCCCCAATACAAGCATTGTGAGAATGAATGTATGTCGCTGTAAGGCGGTAGGTACATGAACATAAAAGAGCACTGGTATGAACACTAAAAATAAAATACTCCAATCTTTAAAATCAGATCTTGGTTCTCACTTCTGCTGAGGATATCTCATAACCTTTCATCCGACCAATCAGAGCGTGGCTTACCAGATCACGAAAGTGACAGTTGGAAGGAAAAGGTTAACACGGGGTATTCAGAACGACAATAACGGGGTGAATCCGTCAAAATCATCATCTCTCTCTGGCTTCAATGGGACAAACATTTTGACATTTGTCCAAATTGGACAGAAGAGATTTTGCATAGCCCGTGGGAAGTACTTTCTATCAGACATTCAAGAATGTTCATTTGTTCCGTTTTCAAATTTTGACAAAATATTTTTCGAAGTATAGTCCGGAAAGAAAAATGTCAGTTTGAAACTAGTGCTGTACAGCTCCATAAAGCTGCTTTCTGATTGGCTAATGTTAGTTGTTTCATTGGTTGATCAAAGTTTCTGAAAGGTCTTTTGGACGTAGCCTGTAATGGGATTCCTCAGATCTTTGTTTAGCGGTAGCAAGATCTTAGGATCTTAAGATCTGATTTTAATGACATTGAAAATATGACTTGAGTTTACTAAAGATGTTATGTTAGACCATAACAAATCATGATATTTTCATCACTGCCTAAATCACCATTTCTTCTCCACGTTCCAACAGAGCAGAAAATCACAGTATTCCCTTACGACTTCACTTGTTAAAAACACCCTACACATCCTCCTACTACACAGCCATGATTCCTACCCATTGACACAGAGGCCCTGAACAATTTAATAAAATAATTGAAATAAAAGCCTCCCACCTCACATATTTTTAAACTTAGATGATTGAATGAGTTAAAACACTTTAGCAGTATTTCAGCCATATTGCAATTAAAATGATGAAAATCTGGTAATTAATTACTGTGATTTAATTCTCTTGGTAATGAAACACCAAGGCATAACTTAGCAGGTAGTGTTCGAAACTAAGCATGAAAGTCAAGGAGTTCTTGTAATATCCCTATGTTAAAGTTAAAGATGTAGGGATTCTGATAGAAATACTATAGGAACAAACTTCAAGAAGCTCACGACCCCACATTTCTTACACTGCATGAACCAGGTCTCGTTATGGAGCTACACATCGTGATCAGCTGATCACTACAGCCCGTTCCACAAAGTGATCGTAGCGCTAAAGCCATCTTTAACGTATACCTTAACGTAGTGCTACGATTGCCTTGGTGAAGGGGCAATGACACACAGTACCATTAATACCTATCTGGTAAACCACTAGTCTTAACCATAACAATATGTTACTAGAGATGGAGCAGTACATTCCCTCCTTTGATATTACAATCAGTCTCATGGTGGAGATTCGGTAATGTGGAAATGTATAATGACGTAACGGCCCATCAAAATTTATGTTAAGTTAACCATAGTCAAATAAACTGCCGGGCAAAAGATGTACACTTTAAAACTGGATTTTACCGAACTCAAAACATTACAAAACATTATGAAAACGTTACTAGAATGAAAACAGTCATCAAAACAGGTCCAAAACACAACTATGATACCCGTATCAAATACATCACCATCGAATAACCATTTCGTGATTGTTATATTTTTAGCCACCATCACACATGGGTGTACTTTCTTTTGCCTGGCAGTTTGTAGAGCCAGGCATCAGGGAGGTGAGTGTGATGAAGACAATGTGGAAGACTGTAAACAGATCTGTCGCTATCTCAATAACGGAGTTGAAACGGCGTCACATGATCCAGGATATGATGAAGTTTGTATCTAATATTCGCCATATATATTTTATGAGTCACATCTGATATTATTACATACATTTATTTTTAAACATCCAAAGAACTGCAACAGATTGGAACATGTCATCATGAAAAAATCAACAATCCGCTGAATGTTCAGTAATTGAGTATGGTTTTACGCCGATTTTAGCAATATTGTGGCAGGGGATTCATTGCTCTTTCTCCTGTCTACTCTGGGGCCATAATTGTTGAATCTTTCAGCATGACTTTCAGCAGAATTTAGTCTTCACTTACAACTATCAGCCTACCTGACCAGAGTGCAAGGCATTAGGCTTGACTCTTGGCTTGGACTAGTAGCAACATCGCAGACTGCTTGTATAAAACATACTCCTGATCCTGCCAAATACCGAGTTACTCCCTCTGACTGTGTTGCCATTGACAACTGAATCAAATTAATGCCTTAACACTCAACCACATCACAAGTTGAAACTGAAAACATTCCTCTTCAAAAGAGCCTCATCCATTCTCTGGATTTTAGCGCTATGTAAAATGCCTTTAATACTTACTAATATAATCATGAACAGCACAATCACTGTTTAAAGGCAGCTACAACTAAGGAAGGATATAAACAGTACCAACAATTTAAATCCAGAACAATAACATTGAAGTCCCCCTTTACATCGACACACACCATTGTCCATGGACAGAACTTTGTACACATAAAATAATCAAATAATAAAATGTTACCCTTTTTTCATTAAACACTTCTGAACAACACATTTCAGATAAATGACTTTGGGCTAGACACTGGTATTGGATCCTATCACAAGGCAGTGAAGAAACTTGGATATACATGGTATGTAAATGAATAAGAATTACTAAATTTCCTTTAATTCCACAATTTTCTGACGAGAGTTGAGGCCCGCAGTACAATTGAATTGTGACGTCATAATAGTGACGAATGGCTTAGATTTAACCAGATCTACCTGATTCGCTTTGTCTTCCTTGATTTGTGTCAATGTCATGTGATGTCAATGTTTTCGAACACCTGATTGGTTTGATACATCAGCAGGGTTTCCATGAATGAACAGCCGTTTTCTGGGGCACAGCTCTCAACACACTTCTTGCAGGTCGGCAGTAAAACTTTAAAGTAATTGAAAGTTCGGAAGCTTTTCACCAAATATGAATGTGTGTCAAATTACAGTGTTCACACTATATTACTCTTCCTTTTCATCATGACACGATGCAGCAAAATAAATTAAGGTTGATATCAGTGATTCCATAATTCAAATTGGCAACCCACTGACAAAATTGGACTCAACTCAAGTCGCTTCACTCATTATTTGTGCCAATGCCAAGAATTGAACTTTTAAGTTTGTCATGGTAGAATGTAGAACTATGTAAACTGGAGATATGATGGCACTTAACTTAACGTATGAAACCTGCAAATTCAACAAAGTGCCACCAATCTATTTGGTGATGTTGGTTTATCACTGAGTACAGGACGAGAGTTGTTTCTATTTTGTCCCAAGCATGAGGTTTTGTAACATGACTTACCGTATTTGACGTAATAAGCGCCCCATTCTAATAAGCGCCCACAGTGATATTTGCTAATATATTGGCTAGTGAACAATCCCAATTACCGGTAGCACCTCTTCCAATTGATCAATGTGCACAAGACGTATTTAGTCGTGTATAATACGCACTCATGTGTTACATGTACCCTTAATCATGGGCAATTAAATTCTGGAAAAATATATCTGCTGTGTATAATACGCAGAGAGTTTTCTTTTGAATCATTTCAGGTACATAAACGTAGAAATTTACAATCTTTCAACTCTGTTTTTTTTTACCCTATTTCTAATTTTGAGAGTGCCCTAGGCGCTTATTACGTCGATTACGGTAAATTCTATGCTGTCCAAGTGTAGCAATACCATGTACCAGAATCAGGGGAGAGAAATGGAGATAACAAGGTGTGTCTTTTGGAATATGTTTTATCCATTTTGAAACTCGAATGTCTTTTTAACATGAGCTAGACATAGTTGAAATTTAGAAATTATTGCCCCCCTACCATTTCACTGAGACTGATAATATCCTTTTCAATTTCTGGATCCCATGTGAATTACAAGTTTATTTCCTTGTTGTCTGTCCAGTCGACTTGCTTCATACACTGTGGAAAATGCCCACCTGCCTGACAGTCTGGGGCAGTAGTTTTTGCTGACGGACGGTCAGTTTTAAAAAGTTGCACGCCCAATGGTCGGGTAATTATTGTATTCCCAAAATTACCTCAGCATCCTTGTTTTAATTCAATGTTAGAGATAATTAGCTGTTACTGTGAAACAAATTATTGATGAATACAATTTCAATGAGTTACAGTTACTTGAGTTACCAGTTTATTGTTATTTTCTGAGAATATTAAGATTAAACGGTACTATTCTTATGTCAAGAAAATTCTAGACTGGCATGATTTTATCTGGTCTGGTAACATTGCAAAGTTGCCAGGCAAATTGTCTGACTCAAATTTTGGGGAATTTTTATACACAGCTTCATCTAACAAACATTACCACATGGTATTTTGGGTAAAACACTATTATTTCCTGGTGTGTCATCCAGACACCGCAAACCTATTTTAGCCATGGCATTATGATCCTAACAGTGCCATTGGCACTCTTACACATATTATTGTGAGCCCTGAACTCCATAAAATATGCTTAACACAATCTTCCTTCCAGTGTTCCAGAGCCTCAAGGGCTCCCAGTTCAACAATCTAAATAAAAAGTAACCATGGTAACAGAGTAAATAGATAACAACCAAACTTAACAATTAATATGCAGTTTCTGCTAAGACTTCCCAGGACTCTTGTCTATTCTAATTTTCTTCATCGGTGGAGAGCTGAGTTGCCCCTGAAACAAGAAATTCTGTTATCAAACAATAGATTCTTTTACTTAACAAAATATTGTGTTATCAAACAACCTAATTCTGTAATCTAACAATAAAATCTGTTATCCCTCAATAAATTCTTGTACAAAACAAAATATTGTGTTATCAAACAACTTAATTCTGTAATCTAACAATAAAATCTGTTTTCAAACAATATATTGTGTTATCAAACAACTTAATTCTGTAATTTAACAATAAAATCTGTTTTCAAACAAAATATTGTGTTATCAAACAACTTAATTCTGTAATCTAACAATAAAATCTGGTGTCTAGCAATTAATTCTTTTCTAAGACAAAATATTGTGTTATCAAACAACTTAATTGTGTAATCTAACAATAAATTCTGTTTTCAAGCAATAAATTCTTTTCTAAAACAAAATATTGTGTTATCAAACAACTTAATTGTGTAATCTAACAATAAAATCTGGTATCAAACAATAAATTCTCTTATCGTCATGATGAAGTTACTTACTTTATGCCATTTGTCTGCCAGTTTTTCACTCTCCTGGGTGTAGAAGGTGAAGACCTCGGTACAGTCGCGGAACACCCGACTGGTGGGGGGGTTGTACACAGCACAGTTCTCCTTCACCAGGGTCATGTCCTGGTGGAACTCCTCATGGTCCTTGTACCCTCCACCCTGCAGCAGCAACACAGGGAGGGAGTCAGGGATGGAGTGATGGAGCGAGGGAGTGGATTAATGAATCGGTGAGTGATGGAGTGTGTGAGTGCATAAGTGAGGATCATTTAAGAAGAAAACACATGGAAAACTGTACTTCACAGGGGAATACAAGCATGGACAATTGGGGACCTATTCTTTCCTGTACTTCACAGGGGAATACAAGCATGGACAATTGGGGACCTATTCTTTCCTGTACTTCACAGGGGAATACAAGCATGGACAATTGGGGACCTATTCTTTCCTGTACTTCACAGGGGAATACAAGCATGGAAAACTGGGGACCTATTCTTTCCTCTACTTCACAGGGGAATACATGCATGGAAAACTGGGGACCTATTCTTTCCTGTACTTCACAGGGGAATACAAGCATGGACAATTGGGGACCTATTCTTTCCTGTACTTCATAGGGGAATACAAGCATGGAAAACTGGGGACCTATTCTTTCCTGTACTTCACAGGGGAATACATGCATGGAAAACTGGGGACCTATTCTTTCCTGTACTTCACAGGGGAATACAAGCATGGACAATTGGGGACCTATTCTTCCTTGTACTTCATAGGGGAATACAAGCATGGAAAACTGGGGACCTATTCTTACCTGTACTTCACAGGGGGATACAAGCATGGAAAACTGGGGACCTATTCTTTCCTGTACTTCACAGGGGAATACAAGCATGGAAAACTGGGGACCTATTCTTTCCTGTACTTCACAGGGGGATACAAGCATGGAAAACTGGGGACCTATTCTTTCCTGTACTTCACAGGGGCATACATGCATGGAAAACTGGGGACCTATTCTTTCCTGTACTTCACAGGGGAATACAAGCATGGACAATTGGGGACCTATTCTTCCTTGTACTTCATAGGGGAATACAAGCATGGAAAACTGGGGACCTATTCTTTCCTGTACTTCACAGGGGAATACAAGCATGGACAATTGGGGACCTATTCTTCCTTGTACTTCATAGGGGAATACAAGCATGGAAAACTGGGGACCTATTCTTACCTGTACTTCACAGGGGGATACAAGCATGGAAAACTGGGGACCTATTCTTTCCTGTACTTCACAGGGGAATACAAGCATGGAAAACTGGGGACCTATTCTTTCCTGTACTTCACAGGGGGATACAAGCATGGAAAACTGGGGACCTATTCTTTCCTGTACTTCACAGGGGAATACAAGCATGGAAAACTGGGGACCTCCCCCTCTCAACCTTCCTGTGTCATCTGCCCAAGACCCTCACCACACAATGACTACCTACCTCCAGCTTCTTTCGTATTGTTCCAAAATCCATTGGTTTCTTCACAATAGAGTAATAATCAGGAGCGTCAGCAGGGTCCACTGAAAAGAAGGACAGACATGACAGGGATTTTTCTAGGAATGGGAATGGGGAAATTCTTTTTAAAAAATGGGAATGGGGAAATTGAGTTTTTCTTCTCTCAAATTAGGAGATATTTGAACATTACCTAACTAGGCACTGAAGCCTTTTTGATACTTTGTATTGGTCCTGTTATCAGTGTAATGCAAGCAACATGCACAAAGTCATAACATTTGGTTATAACTTAAACTACATCTGAAAATCATTTGCTGCAGACTTGGGGCCGAATATCAATGAAGTCCCAGCATAATCCGGCACATCATCCCACTTCTTTCCCAGGTCTTTGGGGGAGGGGGTAATGTATCACATATCACTTACTGCAACTGGGTGATGTTGTACAAAACAACCTTGGCGCTACAACTGTCATAAGTCTGTGTTAAAATATAGGAGTTATGACCATCTTAGTGCTAAGATTGCTTTGTACAACAGCACCCGGTTGCATATCAGTGTTTGCTGATCACACAGAAGATCCAAATTTCATTCCCCACCTGAACGAGTGTATGAAGCCCATCGGATATTGCTGTGATATTGCTAAGCAAGCTAAAAGCAATATAAACCATACTGCTCCATCAGAAGCACTCATAAAATCCCCAGTCTGACTGTATGTCATATGAAAATGTTCGCTAAACGAAATGTGCATGCTTTAAGTGACCTAGTTCTAAGGGTTGTGTCCCATGGGAATCACAGTACATATTACTTGTGTCCAATCTCAATTTCTATGCGTAAGGATGCAATATTGTGCATTCCGTGAAAACCTACCAAAATGTCAAAAATATTCTAAGGGTTACAGATAGAGTAGAGTTTAACATCGCGTCCTAGATCATTGCACTTATATAGCAGCCTGTGTGCATGGCTGCTTGTACTAGTCCGGACTAATGCCGATTTTATAGTGCTAGCCCACTGAGATACCATGCCACAGTTTAACAGGAATCTTCTTTTGGAATGACATGGGCGGCCGCTCTACCACTAGACCACAGAGGCGATCTCTAAGGATTAAAGCTAAGTGGGTGAATATTGTTTTACGCCACAGTTAGCAATATTCATTATATATCATGCAGCTTGTAAGTAATTGCGTGTTCACAAACAAACCAGTTTCTGAAAGCATGAGGGGGCGGTCGGGTAGCCTAATGGTTAAAGCGTTCGCTTGTCACGCCGAAGACCCGGGTTCATTTCCCGACATGGGTACAATGTGTGAAGCCCATTTCTGGTGTCCCCCGCCATGATATTGCTGGAATATTGCTAAAAGCCGCATAAAACCATACTCACGCACTCTGAAAGCATGAGCAACAATCCATGCTACTGGGTGTGGGGAATGATGGAATCAATCAAGTGACACACGTCGCCACCTACCTGGCTGTGTAAACCACGCGGACGCATTCAGCTCCCCTTTCTCCCTGTTGACGCCGCGATAGCGAGACACTCTCTGCAGCAGTCTGCAAACAACAAAAGTGTTTAACTTGGCATGGTGTTGTTGTAACAATAGTTGTTTGTTGTTTTACAGTGTCAGTAGAAGGCAACATTCCCGCTAAATCACAACGGCCTGTAAATCATCAAGTCTTTGCAAGACGGACAAGTGACTGATAAGATGAGACATTACTACACCTACCCGAAGGCCTACCCAGACTTTACAGTACACTTAACTGAGGCCCTACCCGGACTATACAGTACACCTACCTGAGGCCCTACCCTGGCTATACAATACACCTGGCTATACAGTACACCTACCTGAGGCCCTACCCTGGCTATACAATACACCTGGCTATACAGTACACCTACCTGAGGACCTACCTGGACTATACAGTACACCTACCAAAGGACCACCCTGGCTATACAGTACACCTACCTGAGGACCTACCCTTGCTATACAGTACACCTACCTGAGGCCCTAACCTGGCTATACAGTACACCTTCCAAAGGACCATCCTGATCCAGCTGCCACTGGGAGGCAGAGGGGTTCTCTCATCAGCTGCTGTGGGGGGTTTCCGCCTACGCGAGGGCCACCCTGGCTATACAGTACACCTACCAAAGGGCCACCCTGGCTATACAGTACACCCACCAAAGGGCCATCCTGACTATACAGTACACCTACCCGAGGGCCATCCTGATCCAGCTGCCACTGGGAGACGGAGGGGTGCTCTCATCAGCTGCTGTGGGGGGTTTCCGCTTCCTCTTGCTCCGGAAGAGGCTGTTTGGGTCGGAGCTGGCCCCCCCGTCTGTGTACACAGCGAACTCTCCCTGGCTGTCAGACCCACTCCCTGCAAACAGGAAGAAAAGTAGTAGCAGCAGTCTGCGAACTTAGCCACTACTCCAAAGCCTGAGTCTAGTAAGCTCAGCCAATAATAGTCCTCATAATAACACCAAAATCTACTGAAAATGATGCAATGAACCAAGTTCGGGCTAGCAATCTTGAAAGTTTTTAGCACAGACAGTAGTTAGACCTGACAAATCATCTTTTACCACATCAACTGTTGCAAGAAATGCAGAATTCAAAGATTTATTCCAAGAAAACCATCTGGTTCCCAATGTCACGTTAACAGTTTGTTAGTTGGTTAATGCTGCAATCCTGTATATCAAATCTCCATGACAACAAGTTAATCCAAAGTACAATGTTTCCACTGAAACCGTCTGGATTGACAAGCCTCTGTATCATCGACTGATGGTTATTGAGTAATGTCAATTTGTAATAAAGTAGGCATTTCCTGCAAGAACTTTCAAGCACAAGTCTTTTTACAACGAATAACAATAATTAAAATTAGCATTAATCTTGCAATCGGGAACCCTGGCAATATCTCTGTTTACCGCTGAGATGACTGAGAGACCTAGTAGCATAATGAGGAGGAATCGTGAATTCAATCATGTTTGTTTGTTCGTTGATTAATGCCACACTAAAAAATTCCAGCTATATGATGGCAGTCTGTAAATAATTGAATCTGGACTCTTGGACCCCAGGGCACCCCAGAAGTGACGCTGATGGCTGAAGGATGCATCTATACTGTGACGCTTGGAACCCAGGACACCCCAGAAGTGATACTGAAGACTGTCCTACCTGTTGGGGGGCTGGCTAACGTGGGTATCTCCTCCTCGATGACTCCCACGCTGTCAAACAGAAGCTCCACCCGCTCCTCCGACCCCTGGGACGATGACGCGAGCTCCTTCTCCTCCAGGCGTTGCGATGTCAGCTCATCCAGCGTGCTCGGCGACGGCTCCACTGCAACGCTGACGTTTGAGCTGCTGGAAATGACTTCCTCGCCGCCAACCTTGTCAAGGAGACTCAACCCAACTGATGACTGGAACAGTGGATATAGTTCAAACATCCGGTGAATCATCAGCCTTCAAAATTCATGCTAGTCCGCAAGCCAGAAACTCCTAAATTGTGCTAAGGGCAAGTAAAAATCCAATGAAGGTAGTCCTCATTGACCAGTAGTATTTGAGGGCTGTAATAATGAACTAATTTTCATTGCTTAAATTCTGCTACAAATTTGAACTTAATAAAACTGACAGGAAATGTAAAATGTTTCGATTCAGCAAACTAGGGACTAAAGTACTCATGTAAATGAAAAAAACTGTTTTGCTGGATTTAATAATCGACACAAAGCATTACGTAGATGTAAATACGAAATAACAAAACAACTGGAAAAGTACTAGTCTGGATTTGCTAGTTTTATCTCAGTGCTCAATACAAAATGTACTTTACAGGAGGTAATTTGTAGGCACTTTCAACATTCAAAAATAAAACTAAGTCCAAATTGACATGGCAGAAACAGGCTATAGGCATTATGCAAATTAGCCTGGAAAAAAGTTATCAAAACAACAATAAAAATAACAGCTATGTTTATGTACATAATAATAATGACACGTAAGTTGTTGTTTGAGAAGGGAATATGTTACTTTAACGTTCTGATATTTTGACGATGATTCACTATCCCCCAATGCCACTCACAAATCACTAACCACTGACAAATCACATGCACGTGGGTTTCAAGCACCTGTTTTCACCTGTCGTCAAGGTGTCATAGGTCATGGACATTCACCTTGATCTACTAACACCTGGTTATGCTCAGTTTCACAATAGTCTGTTTCGTTCATATTTTTACACACTTTTACGTGTAAAAAGACATAAAAACCTTTGATACGCTGTATTTGTGCCAAGGCCCAATTAGTACTAATTGAGTTGTTTGAATATTTATATATTTTGTATATTAACTGCATTTATTTAAAATCTGAGATCGAAAAAAACAGGTTTTTTTCATTTCCGTGCGTACTTTAGTTCAATAAGGTTTTCGGGAGTCTAAGGCTGAACATAACCAACATCAATCCAGACTTGTCGGGCAGCAACACACATGTGCATGCACATCACTATTATAAGGGTAACGCTATTTTTCAGGGCATTATCATTTGCAGAAGCCCGAGGTCTTCCATTAACTGCCCGACGAAGGAGGGCAGTTGAAAAGACCGAGGGCTTCTGCAAATGATAATGCCCTGAAGAATAGCGTTACCGTTATTATAGCTAAAATGGATGAAATTTTGTATCAAATAAAAAGAAACAACAATATCGGTTTTGAAACATTTACTGCAATCAACACAAATGTCACTGACCCACTTTTACAAATATGGAAACGTAATAGAATAAACCAGATGACGTCACTATTTAACGTGATGTCACCTATGCCTACCCTATGACGTCACCCAACAACGGACGTGATAATGGCCCGTCATCAAACCATATGAGGGCATTATCAAGTTACAGTGGCCCGCTGATTCTTGATAACATGCGGGCGGTTTACTGATAATTCTATCTATTTTAGCTATAAAGAAGTGCAACAGTCTACAACACAACATTAAACCCCATTTCACCACACTATGTTTGTTTGTTGTTTAACGCCATGTTCCAGCTATATGATAGAGGTCTGTAAATAATCGAGTCTGGACCAGACAATCCAGTGATTGACATTATGAGCATCGATCCACGCAATTGGGACACGATGTCATGCATCAGCCAAGTCAGCAAGCCTGACCACCCGATCCCGTTAGTCGCCTCTTATGACAAGCATAGTCGCCTGTTGTAAGTGAGTGAATAAGTATGGTTTTATGCCGCTTTTACAATATTCCAGTAATATCACGGCGGGGGACACCAGAAATGTTGATAGTGGACGCGGTCTTCCCACACTATGGGGAGTATACATCACTATACCTGTGCATGCTGTGAGACAATGTTGATAGTGGACGCGGTCTTCCCACACTATGGGGAGTATACATCACTATACCTGTGCATGCTGTGAGACAATGTTGATAGTGGACGCGGTCTTCCCACACTATGGGGAGTATACATCACTATACCTGTGCATGCTGTGAGACAATGTTAATAGTGGACGTGGTCTTCCCACACTATGGGGAGTATACATCACTATACCTGTGCATGCTTTGACACAATGTTGATAGTGGACGTGGTCTTCCCACATTATGGGGAGTATACATCACTATACCTGTGCATGCTGTGAGACAATGTTGATAGTGGACACTGTCTTCCCACACTATGGGGAGTATACATCACTATACCTGTGCATGCTGTGAGACAATGTTGATAGTGGACACTGTCTTCCCACACTATGGGGAGTATACATCACTATACCTGTGCATGCTGTGAGACAATGTTGATAGTGGACGCAGTCTTCCCACACTATGGAGAGTATACATCACTATACCTGTGCATGCTGTGAGACAATGTTGATAGTGGACACTGTCTTCCCACACTATGGGGAGTATACATCACTATACCTGTGCATGCTGTGAGACAATGTTGATAGTGGACACTGTCTTCCCACACTATGGGGAGTATACATCACTATACCTGTGCATGCTGTGAGACAATGTTGATAGTGGACGCAGTCTTCCCACACTATGGAGAGTATACATCACTATACCTGTGCATGCTGTGAGACAATGTTGATAGTGGACGCAGTCTTCCCACATTATGGGGAGTATACATCACTTTACCTGTGCATGCTTTGACACAATGTTGATAGTGGACGTGGTCTTCCCACATTATGGGGAGTATACATCACTTTACCTGTGCATGCTGTGAGACAATGTTGATAGTGGACGCAGTCTTCCCACATTATGGGGAGTATACATCACTTTACCTGTGCATGCTTTGACACAATGTTGATAGTGGACGCGGTCTTCCTACACTATGGGGAGTATACATCACTATACCTGTGCATGCTGTGAGACAATGTAGATAGTGGACGCTGTCTTCCTACACTATGGGGAGTATACATCACTATACCTGTGCATGCTGTGAGACAATGTTGATAGTGGACGTGGTCTTCCCACATTATGGGGAGTATACATCACTATACCTGTGCATGCTGTGAGACAATGTAGATAGTGGACGCGGTCTTCCTACACTATGGGGAGTATACATCACTATACCTGTGCATGCTGTGAGACAATGTAGATAGTGGACGCGGTCTTCCTACACTATGGGGAGTATACATCACTATACCTGTGCATGCTGTGAGACAATGTAGATAGTGGACGCGGTCTTCCTACACTATGGGGAGTATACATCACTATACCTGTGCATGCTGTGAGACAATGTTGATAGTGGACGCGGTCTTCCCCCACTATGGAGAGTATACATCACTATACCTGTGCATGCTGTGAGACGATGTTGATAGTGGACGCTGTCTTCCCACACTATGGGGAGTATACATCACTATACCTGTGCATGCTGTGAGACAATGTTGATAGTGGACGCAGTCTTCCCATACTATGGGGAGTATACATCACTATACCTGTGCATGCTTTGACACAATGTTGATAGTGGACGTGGTCTTCCCACACTATGGGGAGTATACATCACTATACCTGTGCATGCTGTGAGACAATGTTGTTAGTGGACGCAGTCTTCCCGACATCTTGTACAGGTAGAGATGATGAGCCAACCTTGACCTTGGCTGAGCTTGATGAGATTGTGATTGGGACAGACACCTGTGAGATGTCGTCTCTGGCAGTGGATGCAGGGATGGTGAGTATCGTTGTGCCTTCCTCTCCTCCTGAACACACAGAGATGTCAACTTAATTCTTGTTTCACATAATGACAGAATGAATATTGTGAGTGGTTGAGTTAGGTTAAACACTGCTTTTAACAGTATTCCATTTACATCAGGGAGTGTCAGCTTAATGTGGGAGGAAAGCCCGAAGTGATGCAGGTCTCAGTCGTTTACCACTTTTGTGAAACCCTAGAACACAAGTATGGTGCTGACAAACCTAGAACTATAATTGGGGCGAACTGTGATTCGAACCCCAAATCATAGGTTTCTGGTATGCCCTTGGGACATTACTCTGCACAGCGATTTGTGGCACCTTAGACAACTGAGCCACCCATGCCCTGAGTATAGTTTGATGCAACCGGTACCAGTAGTATAAATCTACCTATAAATAATTCAGGGCTAGGGAAACTTGGGTGCCGACATTAACTAGAGATCCGGATAAGCTGAGTATTGGTTCAAAATAGCAACAGAAACCAGCATAAGTCGGTCTCTGTCTGTCTGTCTGTCTGTCTCTCTTTCATTCATTGAAATCATCACACATACGCATAATACAAAGGAGCCCAGAGACCTTCTTCATTTTCAGAGACTCAACAACACATGTACAGATTCCTATCACTCATCACTGACATGCCACTGAAAGTGTGTGTGACACCGGATCTTCATGGAGCAGCTGCCAACTTGTGACAGAGACCATGAAGTAAAGGGACAGCCCTCTCCAACACTTATTTGAAAAGACCAATGGATCCTCTCTATATTTGCTTTTGGCAGTGATAAAGCAATCAGCTCACCAATGTTCCTATTCATTTTTACACAGAAATGCAAGAATCCTCCCCTCTCCTCACCGTGGTAGCAAAGAAACAACCAACCCAACAGTGCAAAGGATGGAAATATATTTATGTTTAGAAATTTTACCTTCGTTGGCATGTAATAGCACTTTGAATCCTCCTTGAAATATAAATGAAAATATTCAAAATACTACACACCTGCTCCTTCTATATGCACCACAGACTCTCCAGCAGTCAATTCAGAGTTGTCTCCCTCTATGACCTTGCCAACCTGTTGCACTGAGACAGCACCATCATCAATGAAATGTATATCACCTAAGTCAATATGAGCATGAGTTAGAGAACTGCTCAGCAAGTCATAGTTTTGCTGCACTTCCGTGTCCTGTGGAACACTCCCACCACTCTCGACAGTCACAGTTTTAGAGGGCTGAGTCACAACAGTCAGCACTTTGTTCTTGTCCTTGTAGAACAGACCCGTCTCGGGGTCCAGCTCTCCCTGGATCACCTCAGTATTGCCGCTCGCCCCGGAGGAGGAAGATAAAGTATGCCGTACTATCGTCGGCGGAATTTGATCACTTGTAATTTTGGTTATTTTGGCGGTGGACGACCCACTAGAAGGCTTCACTATGTGAATCTGGAACAGACGGAAATGTATGTCACTTGTTTGTTTGTTGTTTAATGCCGCACCCGGTAATATTCCAGCTATATTACAGCATTCTGTAAATAATCCAGTCTGGACTGGACAATCCAGTCATTGACATCATAAAGAGTGGAGTACCAGGACTTCTTGTATTTAGGCCCACTCGTAATTACGCTCATGGGCCTAAAAACGGAAATAATGGACGGGAATCATGCATGCACGAATACGGTGTTAGCGTTGGGCGTCTCAACGTTGTGATTCCCAGGCACCCTTTCGAGTTGAGTTGAATGGTTCAACTGTGTCATATGGCCCTGTGACGCAGGGGTAGCATTATGCAGATGGCTGTTTCAATGAATGCTCGTTCCACCCGTGACGAACAGGTCTGGTTGTTGATGAAATATGATAGCTAAAAAGACAGATTTTTTATTCATGCACCGATTGTCTTTAAATGTAATATCCAGTTATGTATGACTGTTTAATAATCTCATACCAACTTCGACTGGAGTATGTCGGATAGTTTTTCAGATATTGTAGTAAACGTCGGTACCTTTAATTACCTTCCAGACTATAACTCCCTTCGAATAATGTGCATTCAACAGAAAGTCCAGTTTAAAGTTAAAATGCATGTTTAACATTTTCTCCGTCATAACAACCTAACAATTTCTGATTTTTTCAGCAAAGGATGTCCCCGATGCCGGTGAAACAGTGCTACATTCTGAAATTGAGCCCTTGGCTTAATTTCAGAAAATATAATTTAAGTGAGAAAGCGCTATTTTCCGTAATTAGGCTTGGGGCTAAAATAGGTAGTTCCGGTAATGATTGATCTAAGAATCAATACAACGCAACTGTCCATGGCCATATCGCAGTGTTTCTTTGTTGTGAAACATCGCACTCATGAACTAGCAACTGAATAATTTACACCGCTTTTAGCAATAGTCCAGCAATATCAGATATACCAGCTTCAGATAGCGTACCCAGGTGGAGAACCGAAATTGTGCCTACAGCATGATAAGCGTTTTAACCACTAGGCTACCCCACTGCCCAACGCTGAGGTGAAGGGATGTTTGTATCTGTCCATTGTACCACTACCTGTGGTTGTCCTGAAGGCTGACGAGACACCTCGGAGGGCAGCGACACGGGCACGGAGACGTACGTTGTGTTGCCATCCTCTGACGTCGTTGTAGTTGTTGTATTACCGTCTTTGTCCACTTGGTTTAGTAAAGACATTGCTTGCTCTGCAAAGGAGAACATAAATGGATGGTGATTTTTGTTGTTATTGTTTCTTAAAAATATTGACTATTCATCTGAGTTTTGTTTGTCTATTGTTTAATGCTGCACTCCACAAGCCACAGAATGTATGAAGGCAGCATGTTAGTAATCAATGAACCAGACAAACAAGTGATTGATATTAGGAGCAACGTCCATGCAGTCAGGGTACAATGACACTCAATCAACAAAGTCACCAAAACCTGACCATCCGATCCACTTCTGGTAACTCTTAAGACAAGCCTAGATTACCCTATACCTTTAATACCAAGAGGGACAGCTTTGAATATGATAGTGCAAAATTATCATGTACAGTGGAACCCCCTTTATCCGGACCCTGATATTCCAAAACCTTGCCTTCCAGACAATATTTACATGAAACTAAATAAACACTATAAAAATGCTTTTTGTTTCCACAATTCCAGGTTCTGGATCCGGAGAGTGAATTTCAATTACAACAGTGCAAAATACACAGTATTGTGTCCCATATTGGGGATAGCGACCATGCTTGATGAGGTTTGTTTTGCACTTCATCACCCTGTATCAAACATCTAAGGGGCAGGTATCACGTCATCACTGTATTGATTACTTACATGTCTCGATCGTTAGTTTGGCAGTTATTGATATTTGACACTGAGGTGAGGTGAGGTTTGAGATTATGCTCACTTAACACATAACACACTTAACAGTACACCGTATCACAGCCAAGATGGCGAGCCATCTGGGGAAATGCAGTGACAGCGTGGAAAAGAATGAAATCTCTCCTCATAAGAACACTCATCCTAAAGCTAGCCTTCAGTTTTCCCTGCATCAGCAGAATTTTGGTAGGGGAGGTAACTCTGGTCAGTTAAAGATTCGGATATGTGGAAACTTGTTTATCAAGACAATATTTGAGAAAACTTTAGTGAGATTTGACTGATACAAATTGTATCATGTATCATATCACAAGCATACAGATGGGGACGTCGTTGATGGAGTCCAAGCATACCTATGGTGTAGTACTGCGTCCCCGACATCTGGTCTGTGATTTGTTCTAAGTTTGATGCTGCAGCTCTGGAGAGAGAAACACAGTGTGAAATGCAATACCAGCATGCCGCCATTCAGCCCCTAGTCTGCAGCAAATGTCAGCAAACATTTCCAAATTGGAATCAAACAATTCCCAATTCATGTTATAAGTTATAAGTATGAGATGGCATTGTGGTTGTAAACCATTTAGCACCTTACATGCAGTTTGGGTTGTATACTCCCAAGGGAGCTGAGAATGATTGTTGGGTGCTCACTGATCCATTCACCGGGGTAATAACGTCTAAGTGCTCAGAGCATGCTTATGCACTGAGTACAGCGCCATATAAATGGACTTTTATGATTATGATTATGATTATTACTAAGATGACTTCTAGCTTGGGAAAACACATGGCTAATGCGGTACAACTTTGAAAAAGAAAGTTGGCACACTTTGATTCCAATGGGCTATGAGTGCCCTGTGGCACCTACAAAATACACTTCTATACAGTGTGAGTGAGTTTGGTTTAACGCCGCTTTTAACAGTATTCCAGTTAAATCGTGGCGTGTCAGCTTAATGTGGGAGGAAAGCCCGAAGTGATGCAAGTCTAAGACGTTTACCACTTCGGTGAAACCCACGAGCACGGGTATGGTGCTGACAAACCTAGAAACATAATCGGGGCGAACCGGGATTCAAACCCACAATCATAGGTTTCTGGCATGCCCAAGGGACGCAACTCTGCACAGCGAATCACGGCGTTATAGAAGCCTGGGCCACCCGGGCCACCCGTGCCCCCCACTTCTATACAGACATAGAGACTATTATATTTAAGCATTTGTCATACAGGTTTTACGAAACGGATGTCATCATCTCCTAAGTGAGATTTCTTTATCACCCATTATTTCTTAATCCTTTTTTTAGATCCTTTTTTTAGCTCCCCTTTACAAAAATGCACTGAGGACCACCGCTGTCCTAGAAAACCACAAAAGACGTCAACAATTTTCAGCTATGATGTCGTTTCTAGCCTAACGTCATTCCATCCTAAGGTCACAATAAGATTCGAATGAAGTCAACAATGACGTCAAGATGACGGAAACAATACACTGGTGCGCAAGAAGTGATATTTGCCCTAGTGCACAAACGATTATTATGATTTTGATTATTTCTAACCCAGTGGTAAATAAACAACATGCTTCTATCCCTGGTACTGTACCTTTCCTCCTCGTCCTTGTGTTTGCCATCTGTGTTTCCCTGCATCTGCATGAGGGCGCTGATGGCCTGGGAGTCGGATGTCGTTTCCGTCTGCACCTGGTCGTCCGTGATGTCGTACTCGAACCACTCGTTACCACCTACAGCTGCCTGGGTTGCCACTGGTAACAACACGTCGACTCATGTAGACTCTCTTGTCATAGTTTGTTTGTTTGATTGTTTGTTTGTTTGTTGTTTAACGCCACACTCAGCAATATTCCAGCTATATGACGGCGGTCTGTAAATAATCAAGTCTGGACCAGACAATCCAGTGATTGATGTCATGAGCATCATCATAGTTAGTATGACAACAGCATCCAGTTACATCAGAGATAAGGGTGCGAGTGATTATTGTATCAGTAAATTACATCAGGACTTGCCGGGCTTAACTGCGCGGAATACCCAAACTGACACTGGTTGTAGAGGTTTAATGGAGCTAACAAACTGATAAACTGGGATTTGAATCTGCAATCAGTGGATCCTGGCAGCTAAGGGACATAACTCTGTAAGGAAATTTCAGAGTCGTAGGGCCACCATACCTCTTTTGATCTGAACACTTACTGGTGAGTGAGTGAGTTGAGTTTCACACCGATTTTAGCAGTATTCCAGCAATATGACAGCGGGTGACAGGAGAAATGGGTTTCACATGTACTCATATGGGGAATCAAACCTGGGTCTTCAGCCTGATGAGCAAATGCTGAAACCACTAGGCTACTGCCATTACAGTGAGTGAGTGAGTGAGTATGCTTTTAAGCCGCTTTTAGCAATATTCCAGCAATATCACGGCAGGGGACACCAGAAATGGGCTTCACACATTGTACCCATGTCGGGAATCGAACCTGGGTCTTCGGCGTGACAAGCAAACACTTTAACCACCAGGCTACCCGACCGCCCCTCTATGACAGATAGACTACAGTAATACAAAAGAATCAGATGATCCTTGACTTATTTTAAGCAGTATACAATGTTAATATGGTAAAATTACTTATGGACCTATAACCTTAAGAAAATAAAAACTAAAAAAAAAATATCCCAATTTTGAACAAAACAATTTTTTTCCAATTTGGCTGCCAAAATCACTTAGTTTGGAATCAGACAAAACTTGTTGATCTTCCAAGGATATCAAAGAAAGAAAGACATACCCCCCTCTGCTGCTCCCCCATCAGGAACAATCCCAGCAGCCTGTATCAGCTCCGCCAGCAGTGACGACGTCCGACCCTCCTGGTCTGACTTAGATCGGTGTAGTATTGGAGCGGCCTGCGAGACGAAACCGTCATCATTAATAGTCACTATGACAAATCTTTAGGATTATAGCACCGCATTCATCCAAGCATGAAATGAACTATAATCACTACAGTGTTAAGCATGCTCTCAAGGGGTAAACTTTTATCTGCCACCACTCACCTGTCTGCCTCCCTCTCCTGTGGTTGCTGTGGTGATGATGACTTTTCTCTCTGGCAGTCGACCGAGGACGGGGCCGATGCTGTGTAACGCTGACGCGGACGTCACGGACACAGACACCTGCTTCCCCAGCTCCTGCTTCTGGATGAAGTTCACAAGTTCCTGGAGGTAAGAAGAAACTTCTGGTACAATGGTGTGACATATTATTTGTATGTTGTTATATTTCAGCACATCACAGTAAAGCATGTAGAGTGCTGATATTGAAGCACCTATTTACGTGTGGTATATAAAGAAGGTTAACAGTCCAATTATCCCCTTTTCCTTCCTGGTACCCATTTACTGCTTGGTGAGCAGAGGCATAATTCAAATAAAGGCACTTGTCCAAGGAGACACCACATGTGCTTCAGTGTGGGGAGGGAATGAGCCCTAAAAATTCTCAGGAATCAAGTTCCCAAAAGACACCCATCCAACCACTCTGCGACCAATTATGCTTTACTCTGTCTGACTTGTGACCTGTGCTTCCACCACATGTATATTAAGTTAATGGAGCTCCACGGCATATGGAAGTATAACTGTCGGCACCATTGAGGCCTCACTTTACCGAAATAAGCCAGTCTATAATATCATTTAACATAGCGTTTAACATGAATGGCCTGTCATTATTCTCACCTTTTCAGGGGGCATGGGTGAAAGGCAACGCAATTCGCTGTGCAGAGTTGCGTCACTTGGACATGCCAGAAACCTATGATTGTGGGTTCAAATCCCAGTTTGCCCCAATTATGTTTCTAGGTTTGTCAGCACCATACCCATGCTCGCGGGTTTCACCAAAGTGGTAAACGTATAAGACCTGCATCAATTTCGGCTTTCCTCCCACATTAAGCTGACACGCTGTGATATAACTGGAATACTGTTAAAAGCGGCGTTAAACCCAACTCACTCACTCACTCACCTTTTCAAACATAGCTGGACTAGAGATGACTGTTGCTTGGGGGCGCCCTGCTCCTCCCTGGAGGGTGGGGGTCTGGGACCTCCGGGGCTGGGTCTTCTGGACAACTATCACATTAGGCTTGGACACTGAAACACATAAGACGACCCCACTGTAGTACATAGTACATGCTGTTAAGCCAGTTCCTTCTAGGCATGAGAATTCTGCTGTAAGGTTCATTTGAATTTTATGTGACATTCGTCATGAAATTCTAGCTAAAACTATAGAAGAACATGTTTCCCTCAAGTTTGCAATATTCAGTTGATGATGTTTTGTTTGTTTGTTTGTTTGTTTTTTAATGCCGTACATAGCAATATACCAGCTATATGACATCATGAACCTCGATCCACGCAATTGGGATACGATGACTTGCATCAACCAAGTCAGCGAGTCTGACCACCCGATCCTGTTAGTCGCCTCTTACGACAACCATAGTCGCCTTTTACGCCAAGCAAGGGTTGCTGAAGACCTATTCTACCCAAGATCTTCATGTCAGTGGATGACATAATACAGTACGATGATGTCAGCTACAATGCAGTGACTCCATAATTCAAAGAACATAGAGCCTACTCCCATTCCATTGGCCAAAAGCAATTACATCACTATTGACAAAGTAGATTTATCTAAAATAAAGAAGTTTTTGGTACAATAAATTATGCCTACTTTGTCATCCGTCAACTTCTAAGAAATGGCTATCAAATAATGCATAACTATGGGAATGAATTAATTTACTATTTCTTTGATTAACAATGCGTCATCTTTGACGATCTGACTATTTCTCAACTGTACTTCATATTAGCAACATGTTGGAAAATTATGTTGATAGACTCCAGCCAGATTTGAGCAGCACACATACACACCAGCAGACATACTCAACCCAGTAACACCCACCCCCTTCTTATCTAGATGAAACTACTACCAGACTATATATTGTGGACCCCTTAACTTAAAACACTGTTTAGTTTTGGTTCTCAGGCACTGCCAGCATCATCATCAAGTTCGCTGCACGTTTAATTTTTATTTCAAACTTTTTTCATAACAAACAAAATCCAAGTCCAACGGTAGTCAAATACTGTTTTCCAGTATTTTACTCATCAAGGAATACATTTATGTAGGGAGGCTCTTCCCCAGGTTGATTGTACACAATTGTTTATTGATTACACAACTGTTTATTGGTTACATTCTAGTTTGAACCCCCCCCCCCCAAAAAAAAAAAAGACACCGCCTGCCCACACTAAACTTTCAAAAACCATTGCCTGAGAACCAATTCTTTTATTTTTTTTAGCCTTAGATGTGAACACATGAATTTTCACACTTAATATGTTTCTTACCGTATTTTCTTGAGTATAGTGACAACCCATGTATAATGCGCACCCCCCTCTAGCGGGTTCAATATTTTGGAAAAAAAAAATTTGAATATTATGCGCAGAAATTTTTTACACCGTACCCTTTCAGCGAAGTCCGGCAAACGAACGGGTGCTGTGAAACTTCGTCAGTACAAATTCGAAATTTGAGATAAAAAATCACCAGACATGTTTATTTACCGTTTAAATAGTATTTATTGTTCTGCTAGGCATTGTTTTATATTTAGGGATTAAGATTACCTTGCGTATTTTCTCGTAAACTAAGCTGGAAACAGCAATCAGCTGTACACACGTTTTCTTGGAATCGACCGGTGATTCGGTCAAGACACACCCAATGATATAACTTTATAAGATTTTTAATGAAAGGATCGGCAACAATTGTATCTGAAACTATTTTATTTATCAGGAATAATATATTCCATTATTTTCTTAATTATATGCAACCTTTAATAAACATATTTAAAATGATAATAACCCTAAGCGAAGCAGCTGATCGCTATTCCCGGGTATTATTTTTTACATGGAACATGTCTGACCAGTCACCGTCAAGGCTCACGCGCACATGATCACGTGATCGCGAGAATTTCATGTTGACATAGAATCGTCAAACAAAATCAAATATGACTTTTAACGAGTCAAAGTATGTCATTTATGATATATGTATCCATTCTCTGTCAACTAAAGTTTGTTTCAAGGCGTCAATAGCGGTATTCTGACCGTGGTTGCTGTTAATAACGGTGAGTTGTGCGATCTTCCGATTGCTTCACACACGATTTCGACGAAATTAATAAAAACAATATTACAAGGAATTTTGAATAAAATCAATGAAATAAGTTACAAACATAAGTCCACATATACAAAGAACACTTTTTATAGCCAGACAGTGTAATTACATGATTATTTTGCGTACTTCAGTGTGGATTTGTTGACATGGTATTCCCGGTGTTTCATGCTCACGGTACTGTCTTTCCATGGGGGAGAAAAACATCCAAACTCATAATTCGTGTATAATGCGCACCCCCTTCTACACAGCTGTGTTTTTTCGAAAAAAAGTGCGCACTATACTCAAGAAAATACGGTAATCATTTTGATGCTACTGGCTTCCTGGATAATTACCTGTTGTCCCTGTGGCAGTTTTGACAGCTGTGAGATGTAGAGTTTTAGGGTTGACAGTGACAACATTCGATGCTTTTGTTGTGGTAGCGATGACACGCCCCCCTGGTGTAGTTATGTTCAACACCTTGCCTCCTGTGTGACTAGCTGTAGACAAGACAACACAGCATTAAGTTTCATCTGCTGTGACTAGCTGTAGACAAGACAACACAGCATTAAGCTTCATCTCCTGTGACTAGCTGTAGACAAGACAACACAGCATTAAGCTCCATCTCCTGTGTGACTAGTGACTAGCTGTAGACAAGACAACACAGCATTAAGTTTCATCTCCTGTGACTAGCTGTAGACAAGACAACACAGCATTAAGCTTCATCTCCTGTGTAACTAGCTGTAGACAAGACAACACAGCTTTAAGCTTCATTTCAATACCTTGCATGATTACCGAAATTCTTTTACAGCCTATGATAATTACCTGACAGAGTTGTCACCGGTTTTGTTACCATGGTAACAGTAGTTGTTGCTGTTCCCGAAGGCCCCGCATTGACAACCACGACAGGTGTACCGGAACTCCCTGACAACTGTGCCGGCTTGGGCAGGATCTTACTGGTTCCAGGGGGAAGACTCTGGGTGATGATTTTCATTCCTGGGGACAACACGAGAAATTGCTGAATATTAAAAGTATTAAAAATAAATTGAAATATTCCGCATCTTGAAGACACGGCCACAGCAGTGAAATGATACAATACTTATGAACAACATGGTTTCGCCGAAATTATTGTAAACAAAATTTGGTGACATACTAGCTTGAACAACCACCCACCCCCCTAAAAAAACCATTGCCCGCCCGCCCGCACAATATGTTTAAAAGCCATTGCCTGAGAACCAATTCTTTTATTTTTTTAAGCCTTACAAGCATTGGTTCCTGGTGACCAGTTCTAATCCGGGATTCCCAAGGGTCAACTGAAAATGTATGTGTCGTATGTTTAACCTTAAGACAGCAGTTTTTCGCAGGTGTACTTCCCAGCAATCTATGCGTGTCATAAAAGTCGACGACAATGGTAATTTCAATTCAAACTCAACATACCTCCTTCTTGCTTTATCTGGATGGTAGGCTTTGTGACCGTCTTCACTTGGTAGTTCTGAGGTGAGGGTTGGACCGGTTGGGGGCCCATGGGAATAACCACACCCGGCTTGTGCTGTGGGTTGGGGAATCTTGGTCGTGGGATGATCTTGGGTCGAGGCTTGGCTAGGGCTGGATTGGGGACAGTGACAGTGGGATTGCCCATCACTGATGTGGGCGTTGTAGCTGCAATACAAACAGTGGTTTGGTGTAATATAAAATAATTAGGTTAAAAAAAATCTTGGTTCTCAGGCACAGACCGTATCATCATAAAGTTGGCCGCATGTTTTGATTTTAAATAAAAAAAATAAAAATCCTAATACCCTGGTACTTAAAAACCAATATAGAACGCAGTTACTTCCCTTTACATGCGTGTTTTGTGTTACGGTAATGGCAGCAACAGGAGTTTGTATGCTTGTTTATGTAGGGAGGCTCTCTCCCAGGTTGATGGTACACAATTGTTTATTTGGTTACATACTACTTTGAACAAGCAAAAAAACACACACTGCCTGCCCACCCGCCTGCGCTATATTTTCAAAAGGCATTGCCTGAGAACCAATCCTTTCATTTCCTCAAGCCTTATTTCCTCCAAAAATAACTCAGCAATGAACTAAACAGCAAAGGCCCATCAAGGACAGTTTAAACATCAGCAAAACCTTGTTCATTCATTTGCTTTAAAATCATTAGGTCGGATAAACAAATTTCAGGATTTGTAGATTGTAGAGTAGTGTCCCTTTGCATAAAGGAAGCTGTTCCCAACATAATTATTCAGAACAATTCTACCATGGTATACAGTCACCCAATTCAATGTTTTCCCTTAAGGTTGAGTAAATTTTGCTGAAACTGAGTTGATTAATACCATGTTTTTTTAAACATACTTTTACATGTACTTTTACTGAAAAAAAGATTTCACTAGTTCAACCCTAACAATTATTTCCTTATCTTGATCAGAAAAATCGGTAAAAACAAGAAGAAAAAATAGATCTGACTAGAAGATGAAAGAAAATAGATCAGATTGCAGTGCTTAACAAGCAGTGTTTCTATACGTAGCTGCCAGAACACCTGCATACCTGTGTGAGATGTAGCTGTTGTGATGGAAGTAGTTGACACAGTGACGATGTTGCTGCCGTAGCCAGAGCTCATGGTAATGGGAGGGCTACCAGGGACGATGATGGAGGCTCGACATGCAGAGACAGTGGATGATGATGTTGATGCTCTTATGATGGGGACCGACATTGACTTCTGCAAGACGCTGGATGCCACGGACTGACCAGAACTGGTCACCAAGATCACCTGGAACAAACATGTCAGCCACTTAAGAGTGAGTGAGTTGGGTTTAACACCGCTTTTAACAGTATTCCAGTTACATCACAGTGTGTCAGTTTAATGTGAGAGGAAAGCCCGAAGTGATGCAGGTCTCAGATGTTTACCACTTTGGTGAAACTACGAGCACGGGTATGGTCTGACAAACCTAGAAACATAATTGGGGCGAACCGGGATTCGAACCCACAATCACAGGTTTCTGGCGTGCCCAAGGCACGCAACTCTGCACAGCGAATCGCGGCGCCTTAGACGACTGGGCCACCTGTGCCCCCAACCCACTTGTGAGTGAGTTTGCTTTAACAACTGCTTTGAACAGTATTCATCAACCATAAACTGGCCTCAAAAGCAGATATCAAGCAATCTCTCCAAGAAGATATCACTTCAATGAAATCGCATGACAATGCTTTGCAGACCAATTGTGACATAATTGGTTTCCCTGATGCCAGAATCAAATGACATCACTATTCTCTCTGCCACTGAAGTTGGTTAGCTGTACATTTACACTCAAGAAACTGTTTACTATTGTTTACAACTGATAAAAGGCTTGAAGAATGATGTTGGATGACAATTTTCAAACCTGCCTGTGGTTAGCAAGGATTGTGACTGCGGCAGATTAGAGTTACTTCCCTTTGGGTTGAATTTCCCAAGCTCCTTCCCAGCGTGTTACACTTTCAGTAACATCGCTGCCACCAGTGTGGGTGCCGCCATTACAAGAATCTTGAAATTTGCCCTCAAACCCCAAATGTAGTAACATTTATTACTTCTGTTTATGTCTTTGGGAATGTGAACATAGTGAATTTTGAAAAGATTTACGACAGACCTTATTTCCCAGATGAATTTACCTTTTTGTTAGATCAGATTGGTTCGAGATTGCTGACGAAGGAAAATCAACCAACTTCCTGCTTACATTCTTACTATACCATTTACATGATAGTTGTATTGATAACAGAAATTCAAACAGACAAACAAAGAAAATAATTTAGCAGGAATGAGAGTATTCAGCGTCACAAGAGCTTGCACACAGGTTCAAATCACCAACCTTGGGGGGCTGCGAGCCTGGTGTGGACACCATCGTTCTTCCTTGTGGGCTCTTACTGATGGTGATCTTGACGGGAGACATGCTCGGCAGAGAGTTGGACGCTGTGGTGGTGTATGTGAGTCGAGGGGTCTGTGTAGCCACGGACGAACTCATGCCTTCACTCGACTGACTGCGCCGCCTCTTCCTGGTCTGTAGCTCCTCCTCTTCTTCCGAGTTGACAACACCTACGGAGACAACAACATCATCATCAACAACTAGTGCCTCTGTTCAGACATATCTGGCCAAAAGGCTCAGCTAACAACCAGAATGACCAAGACGGTAAGAGCCAAATCTATCACCACAGATTTGCTTGTTTGTTTGTTTGTTGTTTAACGCCACACTCAGCAATATTCTACCTATATGACGGTGGTCTGTACATAATTGAGACTGGGCCAGACAATCCAGTGATTGACATCATGAGCATTGGTCCATGCAATTAGGATACGATGACATGCATCAACCAAGTCTGTGAGCCTGACCACCCGATCACGTTAGTCACCTCTTACGACAAACCCAGTCACCTATTATGGCAAGCATGGGTTGCTGAGGACCTGTTCTACCCCAGATCTTCACAGGCCCCGCTTAGTTTAATATCAGCACCTTACTTGCTTTACTGTGACATGATGAAATATTGCTGAACAAACAAATAATATGTTGCACCATTGTAACATAATTGCTGAATCTAATGGACATCTGTTGGGTACTGGAAAGCAGAGCTGAAAATGCACTTTTTGTTTGTTGTTGGAACCACGCACTCAGCAATATTCCAGCTACGTGACAGCGGTCTGTAAATAATCAAGCCTGGACCAGACAATCCCTTGATTGATATCATGAGCATCGATCTACGCAATATGGATATGATGACATGCATCCACCAAGTCAGCGAGCCTGACCACCTGATCCCATAAGTTGCCTCTTACAGCAAGCATGGGCTGCTTAAGGCCTATCCTAACCTGGATTTTCAAGGGTAAGTAGTAATGATACAATAATTACGGATTCTGTTCAGAAACACAACTTTATATTTTTCTATATAACATGATTGTAGTTTAACAAAAGACCATGGTGAGGATTATTATCTCATTGCATTCAATACTGAGTTGATGACAAGTACCAACCTTTGATGTGAATAGACGTTCCACTCGGCAAGACAACTACATTAGATGTGGGGCTTGACGGGCGTGACAGCTTGGTAGAAATCGGTGTATTAGTTGATGCAGTCGCACTGTTGTTCAAGTTGCCATTAGCTGAAACAAAGAGCATATGAACATAGAATTGATATTTGATTAATAGTGTATGAGGGAGTATGGTTCTATGCCACTTTCAGCAACATTTCAGCAATTTGAATATCACAGCTGGAGACACTAGAAATTGGCTTCACAATTTGTGCCCATGCGGGGAAATCAAACCTTGGTCTTAAGTGTGACAAGCGACCGCTTTAACCACTAGGCTACCCCACCGACCCCCCCTTTATATGAAACAGAATTTGGCCTGACCAGCAAATGCTATAAACACAATGATTAATACACAAAGGAGGATAAGAGTTCAAAGTGAGTGAGTTGGGTTTAACGCCGCTTTTAACAGAATTCCAGTTATATCATGGCGTGTCAGCTTAATGTGGGAGGAAAGCCCGAAGTGATGCAGGTCTCAGATGTTTACCACTTCCGTGAAACCCACGAGCACTGGTATGGTGCTGACAAACCTAGAAACATAATCAGGGCGAACCGGGATTCGAACCCACAAACATAGATTTCTGGTGTGCCCAAGGGTCGCAACCCTGCACAGCGAATCATGGCGCCTTAGACGAGTTCAAAGGATTCAAACACTTTTCAAATCTGTGAGAACCCTGTAGATTTGAGTTTAATCCTAGGTCATACAACATAGTGACCACAATGACAGACATAAAACAAGAGTTTGCCACTAACGTGGCTATATCCCCCGCCCCTGTTGCAGAATTTATGACATAATTAAATCTAAACAAACCCTAACCTTTTTTTAACCGAGGTGGAATTTGTCATGGAAATTGTAAAAAAAAAAAGAGTTTGGAACCCAAGTCCATCTTGCTGCCATGGAAACGTAAAAAATAAAAATTTCTAAAATTTCTAAATAGCAAAAGGCACCAGTTCAGCACGTACCTGACAAACCTGCAAAGTTCGATGAAAACATATTGAACGGTTTATGAGTTATGCTCCGGAAACGAACCCTACCCTCACAGAACCTAAGTCCATCTTGTTGCCATGGAAACGTTAAAAATAAAAATTTCTAAATAGCAAAAGGCACCAGTTTAGCACTTACTTGACAGACCTGCAAAGTTTGATGAAAACATATTGAACAGTTTCTGAGTTATGCTCCGGAAACGAACCCTACCCTCACAGAACCTAAGTCCATCTTGTTGCCATGGAAACGTTAAAAATAAAAATTTCTAAATAGCAAAAGGCACCAGTTCAGCATGTACCTGACAAACCTGCAAAGTTTGATGAAAAAATATTGAACGGTTTCTGAGTTATGCTCCGGAAACGAACCCTACCCTCACAGAATTAAGTCCATATTGTTGCCATGGAAACGTAAAAAATAAAAATTTCTAAAATTTCTAAATAGCAAAAGGCACCAGTTCAGCAAGTACCTGACAAACCTGCAAAGTTTGATGAAAAAATATTGAACGTTTCTGAGTTATGCTCCGGAAACAAAACGACACGGACGGATGTATGGAGCCCGTTTCTATATCCCCCGCCAACTTTGGAACAAGGAACATTACTGTTACACTGACCACATTTCAGACTGTGAATTATTCACCAGACAGGCAGCTGAAACCACAGTGATATGAAAATAACTTACAATCTTTACTTCCAGTTTGAGATGGGAATGGAAGAGAGGCATTCTTCTCTGACTGGGCGTTGGCAACCTGATTGGCTGTCACGGTGAAGGCTGTTTGAGGCACAAGTCTCGGCATGAGTGGGATAAGCCGACGCCCTTCTATCACCCACTCAGTGGTGGTGTTGGAACCAGCAATGCTGCAGATCGAGAACAATAACATTAATTCCATTCATTAATACTTTCATTCATGACAAAATACGGTCTTCCCGTTTAGGGGTAATTACCAGTTTTTTTCTGGTAACATTAGGCTTGGACTGTTAATTCATGTGACTGCCAGTTTCTGTGGACCGGCAAATAAAGTACCTTATAAATCTTTGTTGTTGAACAAAACATCGGTGATATTCATATAAGTACATTTTTCGAACAAAGTCAGCTTGTTTGTTACCATCAGGGTTTCCCCTTGTCTATTTCTAGGTTAAATATCCATTTGTTGCGACTTTGTCTCGAAATATAAAAAAAAAGGAGAGAAAATTGTGACTGAAGTGTGTGTAAATGACGTATAGATCTAACTAGGTTACTTCAGAGATGACATCTTTGCACTGAATATGATGTTAAAAGAATTAAAACCAAATAATTTTCATACGTTTTTTTATTTGTTGAAAGTTGGGACTGGCAAAAAATAGGGGGGATTGGTAATTTTTAGAGTTGCCAGTCCACAGGGACTGGCAGTTTTAAAAGCCGACAGGAACACTGATAATATATAGAGGTTATCACACGAGTATTTTGGGGGGATGGTAAATATCCTGTATTATGAATAACACTGTATTTAGCAAGCCCTGGCGATAGAAGTATATGATAAAAGATAGCTATGTGATAAATAACAAACAACAAGTGTGGTTCACTTCATGATCAAACATTGTTCTATTATGAAGACATTTCTGGAGATTCGAAACATGCGCTTGTAACTTGATGATGTTGTATAGTGGACAATTTAATTTTTGAGAGGGCAGGGTCTAGTGAGTTGTTCCCCACACATGTAGCTGGACAACGCAGATAAACATGATGGCCCCACTGAGATACCATGCCGCAGTTTAACATGAATATCCCAATCAGACACAGTATACCGACTCCGAGCTGACCAGTCCTCGTTTTAGCCCCAAAATGTCGAGCACCAGGCAGGGTAAGAACAAATATCATTTTTCAACATCTTTTAGTATGATGTGGCCGGGCCCCCGGGCAGACATTCTACCACAGGACTAATGGTCTGAGCTCTCAATGGAACCAGGCTTGATTCTCTAGTTAGAAATAGTGACTACAATGCATTCATGAGTGATGGTTGGTTGGTTGGTTTGTTGTTAAACGCCACATTCAGCAATATTCCAGCTATATGACAGCGGTCGGTAAATAATCGAGTCTGGACCAGACAATCCAGTGATTAATATCATGAGCATCAATCCACGCAATGTGGATTGATGACGTGCATCAACCAAGTCAGCGAGCCTGACCACCCAATCCCATTTGTCGCCTTTTACGACAAGCATTGTCGCCTTGTACGGCAATCATGGGTTGCTGAAGACCTATTCTACCCCGGAATCTTCATGGGTCCCATGAGTGATGGAGGAATTGAGTACTGTATTCGACGTAATGAGCGCCCACGGCAGTATTTGCTAATATATTGGCTAGTGAACAATCCCAATTGGCACTCCTTCCGATTGATCAATGTTCACAAGACTCATTTATTTGCGTACAATACACACTCGTGTGTTAAATGCACCCTTAATTATGGGCAATCTAGAAAAATATATCTGCCGTATATATACATTTCGGACTGTCAGCATAAACCACGAAATTTATCTTTCAACTCTGTTTTTTTCCACCAAAATAATATTCTAATAAGAGCCCCCCATTTCTAATTTTGAGAGCACCCTGGGTGCTTATTACGTCGAATATGGTATATACAAAGCCCATGAAGTATTGTGCTGCTGAAGTAGCAGTCAATTTTGATACTTTATGACACAGCATAAGAATTGAAGAGTCCATGTATTGATAGAACACCATACATTTTCTGAACAACACAATATGAAAACTCTAATAACTCATTGGTTTATTTGAATCATATTTCTAAAATATATGAAAGTGTTGTATCATGTGTACAAAGACTGTGGCAAAAGTAATGATGAATCTCTTACTTATCTGCAATAGTTGCCAGTTTCTCATCATTAACTGCACGCCGAACTTCAGCTCTGTGTCTCTCAGTCGAAATGCTGAAATTGACAAAAGTGATAAAATGTGTCTAATGCAAATACAAATAACCTTATTTTCATTTTAACATGGTTAATGTTGAAAAGGTGAAGTTTATTGTCTTTTTGATATTGTTGAAACATAAGCAACTCACCTCAGTATATGCTGAAGTTCTTGCAACATCGATTTTTTTTCCTTATTGAGATCACCCTGTGCCCGGAAAGCCGAGATGAGGGAGGAATATGCCTCCAGCTCCAGTCTACGAAGAATCCGCTTGGATTCATCCCTAGACAGATCTAACAACATTGGCCACATTGTACCTAGGTCTACTCACTCCAACCTGAAACAGTGAACATAGCTATGAAACTTCAAACTATCATGAATCATGGACATAAGATGATTAGCCCAATGTTTATCGTGCATGAACATGGTTACTTGTGACTAATGTTATTGACATTGCAAACAGCAAGAAAACAAATTATGACATGACAGGAATTTGTTTTAAAATAATGGATTCATTGTTGCTGACATAACTGTTCATTTTTATATTTTTCATGAATAATATGACAATCGCAGGCAAATGTTTCAAGCCACACACTAAAGGCAACTATTTCCCAGCTTTTTTATGTGTGAAACATGTTTGTTCAAAAGGTAAAATGACTATTTTCTCACAACATTAATATCGACCTGACCTAAATTTTGTTGTACATCCTGTGACAACGTTACCAGTCGCAAATATGGTACTCTAAACATTGAGTAAGTTAGATTGGTGGTCAGAAAACAATATCCACGCACAGTCGTGTAATTACATCAAATAGGGCATTGGATGTTGCGTTTACGTATGGCAACAAGAAACTTTCCTGCAGTTTCTTGCCATTTTTCTCACCGGTCTCAAAATAAATTGATCAAAATGCAGAAAATATGTAGATTCATAGCTCCGATATAACTGAAAGAAGTAACATTGTGTACATGTTACTCGACTGTATAGCTGAGTGTTCTAACGCATCTATATCACACCTGCTAAAGATGGAAATCCTAAAAGTAAAATGTTACGATGACAAGCACCGCTCTTTGTCCGCCATACTGTAATGGCGGGTATACACTGCGCATGCGTGTTCATAATGAAAAACATGTTTGTTTTTCCAACTTTAGAGCAATGGATAAGTTGTCAAATTAGCATATTCAAAATCATATTACATTCTTTTGTAATGACAAACATGTTTTAAGTGAAATAATACATTGTCAAATATAGTTCTACATCAGCAATTACATGTTCGTTTTAACTCCGCTCCATGTTTTGTGACAATCTCGGTCAATCATGAAAGGTCAAGGTCAGGTCAGAAATTCCGGAATGCAAGATTTGACAAGTGAAATTTTACTCTCTTCATCGGGATATTGGTGACATATTACTCTTATGCTGTTTATAGCTACGGTAAATATACAGACCACTAACCCCAGTTAAGCGTTCACGTAGTTTGTACAGAGATGTGATTTTCTTTGCGTTGTTTACGTAAACTTTGAAAAAGTGATAGATTTGTTGTTTCGAATATCTAACCGGCAATGTTATTCAACGTATGCAAGCGTCATACATTTTACTGGCTAGCGACCAGTTATCGCCACAGAACAACTTTTTATTATATAATTATTTATCCAAAAATGATAGAAACATATTTTAGCATATTAGGAAGCAGTGATACATTTTGTTAACTGTTATTACAGTGTTGTGATGATATAGTATTATTAATGATCTGTTATGTTCAATATTTCTTGATCATGTTGATGAAATATTTAGAATACTTATTATTCATGTACAAATGATGTAGCTGTTTATGACCAGCGAAGACATTCTAAAACTTATTTCCTGTTGCAAAATGGTTATGGTGATTAAGTCGGATTTTATGCTGCTTTTAGCAATATTCCAGCAATATCACATCGGGAGACACCAGAAATGGGCTTTACACATTGTACCCATGTGGGGAATCAAACCTGGGTCTTCAACTTGAAGAAGAGCGATTGGTTTAACCACTAGGCCACCCCACCACCTGCCATGATTAGATAACAAAATAACATACATGTAATTTTGTAAGCTGTTTGCTTGCTTGACAAATAATAATAAAAGTCTCATTGCTGCTTACCTCACTATAAACACCCTGTCTCACAGCCATGTTGTTGTCCGTATATGCACTTACAGACAAAAAAACACCCTGTGAGAACCCAGGATAGAATGTGTCCCCAGTACTCCATTGCTAGTCATATGTTACTAAATTGGGCATCTGTGGGGATTCTAGGTGAGCATTGGTCCCTAGCAACTTGTGCTGGCTGTTAGAGGTGGCTAACTGGGAGCATAGTGGGCAAGCGGTCAAAAGAGCCTGGTGCTGAGATCGTATCACACAAGTGACCGGGTTGTTATTCAGCCTTGGGACCAACTATGTTTACAGGTCTTTACAGTGTTGTAACTACCCCTAGTGTACAGAAAATTCCCCTTGTGACTCAAAAGAACCCACTTGTCCGATGGTAGTTGACCAGATGGTGGAAACACGAATACATTCAGACGCCAGAAACACAAGTGTCAAAACGTGTGTTGTCACCCTTGGCAAGTGACTTAGTTCAAATGTGCCCCTGTTCACCCAGCAGGGAATTGGTACCGAATATGTGAGGTGGATGTAAAAAAATCTAGCCCCCGTAGACAGCTTGGGTTGTATACTCCCCAGGGAGATGAGAATTATAACTTGAATGCAAACAGATCCACTTGTCAGGGAAAATTTTAAATGTATAATAATAATTATAATAATAATAATAATAAATGGATTGGTGGTCAGGCTTGCTGACTTGGCTAATGGAGTGTCAGTGTACCCAATGGATGGTTGCTCATTATATCAATCACTGGATTGTCTGGTCTACAGTCATTTACTTACAGGTCTCAGGACTGAGTCATACAGCTGGATGATTTCTGAGTCATGTGCTAAATAACAAACCCACACACAGATGAGAAAAATTGCTTTGAGTGTACCCTTTTCTTTGTTTCCTTGATACCCGTGAAGATCCGGGGTAGAATAGGTCTTCAACAACCCATGCTTGCCTTAACATGCGACTATGTTTGTCGTAAGAGGCGACTAACAGGATCTGGTGATCAGGCTCTCTGACTTGGTTGATGCATGTCATTGTATCCCAATTGCGTAGATTGATGCTCATGATGTCAATCACTGGATTGTCTGGTCCAGACTTAATTATTTACAGACTGCCATCATATAGCGGGAATGTTTTTGCTGAGTCCAGTGTTAGTCAACAAACAAACTTTGTTTCCTTGACGAGTACACCTACACCATTTACGTTATTCGGTCGAACATTTATTCTTCATGTGTATCCTCAGGTTTTAAAGGTTTGGATGAAAATCTAATACATGTAATATATTTATGGTGGCCCTACCTAACAATAATGTTTTTTTAGACTTTAGAGAAAGTTAGTGTGGTGAGTTTTCTGTTCGTCACAAGTACTCAAGCAATGAATCACAGATGACAACTGAATTTCATATCTGTAGTTTGTCTAGAATAATAATTCCATTATTTATTCAAACCCAACACACTCACACTTACTCGGGGCAGTTGGGTAGCCTTGTATTCCCCACTTGGGAGCAATGTGTTAAGCCATTTCTGGTGTCCCCTGTCGTGATATTGCTGGATCATTGCTAAAAGCGGCATAAAATCAAGCTCGCTCACTCACTCACTCACTCATCTGTTTTTTCTTTTCAGAGAACTAAAGATGTCTGACTGGATAGACATAAAGAAGTGTGGCCTTAAGATTGATCCGCCTTCCTTGGTGCTTATATATTATGACAGGAAGACGAAAAAACAACGACGAAGAACTATGCCACTTAGAAACTTTACAAAAATGTCTTACGTGGACAGATTTGCTGCTGATTTACGGTCATGTCCAAGAAACTCAAAATATGTGAAAAACTTGCCGCAAGCCCAACTCCTCCGAATGTTGACAATTATTAAAGACAGGCTTAAAGGAATGAGTCTTGAGGCCAGCTTGGCCAGGAACCTTGAGATGGACAATATTGATCCTGAACAAGATCTGAACAAAGTTGACGAGGAGACCCTGAAGAGAAAGAAGCTGCAGATGGACAATGGATTTGAGAAAAATCGCAAGAAGCCTGGTGACCCTGATTTCCAGTATGATGTCGAGGTTGACTTTGACACCGGGGGCGTGGAAACCTCAGGGTGGGACTCGGAAGGCACTGACCCCGAGTTCTGAGGACTTGACTGAAGTCTGTTGTTGTGGGGTAGATGATGTCAGTATGGTTGGAGGGTTATGTATGTTGGACAATAGATCCAGAGCTCCAGTTAAGCTTTTGGTGCTGTGGGTATTTCACCCATGCATTTTAAAATCATTGGGTATCAGTAATTCTGTCTGGGTATTCAAATTTCTGTTACCCACTAGTTTTTGCACATGTGGGTATTTAAGTTAAATATTTAAAAACACTATTCATCTAGTCCCTGCAAACTGGTGTCGTGTGGGTTCGAGAGCTTTATAGGACTCAAAAATACCACGATACTTCCACAAGAAAGTGTGATGGCAATGATCGTGACGTAACTGTCATCGTGGAGTTTGGCAAGGTTGACGGAATGCCCGCTTATAATTTCAAAATAAGTTGCTGATTTGCTTATCAAATACGCAGTGTTACTTCACAATATTTTGATGATACACACAAGTTTTATTTTTGTAGCGTATCTGTAATGTTCGTTGCATATTTGATACGCTTGGATTTTATTTTACTGTGTATTTCTGCATTTCTGATGCGTATTTTACGCAGATACGCAGCTTATCTGGAGCTCTGAGATCCTTGCGGTTATCTGCTGTGGTATCAGATCCTGAAGATCTCAGGGATGTATCCAAGCATTCTCAGAGGCTGATACTCAACGCCAATGTTAGAAATAATACCCCAATTAGATATCTCGGTTTAAGTTATCATAATTATTTAATTTTATATTTTATACCTTTGCGTATATGACTTGGTTTTGAATGCCTTTGAAAGTAAGACAATATGATTCGATCCAGGGGTAGAAACAAACATTTTTAGTCCACTATTCCTTATAATGATAACATATAGCACAACCCTTAAAAAGGGCAAATTTCTACTAGTCCTTATGATACCTTAACTATAGGGCAATTTGGCAAGGACTTCAGGACAAGTGCCAATTCCTAATGCTGTGAACCTAAACAAATTCTCTATTTTGGAAAGACTTCTTTTAATATGCTTAAGTCAGCACCATACCTGTGCTCGTGGGTTTCACGTCTAAGATCTGCATCACTTGGGGCTTTCCTCCCACATTAAGCTGACACGCCATGATATGACCGGAACACTGTTAAAAGCGGCTTAAGCACAACTCACTCACTCACTCACTCACTCACTCACTCACTCACTCACTCACTCACTCACTCACTCACTCACTCACTCACTCACTCACTCACTCACTCACTCACTCACTCACTCACTCACTAATATCAGTGTTAGAATTTAGAAATTGTCACTAGTCCTGTAGTCCATACCAAACTGCCGAATAGTAAAGGTATCCTAAGGACAAGTAGAAATTGGCCCATTTTAAGGGTTTTGCTATATGTTATCATTATAAGGACTAGTGGCCAAAAACTAACCCTAAATATGCTAAAGAAATCACTGGATTGTCTGAGGTTTGTGTCAAGGATCCCAAGACATTCATTCTTCATTTCAAATGCTGGCAATACTTGCCTCACTTTACATCTCCTGTATGTTGGCGTAAGACCTGTGAAGTATGGTGCACAACAGTACTTCAGGTCATAATGTGTGTATCATTTCATGGCCGGGTAATCACACAAAATGAATGTATAGAAGTCATTGTATAAGGTAGACATGAAGGTGAATTGTGACACTCCTGTTCTCCAAATGTTTTTGCGGAGTTCTGTAGCCATTGATGCAAATGATGCCCTCTGATGCCACATGTTTTGTTTGGGTCTGAGGTGCGGTCGGGTAGCCTAGTGGTTAAAGCGTTCGCTCGTCACGCGGAAGACCCGAGTTCGTTTCCCGGCATGGGTACAACATGTGAAGCCCATTTCTGGTGTCCCCTGCCGTGATATTGCTGGAATATTGCAGGAAGCGGCGTTAAACCATAAACGCTCCACTGTTTGGGACTGTTATGGGAGACAACTCTTCAACATATTTGGAGATTTCATGTTGTCTACACTATTCCCAACGCCTTGCCATTCTTTCTACAAAGTGATACCTGCAACTCTGCGGTGTGTTCATCTGCTTCCACAATGTACCTAGACTAGACATTGGCTTGTATATTATTGTATGCAGTAGTGATCATCTTCGATAACCCAGGGTATTATATCTCCTACCCTTGACCCATTAGTACCATAGATTCATTTTAGATCCTATCGAAAGACACAACTAAAAATGTCAAGCAAAGGAAATCGTGAGATATGGAAGTAATAAGAGAGCTGGAGGTATAACATACTGTTTAATTGAGGACAAATAGTGATGTCCGATGATCAGTTGTTTTCTGATACATCAATGTAAGAGTCTATAATAATGGTTGATTTGGGAGAAACATGTTATTTGATATCGAATTTGCATTCAAATTGTTGATTTGGATAGTTACATATGCAACCAAATTACCAATCAAGTATTTTGTTGAATGATAATATTCATAAAATTGTAAAAGGATGTATAAGTTTAATGAAAATAGACAAAAATGGACGACTGATTGTGGTCAAACTAACCAGTTATGAGCAATAATTGATGGCAAGATAACAGAAAACTCCAAAGACTATGCAAAACTATACTTCATCTTTTTCAGGGGGAGGTCGGGTAGCCTAGTTGTTAAAGCGTTCGCTCGTCACGCCGAAGACCTGGGTTCTATTCCCGACGTGGGTACAGTGTGTGAAGCCCATTTCTGGTGTCCCCCGCCGTGATATTGCTGGAATATTGCTAAAAGCGGCGTAAAAACCATACTCACTCACTGTTTTTCTACTTCAAGTTTACAATAATTTATTTTGTGTTGGCTTTTCTTTGAGATGATGCGTATAGGACCCCTGAGTAAATTATTTGTGACTCTCGTTACTGATTGCCCATAGTCACCTGAATTCATAATGGCATTTATTCCTGTAGTCGTGGTAATGATAATAATTTGATCCATGTGGATGAGGTCTTCGTAAATGGCTTTACATTGTCTCATGTAGATTGTTCTATCAAACATTGTCTCATGTAGATTGTTCTATCAAACATTGTGAAAACTATGTCCCAGATTTAACTGTTATAAATTTGATGGCATTGATGATTATATAGCCTGGGTATGCATGGTATACTGGTATATGCAATATTGGAAATGATATTATTCACATTATTCAAGTCATGGTATTTCATTCTGACATAATCCCCATTTTTCATCAAAACTCACATCACAGTCCCTACCCATTATCTGTTGTTTATCGTATAACTATCATATCAACCAGATAACTAGGTCTTTACTATGGTATAACGTTGTGTTAACTAAACAATTAGGTCATGATGGGGTATCTGGGTTTTATTACCTTGTCACACATAGAGGGTTATCTTGTCTTTAATAATAATAATAATAATAATGATAGTGTGCATCTTTATAAAGAGCCAAATCCACACCCGAAAGCATGCTCAGTGGTCAGTGAATCAGCTCCCTGGGGAGTATACAATCCAAGCTGATTTACCATCGAGGCAGACTGAAAATAGTTCACAGGGAATTATCTAGGATTCCAACCTAAATACCCTTGACCGACAAATTGCGGAAAAAAATGTAAAATTGGTTATCAGTGAAATGAATATCCCCTCTGCAAAACAATAACATTAGTTATTAGCAGGATGTGAAGTAATTGTTATGGCTACACTTTCATTGCCAAGTCACGTCATTAGATTCACAGTTCTTCCAGATAGTTCTGATGTTGTGAATGTTTTCTGTTATATTATGCTTAAATCGGATACATCCTCAAATATTACTGAATTCAGGTTTGTTTTGTCTGTGGATGTTCGAGATGTTGCTGATGTGTTAAATCATATTTCGCTCACTGAACATGTGTTTCCAAATGCTGCACTTTCAGTACTGATATGCTGGCTTTAGTGGTCAGGGGAGTGGGACACTATTTTGTCAAAGTGGGAAGAGTTGTGTCCCTTAGTAATTTATGGTCAGCGTCATAAGTCTTGCATGTTGGTTTCTCCAAAGTGGTTAAAGTCTATGGCCTTGGTAATTGCAGGTTTTCCTCTTACATGAAATCATCTCATTCACGGCTGTAATGGTTCCCTTTATGTGAGCCTGTCAGAGTTGTCTCCCTTATGTGAGGCTGTGTCAGAGTGACCCCCCTTATGTGAGACTGTGTCAGAGTTGTCCCCCTTTGGTGAAGCTGTGTCAGAGTAGCCCCCCTTATGTGAGGCTGTGTCAGAGTGGTCCCCCTTATGTGAGACTGTGTCAGAGTGGTTCCCCTTATGTGAGACTGTGTCAGAATGTTCCCCCTTATGTGAGGCTGCCAGACTTGTCCCCCTTATGTGAGGCTGTGTCAGGGTGGTCTCCCCCCCCCCCCCCCCCCCCCCCCCCCCTTATGTGAAGCTGTCAGAGTTGTCTCCCTTATGTGAGTCTGTCAGAGTGGTCCCCCTTATGTGAGGCTGTGTCAGACTGGTCCCCCTTAAGTGAGGCTGTGTCAGAGTGGGGGACTCTGTATTAGACGATATACAGACCAAGGTTTAGAACATGACAGTTTGGGAGATGGATTTAAAGATACAGTGTTGTGCCATGATACTTTGTGGAAGGATCCTTCAAAGTTTTGAGCTGAAGTAAGATGAAATGGCCAAGATGTAAGATGATGGTTTATCGAATTGAGTAGTGCCATATGTCTCTCCTAGTTTCGCTAGGCTCTATTTGTATGTTAACCTTGTTAAAATATGTAGTGTAAATATTTATTATTGCTGCCTTTTACCCACTCCATATTAGGGTGAGGCCATAGCATGCACCTCTGTAATGTTTTATGTCAGTTAGATATTAACTATAACAGTGAAAAAAAGACCTCATTTACAGGTACTATACTGTTACCATGGTTACTGAGAAATGATAATTTTAACAAATCTGTGATCCTTGTTTTATTTATATCAAATGTTGGCAACTTTCTTAAGAATGAGGTCACAGCATGTTGCTTGTTTCTTTGTCTGGAATATTTTGTCCTGAGTGAAGTGCTGGCAGCAATATTAATGTTTTAAAAATCATAAAGTTCTATTCATGGTAGACTTCATTATATGCTACTCAAAATAAGTTAAAGAACACCCACAATTGGAAGGCTGTGTGTTGCAATACCCACCAGCCAGATTAACAATAGCCATAAGGAAAGAATTGTTCTTTTACTTCTTTTGAGTAGTATATGTGATGATAATGGCTTTCCATCGGCTTTATTGGAACCATTGGATGTCTCCAGCTGTGATGGCCAGCTATTTTACGGGGTGTTGTTGGCAAGAGAACTTTGTAAACTAAAGCATGAATATTTATGACCCTCCCCCACAAGTTTATCCATGTTTTGCACCCCCTCCCAAAATGCTTGTCCTTTTTCACGACCTTCTGCTTGAGGTAGCAAGTCCTAAATAATATCACAAGCAGCAAACACAATTCTTGAAAGATTTGGTACAATTTACGACCTTGTTGTAAGTCTCTTCAATTACCTCCATCTCACAGATTATTGTCCCCGAAAATCAAATGGTCGGTCCCTTAAGAAATAATAATTACAGTTTGGAAAGAAAGGTAATGCTGATTCCAACCAACAAATGATATCTTTTTGTGCACTTTGCCTTATTTATGTATTATGACGTAACCTGTCTCGGAAACAGTATTACAATATGTAAAGTTGTTCTTATGGTATCATATGTATTCCATTGTCCGTGTAGATATATCGTACTGTTCCATATCTGTTTATTTATTCAGGATGCTCTCTGTGCCATTGATTGTTATCCCATATCCTATGAAAAATATAAACTTTACAAACTAATAAACATATCCATAATATTATTTGGCTTCTTTTCTATTTGATAAACTGATTGTGATACTGAGACAATGATTGGATGCTTGTTATTTTATCAATGTAGAGGGCACAGGCGGCCGAGTCGTCTTTAGGCACTGCAATTTGCTGTGCAGAGTTGTGTCCTTTGGCCATGCCAGAAACTTTGTGCGTGTGGGTTCGAATCCCGGTTCGCCCAGATTACGTTTCTAGGTTTGTCAGCACCGTACCATGCTCGTGGGTTTCACCAAAGTGGAAAACGTCTGAGACCTGCATCAATTGAGGTTTTACTCCTACAATAAGCGAAGACGTGATATATCAGAATATCAAAGCAGCATTCAACCAACAGTGTTGCCAGCCTGCCAAAGCACCCTCCCTTCCATCCATCCGTCCATCCATCCATCCATCCATCCATCCATCCATCCATCCATGCGTGAGTGGTTGCTGTTCAGCAGTTAGCAATAGGCCAGCTATATTAAAGGCCAGTAGATAATCCTGTCTTTGCCAGGGAAACCCATTGTTGACAGCAATCACATTGCAAACATCCAATCCTCCTTTTGTCAGCTTTAGGCTGCAAAATTATTTTATCAGTGGTTTTAGGCACTGCAGTTTTATGTGTTGGGTAGGTTTTGAGATGTTAATTTCGAATCTCATATTTTCCTAAATGATTATTTAATTGACAACATAAGACCCTTACTATTTTTTATATATTTTTGTTTGTTTGGTTGGTTGTTTAAGACGGCACTCAGGAATACTTCAGCTGTATGACAGTGGTTTGTAAATAGTCGAATCTGGACCAGACGATCCTATGATTGACATCATTGAAAAGAAACGATGACAACCTCCATGGTCTAGTAGATAGAGCGTCTGACAGGAGATGGTGGACCGCCTCCATGGTCTAGTGGACAGAGAGTCTGACGGGAGAGCGGCTGACCGCCTCCATGGTCTAGTAGATAGAGCGTCTGACGGGAGAGCAATGGGCCGCCTCCATGGTCTAGTAGATAGAGCGCCTGACAAGAGAGCGGCTGACCGCCTCCATGGTCTAGTAGATAGAGCGTCTGACGGGAGAGCAATGGACCGCCTCCATGGTCTAGAAGATAGAGCGTCTGACAGGAATGCGGCTGACCGCCTCCTTGGTTTAGCAGATAGAGCGGCTGACCGCCTTCATGGTCTAGTAGATAGAGCGTCTGACGGGAGAGCAATGGGCCGCCTCCGTGGTCTAGCAGATAGAGCTTCTGACAGGAATGCGGCTGACCGCCTCCTTGGTCTAGTGGGTAGTGCGTCTGACGGGAGAGCAATGGACCGCCTCCATGGTCTAGTGGGTAGAGCGTCTGACGGGAGAGCGAAAGGTCGGTGGTTCGATCCCGTCTCCCCGCTTTATACCAAAAGACGTTGATGGATGGTTTCCCTACCGGCGACTGGCATTAACGGGATAAAATAATGACTGGTCGGCTCGGCCACGCGCGCACACACACATCGCTATATAATAATACTAATCTTGAACGTGACGTTATACCCAATTTCCCCCCTCTTCACCACCCTCAAGATCTTGAACATTGCAGTATTTGCATACATGGGAGTAAGAAGCAAAGAGAAAATTTGTATTTCCAGGAGGTCTTCATTTTATTACTGGAGCAACCACCAGCTGTAGTACAGCGATTGCAAGCCCTCTACTTGCCGTGGCCATGGGCATTCCACACGTACGTTCCACTATTGTCGGTGTTGCACTGCTTGAAGGGGCAACAGTCAGGGTACTGTTTGTAAGGGTAGGACATGAGACCACAGGGGGCGGTCACGTTAATCGTCGGGCACCTGCAAACACAGATAACATCCAATGATGGATTTGGGGAGGATTTCTTTGGGTGCGAATCCAACCCACCTCTTGAAAATGGACACAATATCCGCTTAAGTTGAAAATTCAAATTTATATTTCGACCACCAAGGCTATATATGATTTTTTAAACGATGCCCTAAAACTATGCAATGGATCAAGACAAAAGAAGTGTCTGACATAAAAGAACTGTCTATTTTTGTCGTTATAAAATTTGGGGCTCCTGATGTCCTTACTTGCTTTTTGTTGTTTCCTTCTTTAATTAACGACCGCCCGGAGAGCGGAAGGTCCGGGGTTCGATCCCCGGCCACGTCATACCAAAAGACGTTAAAAGATGGTACTTGTTGTTACCCTGCCTGGCTCTAGTCATTAGGGGATAAAACAAGGACTGGTCGGCTCGGAGTCAGTATACTGTTTCTGAGTGGGGTATTCATGTTAAACTGCGGGATGGTATCTCAGTGGGCAAGCACTATAAAATCGGCATCATTCCGGACTAGTACAAGCAGCCACACACAAACACACACACACACATGCGCGCACACACACACACACACACACACACACACACACACACACACACACACACACACACTCGTACATGCACGTCGCTATATATAAGTGCAGTAATCTGGAACTTTACGTTAAACCCCATTTCATCTCACCTCGTTAATTAACGCTGCACTTGACAGTAGTCCACCTTTTATGACAGCGGTCTGTAAATAGTCGAGTCTAGACCAGATAATCAAGAAATGGCAGCATGATAACGCTCCACGTAGTCAGGTACGATGCCACCCCGACAACAACATCCCCGAAACTGGAATACGTTCCACAAAGCGATCGTAGCGCTCCGATTATCATACGTGTATGTTAAAGTATGGGAGTTACGGTGGTCTTAGCGCTAAGATCGCTTTGTGGAACGGGGCCCTGACCACCCGGTCCATGTGGTCTTACGCCACTGTTTGCAATATTCCAGCAATATCACGGTGGGGGACACCAGAATTAGGCTTCACACATTGTACGCATGTGGGAATAGAACCCGGGTCTTTCGCGTGATGAGCGAACACTTTAACCACAACGCTACCCCCGTCGTCAAAGAGGCACAACAGACATCCATTATTGTGTGTTCAAAGAAACACGATAAACGAGTCAAAAATTATATGCTTGTTGTTTTACGTGCACTCAAAATATTCCAGCTATGTGACGCCGTCCTGTAAATAATCGAGTCTGGGCCACACAAACCAATGATTGATATTATGAGCAAAGTCCCACGTCGTCGGTGGACTGTGACACGGCCTCATTCAAATCACCCAAGATGACCACCAGATTCTTTAATCGCTTCTACAGTAGAAGATGACATCGGTCTAAGGTCGGATGAACTCACCGTACACGATGTCGTCAACACAGACTCCAACTAGTGCGGCGGCGATTGCTGCATACAATTTCATCCTGGAAGTCCTGTGTATAATAGGAAGAATAAGTTTGTTTATTTGTTTGTTGTTTAACGCCGCACTCAGCAATATCCCAGCTATATGACGGCGGCCTGGAAATTATCGAGTCTGGACCAGACAATCCAGTGACTTACATCATGAGCATCAAACCACGCAATTGTACAGTCACCTAGTCACCACTTTGTAGGCGTGTCGAGTTATGTGCATTAAACAATCACCTGATTCACGTCACAGAGGCACGCCACAGTATGCATTCCTACACCTGGAATGTTTATCAATCCCGTCATTTTTTATTGCTTTGAGGGGGGCACCGGTGGCCCAGTCGTCTAAGGCGCCGCCATTCGCTGTGCAGAGTTGCGTCCCTTGGGCACGCCAGAAACCTATGATTGTGGGTTCGAATCCCGGTTCGCCCCAATTATGTTTCTAGGTTTGTCAGCACCATGCCCGTGCTCGTGGGTTTCACCGAACTGGTAAACGTCTGATACCTGCATCACTTCGGGCTTTCCTCCCACATTAAGCTGACACGCCGTGATATAACTGGAATACTGTTAAAAGCGGCGTTAAACCCAACTCACTCACTCAATCACTTATTGCTTTGATATACGCGGATTAATACAGTTTGCACATCGGTTTTTCCGATTCATACTTCAATGAACCGAAAAATAATACACAGTCAATCCTTATTTGTGTGCGCAATTGTACAGTCACCTACCGGTCATTATCATGACATGAAAGAACAGCCCCACCAAGTTATCACTGGTCCAACATGACGCCTCGTCCTCGATTTCTTTGGAAAGAAAGATTTGATTAACTGAATAAATAACATATTTTGATGATTTATGAATCGGTGGTTGAACATTTGCCATAGTAACTAATAGTAATCAGTGTTCAGATGAAACTGCTCAAAGAAAATTGGACATGCGTATACCTGCTTTGTGGCTGGAGAAAGTATTGAAGGTAAGGAATAGTTCCGGCATTTCGGAATTCGACATACAGCCGGCCAAACGCTGTTGGCATTCATCTGCGATGGTCAGTTTGCTGCAAATAGAACATGATGTATTACAAGTTGCTAGAGGCGGCTAACGGGATCAGGTGGTCAGGCTCGCTGACTTGGTTGATGCAAGTCATCGTATCCCAAATGCGTGGATCGAAGCTCATGATGTAAATCACTTGGTTGTCTGGTCTGGTGTGAGATTTACAGACCGCCGTCTGGAAATTTGCTGAGTGCGGCGTAAAATAAGACCCCCACACCCCCCCCAAAAACAAACAAAACAAAACAAAACAACAACAAAAACAAAAAAAACAAAAAAACAAAAACAAAATAAGTATTTCTGCCTAATATTCAAGTGTAGTGTTTTATTCTAAAGGTAGCGTAATGTAAATTTAACCGACTTGAAAAAGGCCGTTGGCATTTTAATTTGTTCGTGTGCTAACGTCCTTATTATCAATGTTGCGATGGTTCGTTGCAGATACTAACTGTTTTATCTATAATGCTCAAATTATACATACCATCAATAAAAATAATAAATATGGGTATAATTAAGAGTGTATCGAATGATCGAACTATCCGTGCACTGATATTGTTGAGTGAGTATGGTTTAACGCCGCTTTTAGTAGTATTCCAGCAATATCACGACGGGGGACACTAGAATTGGGCTTCACACATTGTACCCATTTCGGGAATCGAACCCGGGTCTTCGGCGCGACGAGCTAACGCTTGAACCACCAGGCTACCCGACCGCCCCTGCTATTGTTGAAGGTCCTAATGGAAATGCAAAGGCGACAAGTCTAAATATCAACAATCTGGACTATAGTTACGATATACCTAATTTCTGAAAGGGATGTAACTCAACATTTTCAAGCAATCTTCTGGACATGGGAATGATTTCATTGATAGAAAATGTCCTCATGTAGAACTATTAGGCATTGTAGGTACATTTTCTTAACGTCCACTCCTTCAATACTTGGGGGTGGAGCATGGAATATTTGTCAGATGTGGAATATTACTTTCTCTGAAATGAGTACCCGAACGATTTTTTGTTTCAAGATATACTACTCAAAAGAAGTTAAGGATCACCCGATTCTTTCATAATGGTAAAGTTAATCTGTGATGACATGAGAGATAAACTATAGTAATGTGAAAGAATCAGGTGATCCTTAACCTCTTTTGAGTAGTATATTATTTACGATACTAACCTGCAGTCAAGGCTCAGTTTGCCGTCTTTGATAATATTCCTAGACGCTGGTTTAAACACGATCGTGTTGATTGGAACATAAAAGTTCTCACGTGTAATGTCAGCGCAATCCAGTTGTGATCTTAGGTCGATGTCTCTCATTGTATGCCACTCACGACCGGATACTAGAAAACACACACAGAGTAGGATAAACTCTTCAACTTCAACGAACTATAGCATTTAACTTTGACGATGCATTTATGAATGTGATCGTATGTATCTCAAATGTTTGGTCGTGGTAATAGGTGAGGTGAGGTGAAATTAGGTTTAACGTCGCGTCCAAGATTATTGCACTTATATAGCGACGTGCATGTACGTGTGTGTGTTTGTGTGGCTGCTTGTACTAGTCCGGACTGATCCCGATTTATAGTGCTAGGACACTGAGATACCATTCCGCAGTTTAACATGAATACCCCACTCAGACACAGTATACTGACTCCGAACCGACCAGTCCTTGCTTTAACCCCTTAATGCCGAGCGCCAGACAGGGTAACAACAAGTACCATCTTTTAACGTCTTTTGGTATGACGTGGCCGGGGATCGAACCCTGGACCTTCCGCTCTCCGGGCGGACGCTCTACCACTAGACCACGGAGGCGGTCGGTCGTGGTAATACACATAACGGGACACTTAAACACAATGCGCTTGTCATGCTGAAGGGCCGTATCCAATCATCAATTACCGCCTCCGTGTCAACAAACAGTAGTGTCAGTTTTCACAAAGCGAACGTTGCGACGCAATCACTGCATGTCATTGAGTGAGATTAATCGCCGCTTTGAACAGTTTTCAGTTGTATACCAGATGAATTTGTGGTAAGGCTTAAAATAAGGAACGGGAAATTCAAATCAACAGTTAATAATTAAATTTTCGTTGTGTTCATTGAGATTCCTGCATTCTGATTAGCTGAATTGTTCACGTGTTATTGCATTCATTTCCCAATGAAAGTAAAAAAAATGAACCACGCCCACCGAAGCAGACTCATTTTCCCTCTCTGCTCACGTGTATCGTCATGCACAGGACATTTAGCGAAATTCATGCATATTCATTGTTCAAACCACCCTTTGGGACCGAAGGCCGAGAAGGAATAAAACAGCAAACGTGCAGGCTCGCTCGACTTTTTATTCCCCGCTCCCCTCGGTTCCACAACTTTCATGTCTTCGGGTTTCATTTCTGACTAGCATTTTTCCAACTGTGTCTTCCCATTCTCAGGGAATTAATGTTCGAATGTGGCGGCAACTGACCATGTCAAATTTGAAACAGCCGCCTTCTACCGGGCATACTTGTTCCGGTTCGTTAAAGTCTGACTGTTGCAGTTATTCTCGCCTCTTGCCTTGATGGACAGGTCCTATGAACTTTGTTTTGATTCTACTCTCCGTTGATTGGCTACTGACTTTGTAGGCGTGTCGAGTTATGTACATAAATTAAACAATCACCTGATTCACGTCACAGAATGCACGCCACAGTATGCATTCCTACACCTGGAATGTTTATCAATCTCGTCATTTTTTATTGCTTTGAGGGGGGCACGGGTGGCCCAGTTGTCTAAGGCGCCGGCATTCGCTGTGCAGAGTTGCGTCCCTTGGGCACGCCAGAAACCTATGATCGTGGGTTCGAATCCCGGTTCGCCCCAAGTATGTTTCTAGGTTTGTCAGCACCATACCCGTGCTCGTGGGTTTCACCGAAGTGGTAAACGCCTGAGACCTGCATCACTTTGGGGTTTCCTCCCACATTAAGCTGACACGCCGTGATATAACTGGAATACTGTTAAAAGCGGCGTTAAACCCAACTCATTCACTCACTCACTTATTGCTTTGATATACGCAGATTCATACAGTTTGCACATCGGTTTTTCCGATTCATACCTCAATGAACCGAAAATTCATACACAGTCAATCCTTAATTGTGTGCTGGGACGATTAGGGTCAGCAACTCTGTGCAACTTTAGAGCTTTAGTCTCACTGCAATGTATACATACTGAAACATGCTACAATATAATGGTTACCTACGAGATTAGGGGAGAACAGCAGCAACTCATATCACAAACTTCATCCTTGCAGCATGCAGTCGATGTGCTCGATGTCACAGAACATCCCATGTTCATATATATATACTACTCAAAAGAAGTTAAGGACCACCCGATTCTTTCACATTACTGTAGTGAGTGAGTGAGTGAGTTTGGTTTTACGCCGCTTTTAGCAATATTCCAGCAATATCACGGCGGGGGACACTAGAAATGGGCTTCACACATTGTACCCATGTCGGGAATCGAACCCGGGTCTTCGGCGTGACAAGCGAACGCTTTAACCACTAGGCTACCCGACCGCCCTTCACATTACTGTAGTAAATCTGTCATGGCATCACAGAATAACTATAGTCATGTGAAAGAACCGAGTGGTCCTTAACTTCTTTTGAGTAGTATATATACACAAAACAAAATACAATGGTTCATACAAGAGTAATCCTGCTGTCGCTTCTTGCACTGATTATCATGAATTATCCGTCCACGTGGTCCTGTGTACAGCGCAAGGTCACAAATCAGTTGAATTTATAATAATAGGTCATTTATATTGCGCAGTCGCGATCTCGTGCTTGTGTGCCAAATGCCCATACAGTTATATGCAAATATTTTTTTAAACTCGAGAACGCGAGATTGCCACACTTGACTAAAGTCGCGATCTCGCGTTCTCGTGCTTTTGTGCCAAATGCCCATTCAGTTATATGCAAATATGTTTTAAAACTCGAGAACGCGAGATTGCCACACTTGACTAAAGTCGCGATCTCGCGTTTTTCTGCCAAAGACCTTTACAGTCATCCAGTGCCATAGTCTTCTGAGGCATCGCAATTCCGTCCCTCTGGCGTGCCAGAAACCTATGACGGTGTCTTTCGCCTATTTCAAGCTGACAAGCCGTGATATAACTGATATATATCTACTGTTCAAAGCGGTGTGAAGCCAAACTCACTCACTTATTCAGAGCCAAGCACGTGCCTCAGGCTGTGAATTAGGGTACATTTCTAGTACAAACATGTGGATGTCAAGGTCGCAATAAATTAATAGTTAGTTTGATTGATTTTTTTAAAATTAGAAGACGGGAGCCATCTTATTTCTTACATGTTATTGTTTTCTAAAATCGAACTGTTTAAGGCATCTGTGTACAATTACTGTCGAAGGGTGCGATTCACAACATTGGGGCTACGTGTGTGGAGTATTTCATCAACTAAAGAAAGTAGGAACACTACTAATATTAACGATATTTCTATTTCTCGGAATAGAATAATGTAAGGCGGGATGTTTTGTGGTCAGGCGGGAGCGGATGAATTTTGTATGGCCTAAAGTAGCGAATATGGTGTCGTGTAAAACATAGGACAAGTTCATGTTAGCCCAATGTAACAAATTGGTCTTTAAGAATTGTGCTTCAACTGACTGTCTAGCCGCAAATAGCTGCAATACTGCTGATGCGGCTTTAAGAAATATTTACTCACTCACTGACAGTGATATGCTTTTCTAGCTTCCGGACACTTTAATGTTTTCACTGTCTTTTGTTAAATTGTACTCTGTATGTTGATGGTCTTAATAAGACTGTAACAAACGGGAGAGGACTTGAATACACTACATAAGACTTTGTGTATGAACAATACATAGAATTTTCAAGCTAAAGACATAAGTTTGCTAAATGCTACTTGGACAATAAAGAGCATGAAAGAGGCATGACTTCTGATGTTGGCATGCGCCTTGACCCTTATGATATTACGCATGCGCATGGACAGCGTCTAAAACGCGAGAAAATGAATTGTGGCATTCTCGTGATTTCGTGTCTTTGTGGCCTAATTTGACAAGTCCAGATTGCAGGATTGCGAGATTTTGCATCATGTCCAAATGTCGCATTCTCGCGTAGTCGACATTTGACAAAAGTGCATGTACCAGAAACACAGGCATGCTACTAGAATGCTAAAGAAACGATGGTCGAAATTCAGACTCATTTATTAAGATTCAAACATAACATGATGTTTTGCTCCACTTTTATCGGAAGGTGTGTTTGCATGGATACGTCTAAGGAAAAATATCCAAAATCAGTTGCCGGAAGATGGCGCCAGTAGTGTTGGTACACTCTCTGAGATTGCTCACATTTTGGTCAGCACACTCAGCAAAAGCACGACTGAAACAGAATAAAGATATTTAGTAAATAATAACATGTATATTGTACATCTTGTCGCCAAATATAGCACTCGCGTTAATGGAGAGATTTGATTCAAATATTGCAATTATCTCATCGCAAGTGTCTTTTTTATAATAATAAAGGTGCAAATTTGTTATTAAAGTCAACTGAGGCAGGTCTTAGATGATGTTTCAAATACGAAGATAAATATTTTGCTTGGTCCAACAAATGTACCCCCGAATGCCTGTCTCAAAGATTTACCGTTACCCTTAATACTAAGGGAAGGTCTTTCTTTACATTCACAAGTATCTCAGACAAATGGCATTAAGACCATGTGAAATCTAAAAACGGATTGGCTTGAATTATTTACTCTCAGAAAACAACAAAGTTCAATCATGTCAGAACATTTGATTGTTTAACTTAGTACACCACTATCCCAACTTCAGGAACTACTTCATACCTTGATCAATACCGCATTGGTCACGAGTGAGCGTGTAGGGTTTAACGCCGCTTTTAAAAGTATTCCAGTTATATCACGGCGTGTCAGCTTAATGTGGGAGGAAAGCCCAAAGTGATTCAGGTATGGTGCTGACAACCTAGAAACATAATCGGGGAGAATCTGGATTCGAACTCACAATCATAGGTTTCTTGCATGCCCAAGGGACGCAACTCTGCACAGCGAATGGCGGCGCCTAAGATGATTGGGCCACCCCTGTCCCCCATTTGTCACTAACGTGGTGACCATTTATATAGGTTCATCACTATTTCCAAAGGGTCAGGATAATGTGTCAATACTGAAAGCAAATGTCATCTGTGGTTTGCTGAGAAAACAAAATGTGAAATACAAGTATTCGACTTCGCTTATGCATAAAGTCTTTAGGAAATTTGGGGACAGGACAATTAGGTAAGAAAAAGGCATCCTCATGGGCGTCCAATTTGCTTCCACCTTCATGAGATGTATATTTGTGCATATAAATCGGAATTTCTGCTTGGACTGGCAAAATGAAAACATTTGGCTGAGAGTGTTTCTCTGACGCTTCATGAATATAGAGTTATCGAATCGATCAGTAATGGCCTAATAGCCATAATCCGATAGTGGTTCATAAACACATGATTTAACTGCCGTTTTCTTTTGTTTACAGGAACGAATTTCCGGTTGAAAATATTTTATAAGAAATTTTTTTTTCAAATTTGACAGTGTCTTATTGTTGCTTTTATCCGCCAATTATTGAGTGTTAACATTTGGCCGTATATATATATAAGTGCAAATTTTTGTATATTTAGGCCCACCCCGCTGTGATATTGCTGGAATATTGCTAAAAGCGGCGTAAAACCATACTCACTCACATACTCATATATATAGGGGCATTGTGTCGATGCTGTTAGTAACACGAACAATGGGACCATCACACTTGGGGTACCTGCTTACAGTTAGAGCCGCCCCGTGAAGATTCGGGGTAGAATTGGTCTTCAGCAACCCATGCTTGCCGTAAAAGGAGACTATGCTTGTCGTAAGAGGCGACTTACGGGATCGGGTGGTCAGGCTCGCTGACTTGGTTGATGCATGTCATCGTATTCCAATTGCGTGGATCGATGCTCATGATATCAATCACTTGATTGTCTGGTCCAGACTCGAAAACTACAGACCGCCTTCATATAGCTGGAATATTGCTGAGTGCGGCGTAAAACAACAAACCAATGAACTACAGTAAGTCACTGTTTAGATACTTGCTGGAAGCTGATATATTGGTCTTAAAGTCAAGCGAAAGTCCATCAGTTGGTGGGGTGATTTTTGCCAGTTGTTCTATTCACCCACAATTGAAGCATTAATGCAGGTGCAACCTGTACAATCTCCGTGCATAATTTCACTTTGAAACTACAAATTTAATTAGTATCTCTTCATGTACTAGTTGGAAATTCCTCATAACCATATTTATTTCTTTGTTTAACGCCACACTCAGCAATACCCCAGCTATTGAGTTTTTTATTCTGTGAAGGACCACAAATCGGAAGGATAATTTCAGCGTCCGTATAGCCATTCTACTGAAATTCCAAAGACCTAATTATCAATTTAGATATCTTTTGATAGGGTAATTGTGCGTTACCGCACGTGCCCTGACGTTTATGACTGACACCGGACTGATGTCTTGCAAAGATCCAGTAAGTTTACGTGCATCACGAAAGCATTTACGAATGGTCCATGGCAGTCGTCTACATTTCATGAAAGTATTGGACACTTCAAGGGGCACAGACACCACATATCGTCACACATCCACATAGCGACACTGTGTACATGCAAGTTAGAATTAATTCGTTGTGATGAAATACGAGGTAATTGAAGTCGCACAGAAACGTTCCGAATGTATCTATCGTCTGAACTTCCGGTACCTACGGTCAATACTCCTTGCATTGAAATGTCACTTTCTGTCGTCTTCATCGTCATTTATTCTTAGAAAGGTGAATTCTTCCTCGAATATTATTCTTCACCAGAACTTACAGACGATACTGTGCACAGACAGGCATTTATGACGGAACCGATCGCAGATCGAAAACGCATGTTTTTCACAATATAACGCAGAACGGCCGTCATTTGGTGACAAAGGGAATCCTATTTCACCTCTTATCATTTCACCTGTAGATGTACACAATAAACAGTTCACCTATCCATGTATGTTATAATTCGGATTCAAGATGTACGCATTGTATAGTCTATCAATCCATATGTTTTATCTAGACATCTAGATGTACAGAAGTAATAGTTAATCTACATGACTAAGTTGTCTTAAGTTATTTATTCAGGAGATGTCAATGGACACTCGTACAGTCACCCTACCTGTCTTGTTGTGAACATGTAATAACAGTGTCCGGCAATTCTTCACTGGTCCAACATGACGCCTCTCCCTCGATTTCTGTAACAGAAAGATTTGATGAATTCAACACATGGCATCTGATAGTTGTTTATGAAGGTCTTGTAAAGTTAAACACATCTGCCATAATAAATCGTAGTAATCTTGGAGAACATTGTCAATTAATTTAAGGAATCAACATGTCAATCAAGGTGGTACACGGGCTAACATTTCAGAAGCAGCTGCTCATAGAAAACTGGACATGCGTATACCTGGTTTGTGGCTACAGAAGGTATTGAGGGCAATTTTCAGCTGTTCAACTTTGAAAAGTGATCTTCTCAAAGACCATGGTCGTTGGCATTCATCTGCTGCTGTCAATGTCTGCTGGCTGGAAAGAGAAAATATTTATTTATAGTCTTTCTGCCTAACATTCGAATTATATTCTGAAGGTAGTATGTAAGTCGTTGGTATTTCAGTTAATTTGTATGTGTGCCAACCTCTTCATTATCAATGCTGCGGTGGTTCGGTGAAAATAATAACAGCTTAATCAATATGGAACATTAAATAAAAGTTAGTAAGAAGTTGTCATATTTACAAAATGACTCTTGTAACTTTATCCGACTTCTGCTATGTAAGCATATCACATACGGATTGGATTGCAAGGTTACGATTAATGAGTGTAATGATTGCTCGAACAACCAATGCATCGCAACTGTTCATGTCTCGATGGCAGTACAAATATCAAGAGTTGACATCAATAACACTCTAGGCTATCGGAGAGTTACGATATACATAATTCCTAGTATTATGCACAACCACCAGTAGCTAAAGTGATGACGTAAATCCTGCTGGGGTATCATGCAGGAAGCCGGGGTACTGTTAATCCCCAGCGAGGTGTCCTAGCTTTAGTTACTGGTAGCCATTAGTCCGTGTTTTAAAAATGTATACATGATATTGTTATGCTCAAATATGTTTCATAAATTGTTTATAAATATAACTTTGCATAAATGACTCTATCGTAAACTTATTAATTTGGTCTCGTCGCAATATGGCTGGAAAAATGCCGATGCGACGTTAAATTTTAAGATACTCACTCACTCGTCAGAGGTTGACTATTACTTTCTCTGAAAGGAAACAGCTTGACAATTATTGTTTTTAAAAGATTGTATCAGCGAATTACGATACTAACCTGCAATCAAGGCTAAGTTTGCCATGTGCGATAAGATTTCTAAACCTTGGTCTTTGCATGATCCCCGATATTTGTGCATAAACGTTCTGACATGCACTAGATGTAGCTGGTACAATCTGTCTCCTCGTAGGCCACTCTAGACCTGACACTGGAAGGTCACACAGAGAAGAATATTGTTGTCAGCGACATAATATTAATATAATAATAATAATAATAATAATAATTATTATTATTATTAAGCATCCCAAAAGAATTTCTTTCTTCGTAAATTGATCAATATTGTACATCCGTTAAGAAGTGTTTTAGATCCCCCCAAAAGTTGTTGACAATTATGCATTCTCAACTAAGTTGATATGGATTGGTTAAAAAAAAACGTAGTCGGACAAAACCACTTCCCAAAATGAAAATCGATTGGACCGATAACTTTAAGTTATTGGGCATTAAATTTGATACTGATCTTGAAATTATAACGATAAATTCAAAGAAATAAAAAAATCAATGCAATTATGGAAAAGTAGAATACTTACACCCTTTGGACGAAATACAATATTGAAATCATTATTGTTACCAAAACTTAATCGTTTGTTTTCTACTGTTCCTGCTCCATCCGAAGATATTATAAATAAATTTCAAGCAAAGTGCTTCAGATTTATTTGGAATGAAAAACCGGATAAAATTAAAAGGGAAAGGGTAATGAACAATATTCCTAACGGTGGTTTTAAAGTACCCCTAGTAAAAGATATTATTGCATCTCAAAATATTTCTTGGCTTCGTCACATACATCTATCAAATACAACCCTTAAATCGTTTATATTTGAGGCTAATATAATCCCATCTGATATTTTTCAAATGGATGCAAAATACATAAGAGACCACATCGTCAAGACTATCAGAAATCCTTTTTGGCGAGATGTAGTGTCGTCTTGGGGCCGATATATAGAAAAACATAAGAAAACACGAAAGGATGCTTATTCCCAATATATATGGTACAATGACAATGTGCAGATTGATGGGAAATATATATTTATTAACAAGTGGGATGATGTGGGAGTAAAATATATCAATGATTTGGTAGATCATCAGGGCCGACTTCTTTCATACTTAGAATTTGAGAATAGATACAATGTTTCGTGTAATCGTTTAACCTTTTACGGAGTAAGAAATGCTATAAATGTTTATTTAAAATCTTTAGAAACTTATGATGTTACACCATTGGTAGCCCCAATTTAACCATTTAACATTCATGTACTTATGAAGAGTCCAAAGGGTTCAAAATACTACTATGATGTGCTATTGAGTTCAACATTTCAGAGGACATCAGCCAATCAGCAATGGGAAAATGAAATAAAATATTATACAGATTATGAATGGAAAAATATAAATGAAATACCCTTCCGATGTACTGATAGTGTGCAATTGCGTTGGCTTCAGTACAGAATCATTAATCAAATACTTCCAGTTGGTAAATACCTATTTAAAGTGGGATATAAAGATTCTCCCTTGTGTACAAGTTGTGATAAAGTTATTGCTGACATTTCTCATGTACTATGGAATTGTGAAAACGCTAGCTCTCTCTGGGCCGAACTTGAAAGATGGATAAATAATAAGGCGGAAATTCATATCAATTTCACCAAAGAAAACGTTTTACTGGGCTTTCCATTTAAAGGAAATGATCCATTAAATGCTATATGCCTTGTCATTAAGGATACTATATTCAAATTTTATCTTAAAAAGAAAAAAATGTCTTTCGAGTTGATCCAGAGAGAGTTGGCAAATTACTACTTTATAACTAAAGCGATAGCTTACTCTAACTGTAACTACAACAAGTTTGTGAAGTTTTGGTCCAGCTGCCACAAACTATTTTTGTAACCATATCAACTCAAATACTGCATTATCCGAGTTCATATACCCCTGTTCTGTTGTTGTTTTAAGAATCGCTGTATGAACATTAATATGAATGAAATGCTGTACGACAAAAAAAGTGGAATAATAATAATAATAATAATAATAATAATAATAAAAAAATATGCATTCTCGAGAAACACAGCAAGTTGTAACACATATATGTCAACTAGCGTCCACACAAAGTGACCACATCGACGGAATCATTGCATGTGATGTTAAACGCCGCTTTTTACAGTTTTCTGTTATAGACCAGTGTAATGAGATAGCGTGGTAAGAATTATGATGAGGATGTATCTGGGATTTAAATCAACGATCATGATGTGCTGGCTGGCATGCTTATGGTATGCAACTCGTTTCGTTAGTCTGCCATGTATAAATACTGAAACATGCTACAGTATAACGGTTACCTACCATATGAGAGGAGAACAGTAGCAACACACATCACAAACTTCATCCTGGCAGCATGCAGTCGACGTGCTCGATGTCACAGAACATCCCAGGTTTTTATATAAGAAGTATTCAGAAAAGTTAATGATTTTTCCAATTTGTTTCAATTGCAAGAGTAATCATCCTTCCAAGTCATGTGTCAACTTAAAAGGTTACGAGGAATTCCATAAACTGAATAATACGTCCACAATTATTCGACTTTCCTATAAATCTGTATAACTACTTAATTTGATGGAACAATAGGGAGAGACTTTCAAGTGAGACATTAACATTTCAAAGGGGCGTGAACACCCAACTGACTACAACTAAATATCCCGATAGAATAGGTTGTCAACAGTGATGGGCCTTGACCTGAATTTCATATTGCAATTTGATTGCAATAATGATTCATGTATTGCGATATGTACCACAATATATTGCATTTTAGCAGTAATTTGTTGAACATGAATACCCCCCCAACCCCCAACCCCCATCCCTGAATTTTTTTTACATCTTTGTATTCTGTTGGATGTTGCTATGGTCACCAAACATGCGTAAAGACACATTATATACAGGAAACTATATCAAAGTATTGGTATCACTGTCTTTTGTTAAATTATACTGAGTATGTTGATGGTTTTAATTAGACTGTAACAAACGGGAGAGGACTTGAATACACTACATAAGACTTTGTGTATGAAAATTACATAGGATTTTCAAGCTAAAGTCATAAGTTGCTAAATGCTACTTGGACAATAAAGAGCATGACAACAGGACTTCTGGTGTGGGCATGCGCCTTGACCCTTATGATATTACGCATGCGCATGGACAGCGTCTAAAACGCGAGAAAATGAATTGTCGCATTCTCGCGATTTCGTGTCTTTGTGGCTTAATTTGACAAGTCCAGATTGCGGGATTGCGAGATTTTGCATCATGTCTAAATGTCACATTCTCGCGTTCTCAACATTTGACAAAAAGTGCTATGTACCAGAAACACCGGCATGCTACTCGAATTCTAAAGAAACGATGGTCGAAATTCAGACTCATTTATTAAGATTCAAACATAACATGATGTTTTGCTCCACTTTTATCGGAAGGTGTGTTTGCATGGATACATCTAAGGAAAAATATCCAAAACCAGTTGCCGGAAGATGGCGCCAGTGGTGTTGGTACACTTTCTGAGATTGCTCACATTTTGGTAAACACACTCAGCAAAAGCACGCCTGAAACAGAATAAACATATTAAGTAAATAATAACATGTATATTGTACATCTTGTCGCCAAATATGGCACTCGCGCTCATGGAGAGATTTGATTCATACATTGCAATTATCTCATCACAAGTGTCTTTTTTATGATAATAAAGGTGCAAATTTGTTATTTAGGTCATCTTAAGGCAGGAAAACAGGAACTGAGGCAGGTCTTAGATGATGTTTCCACTACAAAGAGAAATATTTTGCTTGGTCCAACAAATGTACCCCCGTTTCAAAGATTTACCATTACCCTTAATGCTAAGAAGGAAGGTCTTTCTTTACAATCACAAGTATCTCAGACAAATGGCATTAAGACCATGTGAAATCTAAAAACTCAGCGGATTGGCTTGAATTGTTTACTCTCAGAAAACAACAAAGTTCAATCATGTCAGAACATTTGATTGTTTAACTTAGTACACCACTATCCCAACTTCAGGACATACTTAATACCTTGATCAATAGGGCATTGGTCACGAGTGAGCGTGTAGGGTTTAACGCCGCTTTTAACAGTATTTCACTTATATCACGGCGTGTCAGCTTAATGTGGGAGGAAAGCCTGAAGTGATTCAGGTATGGTGCTGACAACCTAGAAACATAATCGGGGAGAACCTGGATTCGAACTCACAATCATAGGTTTCTTGCGTGCCCAAGGGACGCAATTCTGGACAGCGAATCGCGGCGCCTAAGATGATTGGGCCACCCCTGTCCCCCATTTGTCACTAACGTGGTGACCATTTATATAGGTTCATCACTATTTCCAAAGGGTCAGGATAATGTGTCAATACTGAAAGCAAATGTCATCTGTGGTTTGCTGAGAAAACAATATGTGAAATACCAGTATTCGACTTCGCTTGTGCATAACGTCTATATGAAATTTGGGGACAGGACATTTATGCAAGAAAAAGGCATCCTCATGGGCGTCCAATTTGCTTCCACCTTGATAAGATGTATGTTTGTGCAAATGGATCGGAATTTCTGCTTGGACTGTCAAAATGAAAACATTTGGCTGAGAGTGTTTCTCTGACGCTTCATGAATATAGATTTATTAGATCGATCAGTAATGGTCTAACAGCCACAATCCGATAGTGGTTCATAAAAACATGATTTAACAGCCGTTTTCTTTTGATTACAGGACAAATTTACGGTTTAAAGTATTTTATAAGAATTTTCTGTTTTTTTCAAATTTGACACATCGGGGTAGAATTTGTCTTCAGCAACCCATGCTTGCCGTAAAAGGAGACTATGCTTGTCGTAAGAGGCGACTAACGGGATCGGGTGGTCAGGCTCGCTGACTTGGTTGATGCATGTTATCGTATCCCAATTGCATGGATCGATGCTCATGATATCAATCACTGGGTTGTCTGGTCCAGACTCGATTACTTACAGACCGCCTTCATATAGCTGGAATATTGCTGAGTGCGGCGTAAAACAACAAACAAACCAACTACAGTAAGTCACTGTTTAGATACTTGCTGGAAGCTGAGATATTGGTCTTAAAGTCAAACGAAAGTCCATCAGTTGGTGGTGTGTTTTTTTGCCAGTTGTTCTATTCACTCACAATTGAAGCATTAATGCAGGTGCAACCTGTACAGTCTCCGTGCATAGTTTCACTTTGTAACAACAAATTTCATTAGTATCTCTTCATGCACTAGTTGGAGATTCCTCATAACCATATTTATTTCTTTGTTTAACGCCACACTCAGCAATACCCCAGCTATTGAGTATTTTATTCTGTGAAGGACCACAAATCAGAAGGATAATTACACCGTCCGTATAGTCATTCTACTGAAAGTTCCAAAGACCTAATTATCAATTTAGATATCTTTTGATGGGGTAATTGTGCGTTACCGCACGCGCCCTGACGTTTGTGACTGGCACCGGACTTATGTCTTACAAAGATCCAGTAAGTTTACATGCATCACGAATGCATTTACCAAATGATCCATGGAAGTTGTCTACATTTCATGAAGGTATTGGACACTTCAAGGGGCCATATGTCCGTACAGACACCACATATCGTCACACATCCACATAGCGACACTGTGTACATGCCAGTTAGAATTAATTCGTTGTGATGAAATACGAGGTAATTGAAGTCACACAGAAACGTTCCGAATGATCTTATCGTCTGAACTTCCGGTACCTACGGAATACTCCTTGCATTGAAATGTCACTTTCTGTCGTCTCCATCGTCATTTATACTTAGAAAGGTGAATTCTTCCTCGAATATTATTCTTCACAAGAACTAACAGACGATACTGTGCATAGACAGGCATTCATAATGGAACCGATCGCAGATCGAAAACGGATGTTTTTCACAATATAACGCAGAACGCCCGTCATTTTGTGACAAAGGGAATCCTATTTCACCTCTTAAAATTTCACCTTCACATGTATGTTATAATTCGGCTTCAAGATGTACGCATTGTATAGTCTATCAATCCATATGTTTTATCTAGACATCTAGATGTACAGAAGGTATAGTTAATCTGCCTGTTTAAGTTGTCTTAAGGTATTATTCAGTAGATGTCAATGAACACTTGTACAGTCACCCTACCTGTCTTGTTGTGAACATGAAACAACAGTCTCTGGCAATTCTTCACTGGTCCAACATGACGCCTCTCCCTCGATTTCTGTAAGATTTGATGAATTCAACACATAACATCTGATAGCTATTTATGAAGGCCTTGTAAAGTTAAACACATCTGCCATAGTAAATCGTAGTAAATCTTGGATAGCATTGTCAATTAATTTAAGGAATCAACATGTCACTCAATGCGGTACACGGGCTAACATTTCAGAAGCAGCTGCTCATAGAAAACTGGACATGCGTATACCTGGTTTGTGGCTACAGAAGGTATTGAGGGCAATGTTCAGATGTTCAACTCTGAAATGTGATCTTCTCAAATACCCTGATCGTTGGCATTCATCTGCCATTGTCAATGTCTGCTGGCTGGAAAGAGAAAATATTTATTTATAGTCTTTCTGCCTAACATTCGAATTATATTCTGAAGGTAGAATGTAAGTCGTTGGTAATTAAGTTAATGTGTATGTGTGCCAACCTCTTCATTATCAATGCTGCGGTGGTTCGGTGAAAATAATAACAGCTTTATCAATATGGCACATTAAACAATAGTTAGTAAGAAGTTGTCATATTTACAAAACGACTCTTGTAACTTTACCCGACTTCTACTATGTAGCATATCACATACGGATGGGATTGTATGGTTACGATTAATGAGTGTAATGGTTGCTCAAACTGCAGATGCATGGCAATTGTTCATGTCTCCATGGCAGTACAAAGGTGGCAAATTCAAATATCAATAGTTGACATCAATAACACTCTAGGCTATCGGAGAGTTACGATAAACACAATTACTGAAAGTGGACTGATATCCTTATTAGAACAACTTTTCAGCAATCGACTAGACCTTGGAATGATTTTCATGATATGATATATCATAAACCAGTGTTTTTAAGCCTACTAATTGCTGAATATTTTTTAATATTGGCTAGTATTATGCACAACCATCAGTAGCTAAAGTGATGCCGTAAATCCTGCAGGGGTATTATGAAGGAAGCCGAGGTACTGTAAGTCCTCATGATCCCCAGCGAGGTGGCCTAGCTTTGGTTATCGGTGGGCATTAGCCTGTGTTTTAAAAATGTATGCATGATATTGTTATGCTCAAATATGTTTCATAAATTGTTTTTAAATGTAACTTTGCATAAACGACTCAACTGTAAACTTATTAACTTGGTCTCGTCGCAATATGGCTGGAATAATGCCGATGCGACGTTAAATTTTAACTCACTCACTCACTCGTCAGAGGTTGACGAATACTTTCTCTGAAAGGAAACAGCTTAAAAATTAATTATTTTAAAATATTTTATTAGCTAATTACGATACTTACCTGCAATCAAGGCTCAGTCTGCCATCTTCGATAAGATTGCTAAACCTTGGTCTTACCATGATCCCAAATATTTGTGCATAAACGTTCTGACATGCACTAGATGTAGCTGGTACAATCTCTCTCCTCGTAGGCCACTCAAGACCGGACACTGGAAGGTCACACAGAGAAGGATATAATTGTCTGCGAAGACTTCAATATAATGTAGTATGTATCGCACAATTTTGCTGGTGGTAAAATACATGATAGGAAACTTGAATAAAAGCGACAAAAACTTTCCGTATTCAAAAATAAGTCTCCATCGTACGATTCCGACGATATGGTGAGCATGTGTTGATGAATCAATATCAACTAGTGATTAAACGCTGTTGTAGTGGATTTATTATATATGAAGATAAAAGTATGAGGTGTTATGTACGGGGATTTAATATATCAACAAAAAGTCCCCATTTCACGTTGAAGCGATGTATTGTATTATTTCTTCTGGCAATACATTCTTCGACATAATATTAATATAATAATAATAATAATAATAATAATAATAATAATAATAATAATAATAACTTTTATGAATTTAGAGAAGCAGGCCTTTAACCATTTTATACTCATATGTCAATGTGTCGTATTGCTGCTATTACAATATTATTGAGAAAGATGTTATTAAGCATCCCAAAAGACTTATTATCAATATTGTACATCAGTTAAGAATTGTTTTAGATCCAACCAAAAGTTGTTGACAATTATGCATTCTCGAGAAACACAGCAAGTTGTAACACATATATGTCAACTAGCGTCCACACAAAGTGACCACATCGACGGAATCATTGCATGTGATACTAAACGCCGCTTTTAACAGTTTTCTGTTATAGACCAGTGTAATGAGGTAGCGTGGTAAGGATTATGATGAGGATGTATCTGGGATTTAAATCAACGATCATTATGTGCTGGCTGGCATGCTTATGGTATGCAACTCGTTTCGTTAGTCTGTCATGTATAAATACTGAAACATGCTACAGTATAACGGTTACCTACCAGATGAGAGGAGAACAGTAGCAACACACATCACAAACTTCATCCTGGCAGCATGCAGTCGATGTGAACGATGTCACAGAACATCCCAGGTTTTTATATAAGAAGTATTCAGAAAAGATAATGATTTTTCCAATTTGTTTCAATTGCAAGAGTAATCATCCTTCCAAGTCATGTGTCAACTGAAAAGGTTACGAGGAATTCCATAAACTGAATTATACGTCCACAATTATTCGACTTTCCTATATATATGTATAACTAACTAATTTGATGGAACAATAGGGAGAGACATTCAAGTGAGACATTAACATTTCACAGGGGCATGAACACCCAACTGACTACTGCTAAATATCCCCATGGAATTTCGAAGAAGAATAGGTTGTCAACAGTGATGGGCCTTGACCTGAATTTCAACAATTCGCCTTTTCGATCAAAGAAAACGATTCCTTTATTTTCATAATTGAATTCGATTTGTCACATATCACATGCTTGTGTAAAGTTTTCTATCAGGTGTTTTTGTTTGTTTGTTTGTTGTTAAACGCCGCACTCAGCAATATTCCAGCTATATGACGGCGGTCTGTAAATAATCGAGACTGAACCAGACAATCCAGTGATTGACATCATGAGCATCGATCCACGCAATTGGGATACAATGACATGCATCAACCAAGTGAGCGAGTCTGACCACCCGATCCCGTTAGTCGCCTGGTGTGAAGATACGCAAGATGTTGGAAAAACACAATATACCGGTATTTTCCAAACATACTGTGATAGTATTCATTAGTATCGTCGTAACAGGTGGTTGTCGCAAGAGGCGGCTAACGTCATCGGGTGGTCAGACTCGCTGACTTGGTTGATGCATGTCATCCTATCCCTGTTTTCCTGACATCAGATCGAGACTTGGCACATTGCCTTAAATACGTAATGTCAGCGATAATACATACCAGTCGAAACTGATGACTAAACCTTCAACGCGCGTTGTTTTATATATTCACTTCGAGTAGTTAGTTTTATAGCAGTCCGACATTTTTTGGCCATTTGAAATTGTTAAAAGTGGCATTAAATATAATATATTTAGGCCCCTTAATCAGTTGTTGATCAACCTTCATATTAATGCACTAGCTAAGTACCTGTTCTGAAGAACGCATTCATATTTCAACTCTCCCTTGAAATCCCCTGACAACGAGGCACATCTTTTTATACTTCAACTCTCCCTTTGACCCGATGACAAGCAACGCGATTCGCAAATGTACAAGTATTTCAATTCTTCCATTAAACCATATAATGATGTGAGAACGAATGTCCTTTTATATTTTGAATATCCTTTGGACCCCAGTGACGGTTAGACACTGATCATCAACTGTGTATCATTCAACCCTTACTTTGCACCCATAGACTTCCAACCGTATGTGGATACTTTATATTTCAACGCTTCCTTCAAAGCCAGTGATATTGTGGTTATGGAACACAATGAGTGGCTTCGATATTTCAACATTGCCTTTGACTGTTTGACAACGTCTTACCACAATATGTTCTAGCTTGCCTTTCAAACCTTTGATTGGGACGTGTGTCTTGAATATCTTTCAACTTTACCATTTTAATCAGGTGACGATAACAACGATAAAACTGTCAATACCATTTATAAATAAACGAAATGATGGTAGTGCTGCAGACATATTTAATGTAAAATAAAACCTCCTGTTCCATGTTGGACCAATAGTTTTTAAATGGTTTATTGGCATATACATCTAACCAACCAGATCCAACGAACCAAACATTCCTGTAGGCAGAATATACATATGTAGTAAAGAGGTATGCATATCTGCTGCCAAAGTGTGCAACGCGTTAATGTTTAGTTTTGTAATCGTCGGACGTATTGTTATGATGTAGTAGTAGTAGTAGTAGTAGTAGTAGTAGTAGTAGCAGCAGTAGTAGTAGTTGTAGTAGTAGTAGTAGTAGTAGTAGTAGTAGTTAGTGTTCTTTGACTGATCTACGCATCTTCCCGAAATGAACACATAATATCTAATATCAAAGTATTGGTATCACTGTCTTTTGTTAAATTATACTGAGTATGTTGATGGTCTTAATAAGACTGTAACAAACGGGAGAGGACTTGAATACACTACATAAGACTTTGTGTATGAACATTACATAGAATTTTCAAGCTCAAGTCATAAGTTTGCTAAATGCTACTTGGACAATACAGAGCATGAAAGAAGCATGACAACAGGACTTCTGATGTTGGCATGGGCCTTGACCCTTATGATATTACGCATGCGCACGGACAGTGTCTAAAACGCGAGAAAATGAATTGTCGCATTCTCGCGATTTCGTGTTTTTGTGGCCTAATTTGACAAGTCCAGATTGCGGGATTGCGAGATTTTGCATCATGTCCAAATGTCGCATTCTCGCGTAGTCGACATTTGACAAAAAGTGCTATGTACCAGAAACACAGGCATGCTACTAGAATGCTAAAGAAACGATGGTCGAAATTCAGACTCATTTATTAAGATTCAAACATAACATGATGTTTTGCTCCACTTTTATCGGAAGGTGTGTTTGCATGGATACGTCTAAGGAAAAACACCCAAAATCAGCTGCCGGAAGATGGCGCCAGTGGTGTTGGTGCACTTTCTGAGATTGCTCACATTTTGGTCAGCACACTCAGCAAAAGCACGCCTGAAACAGAATAAACATATTTAGTAAATAATAACATGTATATTGTACATCTTGTTGCCAAATATGGCACTCGCGTTAATGGAGAGATTTGATTCATATATTGCAATTATCTCGTCACAAGTGTCTTTTTTATTATAATAATAAAGGTGCAAATTTGTTATTTAGGTCAACTTGGGGGAGGAAAACCGGAAGTGAGGCAGGTCTTAGATGATGTTTCCACTGCGAAGAGAAATATTTTGCTTGGTCCAACAAATGTACCCCGAATGCCTGTCTCAAAGATTTACCATTACCCTTAATACTAAGAAGGAAGGTCTTTCTTTATATTCACACATATCTCACACAAATGGCATTAAGACCATGTGAAATCTAAAAACTCAGCGGATTGGCTTGAATTATTTACTCTCAGAAAACAACAAAGTTCAATCATGTCCGATTATTTAATTGTTTAACTTAGTACACCACTATCCCAACTTCAGGAAATACTTAATACCTTGATCAATAGGGCATTTGTGACTAGTGAGTGAGTGAGTTGGGTTTAACGCAGCTTTTGACAGAATTGCAATTATATCACGGGAAGTCAGCTTAGTTTTGGAGGAAAGCCCAAAGTGATTCAGGTAATACTATGGTGCTGACAACCTAGGAACATAATCGAAGGAACATAATCGAACTCACAATCGTAGGTTTCTTGTGTGCCCAAGGGACGTAAAAGCATACTCACTCACATACTCATATATATATAGGGGCATTGTGTCGATGCTGTTAGTAACACAAACACTGGGACCATCACACTTGGGGAACCTGCTTACAGTTAGAGCTGCCCCGTCATTTTGTGACAAAGGGAATCCTATTTCACCTATTATGATTTCACCTGTAGATGTACACAATAAACAGTTCACCTATCCATGTATGTTATAATTCGGCTTCAAGATGTGCGCATTGTATAGTCTATCAATCCATATGTTTTATCTAGACATCTAGATGTACAGAAGGTATAGTTAATCTGCCTGTTTAAGTTGTCTTAAGGTATTATTCAGTAGATGTCAATGGACACTTGTACAGTCACCCTACCTGTCTTGTTGTGAACATGAAACAACAGTGTCCGGCAATTCTTCACTGGTCCAACATGACGCCTCTCCTTCGATTTCTGTAAGATTTGATGAATTCAACACATAGCATCTGATAATTTTTTATGAAGGTCTTGTAAAGTTAAACACATCTGCCATAATAAATCGTAGTAATCTTGGATAGCATTGTCAATTAATTTAAGGAATCAACATGTCACTCAAGGTGGTACACGGGCTAACATTTCAGAAGCAGCTGCTCATAGAAAACTGGACATGCGTATACCTGGTTTGTGGCTACAGAAGGTATTGAGGGCAATGTTCAGATGTTCAACTCTGAAATGTGATCTTCTCAAATACCCTGATCGTTGGCATTCATCTGCCATTGTCAATGTCTGCTGGCTGGAAAGAGAAAATATTTATTTCAAGTCTTTCTGCCTAACATTCGAATTATATTCTGAAGGTAGAATGTAAGTCGTTGGTAATTCAGTTAATGTGTATGTGTGCCAACCTCTTCATTATCAATGCTGCGGTGGTTCGGTGAAAATAATAACAGCTTTATCAATATGGCACATTAAATAATAGTTAGTAAGAAGTTGTCATATTTATTAAATGACTCTTGTAACTTTACCCGACTTCTACTATGTAAGCATATAACATACGGATGGGATTGTATGGTTACGCTTAATGAGTGTAATGGTTGCTCGAACTACCGATGCATGGCAATTGTTCATGTCTCCATGGCAGTACAAAGGTGGCAAATTCAAATATCAAGAGTAGACATTAATAACACTCTAGGCTATCGGAGAGTTACGATATGCATAATTACTGAAAGTGGACTGATATCCTTGTTAGAACACCTTTTCAGCAATCCACTGGACCTTGGAATGATTTTCATGACAGTAAATATGATAAATCAGTGTTTTTAAGCCTACTGATTGCTGAGTAGTTTTTAATATTGGCTAATATTATGCACAACCACCAGTAGCTAAAGTGATGCCGTAAATCCTGCTGGGGTATCATGCAGGAAGCCGAGGTACTGTAAGTCCCCATGATCCCCAGCGAGGTGGCCTAGCTTTGGTTACCAGTGGCCATTAGCCCGTGTTTTAAAAATGTATGCATGATATTGTTATGTTCAAATATGTTTCGTAAATTGTTTTTAAATATAACTTTGCATAAATGACTCAATTGTAAACTTATAAATTTGGTCTCGTCGCAATATGGCTGGAATAATGCCGATGCGACGTTAAATTTTAACTCACTCACTCACTCACTCGTCAGAGGTTGACGATTACTTTCTCTGAAAGGAAACAGCTTAACAATTATTGTTTTTAAAAGCTTTTATTAGCGAATTACGATACTTACCTGCAATCAAGGCTCAGTCTGCCATCTTCGATAAGATTGCTAAACCTTGGTCTAAACATGATCCCCAATATTTGTGCATAAACGTTCTGACATGCACTAGATGTAGCTGGTACAATCTCTCTTCTCGTAGGCCACTCAAGACCGGACACTGGAAGGTTACACAGAGAAGGATATAATTGTCAGCGAAGGTAATATTGCCGTAATAGTCTTTACCAAGACTTCAATATAATGTGGTATGTATCGCATAATTTTGCTCGTGGTAAAATACATGATAGGAAACTTGAATAAAAGCGACAAAAACCTTTCCGTATTCAAAAAAAAGTCTCGATTGTACGATTCCGACGTTATGGTGAGCATGAATTGATGAATCCATATCAACTAGTGATTAAATGCTGTTGTAGTGGATTTATTATATATGAAGAGAAAAGTATGAGGTGTTATGTACGGGGATTTAATATATCAACAAAAAGTCCCCCTTTCACGTTGAAGCGATGTATTGTATTATTTCTTCTGGCAATACATTCTTCGACATAATATTAATATAATAATAATAATAATAATAATAATTATAATAATAACTTTTATGAATTTGGAGAAGCAGGCCTTTAACCATTTTATACTCATATGTCAATGTGTCGTATTGCTGCTATTACAATATTATTGAGAAAGATGTTATTAAGCATCCCAAAAGACTTATTATCAATATTGTACATCAGTTAAGAATTGTTTTAGATCCAACCAAAAGTTGTTGACAATTATGCATTCTCGAGAAACACAGCAAGTTGTAACACATATATGTCAACTAGCGTCCACACAAAGTGACCACATCGACGGAATCATTGCATGTGATACTAAACGCCGCTTTTAACAGTTTTCTGTTATAGACCAGTGTAATGAGGTAGCGTGGTAAGGATTATGATGAGGATGTATCTGGGATTTAAATCAACGATCATTATGTGCCGGCTGGCATGCTTATGGTATGCAACTCGTTTCGTTAGTCTGTCATGTATACATACTGAAACATGCTACAGTATAATGGTTACCTACCAGATGAGAGGAGAACAGCAGCAACAAACATCACAAACTTCATCCTGGCAGCATGCAGTCGATGTGAACGATGTCACAGAACATCCCAGGTTTTTATATAAGAAGTATTCAGAAAAGATAATGGTTTTTCCAATTTGTTTCAATTGCAAGAGTAATCATCCTTCCAAGTCATGTGTCAACTGAAAAGGTTACGAGGAATTCCGTGAACTGAATTATACGCCCACAATTATTCGACTTTCCAATAAATCTGTATAACTACTTAATTTGATGGAACAATAGGGAGAGACATTCGAGTGAGACATTAACATTTCAAAGGGGCGTGAACACCCAACTGACTACTGCTAAATATCCCCATGGAATTTCGAAGAAGAATAGGTTGTCAACAGTGATGGGCCTTGACCTGAATTTCATATTGCAATTTGATTGCAATAATGATTCATGTATTGCGATATGTACCACAATATATTGCATTTTAGCAGTAATTTGTTGAACATGAATAACCCCCACCCCCATTCCCTGCACATTTTTGACATCTTTGTATTCTGTGGGATGTTGCTATGGTCACAAAACATGCGTAAAGACACATTATATAGAGGAAACTAGTCGCAAAACAATTCGCCTTTTCGATCAAAGAAAACCGTAGCTAATTTCCTTTATTTTCATAATTGAATTCGATTTGTCACTGTGGTTAAATGCCGCACTCAGCAATATTCCAGCTATATGACGGCGGTCTGTAAATAATCGAGACTGAACCAGACAATCCAGTGATTGACATCATGAGCATCGATCCACGCAATTGGGATACAATGACATGCACAACCAAGTCAGCGAGCCTGACCACCCGATCCCGTTAGTCGCCTCGTGTGAAGATATGCAGTATTTTCCAAACATACTGTGATAGTATTCATTAGTATTGTTGTAAGAGGTGGTTCTCGCAAGAGGCGACTAACGATTTCGGGTGGTCAGACTCGCTGACTTGGTTGATGCATGTCATCGTATCCCTGTTTTCCTGATAGCAGATCGAGACTTGGCACATTGCCTTAAATACATAATGTCAGTGATAATACATACCAGTCGAAACTGATGACTAAACCTTTAACGCGCGTTGTTTTATATTCACTTCGAGTAGTTAGTTTTATAGCAGTCCGACATTTTTTGCCATTTGAAATTGTGAATAGTGGCATTAAATATAATATATTTAGGCACCTTAATCAGTTGTTGATCACTCTTCATATTAATGCACTAGCTAAGTACCTGTCCTGAAGAACTCATTCATATTTCAACTCTCCCTTGAAATCCCCTGACAACGAGGCACATCTTTTTATACTTCAACTCTCCCTTTGAGCCGATGACAAGCAACGAGATTTGCAAATGTACAAGTATTTCAATTCTTCCATTAAACCATATAATGATGTGAGAACGAATGTCCTTTTATATTTTGAATATCCTTTGGACCCCAGTGACGGTTAGACACTGATCATCAACTGTGTATCATTCAACCCTTACTTTGCACCCACAGACTTCCAACCGTATGTGGATACTTTATATTTCAACGCTTCCTTCAAAGCCAGTGATATTGTGGTTATGGAACACAATGAGTGGCTTCGATATTTCAACATTGCCTTTGACTGTTTGACAACGTCTTTCCATAATCTGTTCTAGCTTGCCTTTCAAACCTTTGATTGGGACGTGTGTCTTGAATATCTTTCAACTTTACCATTTAATCAGGTGACGATAACAACGATAAAACTGTCAATACCATTTATAAATAAACGAAATGATGGTAGTGCTGCAGACATATTTAATGTAAAATAAAACCTCCTGTTCCATGTTGTTTTGGACCAATTGTTTTAAAATGGTTTATTGGCATATACATCTAACCAACCATATCCAACGAACCAAACATTCCTGTAGGCAGAATATACATATGTAGTAAACAAGTATGCATATCTGCTGCCAAAGTGTGCCACGCGTTAATGTTTAGTTTTGTAATCGTCGGACGTATTGTTATGATGTAGTAGTAGTAGTAGTAGTAGTAGTAGTAGTAATAGTAGTAGTAGTAGTAGTAGTAGTAGAAGTAGTAGTAGTAGTAGTAGTAGTAGTAGTAGTAGTAGTAGTTAGTGATCTTTGACTGATCTACGAATCTTCCCGAAATGAACACATAACATCTAATATCAAAGTATTGGTATCACTGTCTTTTGTTAAATTATACTGAGTATGTTGATGGTCTTAATAAGACTGTAACAAACGGGAGAGGACTTGAATACACTACATAAGACTTTGTGTATGAACATTACATAGAATTTTCAAGCTCAAGTCATAAGTTTGCTAAATGCTACTTGGACAATAAAGAGCATGAAAGAGGCATGACAACAGGACTTCTGATGTGGGCGAAAATGAATTGTCGCATTCTCGCGATTTCGTGTTTTTGTAGCCTAATTTGACAAGTCCAGATTGCGGGATTGCGAGATTTTGCATCATGTCCAAATGTCGCATTCTCGTGTTGTCGACATTTGACAAAAAGTGCTATGTACCAGAAACACAGGCATGCTACTAGAATGCTAAAGAAACGATGGTCGAAATTCAGACTCATTTATTAAGATTCAAACATAACATGATGTTTTGCTCCACTTTTATCGGAAGGTGTGTTTGCATGGATACGTCTAAGGAAAAATATCCAAAATCAGTTGCCGGAAGATGGCGCCAGTAGTGTTGGTACACTCTCTGAGATTGCTCACATTTTGGTCAGCACACTCAGCAATTGCAAAAGCACGCCTGAAACAGAATAAAGATATTTAGTAAATAATTACATGTATATTGTACATCTTGTTGCCAAATATGGCACTCGCGTTAATGGAGAGATTTGATTCATATATTGCAATTATCTCATCGCAAGTGTCTTTTTTATAATAATCAAGGTTATTAAGGTCAATATGCCTGCCGTAAAAGGAGACTATGCTTGTCGTAAGAGGGGACTAACGGGATCGGGTGGTCAGGCTCGCTGACTTGGTTGATGCATGTCATCGTATTCCAATTTGGTGGATCGATGCTCATGATATCAATCACTGGGTTGTCTGGTTCAGTCTCGATTATTTACAGACCGCCTTCATATAGCTGGAATATTGCTGAGTGCGGCGTTTAACAATAAACCAACCAACTACAGTAAGTCACTGTTGACATACTTGCTGGAAGCTGATATATTGGTCTTAAAGTCAAACGAAAGTTCATCAGTTGGTGGTGTGTTTTTTGCCAGTTGTTCTATTCACCCACAATTGAAGCATTAATGCAGGTGCAGCCTGTACAGTCTCCGTGCATAATTTCACTTTGTAACTACAAATTTAATTAGTATCTCTTCATGTACTAGTTGGAGATTCGTCATAACGACATTTATTTCTTTGTTTAACGCCACACTCAGCAATACCCCAGCTATGGAGTATATTATTCTGTGAAGGACCACAAATCGGAAGGATAATTTCACCGTCCATATAGTCATTCTACTTCAAATTCCAAAGACCTAATTATCAATTTTGATATCTTTTGATGGGGTAATTGTGCGTTACCGCACGTGCCCTGACGTTTATGCATGACACCGGACTGACGTCTTGGAAAAATCCAGTAAGTTTACGTGCATCACGAATGCATTTACAAATGATCCATGGAAGTTGTCTACATTTCATGAAAGTATTGGACACTTCAAGGGGCCATATGTCCGTACAGACACCGCATATCGTCACACATCCACATAGCGACACTGTGTACATGTCAGTTAGAATTAATTCCTTGTGATGAAATACGAGGTAATTGAAGTCACACAGATACGTGCCGAATGTATTTATCGTCTGAATCCCCGGTACCTACGGCCAATACTCCTTGTATTAAAAGGTCACTTTCTGTCGTCTTCATCGTCATTTATACTTAGAAGGTGAATTCTTCCTCGAAGATTATTCTTCTCCAGAAGTTACAGACGCTACTTTGCACAGACAGGCATTTATGACGGAACCGATCGCAGATCGAAAACGCATGTTTTTCACAATATAACGCAGAACGGCCGTCATTTTGAGAGAAAGGGAATCCTATTTCACCTCTTATGATTTCACCTGTAGATGTACACAATAAACAGTTCACCTATCCATGTATGTTATAATTCGGATTCAAGATGTACGCATTGTATAGTCTATCAATCCATATGTTTTATCTAGACATCTAGATGTACAGAAGGTATAGTTAATCTACATGACTAAGTTGTCTTAAGTTATTTATTCAGTAGATGCCAATGGACACTTGTACAGTCACCCTACCTGTCTTGTTGTGCACATGAAACAACAGTGTCCGGCAATTCTTCACTGGTCCAACATGACGCCTCTCCTTCGATTTCTGTAAGATTTGATGAATTCAACACATAGCATCCGATAGTTATTGATGAAGGTCTTGTAAAGTTAAACACATCTGCCATAGTAAATCGTGGTAATCTTGGATAGCATTGTCAATTAATTTAAGGAATCAACATGTCACTCAAGGTGGTACACGGGCTAACATTTCAGAAGCAGCTGCTCTTAGAAAGGTGGACATGCGTATACCTGGTTTGTGGTTACAGAAGGTATTGAGGGCAATGTTCAGATGTTTATTTGTGAAACGTGATCTTCTCACAGACCCTGAAAATCGTTGGCATTCATCTGCTCTTGTCAGCGTCTTTTGGCTGCAAAGAGAAAATATAATATATTCTGAAGGTAGAATGTAAGTCGTTGGTAATTCAGTTAATTTGTATGTGTGCCAACCTCTTCATTATCAATGTTGCTGTGGTTCGGTGAAAATAATAACCGCTTTATGAATATGGCACATTAAATAATAGTTAGTAAGAAGTTGTCATATTTACAAAATTTCTCTTGTAACTTTACCCGACTTCTACTATGTAGCATATAACAAACGCATGGGATTGTATGGTTAGGATTAACGAGTGTAATGGTTGCTCGAACTACCGATGCATGGCAATTGTTCATGTCTCCATGGCAGTACAAATATCAAGAATTGACATCAATAACACTCTAGGCTATGGGAGAGTTACGATATTCATCATTACTGAAAGTGGACTGATTTCCTTGTTAGAACAACTTTGTAGCAATCGACTGCACCTTGGAATAATTTTCATGATAGGAAATATCATCAACCAGTGTTTTTAAGCCTACTCATTGCTGAGTATTTTTAATATTGGCTAGTATCGTGCACAACCACCAGTAGCTAAAGTGATGGGTGCTGGGGTATCATGCAGGAAACGGAGGTAGTGTAAGTCCCCATGATCCCCAGCGAGGTGGCCTAGCTTTGGTTACCGGTGGCCATTAGCCGTGTTTTAAAAATGTATACATGATATTGTTATGCTCAAATATGTTTCATAAATTGTTTTTAAATGTAACTTTGCATAAATGACTCAATTGTACACTTATTAACTTGGTGTCGTCGCAATATGGCTGGAATAATGCCGATGCGACGTTAATTTTAACTCACTCACTCACTCGTCAGAGGTTGACGATTACTTTCTCTGAAAGGAAACAGCTTAACAATTATTGTTTAAAAATATTTCATTAGCGAATTACGATACTAACCTGCAATCAAGGCTCAGTCTGCCATCTTCGATAAGATTGCTAAACCTTGGTCTAAACATGATCCCAAATATTTGTGCATAAACGTTCTGACATGCACTAGATGTATCCGGTACAATCTCTCTCCTCGTAGGCCACTCAAGACCGGACACTGGAAGGTTACACAGAGAAGGATATAATTGTCAACGAAGGTAATAGTGCCGTAATAGTCTTTACCAAGACTTCAATATAATGTAGTATGTATCGCACAATTTTGCTGGTGGTAAAATACATGATAGGAAACTTGAATAAAAGCGACAAAAACCTTTCCGTATTAAAAAAAAGAGTCTCGATTGTGCGATTCCGACGATTTCACGAGCATGTGATGATGAATACATATCAACTAGTGATTAAATGCTGTTGTAGTGGATTTATTATATATGAAGATAAAAGTATGAGTGGTTATGTACGGGGATTTAATATATCAGCAAAAAGTCCCAATTTCACGTTGAAGCGATGTATTGTATTATTTCTGGCAATACATTCTTCAACACAACACAACACAACACAACACAACACAACACAACACAACACAACACACAACACAACACAACACAACACAACAACATAATATAATAACTTTTATGAATTCGGAGTAGCAGGCCTTTAACCATTTTATACTCATATGTCAATGTGCCGTTTTGCTGCTATTACAATATTATTAAGAAAGATGTTATTAAGAATCCCAAAAGAATTTCTTTCTTAGTAAATTGATCAATATTGTACATCAGTTAAGAATTGTTTTAGATCCAACCAAAAGTTGTTGACAATTATGCATTCTCGAGAAACACAGTAAGTTGTGACACATATATGTCAACTTGCGTCCACACAAAGTGACCACATCGACGGAATCATTGCATGTAATGTTAAACGCCGCTTTTAACAGTTTTCTGTTATATACCAGTGTAATGAGGTAGCGTGGTAAGGATTATAATGAGGATGTATCTGGGATTTAAATCAACGATCATTATGTGCTGGCTGGCATGCTTATGGTATGCAATTCGTTTCGTTAGTCTGTCATGTATACATACTGAAACATGCTACAATATAATGGTTACCTACCACATGAGAGGAGAGCAGTAGCAACACACATCACAAACTTCATCCTGGCAGCATGCAGTCGATGTGCTCGATGTCACAGAACATCCCAGGTTTTTATATAAGAAGTATTCAGAAAAGATAATGATTTTTCCAATTTGTTTCAATTGCAAGGGTAATTAATCATCCTTCCAAGTCATTTGTCAACTGAAAAGGTTACGAGGAATTCAGTAAACTGAATAATACGTCCACAATTATTCGACTTTCCTATAAATCTGTATAACGACTTAATTTGATGGAACAACAGGGCGAGACATTCAAGTGAGACATTAACATTTCACAGGGGCGTGAACACCCAACTGACTACTGCTAAATATCCCCATGGAATTTCGAAGAAGAATAGGTTGTCAACAGTGATGGGCCTTGACCTGAATTTCATATTGCAATTTGATTGCAATAATGATTCATGTATTGCGATATGTACCACAATATATCGCATTTTAGCAGTAATTTGTTGAACATGACTACCACCCCCCCACCCCCCCACCCCCCCCCACCCCACCCACCACCATCCAAAAAAACCTGCACATTTTTTACATCTTTGTATTCTGTTGGATGTTGCTATGGTCACAAAACATGCGTAAAGACACATTATATAGAGGAAACTAGTCGCCAAACAATTCGCCTTTTCGATCAAAGAAAACCGTTCCTTTATTTTCATAATTGAATTCGATTTGTCACATATCACATGCTTGTGTAAAGTTTTCTATCAGGTGTTTTTGTTTGTTTGTTGTTAAACGCCGCACTCAGCAATATTCCAGCTGTATGACGGCGGTATGTAAATAATCGAGACTGGACAAGACAATCCAGTGATTGACATCATGAGCATCGATCCACGCAATTGGGATACAATGATATGCATAAACCAAGTCAGCGAGCCTGACCACCCGATCCCGTTAGTCGCCTCGTGTGAAGATATGCAGGATGTTGGAAAAACACAATATACCGGTATTTTCCAAACATACTGTGATAGTATTCATTAGTATTGTCGTAACAGGTGGTTGTCGCAAGAGGCGGCTAACGGGATCAGGTGGTCAGACTCGCTGACTCGGTTGATGCATGTCATCCTATCCCTGTTTTCCTGACATCAGATCGAGACTTGGCACATTGCCTTAAATAATGTAATGTCAGCGATAATACATACCAGTCGAAACTGATGACTAAACCTTCAACGCGCGTTGTTTTATATTCACTTCGAGTAGTTAGTTTTATAGCAGTCCGACATTTTTTGGCTATTTGAAATTGTGAAAAGTACCTGTTCTGAAGAACGCATTCATATTTCAACTCTCCCTTGAAATCCCCTGACAACTAGGCACATCCTTTTATACTTCTCTCTCCCTTTGAGCCGATGACAAGCAACGATATTCGCAAATGTACAAGTATTTCAATTCTTCCATTAAACCATATAATGATGTGAGAATGAATGTCCTTTTATATTTTGAATATCCTTTGGACCCCAGTGACGGTTAGACACTGATCATCAACTGTGTATCATTCAACCCTTACTTTGCACCCATAGACTTCCAACCGTATGTGGATACTTTATATTTCAACGCTTCCTTCAAAGCCAGTGATATTGTGGTTATGGAACACAATGAGTGGCTTCGATATTTCAACATTGCCTTTGACTGTTTGACAACGTCTTACCAGAATCTGTTCTAGCTTGCCTTTGAAACCTTTGATTGGGACGTGAGTCTTGAATATCTTTCATCTTTACCATTTAATCAGGTGACGATAACAACGATAAAACTGTCAATACCATTTATAAATAAACGAAATGATGGTAGTGCTGCAGACATATTTAATGTAAAATAAAACCTCCTGTTCCATGTTTTTTTGGACCAACAGTTTTAAACTGGTTTATTGGCATATACATCTAACAAACCAGATCCAACGAACCAAACATTCCTGTAGGCAGAATATACATATGTAGTAAACAAGTATGGATATCTGGTGCCAAAGTGTGCCACGCGTTAATGTTTAGTTTTGTAATCGTCGGACTTATTGTTATGATGTAGTAGTAGTAGTAGTAGTAGTAGTAGTAGTAGTAGTAGTAGTAGTAGTAGTAGTAGTAGTAGTAAGTGTTCTTTGACTGATGTACGCATCTTCCCGAAATGAACACATAATATCTAATACAAAGTATTGGTATCACTGTCTTTTGTTAAATTATACTGAGTATGTTGATGGTCTTAATAAGACGGACTTGAATACACTACATAAGACTTTGTGTATGAACATTACATAGAATTTTCAAGCTCAAGTCATAAGTTTGCTAAATGCTACTTGGACAATAAAGAGCATGAAAGAGGCATGACTTCTGATGTTGGCATGCGTCTTGACCCTTATGATATTACGCATGCGCACGGGCAGTGTCTAAAACGCGAGAAAATGAATTGTCGCATTCTCGCGATTTCGTGTTTTGTGGCCTAATTTGACAAGTCCAGATTGCGGGATTGCGAGATTTTGCATCATGTCCAAATGTCACATTCTCGCGTTGTCGACATTTGACAAAAAGTGCTATGTACCAGAAACACAGGCATGCTACTAGAATGCTAAAGAAACGATGGTCGAAATTCAGACTCATTTATTAAGATTCAAACATAACATGATGTTTTGCTCCACTTTTATCGGAGGGTGTGTTTGCATGGATACGTCTAACGAAAAACACCCAAAATCAGCTGCCGGAAGATGGCGCCAGTGGTGTTGGTGCACTTTCTGAGATTGCTCACATTTTGGTCAGCACACTCAGCAAAAGCACGACTGAAACAGAATAAACATATTTAGTAAATAATAACATGTATATTGTACATCTTGTCGCCAAATATGGCACTCGCGTTAATGGAGAGATTTGATTCATATATTGCAATTATCTCGTCACAAGTGTCTTTTTGATTATAATAATAAAGGTGCAAATTTGTTATTTAGGTCAACTTAAGGGAGGAAAACCGGAAGTGAGGCAGGTCTTAGATGATGTTTCCACTACGAAGAGAAATATTTTGCTTGGTCCAACAAATGTACCCCCGAATGCATGTTTTAAAGATTTACCATTACCCTTAATGCTAAGAAGGAAAGGTCTTTCTTGATATTCACAAATATCTCAGACAAATGGCATTAAGACCATGTGAAATCTTAAAACTCAGCGGATTGGCTTGAATTATTTACTCTCAGAAAACAACAAAGTTCAATCATGTCAGAACATTGTTTAACTTAGTACACCACTATCCCAACTTCAGGACATACTTAATACCTTGATCAATAGGGCATTTGTCACTAGTGAGTGAGTGAGTTGGGTTTAACGCAACTTTTAACAGAATTGCAATTATATCACGGGAAGTCAGCTTAGTGTTGGTGAAAGCCCAAAGTGATTCAGGTAATACTATGGTGCTGACAACCTAGGAACATAATCGAAGGAACATCATCGAACTCACAATCGTAGGTCTCGTGTGTGCCCAAGGGACGCAATTCTGCACAGCGAATCGCGGCGCCTAAGACGACTAGGACACACACCCCCGACCCATCTTAACATTTGGCCGTATAATAAGTGCAAATTTTATATATTTAGACCCAACCCGCCGTGATATTTCTGGGATATTGCTAAAAGTGGCGTAAAAGCATACTCACTCACATACTCATATATATATATATATATATATATATATATATATATATATATATATATATAGGGGCATTGTGTCGATGCTGTTAGTAACACCAACACTGGGACCATCACACTTGGGGAACCTGCTTACAGTTAGAGCTGCCCCGTCAAGATCCGGGGTAGAATTGGTCTTCAGCAACCCATGCTTGTCGTAAAAGGAGACTATGCTTGTCGTAAGAGGGGACTAACGGGATCGGGTGGTCAGGCTCGCTGACGTGGTTGATGCATGTCATCGTATTCCAATTGCGTGGATCGATGCTCATGATATCAATCAGTGGGTTGTCTGGTTCTGACTCGATTATTTACAGACCGCCGTCATAAAGCTGGAATATTGCTGAGTGCGGCGTAAAACAACAAACAAACCAACCAACTACAGTAAGTCACTGTTTAGATACTTGCTGGAAGCTGATATATTGGTCTTAAAGTCAAACGAAAGTCCATCAGTTGGTGGTGTGTTTTTTTGCCAGTTGTTCTATTCACTCACAATTGAAGCATTAATGCAGGTGCAACCTGTACAGTCTCCGTGCATAATTTCACTTTGTAACTACAAATTAAATTAGTATCTCTTCATGCACTAGTTAGGAGATTCATCATAACCATATTTATTTCTTTGTTTAACGCCACACTCAGCAATACCCCAGCTACTGAGTATTTTATTCTGTGAAGGACCACAAATCGGAAGGATAATTTCAGCGTCAGTATAGCCATTCTACTGAAAATTCCAAAGGCCTAATTATCAATTTAGATATCTTTTGATAGGGTAATTGTGCGTTACCGCACGTGCCCTGAAGTTTATGCCTGACACCGGACTGATGTCTTGCAAAGATCCAGTAAGTTCACGTGCATCACGAATGCATTTACGAATTGTCCATGGCAGTCGTCTACATTTCATGAAAGTATTGGACACTTCAAGGGGCCATATGTCCGTACAGACACCACATATCGTCACACATCCACACAGCGACACTGTGTACATGTCAGTTAGAATTAATTCCTTGTGATGAAATACGAGGTAATTGAAGTCGCACAGAAACGTTCCGAATGTATCTATCGTCTGAACTTCCGGTACCTACGGTCAATACTCCTTGCATTGAAATGTCAATTTCTGTCGTCTTCATCGTCATTTATTCTTAGAAAGGTGAATTCTTCCTCGAATATTATTCTTCACCAGAACCTACAGACGACACTGTGCACAGACAGGCATTTATGACGGAACCGATCGCAGATCGAAAACGCATGTTTTTCACACTATAACGCAGAACGGCCGTCATTTTGTGACAAAGGGAATCCTATTTCACCTCTTATCATTTCACCTGTAGATGTACACAATAAACAGTTCACCTATCCATGTATGCTATAATTCGGATTCAAGATGTACGTACGCATTGTATAGTCTATCAATCCATATGTTTTATCTAGACATCTAGATGTACAGAAGGTATAGTTAATCTACATGACTAAGTTGTCTTAAGTTATTTATTCAGTAGATGCCAATGGACACTTGTACAGTCACCCTACCTGTCTTGTTGTGCACATGAAACAACAGTCTCCGACAATTCTTCACTGGTCCAACATGACGCCTCTCCCTCGATTTCTGTAAGATTTGATGAATTCAACACATAGCATCCGATAGTTATTGATGAAGGTCTTGTAAAGTTAAACACATCTGCCATAGTAAATCGTAGTAATCTTGGATAGCATTGTCAATTAATTTAAGGAATCAACATGTCACTCAAGGTGGTACACGGGCTAACATTTCAGAAGCAGCTGCTCTTAGAAAGGTGGACATGCGTATACCTGGTTTGTGGTTACAGAAGGTATTGAGGGAAATGTTCAGATATCCAACTCTGAAATATGTGCTTCTCACAGACTCAGATCGTTGGCATTCATCTGCTTTTGTCAATGTCTGCTGGCTGGAAAGAGAAAATATTTATTGCAAGTCTTTCTGCCTAACATTCGAATTATATTCTGAAGGTAGAATGTAGGTCGTTGGTAATTCAGTTAATTTGTATGTGTGCCAACCTCTTCATTATCAATGCTGCGGTAGTTCGGTGAACATAATAACAGCTTTGTCAATATGGCACATTAAATAATAGTTAGTAAGAAGTTGTCATATTTACAAAATGACTCTTGTAACTTTACCCGACTTCTACTATGTAAGCATATCACATACGTATGGGATTGTATGGTTAGGATTAACGAGTGTAATGGTTGCAGTGTAATAGTTGCTCGAACTAACGATGCATAGCAATTGTTCATGTCTCCATGGCAGTACAAAGGTGGCAAATTCAAATATCAATAGTTGACATCAATAACACTCTAGGCTATGGGAGAGTTACGATAAACACAATTACTGAAAGTAGACTGATATCCTTGTTAGAACAACTTTTCAGCCATCGACTAGACCTTGGAATGATTTTCATGATAGGAAATATCATCAACCAGTGTTTTTAAGCCTACTAATTGGTGAATATTTTTTATGATTGGCTGGTATTATGCACAACCATCAGTAGCTAAAGTGATGACGTAAATCCTGCTGGGGTATTATGAAGGAAGCCGAGGTACTGTAAGTCCTCATGATCCCCAGCGAGGTGGCCTAGCTTTGGTTACCGATGGACATTAGCCCGTGTTTTAAAAATGTATGCATGATATTGTTATGCTCAAATATGTTTCATAAATTGTTTTTAAATGTAACTTTTCATAACGACTAAACTTGTTAACTTGGTCTCGCCGCAATATGGCTGGAATAATGCCGATGCGACGTTAAATTTTAACTCACTCACTAACTCGTCAGAGGTTGACGATTACTTTCTCTGAAAGGAAACAGCTTAAAAATTAATTATTTTAAAATATTTTATTAGCTAATTACGATATACTAACCTGCAATCAAGGCTCAGTCTGCCATCTTGGATAAGATTGCTAAACCTTGGTCTTACCATGATCCCAGATATTTGTGCATAAACGTTCTGACATGCACTAGATGTAGCTGGTGCAATCTCTCTCCTCGTAGGCCACTCAAGACCGGACACTGGAAGGTCACACAGAGAAGGATATAATTGTCAGCGAAGGTAATATTGCCGTAATAGTCTTTACCAAGACTTCAATATAATGTAGTATGAATCGCACAATTTTGCTTGAATAAAAGCGACAAAAACCTTTCCGTATTCCAAAATAAGTCTATATCGTACGATTCCGGCGATATGGTGAGCATGTGTTGATGAATCAATATCAACTAGTGATTAAACCCTGTTGTAGTGGATTTTTTATATATGAAGATAAAAGTATGTCAATGTGTCGTATTGCTGCTATTACAATATTATTGAGAAAGATGTTATTAAGTATCCCAAAAGACTTATTAATATTGTACATCAGTTAAGAATTGTTTTAGATCAAACCAAAAGTTGTTGACAATTATGCATTTTCGAGAAACACAGCAAGTTGTAACACATATATGTCAACTAGCGTCCACACAAAGTGACCACATCGACGGAATCATTGCATGTGATACTAAACGCCGCTTTTAACAGTTTTCTACCAGTGTAATGAGGTAGCGTGGTGAGGATTATGATGAGGATGTATCTGGGATTTAAATCAACGATCACTGTGTGCTGGCTGGCATGCTTATGGTATGCAACTCGTATGCTGCTATTACAATATTATTGAGAAAGATGTTATTAAGCATCCCAAAAGACTTATTAATATTGTACATCAGTTAAGAATTGTTTTAGATCAAACCAAAAGTTGTTGACAATTATGCATTTTCGAGAAACACAGCAAGTTGTAACACATATATGTCAACTAGCGTCCACACAAAGTGACCACATCGACGGAATCATTGCATGTGATACTAAACGCCGCTTTTAACAGTTTTCTGTTATAGACCAGTGTAATGAGGTAGCGTGGTAAGGATTATGATGACGATTTATCTGGGATTTAAATTTAACGATCATTATGTGCTGGCTGGCATGCTTATGGTATGCAACTCGTTTCGTTAGTCTGCAATGTATACATACTGAAACATGCTACAGTATAACGGTTACCTACCATATGAGAGCAGAACAGCCGCAACACACATCACAAACTTCATCCTGGCAGCATGCAGTCGATGTGCACGATGTCACAGAACATCCCAGGTTTTTATATAAGAAGTATTCAGAAAAGATAATGATTTTTCCAATTTGTTTCAATTGCAAGAGTAATCATCCTTCCAAGTCATTTGTCAACTGAAAAGGTTATGAGGAATTCAGCAAACTGAATAATATGCCCACAATTATTCGACTTTCCTATAAATCTGTATAACGACTTAATTTGATGGAACAATAGGGAGAGACATTCAAGTAAGACATTAACATTTCACAGGGGCGTGAACACCCAACTGACTACTGCTAAATATCCCCATGGAATTTCGAAGAAGAATAGGTTGTCAACAGTGATGGGCCTTGACCTGAATTTCATATTGCAATTTGATTGCAATAATGATTCATGTATTGCGATATGTACCACAATATATCGCATTTTAGCAGTAATTTGTTGACTACCCCCCCCCCCCCCCCCCCCCCCAACCCTGCACATTTTTTACATCTTTGTATTCTGTTGGATGTTGCTATGGTCACAAAACATGCGTAAAAACACATTATATAGAGGAAACTAGTCGCCAAACAATTCGCCTTTTCGATCAAAGAAAACGATTCCTTTATTTTCATAATTGAATTCGATTTGTCACACATCACATTGTTGTGTAAAGTTTTCTATCAGGTGTTTTTGTTTGTTTGTTTGTTGTTAAACGCCGCACTCAGCAATATTCGAGCTATATGACGGCGGTCTGTAAATAATCGAGACTGGACAAGACAATCCAGTGATTGACATCATGAGCATCGATTAACGCAATTGGGATACAATGATATGCATAAACCAAGTCAGCGAGCCTGACCACCCGATCCCGTTAGTCGCCTCGTGTGAAGATATGCAGGATGTTGGAAAAACACAATATACCGGTATTTTCCAAACATACTGTGATAGTATTCATTAGTATTGTCGTAACAGGTGGTTGTCGCAAGAGGCGGCTAACGGGATCAGGTGGTCAGACTCGCTGACTTGGTTGATGTATGTCATCCTATCCCTGTTTTCCTGACATCAGATCGAGACTTGGCACATTGCCTTAAATAATGTAATGTCAGCGATAATACATACCAGTCGAAACTGATGACTAAACCTTTAACGCGCGTTGTTTTATATTCACTTCGAGTAGTTAGTTTTATAGCTGTCCGACATTTTTTGGCCATTTAAAATTGTGAATAGTGGCATTAAATATAATATATTTAGGCCCTATAATCAGTTGTTGATCACTCTTCATATTAATGCACTAGCTAAGTACCTGTTCTGAAGAACTCATTCATATTTCAACTCTCCCTTGAAATCCCCTGACAACGAGGCACATCTCTTTATACTTCAACTCTCCCTTTGAGCCGATGACAAGCAACGAGATTCGCAAATGTACAAGTATTTCAATTCTTCCATTAAACCATATAATGATGTGAGAACGAATGTCCTTTTATATTTTGAATATCCTTTGGGCCCCAGTGACGGTTAGACACTGATCATCAACTGTGTATCATTCAACCCTTACTTTGCACCCATAGACTTCCAACCGTATGTGGATACTTTATATTCCAATGCTTCCTTCAAAGCCAGTGATATTGTGGTTATGGAACACAATGAGTGGCTTCGATATTTCAACATTGCCTTGAAATCTCCTGACAACGAGGCACATCTTTTTATACTTCAACTCTCCCTTTGAGCCGTTGGGGGCGGTCAGGTAGCCTAGTGGTTAAAGCGTTCGCTCGTCACGCCGAAGACCCGGGTTCGAATCTCGACATGGGTACAATGTGTGAAGCCCATCTCTGGTGTCCCCCGCCGTGATATTGCTGGAATATTGTTAAAAGCGGCGTAAAACCAAACTCGCTCACTCACTTTGAGCCGTTGACAAGCAACGAGATTCGCAAATGTACAAGTATTTCAATTCTTCCTTAAAACCATATAATGATGTGAGAACGAATGTCCTTTTATATTTCGAATATCCTTTGGACCCCAGTGACGGTTAGACACTGACCATCAACTGTGTATCATTCAACCCTTACTTTGCACCCATAGACTTCCAACCGTATGTGGATACTTTATATTCCAATGCTTCCTTCAAAGCCAGTGATATTGTGGTTATGGAACACAATGAGTGGCTTCGATATTTCAACATTGCCTTTGACTGTTTGACAACGTCTTACCAGAATATGTTCTAGCTTGCCTTTGAAACCTTTGATTGGGACGTGTGTCTTGAATATCTTTCAACTTTACCATTTAATCAGGTGACGATAACAACGATAAAACTGTCAATACCATTTATCAATAAACGAAATGATGGTAGTGCTGCAGACATATTTAATGTAAAATAAAACCTCCTGTTCCATGTTTTTTTGGACCAATAGTTTTAAACTGGTTTATTGGCATATACATCTAACCAACCATATCCAACGAACCAAACATTCCTGTAGGCAGAATATACATATGTAGTAAACAAGTATGGATATCTGGTGCCAAAGTGTGCCACGCGTTAATGTTTAGTTTTGTAATCGTCGGACGTATTGTTATGATGTAGTAGTAGTAGTAGTAGTAGTAGTAGTAGTAGTAGTAGTAGTAGTTAGTGTTCTTTGACTGATCTACGCATCCCGAAATGAGCACATAATATCTAATACAAAGTATTGGTATCACTGTCTTTTGTTAAATTATACTGAGTATGTTGATGGTCTTAATAAGACTTTAACAAACGGGAGAGGACTTGAATACACTACATAAGACTTTGTGTATGAACATGACATAGAATTTTCAAGCTCAAGTCATAAGTTTGCTAAATGCTACTTGGACAATAAAAAGCATGAAAGAGGCATGACTTCTGATGTTGGCATGCGTCTTGACCCTTATGATATTACGCATGCGCACGGACAGTGTCTAAAACGCGAGAAAATGAATTGTCGCATTCTCGCGATTTCGTGTTTTGTGGCCTAATTTGACAAGTCCAGATTGCGGGATTGCGAGATTTTGCATCATGTGCAAATGTCGCATTCTCGCGTTGTCGACATTTGACAAAAAGTGTTATGTACCAGAAACACAGGCATGCTACTAGAATGCTAAAGAAACGATGGTCGAAATTCAGACTCATTTATTAAGATTCAAACATAACATGATGTTTTGCTCCACTATTATCGGAAGGTGTGTTTGCATGGATACGTCTAAGGAAAAACACCCAAAATCAGCTGCCGGAAGATGGCGCCAGTGGTGTTGGTGCACTTTCTGAGATTGCTCACATTTTGGTCAGCACACTCAGCAAAAGCACGACTGAAACAGAATAAACATATTTAGTAAATAATAACATGTATATTGTACATCTTGTTGCCAAATATGGCACTCGCGTTAATGGAGAGATTTGATACATATATTGCAATTATCTCGTCACAAGTGTCTTTTTTATTATAATAATAAAGGTGCAAATTTGTTATTTAGGTCAACTTAAGGGAGGAAAACCGGAAGTGAGGCAGGTCTTAGATGATGTTTCCACTACGAAGAGAAATATTTTGCTTGGTCCAACAAATGTATCCCCGAATGCCTGTCTCAAAGATTTACCGTTACCCTTAATGCTAAGAAGGAAAGGTCTTTCTTTATATTCACAAATATCTCAGACAAATGGCATTAAGACCATGTGAAATCTAAAAACTCAGCGGATTGGCTTGAATTGTTTACTCTCAGAAAAAAACAAAGTTCAATCATGTCAGAACATTTGATTGTTTAACTTAGTACACCACTATCCAAACTTCAGGACATACTTAATACCTTGATCAATAGGGCATTTGTCACTAGTGAGTGAGTGAGTTGGGTTTAACGCAACTTTTAACAGAATTGCAATTATATCACGGGAAGTCAGCTTAGTGTTGGAGGAGAGCCCAAAGTGATTCAGGTAATACTATGGTGCTGACAACCTAGGAACATAATCGAAGGAACATCATCGAACTCACAATCGTAGGTCTCGTGTGTGCCCAAGTGGCGTAAAAGCATACTCACTCAGATACTCATATATATATATATATATGGGGCATTGTGTCGATGCTGACAGTAACACCAACACTGGGACCATCACACTTGGGGAACCTGCTTACAGTTAGAGCTGCCCCGTCAAGATCCGGGGTAGAATTGGTCTTCAGCAACCCATGCTTTCCGTAAAAGGAGACTATGCTTGTCGTAAGAGGGGACTAACGGGATCGGGTGGTCAGGCTCGCTGACTTGGTTGATGCATGTCATCGTATCCCTATTGCGTGGATCGATGCTCGTGATATCAATCACTGGGTTGTCTGGTTCTGACTCGATTATTTACAGACCGCCGTCATAAAGCTGGAATATTGCTGAGTGCGGCGTAAAACAACAAACCAACCAACTACAGCTAGAGTAAGTCACTGTTTAGATACTTGCTGGAAGCTGATATATTGGTCTTAAAGTCAAACGAAAGTCCATCAGTTGGTGGTGTGATTTTTGCCAGTTGTTCTATTCACCCACAATTGAAGCATTAATGCAGGTGCAACCTGTACAGTCTCCGTGCATAATTTCACTTTGTAACAACATTTTATTAGTATCTCTTCATGCACTAGTTGGAGATTCCTCATAACCATATTTATTTCTTTGTTTAACGCCACACTCAGTAATACCCCAGCTATTGAGTATTTTATTCTGTGAAGGACCTCAAATCGGAAGGATAATTTCACCGTCCCTATAGCCATTCTACTGAAAATTCCAAAGACCTAATTATCAATTTAGATATCTTTTGATAGGGTAATTGTGCGTTATCGCACGTGCCCTGACGTTTATGCCTGACACCGGACTGATGTCTTGCAAAGATCCAGTAAGTTTACGTGCATCACGAATGCATTTACGAATGGTCCTTGGCAGTCGTCTACATTTCATGAACGTATTGGACACTTCAAAGGGCCATATGTCCGTACAGACACCACATGTCGTCACACATCCACATAGCGAGACTGTGTACATGCCAGTTAGAATTAATTCCTTGTGAGGAAATACGAGGTAATTGAAGTCGCACAGAAACGTTCCGAATGTATCTATCGTCTGAACTTCCGGTACCTACGGTCAATACTCCTTGCATTGAAATGTCACTTTCTGTCGTCTTCATCGTCGTTTATTCTTAGAAAGGTGAATTCTTCCTCGAATGTTATTCTTCACCAGAACTTACAGACGATACTGTGCACAGACAGGCATTTATGACGGAACCGATCGCAGATCGAAAACGCATGTTTTTCACAATTAACGCAGAACGGCCGTCATTTTGTGACAAAGGGAATCCTATTTCACCTCTTATCAATTCACCTGTAGATGTACACAATAAACAGTTCACCTATCCATGTATGTTATAATTCGGATTCAAGATGTACGCATTGTATAGTCTATCAATCCATATGTTTTATCTAGACATCTAGATGTACAGAAGGTATAGTTAATCTACATGACTAAGTTGTCTTAAGGTATTATTCAGTAGATGTCAATGGACACTTGTACAGTCACCCTACCTGTCTTGTTGTGAACATGAAACAACAGTCTCCGGCAATTCTTCACTGGTCCAACATGACGCCTCTCCCTCGATTTCTGTAACAGAAAGATTTGATGAATTCAACACATAACATCTGATAGTTGTTTATGAAGTTCTTGTTAAAAACATCTGCCATAGTAAGTCGTAGAAATCTAGGATAACATTGTCAATTAATTTAAGGAATCAACATGTCAATCAAGGTGGTACACGGGCTAACATTTCAGAAGCAGCTGCTCATAGAAAACTGGACATGCGTATACCTGGTTTGTGGCTACAGAAGGTATTGAGGGCAATGTTCAGCTCTTCAACTGTGAAACGTGATCTTCTCATAGACCATGGTCGTTGGCATTCATCTGCTGTTGTCAATGTCTGCTGGCTGGAAAGAGAAAATATTTATTGCAAGTCTTTCTGCCTAACATTCGAATTATATTCTCAAGGTAGAATGTAAGTCGTTGGTAATTCAGTTAATGTGTATGTGTGCCAACCTCTTCATTATCAATGCTGCGGTGGTTCGGTAAAAATAATAACAGCTTTATCAATATGGCACATTAAACAATAGTTAGTAAGAAGTTGTCATATTTACAAAATGACTCGTGTAACTTTATCCGACTTCTACTATGTAAGCATATCACATACGGTTGGGATTGCAAGGTTACGATTAATGAGTGTAATGATTGCTCGAACAACCAATGCATAGCAACTGTTCATGTCTCCATGGCAGTACAAAGATCAAGAGTTGACATCAATAACACTCTAGGCTATCGGAGAGTTACGATATACATAATTACTAGTATTATGCACAACCACCAGTAGCTAAAGTGATGACGTAAATCCTGCTGGGGTATCATGCAGGAAGTCTCCATGATCCCCAGCGAGGTGTCCTAGCTTTGGTTACCAGTGGTCATTAGCCCGTGTTTTAAAAATGTATACATGATATTGTTATGTTCAAATATGTTTCATAAATTGTTTATAAATATAACTTTGCATAAATGACTCAATTGTAAACTTATTAACTTGGATTCGACGCAATATGGCTGGAAAAATGCCGATGCAACGTTAAATTTTAACGTACTCACTCACTCGTCAGAGGTTGACTATTACTTTCTCTGAAAGGAAACAGCTTAACAATTATTGTTTTTAAAAGATTTGATCAGCGAATTACGATACTAACCTGCAGTCAAGGCTCAGTTTGCCATCTTCGATAAGATTGCTAAACCTTGGTCTTTGCATGATCCCCAATATTTGTGCATAAACGTTCTGACATGCACTAGATGTAGCTGGTACAATCTGTCTCCTCGTAGGCCACTCTAGACCGGACACTGGAAGGTCACACAGAGAAGAATATAATTGTCAGCGAAGGTACTATTGCCGAAATAGTCTTTACCAAGACTTCAATATAATGTAGTATGTATCGTACAATTTTGCTCGTGGTAAAATACATGATAGGAAACTTGCATAAAAGCGACAAAAACCTTTCCGTATTCAACAAAAGTCTCGATTGTACGATTCCGACGATATCACGAGCATGTGTTGATGAATCCATATCAACTAGTGATTAAACGCTGTTGTAGTGGATTTATTATATATGAAGATAAAAGTATGAGGGGTTATGTACGGGATTTAATATATCAACAAAAAGTCCCCATTTCACGTTGAAGCCATGTATTGTATTATTTCTTCTGGCAATACATTCTTCGACATAATATTAATATAATAATAATAATAATAATAATAATAATAATAATAATAATAATAATAATAATAATAACTTTTATGAATTTAGAGAAGCAGGCCTTTAACCATTTTATACTCATATGTCAATGTGCCGTTTTGCTGCTATTACAATATTATTAAGAAAGATGTTATTAAGAATCCCAAAAGAATTTCTTTCTTAGTAAATTGATCAATATTGTACATCCGTTAAGAATTGTTTTAGATCCCCCCAAAAGTTGTTGACAATTATGCATTCTCGAGTTGTGACACATATATGTCACATATATGTCAACTTGCGTCCACACAAAGTGACCACATCGACGAAATCATTGCATGTAATGTTAAACGCCGCTTTTAACAGTTTTCTGTTATAGACCAGTGTAATGAGGTAGCGTGGTAAGGATTATAATGAGGATGTATCTGGGATTTAAATCAACGATCATTATGTGCTGGCTGGCATGCTTATGGTATGCAACTCGTTCCTTTAGTCTGCAATGTATACATACTGAAACATGCTACAATATAATGGTTACCTACCAGATGAGAGGAGAACAGCAGCAACACACATCACAAACTTCATCCTGGCAGCATGCAGTCGATGTGCTCGATGTCACAGAACATCTCAGGTTTTTATATAAGAAGTATTCAGAAAAGATAATGGTTTTTCCAATTTGTTTCAATTGCAAGAGTAATCATCCTTCCAAGTCATTTGTCAACTGAAAAGGTTACGAGGAATTCCGTAAACTGAATAATACGCCCACAATTATTCGAATTTCCTATAAATCTGTATAACGACTTAATTTGATGGAACAATAGGGAGAGACATTCAACTGAGACATTTACATTTCAAAGGGGCGTGAACACCCAACTGACTACTGCTAAATATCCCCATGGAATTTCGAAGAAAAATAGGTTGTCAACAGTGATGTGCCTTGACCTGACTTTCATATTGCAATTTAGCAATGATTCATGTATTGCGATATGTACCACAATATAGTGCATTTTAGCAGTAATTTGTTGAACATGAATAACCCCCACCCCCAACCCCTGCACATTTTTGACATCTTTGTATTCTGTGGGATGTTGCTATGGTCACAAAACATGCGTAAAGACACATTATATAGAGGAAACTAGTCGCCAAACAATTCGCCTTTTCGATCAAAGAAAACGATTCCTTTATTTTCATAATTGAATTCGATTTGTCACATATCACATGCTTGTGTAAAGTTTTCTATCAGGTGTTTTTGTTTGTTTGGTTTTTGTTAAAAGCCGCACTCAACTGTATTCCAGCTATATGACGGCGGTCTGTTAATAATCGAGACAATCCAGTGATTGACATCATGAGCATCGATCTACATAATAGGGATACAGTGACATGCATCAACCAAGTCAGCGAGCCTGACCACCCTGCCTCGTGTGAAGATATGCAGGATGTTGGAAAAACACAATATACCGGTATTTTCAAAACATACTGTGATAGTATTCATTAGTATTGTCGTAAGAGGTGGTTGTCCCAAGAGGCGACTAACGGGATCGGGTGGTCAGACTCGCTGACTTGGTTGATGCATGTCATCGTATACCTGTTTTCCTGACATCAGATCGAGACTTGGCACATTGCCTTAAATACGTAATGTCAGCGATAATACATACCAGTCGAAACTGATGACTAAAACCGTCAGCGTTGTTTTATATTCACTTCGAGTAGTTAGTTTTATACCAGTCCGACATTTTTTGGCCATTTGAAATTGTGATAGTGGCAATAAATATAATATATTTAGGCCCCTTAATCAGTTGTTGATCACTCTTCATATTAATGCACTAGCTAAGTACCTGTTCTGAAGAACTCATTCATATTTCAACTCTCCCTTGAAATCCCCTGACAACGAGGCACATCTCTTTATACTTCAACTCTCCCTTTGAGCCGATGACAAGCAACGAGATTCGCAAATGTACAAGTATTTCAATTCTTCCATTAAACCATATAATGATGTGAGAACGAATGTCCTTTTATATTTTGAATATCCTTTGGGCCCCAGTGACGGTTAGACACTGATCATCAACTGTGTATCATTTAACCCTTACTTTGCACCCATAGACTTCCAACCGTATGTGGATACTTTATATTCCAATGCTTCCTTCAAAGCCAGTGATATTGTGGTTATGGAACACAATGAGTGGCTTCGATATTTCAACATTGCCTTGAAATCTCCTGACAACGAGGCACATCTTTTTATACTTCAACTCTCCCTTTGAGCCGTTGGGGGCGGTCAGGTAGCCTAGTGGTTAAAGCGTTCGCTCGTCACGCCGAAGACCCGGGTTCGAATCTCGACATGGGTACAATGTGTGAAGCCCATCTCTGGTGTCCCCCGCCGTGATATTGCTGGAATATTGTTAAAAGCGGCGTAAAACCAAACTCGCTCACTCACTTTGAGCCGTTGACAAGCAACGAGATTCGCAAATGTACAAGTATTTCAATTCTTCCTTAAAACCATATAATGATGTGAAAACGAATGTCCTTTTATATTTCGAATATCCTTTGGACCCCAGTGACGGTTAGACACTGACCATCAACTGTATATCATTCAACCCTCACTTTGCACCCATAGACTTCCAACCGTATGTGGATACTATATATTTCAACGCTTCCTTCAATGCCAGTGATTTTGTGGTCATGGAACACAATGAGTGGCTTCGATATTTCAACATTGCCTTTGACTGTTTGACAAAGACTTTCCAGAATATGTTCTAGCTTGCCTTTGAAACCTTTGATTGGGACGTGTGTCTTGATTATCTTTCAACTTTACCATTTAATCAGATGACGAAAACAACGACAAAATTGTCAATACCATTTTGAAATAAACGAAATGATGGTAGTGCTGCAGACATATTTAATGTAAAATTAAACCTCCTGTTCCATGTTGTTTTGGACCAATAATTTTTAAATGGTTTATTGGCATATAAATCTAACCAACCAGATCCAACGAACCAAACATTCCTGTAGGCAGAATGTAAACAAGTATGCATAACTGCTGCCAAAGTGTGCCACGCGTTAATGTTTAGTTTTGTAATCGTCGGACGTATTGTTATGATGTAGTAGTAGTAGTAGTAGTAGTAGTAGTAGTAGTAGTAGTAGTAGTAGTAGTAGTAGTAGTTAGTGTTCTTTGACTGATGTACGCATCTTCCCGAAATGAACACATAATATCTAATATCAAAGTATTGGTATCACTGTCTTTTGTTAAATTATACTGAGTATGTTGATGGTCTTAATTAGACTGTAACAAACGGGAGAGGACTTGAATACACTACAGAAGACATTGTGTATGAACATTACATAGAATTTTCAAGCTCAAGTCATAAGTTTGCTAAATGCTACTTGGACAATAGAGAGCATGAAAGAGGCATGACAACAGGACTTCTGATGTGGGCATGCGACTTGACCCTTATGATATTACGCATGCGCACGGACAGCGTCTAAATCGCGAGAAAATGAATTGTCGCATTCTCGCGATTTCGTGTTTTTGTGGCCTAATTTGACAAGTCCAGATTGCAGGATTGCGAGATTTTGCATCATGTCCAAATGTCGCATTCTTGCGTTGTCGACATTTGACAAAAAGTGCTATGTACCAGAAACACAGGCATGCTACTAGAATGCTAAAGAAACGATGGTCGAAATTCAGACTAATTTATTAAGATTCAAACATAACATGATGTTTTGCTCCACTTTTATCGGAGGGTGTGTTTGCATGGATACGTCTAAGGAAAAATATCCAAAATCAGTTGCCGGAAGATGGCGCCAGTAGTGTTGGTACACTCTGTGAGATTGCTCACATTTTGGTCAGCACACTCAGCAAAAGCACGCCTGAAACAGAATAAACATATTTAGTAAATAATAACATGTATATTGTACATCTTGTCGCCAAATATGGCACTCGCGTAAATGGAGAGATTTGATTCATATATTGCAATTATCTCGTCACAAGTGTCTTTTTTATAATAATCAAGGTGCAAATTTGTTATTAAAGTCAACTTAAGGCAGGAAAACAGGAACTGAGGCAGGTCTTTGATGATGTTTCCACTACAAAGAGAAATATTTTGCTTGGTCCAACAAATGTACCCCCGAATGCCTGTCTCAAAGATTTACCATTACCCTTAATGCTAAGAAGGAAGGTCTTTCTTTACATTCACAAGTATCTCAGACAAATGGCATTAAGACCATGTGAAATCTAAAAACGGAATGGCTTGAATTATTTACTCTCAGAAAACAACAAAGTTCAATCATGTCAGAACATTTGATTGTTTAACTTAGTACACCACTATCCCAACTTCAGGAACTACTTCATACCTTGATCAATACCGCATTGGTCACGAGTGAGCGTGTAGGGTTTAACGCCGCTTTTAACAGTATTCCAGTTATATCACGGCGAGTCAGCTTAATGTGGGAGGAAAGCCCAAAGTGATTCAGGTATGGTGCTGACAACCTAGAAGCATAATCGGGGAGAACCTGGATTCGAACTCACAATCATAGGTTTCTTGCGTGCCCAAGGGACGCAACTCTGCACAGCGAATGGCGGCGCCTTAGATGATTGGGCCACCCCTGTCCCCCATTTGTCACTAACGTGGTGACCATTTATATAGATTCATAACTATTTCCAAAGGGTCAGGATAATGTGGCAATACTGAAAGCAAATATCATCTGTGGTTTGCTGAGAAAACAAAATGTGAAATATAAGTATTCGACTTCGCTTGTGCATAACGTCTATAGGAAGTTTGGGGACAGGACATTTAGGCAAGAAAAAGGCATCCTCATGGGCGTCCAATTTGCTTCCACCTTGATGAGATGTATATTTGTGCATATAAATCGGAATTTCTGCTTGGACTGGCAAAATGAAAACATTTGGCTGAGAGTGTTTCTCTGACGCTTCATGAATATAGATTTATCAGATCGATCAGTAATGGTCTAATAACCACAATCCGATAGTGGTTCATAAACACATGATTTAACAGCCGTTTTCTTTTGATTACAGGAACGAATTTACGGTTTAAAGTAATTTATAAGAATTTTTTTTTTCTTCAAATTTGACGCATCAGTGACTTATTGTTGCTTTTATCCGCCTATCATTGAGTGTTAACATTTGGCCGTATATATATATATAAGTGCAAATTATATATATTTAGGCACACCCCGCCGTGATATTGCTGGAAATTGCTGAAAGCGGCGTAAAACCATACTCACTTACATACTCATATATACAGGGGCATTGTGTCGATGCTGTTAGTAACACGAACACTGGGACCATCACACTTGGGGTATCTGCTTATAGTTAGAGCAGCCCCGTGAAGATCCGGGGTAGAATTGGTCTTCAGCAACCGTGCTTGTCGTAAAAGGAGACTATGCTTGTCGTAAGAGGCGACAAACGGGATCGGTGGTCAGGCTCGCTGACTTGGTTGATGCTTGTCATCGTATCCCAATTGCGTGGATCGATGCTCATGATATCAACCACTGGGTTGTCTGGTCCAGACTCGATTATTTACAGACCGCCGTCATATAGCTGGAATATTGCAGAGTGCGGCGTAAAACAACAAGCAAACCAACTACAGTAAGTCACTGTTTAGATACTTGCTGGAAGCTGATATATTGGTCTTAAAGTCAAACGGAAGTCCATCAGTTGGTGGTGTGATTTTTGCCAGTTATTCTATTCACTCACAATTGAAGCATTAATGCAGGTGCAACCTGTACAATCTCCGTGCATAATTTCACTTTGTAACTACAAATTTAATTAGTATCTCTTCATGCACTAGTTTGAGATTTCTCATAACCATATTTATTTTTTTGTTTAACGCCACACTCAGCAATATCCCAGCTATTGAGTATTTTATTCTGTGAAGGACCACAAATCGGAAGGATAATTTCACCGTCCCTATAGCCATTATACTTTAAAAAATTCCAAAGACCTAATTATCAATTTAGATATCTTTTGATAGGGTAATTGTGCGTTATCGCACGCACCCTGACGTTTATGCCTGACACCGGACTGATGTCTTGCAAAGATCCAGTAAGTTTACGTGCATCACGAATGCATTTACAAATGATCCATAGAAGTCGTCTACATTTCATGAAAGTATTGGACACTTCAAGGGGCCATATGTCCGTAGAGACACCACATATCGTCACACATCCACATAGCGACACTGTGTACATGCCAGTTAGAATTAATTCCTTGTGAGGAAATACGAGGTAATTGAAGTCGCACAGAAACGTTCCGAATGTATTTATCGTCTGAACTTCCGGTACCTACGATCAATACTCCTTGCATTGAAATGTCACTTTCTGTCGTCTTCATCGTTATTTATTCTTAGAAAGGTGAATTCTTCCTCGAATATTATTCTTCACCAGAACTTACAGACGATACTGTGCACAGACAGGCATTTATGACGGAACCGATCGCAGATCGAAAACGCATGTTTTTCACAATTAACGCAGAACGGCCGTCATTTTGTGACAAAGGGAATCCTAGTTCACCTCTTATCATTTCACCTGTAGATGTACACAATAAACAGTTCACCTATGCATGTATGTTTTAATTCGGCTTCAAGATGTACGCATTGTGTAGTCTATCAATCCATATGTTTTATCTAGACATCTAGATGTACAGAAGGTATAGTTAATCTGCCTGTGTAGGTTGTCTTTAGGTATTTATTCAGTAGATGTCAATGGACACTTGTACAGTCACCCTACCTGTCTCGTTGTGCACATGAAACAAGAGTGTCCGACAATTCTTCACTGGTCCAACATGACGCCTCTCTCTCGATTTCTGTAACAGAAAGATTTGATGAATTCAACACATAACATCTGATAGTTGTTTATGAAGGTCTTGTAAAGTTAAACACATCTGCCATAGTAAATCGTAGTAATCTTGGATAACATTGTCAATAAATTTAAGGAATCAACATGTCAATCAAGGTGGTACACGGACTAACATTTCAGAAGCAGCTGCTCATAGAAAACTGGACATGCGTATACCTGGTTTGTGGCTACAGAAGGTATTGAGGGCAATGTTCAGCTGTTCAACTTTGAAAAGTGATCTTCTCAAAGACCATGGTCGTTGGCATTCATCTGCTGCTGTCAATGTCTGCTGGCTGGAAAGAGAAAATATTTATTGCAAGTCTTTCTGCCTAACATTCGAATTATATTCTGACGGTAGAATGTAAGTCGTTGGTATTTCAGTTAATTTGTATGTGTGCCAACCTCTTCATTATCAATGCTGCGGTGGTTCGGTGAAAATAATAACAGCTTTATCAATATGGCACATTAAATAATAGTTAGTAAGAAGTTGTCATATTTACAAAATGACTCGTGTAACTTTATCCGACTTCTACTATGTAGGCATATCACATACGGTTGGGATTGCAAGGTTACGATTAATGAGTGTAATGATTGCTCGAAGAACCAATGCATCGCAAATGTTCATGTCTCCATGGCAGTACAAATATCAAGAATTGACATCAATAACACTCTAGGCTATCGGAGAGTTACGATATACATAATTACTAGTATTATGCACAACCACCAGTAGCTAAAGTGATGACGTAAATCCTGCTGGGGTATCATGCAGGAAGTCCCCATGATCCCCAGCGAGGTGTCCTAGCTTTGGTTACGAGTGGTCATTAGCCCGTGTTTTAAAAATGTATACATGATATTGTTATGTTCAAATATGTTTCATAAATTGTTTTTAAATATAACTTTGCATAAATGACTCAATTGTAAACTTATTAACTTGGACTCGACGCAATATGGCTGGAAAAATGCCGATGCAACGTTAAATTTTAACTTACTCACTCACTCGTCAGAGGTTGACTATTACTTTCTCTGAAAGGAAACAGCTTAACAATTATTGTTTTTAAAAGATTTGATCAGCGAATTACGATACTAACCTGCAGTCAAGGCTCAGTTTGCCATCTCCAATAAGATTGCTAAACCTTGGTCTTTGCATGATCCCCAATATTTGTGCATAAACGTTCTGACATGCACTAGATGTAGCTGGTACAATCTGTCTCCTCGTAGGCCACTCTAAACCGGACACTGGAAGGTCACACAGAGAAGAATATAATTGTCAGCGAAGGTACTATTGCCGTAATAGTCTTTACCAAGACTTCAATATAATGTAGTATGTATCGCACAATTTTGCTGGTGGTAAAATACATTATAGGAAACTTGCATAAAAGCGACAAAAACCTTTCCGTATTCAACAAAAGTCTCGATTGTACGATTCCGACGATATCACGAGCATGTGTTGATGAATCCATATCAACTAGTGATTAAACGCTGTTGTAGCGGATTTATTATATATGAAGATAAAAGTATGAGGGGTTATGTAATATGTAATATATCAACAAAAGTCCCCATTTCACGTTGAAGCGATGTGTTGTTTTATTTCTTCTGGCAATAAATTTTGCTGCTATTACAATATTATTGAGAAAGATGTTATTAAGCACCCCAAAAGACTTATTATCAATATTGTACATCAGTTAAGAATTGTTTTAGATCCAACAAAAAATTGTTGACAATTATGCATTCTCGAGAAACACAGTAAATCGTGACACATATATGTCAACTAGCGTCCACACAAAGTGACCACATCGACGGAATCATTGCATGTGATGTTAAACGCGGCTTTTAACAGTTTTCTGTTATATACCAATGTAATGAGGTAGCGTGGTAAGGATTATGATGAGGATGTATCTGGGATTTAAATCAACGATCACTGTGTGCTGGCTGGCATGCTTATGGTATGCAACTCGTTTCGTTAGTCTGCCATGTATACATACTGAAACATGCTACAGTATAATGGTTACCTACCAGATGAGAGGAGAACAGCCGCAACACACATCACAAACTTCATCCTGGCAGCATGCAGTCAATGTGCTCGTTGTCACAGAACATCCCAGGTTTTTATATAAGAAGTATTCAGAAAAGTTAATGATTTTCCAATTTGTTTCAATTGCAAGAGTAATCATCCTTCCAAGTCATGTGTCAAGTTAAAAGGTTATGAGGAATTCCGTAAACTGAATAATACGCCCACAATTATTCGACTTTCCTATAAATCTGTATAACGACTTAATTTGATGGAACAATAAGGAGAGACATTCAACTGATACATTAACATTTCACAGGGGCGTGAACACCCAACTGACTACAACTAAATATCCCAAAGGAAATTTCGAAGAAGAATAGGTTGTCAACAGTGATGGACCTTGACCTGAATTTCATATTGCAATTTATTGCAATAATGATTCATGTATTGCAATATGTACCACAATATATTGCAGATTAGCAGTAATTTGTTGAACATGAATACCCCCCACCCACCCCCCATCCCTGCACATTTTTGACATCTTTGTATTCTGTGGGATGTTGCTATGGTCACAAAACATGCGTAAAGACACATTATATACAGGAAACTAGTCGCAAAACAATTCGCCTTTTCGATCAGGTGTTTTTGTTTGTTTGTTTGTTGTTAAACGCCGCACTCAACAATATTCCAGCTATATGACGGCGGTCTGTAAATAATCGAGACTGGACCAGACAATCCAGTAATGTACATCATGAGCATCGATCCACGCAATTGGGATACATGACATGCATAAACCAAGTCAGCGAGCGTGACCACCCGATCCCGTTAGTCGCCTCGTGTGAAGATATGCAGGATGTTGGAAAAACACAATATACCGGTATTTTCCAAACATACTGTGATAGTATTCATTAGTATTGGCGTAAGTGGTGGTTGTCACAAGAGGCGACTAACGGGATCGGGTGGTCATACTCGCTGACTTGGTTGATGCATGTCATCGTATCCCTGTTTTCCTGACATCAGATCGAGACTTGGCACATTGCCTTAAATACATAATGTCAGCGATAATACATACCAGTCGATACTGATGACTAAACCTTCAGCGTTGTTTTATATTCACTTCGAGTAGTAAGTTTTATAGCAGTCCGACATTTTTTGGCCATTTGAAATTGTGAATAGTGGCATTAAATATAATATATTTAGGCCCCTTAATCAGTTGTTGATCACCCTTCATATTAATGCACTAGCTAAGTACCTGTTGTGAAGAACGCATTCATATTTCAACTCTCCCTTGAAATCCCCTGACGACGAGGCACATCTTTTAATACTTCAACTCTCCCTTTGAGCCGATGACAAGCAACGAGATTTGCAAATGTACAAGTATTTCAATTCTTACATTAAACCATATAATGATGTGAGAACGAATGTCCTTTTATATTTCGAATGTCCTTTGGACCCCAGTGACGGTAAGACACTGACAATCAACTGTATATCATTCAACGCTTACTTTGCACCATTAGACTTCCAACCGTATGTTGAAACTTTATATTCCAATGCTTCCTTCAAAGCCAGTGATGTTGTGGTCATGGAACACAATGAGTGGCTTCGATATTTCAACATTGCCTTTGACTGTTTGACAACGTCTTACCACAATATGTTCTAGCTTGCCTTTGAAACCTTTGATTGGGACGTGTGTCTTGAATATCTTTCAACTTTACCATTTAATCAGGTGACGATAACAACGATAACACTGTCAATACCATTTGTAAATAAACGAAATGATGGTAGTGCTGCAGACATATTTAATGTAAAATAAAACCTCCTGTTGCATATCTGCTGCCAAAGTGTGCAACGCGTTAATGTTTAGTTTTGTAATCGTCGGACGTATTGTTATGATGTAGTAGTAGTAGTAGTAGTAGTAGTAGTAGTAGCAGTAGTAGTAGTTGTAGTAGTAGTAGTAGTAGTAGTAGTAGTAGTAGTAGTAGTTAGTGTTCTTTGACTGATCTACGCATCTTCCCGAAATGAACACATAATATCTAATATCAAAGTATTGGTATCACTGTCTTTTGTTAAATTATACTGAGTATGTTGATGGTCTTAATTAGACTGTAACAAACGGGAGAGGACTTGAATACACTACATAAGACTTTGTGTATGAACATTACATAGAATTTTCAAGCTCAAGTCATAAGTTTGCTAAATGCTACTTGGACAATAAAGAGGCATGACAACAGGACTTCTGATGTGGGCATGCGACTTGACCCTTATGATATTACGCATGCGCACGGACAGCGTCTAAAACGCGAGAAAATGAATTGTCGCATTCTCGTGATTTCGTGTCTTTGTGGTCTAATTTGACAAGTCGAGATTGCGTGATTGCGAGATTTTGTATCATGTCCAAATGTCGCATTCTCGCATTGTCGACATTTCACAAAATGTGCATGTACCAGAAACACAGGCATGCTACTAGAATGCTAAAGAAACGATGGTCGAAATTCAGACTCATTTATTAAGATTCAAACATAACATGATGTTTTGCTCCACTTTTATCTGAATGTGTTATCATGGATACGTCTAAAGAAACATATCCAAAATCAGCTGCAGGAAATACTTAATACCTTGATCAATAGGGCATTTGTCACTAGTGAGTGAGTGTTTAACGCCGCTTTTAACAGTATTCCAGCTATATCATGGCGTGTCTACTTAATGTGGGAGGAAAGCCCGAAGTGATTCAGGTATGGTGCTGACAACCTAGAAACATAATCGGGGAGAACCTGGATTCGAACTCACAATCATAGGTTTCTTGCGTACCCAAGGTACGCATCTCTGCACAGCAATGGCGGCGCCTTAGACGACAGGGCCACCCCTGTCCCCAATTTGTCACTAACATGGTGACCATTTATATAGGTTCATCACTGTTTCATAAGGGTCAGGATAATGTGTTAATACTGAAAGCAAATGTATCTGTGGTTTGCTGAGAAAACAATATGTGAAATACTGGTATTCGACTTCCTTGTGCATAACGTCAGTATGGAATTTTGGGACAGGACATTTATGCAAGAAAAAGGCATCCTCATGGGCGTCCAATTTGCTTCCACCTTGACGAGATGTATATTTGTGCAAATGAATCGGAATTACAGCTTGGACTGTCAAAATGAAAACATTTGGCTGAGAGTGTTTCTCTGAAGCTTCATGAATATAGATTTATCAGATCGATCAGTAATGGTCTAATAACCACAATCCGATAGTGGTTGATAAACACATGTTTTAACAGCCGTTTTCTTTTGATTACAGGAACGAATTTACGGTTTATAGTATTTTATAAGAATATTTTTTTTTTTCAAATTTGACGCATCAGTGTCTTATTGATGCTTTTATCCGCCTATCATTGAGTGTTAACATTTGGCCGTATAGATATATAAGTGCAAATTTTATATATTTAGGCCCACCCCGCAGTGATATTGCTGGAATATTGCTGGAATATTGCTAAAAGCGGCGTAAAACCATACTCACTCACATACTCATATATATAGGGGCATTGTATCGGTGCTGTTAGTAACGTGAACACTGGGACCATCACACTAGGGGTACCTACTTACAGTTAGAGCAGCCCCGTGAAGATTCAGGGTAGAATTGGTCTTCAACAACCCATGCTTGCCGTAAAAGGAGACTATGCTTGTCGTAAAAGGCGACTAACGGGATCGGTGGTCAGGATCGCTGACTTGGTTGATGCATGTCATCGATCCCAATTCCGTTGATCGATGCTAATGATATCGATCACTGGGTTGTCTGGTCCAGACTCGATTATTTACAGACCGCCGTCATATAGCTGGAATATTGCAGAGTGCGGCGTAAAACAACAAGCAAACCAACTACAGTAAGTCACTGTTTAGATACTTGCTGGAAGCTGATATATTGGTCTTAAAGTCAAACGAAAGTCCATCAGTTGGTGATGTGTTTTTTGCCAGTTGTTCTATTCACTCACAATTGAAGCATTAATGCAGGTGCAACCTGTACAGTCTCCGTGCATAATTTCACTTTGTAACTACAAATTAATTAGTATCTCTTCATGCACTAGTTAGGAGATTCCTCATAACCATATTTATTTATTTGTTTAACGCCACACTCAGCAATACCCGAGCTGTTGAGTTTTTTATTCTAAGAAGGACCACAAATCGGAAGGATAATTTCACCGTCTGTATAGTCATTCTACTGAAAATTCCAAAGACCAAGTTATCAATTTAGATATCTTTTGATAGGGTAATTGTGCGTTACTGTACGCGCCCTGACGTTTGTGACTGACACCGGACTGATGTCTTGCAAAGATCCAGTAAGTTTACGTGCATCACGAATGCATTTACCAAATGATTCATGGAAGTTGTCTACATTTCATGAAAGTATTGGACACTTCAAGGGGCCATATGTCCGTACAGACACCACATATCGTCACACATCCACAAAGCGACACTGTGTACATGCCAGTTAGAATTAATTCGTTGTGATGAAATAAGAGGTAATTGAAGTCGCACAGAAACGTTCCGAATGTATCTATCGTCTGAACTTCCGGTATCTACGATCAATACTCCTTGCATGAAGTGTCAATTTCTGTCGTCTTCATCGCCATTTATTCTTAGAAACGTGAATTCTTCCTCGAAGATTATTCTTCACCAGAACTTACAGACGATACTGTGCACAGACAGGCATTTATGATGGAACCGATCGCATGTTTTTCACAATTAACGCAGAACGGCCGTCATTTTGTGACAAAGGGAATCCTATTTCACCTCTTATCATTTCACCTGTAGATGTACACAATAAACAGTTCACCTATCCATGTATGTTATAATTCGGCTTCGAGATGTACGCATTGTCTAGTCTATCAATCCATATGTTTTATCTAGACATCTAGATGTACAGAAGGTATAGTTAATCTGCCTGTGTAAGTTGCCTTAAGGTATTAATCAGTAGATGTCAATGGACACTCGTACAGTCACCCTACCTGTCATCTTGTGAACATGAAACAAGAGCCTCCGGCAATTCTTCACTGGTCCAACATGACGCCTCTCTCTCGATTTCTGTAACAGAAAGGTTTGATGAATTCAACACGTAGCATCTAATAGTTATTTATGAAGGTCTTGTAAAGTTAAACACATCTGCCATATTAAATCGTAGTAAATCTTGGAGAACATTGTCAAATAATTTAAGGAATCAACATGTCACTCAAGGTGGTACACGGGCTAACATTTCAGAAGCAGCTGCTCTCAGAAAGGTGGACATGCGTACACCTGGTTTGTGGCTACAGAAGGTTTTGAGGGCAATGTTCAGCTGTTCAACTTCGAAATGTGATCTTCTCGAATACCCTGATCGTTGGCATTCATCTGCTCTTGTCAATGTCTGCTGGTTGGAAAGAGAAAATATTTATTGCAAGTCTTTCTGCCTAACATTCGAATTATATTCTGAAGGTAGAATGTAAGTCGTTGGAAATTCAGTTAATTTGTATGAGTGCCAACCTCTTCATTATTAATATGGCACATTAAATAATAGTTAGTAAGAAGTTGTCATATTTACAAAATGACTCTTGTTACTTTACCCGACTTCTACTATGTAAGCATATCACATGCGGATGGGATTGTATGATTACGATTAATGAGTGGAATGCTTGCTCGAACTACAATGTATGGCAATTGTTCATGTCTCCATGGCAGTACAAAGGTGGCAAATTCAAATATCAATAGTTGACATCAATAACACTCTAGGCTATCGGAGAGTTACGATATACACAATTACTGAAAGTAGACTTGATATCCTTGTTAGAACAACTTTCCAGCAATCGAGTTGACCTTGGAATGATTTTCATGACAGTCAATATGACCAACCAGTGTTTTTAAGCCTACTAATGGCTGAGTAGTTTTTAATATTGGCTAGTATTATGCACAACCACCAGTAGCTAAAGTCATGGGTGCTGGGGTATGACGCAGGAAGCCGAGGTACTGTAAGTCCCCATGATCCCCAGCGAGGTGGCCTAGCTTTGGTTACCGGTTGCCATTAGCCCGTGTTTTAAAAACGTATACATGATATTATTATGCTCAAATATGTTTCATGAATTGTTTTTAAATATAAGGTTGCATAATTGACTCAATTGTAAACTTATTAACTTGGTCTTGTCGCAATATGGCTGGAATAATGCCGATGCGACGTTAAATTTTAACTCACTCACTCACTCGTCAGAGGTTGACGATTACTTTCTCTGAAAGGAAACAGCTTAACAATTATTGTTTAAAAAGATTTTATTAGCGAATTACGATACTTACCTGCAATCAAGGCTCAGTCTGCCATCTTCGATAAAACTGCTAAAACTTGGTCTAAACATGATCCCCAATATTTGTGCATAAACGTTCTGACATGCACTAGATGTATCTGGTACAAGCTCTCTCCTCGTAGGCCACTCAAGACCGGACACTGGAAGGTCACACAGAAGGATATAATTGTCAGCGAAGGTAATATTGTCGTAATAGTCTTTACCAAGACTTCAACATAATGTAGTATGTATCTCAGAATTTTGCTGGTGGTAAAATACATGATAGGAGATTTGAATAAAAGCGACAAAAACCTTTCCGTATTCAAAAAAAGTCTCGATTGTACGATTCCGATGATATGGTGAGCATGTGTTGATGAATCCATATCAACTAGTGATTTAACGCTGTTGTAGTGGATTTATTATATATGAAGAGAAGAGTATGATGGGTTATGTACGGGGATTGAATATATCAACAAAAAGTCCCCATTTCACGTTGAAGCGATGTGTTGTATTATTGCCAGAAGAAAAAATATTACACATCGCTTCAACGTGAAGGGGATTTCAAGGGAGAGTTGAAATATGAATGCGTTATTCAGAATAGGTACTTAGCTAGTGCATTAATATTAAGAGTGATCAACAACTGATTAAGGGGCCTAAATATATTATATTTAATGCCACTATTCACAATTTCAAATGGCCGAAACATGTCGTACTGCTATAAAACTAACTACTCGAAGTGAATATAATACAACGCTGACGGTTTAGTCATCAGTTTCGACTGGTATGTCGACATAATATCTTCCATAACTTTTATGAATTTGGAGAAGCACACCTTTAACCATTTTTTACTCATATGTCAATGTGTCGTTTTGCTGCTATTACAATATTATTGAGAAAGATGTTATTAAGCATCAGATTTATTATCAATATTGTACAGTTAAGAATTGTTTTAGATCCAACAAAAAGTTGTTGACAATTATGCATTCTCGAGAAACACAGCAAGTTGTAACACATATATGTCAACTATCGTCCACACAAAGTGACCACATCGACGGAATCAGTGAATGAGATGTTAAACGCCGCTTTTAACAGTTTTCTGTTATAGACCAGTGTAATGAGGTAGCGTGATAAGGATTATAATGAGGATGTATCTGGGATTTAAATCAACGATCATTATGTGCTGGCTGGCATGCTTATGGTATGCAACTCGTTTCGTTAGTCTGCCATGTATACATACTGAAACATGCTACAGTATAATGGTTACCTACCAGATGAGAGGAGAGCAGCAGCAACACACATCACAAACATCATCCTGGCAGCATGCAGTCGATGTGCACGGTGTCACAGAACATCCCAGGTGTTTATATAAGAAGCATTCAGAAAAGATAATGATTTTTCCAATTTGTTTCAATTGCAAGAGTAATCATCCTTCCAAGTCATTTGTCAACTTAAAAGGTTATGAGGAATTCAGTAAACTGAATAATATGCCAAAAATTATCCGACTTTCCTATAAATCTGTATAACGACTTAATTTGATGGAACAATAAGGAGAGACATTCAGCTAAGACATTAACATTTCAAAGGTGCGTGAACACCCAACTGACTACTGCTAAATATCCCAAAGGAATTTCGAAGAAGAATTGGTTGTCAACAGTGATGGACCTTGACCTGAATTTCATATTGCAATTTTTTTGCAATCATGATTCATGTATTGCGATATGTACCACATATATTGCATTTGAGCAGTAATTTGTTGAACATGAATACCCCCCATCCCTGCACATTTTTTACATGTTTGTATTCTGTGGGATGTTGCTATGGTCACAAAACATGCGTAAAGACACATTATATACAGGAATCTAGTCGCGAAACAATTCGTCTTTTCGATCACAGAAAACCGTTGCTAATTTCCTTTATTTTCATAATTGAATTCGATTTGTCACCTGCTTGTGTAAAGTTTTCCATCAGGTCTTTGTTTTGTTTGTTTGTTGTTAAACGCCGCACTCAGCAATATTCCAGCTAAATGACGGCGGTCTGTAAATAATCGAGATTGGACCAGACAATCCAGAGATTACATCATGAGCATCGACGCACGCAATTGGGATACAATGACCAACAACCAAGTCAGCGAGCCTGACCACCCGACCCCGTTAGTCGCCTCGTGTGAAGATATGCAGGATGTTGGAAAAAGACAATATACCGGTATTGTCCAAACATACAGTGATAGTATTCATTAGTATTGTCGTGAGAGGTGGTTGTAGCAAGAGGCGACTAACGGGATCGGAAGGTCAGACTCGCTGACTTGGTTGATGCATGTTTTGTTTCTTTGTTTGTTGTTTAACGCCGCACTCAGCAATTTTCCAGCTATATGACGGCTGTCTGTAAATAATCGATCGATGGCAATTGGGATCGATGGCATGTATCACCAAGTCAGCGAGCCTGACCACCCGATCCCGTTAGTCGCCTTTTACGATAAGCATAGTCACCTTTTACGGCAACTATGGGTTGCTGAAGACCAACTCTATCCCGGAAACTTCACGGGTCGTTGATGCATGTCATCGTATACCTGTTTTCCTGACATCAGATCGAGACTTGGCACATTGCCTTAAATACATAATGTCAGCGATAATACATACCAGTCGAAACTGATGACTAAACCGTCAGCGTTGTATGATATTCACTTCGAGTAGTTAGTTTTATAGCAGTCCGACATTTTTTGGCCATTTGAAATTGTGAAAAGTGGCATTAAATATAATATATTTAGGCATCTTAATCAGTTGTTGATCACCCTTCATATTAATGCACCAGCTATGTACCTGTTCTGAAGAACGCATTCATATTTCAACTCTCACTTGAAATCCCCTGACAACGAGGCACATCTTTGTATACCTCAACTCTCCCTTTGAGCCGATGAGAAGCAACAATATTCGCAAATGTACAAGTATTTCAATTCTTCCATTAAACCATATAATGATGTGAGAACGAATGTCCTTTTATATTTTGAATATTCTTTGGACCCCAGTGACGGTTAGATACTGATCATCAACTGTGTATCATTCAACCCTTACTTTGCACCCACAGACGTCCGACCGTATATGGATACTTTATATTTCAACGCTTCCTTCAAAGCCAGTGATGTTGTGGTCATGGAACACAATGAGTGGCTTCGATATTTCAACATTGCCCTTGACTGTTTGACAACGACTTTCCATAATATGTTCTAGCATGCCTTTGACATTTGCATATCTGGCGCCAAAGTGTGCCACGCGTTAATGTTTAGTTTTGTAATCGTCGGACTTATTGTTATGATGTAGTAGTAGTAGTAGTAGTAGTAGTAGTAGTAGTAGTAGTAGTAGTAGAAGTTAGTGTTATTTGACTGATCAACGCATCTTCCCGAAATGAACACATTATATCTAATATCAAAGTATTGGTGTCACTGTCTTTGGTTAAATTATACTGAGTATGTTGATGGTCTTAATTAGACTGTAACAAACGGGAGAGGACTTGAATACACTACATAAGACTTTGTGTATGAACATTACATAGAATTTTCAAGCTAAAGTCATAAGTTTGCTAAATGCTACTTGGACAATATAGAGCATGAAAGAAGCATGACCAGAGGACTTCTGATGTGGGCATGCGCCTTGACCCTTATGATATTACGCATGCGCACGGACAGCGTCTAAAACGCGAGAAAATGAATTGTCGCATTCTTGCGATTTCGTGTTTTTGTGACCTAACTTGACAAGTCCAGATTGCGGGACTGTGAGATTTTGCATCATGTCCAAATGTTGCATTCTCGCGTTGTCGACATTTGCCAAAAAGTACCAGAAACACAGGCATGGTCGAAATTCAGACTAATTTATTAAGATTCAAACATAACATAATGTTTTGCTCCAGTTTTATCGGAAGGTGTGTTTGCATGGATACGTCTAACGATACAAATCCACAATCAGCTGCCGGAAGATGGCGCCAGTAGTGTTGGTGCACTCTCGGAGATTGCTCACATTTTGGTCAGCACATTCAGCAAAAGCACGACTGAAACAGAATAAACATATTTAGTAAATAATAACATGTCTATTGAACATCTTGTCGCCAAATAAGGCACTCGGGTTAATGGAGACATTTGATTCATATATTGCAATTATCTCGTCACAAGTGTCTTTTTTATTATAATAATAAAGGTGCAAATTTGTTATTTAGGTCAACTTAAGGCAGGAAAACAGGAAGTGAGGCAGGTCTTACATGATGTTTCCACTGTGAAGAGAAATATTTTGCTTGGTCCAAAAAATGTACCCCGAATGCCTGTCTCAAAGATTTACCATTACCCTTCCGGTTATATAATGGCGTGTCAGCTAAATGTGGGAGGAAAGCCCAAAGTGATTCAGGTATTGTGCTGACAACCTAGAAACATAAGAACCTGGATTCGAACTCAGAATAATAGGTTTCTTGCGTGCCCAAGGGTCGCAACTCTGCACAGCGAATCGCGGCGCCTTAGACGACAGGACCACCCCTGTTCCGGTACCAAATCGGAAGGATAATTTCACCATCAATCTACCTAAAATTCCAAAGACCTAATTATCAATTTAGATATCTTTTGATAGGGTAATTGTGCATTACCGCACGTACCCTGACGTTTGTGACTGACACCGGACTGATGTCTTGCAAATATCCAGTAAGTTTACGTGCATCACGAATGCATTTACCAAATGATCCATGGAAGATGTCTACATTTCATGAAAGTATTGGACACTTCAAGGGGCCATATATCCGTACAGACACCACATATCGTCACACATCTCCATTGCGACACTGTGTACATGCCAGTTAGAATTAAATCATTGTAATGAAATAAGAGGTAATTGAAGTCGCTCAGAAACGTTCCGAATGTATCTATCGTCTGAACTTCCGATACCTACGGTCAATACTCCTTGTATTGAAAACGCATGTTTTTCACAATATAACGCAGAACGGACGTCATTTTGTGACAAAGGGAATCATATTTCATCTCTTATCATTGCACCTGTAGATGTACACAATAAACAGTTCACCTATCCATGTATGCTTTACTTCGGTTTTTAAGATGTACGCATTGTATAGTCTATCAATCCATATGTTTTATCTAGACATCTAGATGTACAGAAGGTATAGTTAATCTACCTGTGTAAGTTGTCTTAAGTTATTTATTCAGTAGATGTCAATGGACACTCGTACAGTCACCCTACCTGTCTTCTTGTGAACATGAAACAACAGTCTCCGGCAATTCTTTACTGGTCCAACATGACGCCTCTCCCTCGATTTCTGTAAGATTTGATGAATTCAACACATGACATCTGATAGCTATTTATGAAGGCCTTGTTAAGTTAAACACATCTGCCATAGTAAATCGTTGTAAATCTTGGATAGCATTGTCAATTAATTTAAGGAATCAACATGTCAATCAATGTGGTACACGGGCTAACATTTCAGAAGCAGCTGCTCTTAGAAAACTGGACATGCGTATACCTGGTTTGTGGCTACAGAAGGTATTGAGGGCAATGTTCAGACGTTCAACTATCAAATATGATCTTCTCACAGACTCTGATCGTTGGCATTCATCTGCTGTTCTCAATATCTGCTGGCTGCAAAGAGAAAATATTTATTGCAAGTCTTTCTGCCTAACATTCGAATTATATTCTGAAGGTTGAATGTAAGTGGTTGGTAATTCAGTTAATTTGTATGTGTGCCAACCTCTTCATTATCAATGTTGCGGTGGTTCGGTGAAAATAATAACAGCTTTATCAATATGGCACATTAAATAATAGTTAGTAAGAAGTTGTCATATTTACAAAATGACCCTTGTAACTTTACCCGACTTCTACTATGTAAGCATATCACATACGGATGGGATTGTATGGTTACGATTAATGAGTGTAATGCTTGCTCGAACTACCAATGCATGGCAATTGTTCATGTCTCCATGGCAGTACAAAGGTGGCAAATTCAAATATCAATAGTTGACATCAATAACACTCTAGGCTATCGGAGCGTTACGATAAACACAATTACTGAAAGTAGACTGATATCCTTGTTAGAACAACTTTTCAGCAATCGACTGGATCTTGGAATGATTTTCATGACAGGAAATATCATCAACCAGTGTTTTTAAGCCTACTAATTGCTGAGTATTTTTTAATATTGGCTTGTATTATGCACAACCATCAGTAGCTAAAGTGATGACGTAAATCCTGCTGGGTGAATTATGCAGGAAGCCGAGGTGCTGTAAGTCCCCATGATCCCCAGCGAGGTGACCTAGCTTTGGTTACCGGTGGACATTAGCCCGTGTTTTAAAAATGTATGCATGATATTGTTGTGCTCAAATATGTTTCATAAATTGTTTTTAAATGAAACGTTGCATAAATGACTCAATTATTAACTTATTAACTTGGTCTTGTCGCAATGTGGCTGGAATAATGCCGATGCGACGTTAAATTTTAACTCACTCACTCACTCGTCAGAGGATGACGATTACTTTCTTTGAAAGGAAACAGCTTTACAATTAATTATTTTAAAAGATTTTATTAGCGAATTACGATACTAACCTGCAATCAAGGCTCAGTCTGCCATCTTCGATAAGATTGCTAAACCTTGGTCCTACCATGATCCCCAATATTTGTGCATAAACGTTCTGACATGCACTAGACGTATCTGGTACAAGCTCTCTCCTCGTAGGCCACTCAAGACCGGACACTGGAAGGTCACACAGCGAAGGATATAATTGTCAGCGAAGGTAATATTGCCGTAACAGTCTTTACCAAGACTTCAATATAATGTAGTATGTATCGCACAATTTTGCTGGTGGTAAATACATGATAGAAAACTTGAATAAAAGCGACAAAAACCTTTCCGTATTAAAAAAAAGTCTCGATTGTGCGATTTCGACGATATCATGAGCATGTGTTGATGAATCAGTATCAACTAGTGATTAAACGCTGTTGTAGTGGATTTATTATATATGAAGATAAAAGTATGATGGGTTATGTACGGGGATTTAATATATCAACAAAAGTCCCCATTTCACGTTGAAGCGATGTGTTGTATTATTTCTTCTGGCAATACATTCTTCGACATAATATTAATATTATAATAATAATAATAATAATAATAATAATAATAATGATAATAATAACTTTTATGAATTCAGAGAAGCAGGCCTTTAACCATTTTATACTCATATGTCAATGTGCCGTTTTGCTGCTATTACAATATTATTAAGAAAGATGTTATTAAGCATCCCAAAAGAATTTCTTTCTTAGTAAATTGATCAATATTGTACATCCGTTAAGAATTGTTTTAGATCCCCCCAAAAGTTGTTGACAATTATGCATTCTCGAGTTGTGACACATATATGTCACATATATGTCAACTTGCGTCCACACAAAGTGACCACATCGACGAAATCATTGCATGTAATGTTCAACGCCGCTTTTAACAGTTTTCTGTTATCTACCAGTGTAATGAGGTAGCGTGGTAAGGATTATAATGAGGATGTATCTGGGATTTAAATCAACGATCATTATGTGCTGGCTGGCATGCTTATGGTATGCAACTCGTTCCTTTAGTCTGCCATGTATACATACTGAAACATGCTACAATATAATGGTTACCTACCAGATGAGAGGAGAACAGCAGCAACACACATCACAAACTTCATCCTGGCAGCATGCAGTCGATGTGCTCGATGTCACAGAACATCTCAGGTTTTTATATAAGAAGTATTCAGAAAAGATAATGGTTTTTCCAATTTGTTTCAATTGCAAGAGTAATCATCCTTCCAAGTCATTTGTCAACTGAAAAGGTTACGAGGAATTCCGTAAACTGAATAATACGCCCACAATTATTCGACTTTCCTATAAATCTGTATAACGACTTAATTTGATGGAACAATAGGGAGAGACATTCAACTGAGACATTTACATTTCAAAGGGGCGTGAACACCCAACTGACTACTGCTAAATATCCCCATGGAATTTCGAAGAAAAATAGGTTGTCAACAGTGATGTGCCTTGACCTGACTTTCGTATTGCAATTTAGCAATGATTCATGTATTGCGATATGTACCACAATATAGTGCATTTTAGCAGTAATTTGTTGAACATGAATAACCCCCACCCCCCACCCCTGCACATTTTTGACATCTTTGTATTCTGTGGGATGTTGCTATGGTCACAAAACATGCGTAAAGACACATTATATAGAAAAAAACAATTCGCCTTTTCGATCAAAGAAAACCGTTCCTTTATTTTCATAATTGAATTCGATTTGTCACATATCACATGCTTGTGTAAAGTTTTCTATCAGGTGTTTTTGTTTGTTTGGTTTTTGTTAAAAGCCGCACTCAACTGTATTCCAGCTATATGACGGCGGTCTGTTAATAATCGAGACAATCCAGTGATTGACATCATGAGCATCGATCTACATAATAGGGATACAGTGACATGCATCAACCAAGTCAGCGAGCCTGACCACCCTGCCTCGTGTGAAGATATGCAGGATGTTGGAAAAACACAATATACCGGTATTTTCAAAACATACTGTGATAGTATTCATTAGTATTGTCGTAAGAGGTGGTTGTCCCAAGAGGCGACTAACGGGATCGGGTGGTCAGACTCGCTGACTTGGTTGATGCATGTCATCGTATACCTGTTTTCCTGACATCAGATCGAGACTTGGCACATTGCCTTAAATACGTAATGTCAGCGATAATACATACCAGTCGAAACTGATGACTAAAACCGTCAGCGTTGTTTTATATTCACTTCGAGTAGTTAGTTTTATAGCAGTCCGACATTTTTTGGCCATTTGAAATTGTGATAGTGGCAATAAATATAATATATTTAGGCCCCTTAATCAGTTGTTGATCACTGTTCATATTAATGCACTAGCTAAGTACCTGTTCTGAAGAACTCATTCATATTTCAACTCTCCCTTGAAAGCTCCTGACAACGAGGCACATCTTTTTATACTTCAACTCTCCCTTTGAGCCGTTGGGGGCGGTCAGGTAGCCTAGTGGTTAAAGCGTTCGCTCGTCACGCCGAAGACCCGGGTTCGAATCTCGACATGGGTACAATGTGTGAAGCCGATCTCTGGTGTCCCCCGCCGTGATATTGCTGGAATATTGTTAAAAGCGGCGTAAAACCAAACTCGCTCACTCACTTTGAGCCGTTGACAAGCAACGAGATTCGCAAATGTACAAGTATTTCAATTCTTCCTTAAAACCATATAATGATGTGAGAACGAATGTCCTTTTATATTTCGAATATCCTTTGGACCCCAGTGACGGTTAGACACTGACCATCAACTGTATATCATTCAACCCTCACTTTGCACCCATAGACTTCCAACCGTATGTGGATACTATATATTTCAACGCTTCCTTCAAAGCCAGTGATTTTGTGGTCATGGAACACAATGAGTGGCTTCGATATTTCAACATTGCCTTTGACTGTTTGACAAAGACTTTCCAGAATATGTTCTAGCTTGCCTTTGAAACCTTTGATTGGGACGTGTGTCTTGAATATCTTTCAACTTTACCATTTAATCAGATGACGAAAACAACGACAAAATTGTCAATACCATTTTTAAATAAACGAAATGATGGTAGTGCTGCAGACATATTTAATGTAAAATTAAACTTCCTGTTCCATGTTGTTTTGGACCAATAATTTTTAAATGGTTTATTGGCATATAGATCTAACCAACCAGATCCAACGAACCAAACATTCCTGTAGGCAGAATATATATATGTAGTAAACAAGTATGCATAACTGCTGCCAAAGTGTGCCACGCGTTAATGTTTAGTTTTGTAATCGTCGGACGTATTGTTATGATGTAGTAGTAGTAGTAGTAGTAGTAGTAGTAGTAATAGTAGTAGTAGTAGTAGTAGCAGTAGTTAGTGTTCTTTGACTGATGTACGCATCTTCCCGAAATGAACACATAATATCTAATATCAAAGTATTGGTATCACTGTCTTTTGTTAAATTATACTGAGTATGTTGATGGTCTTAATTAGACTGTAACAAACGGGAGAGGACTTGAATACACTACATAAGACTTTGTGTATGAACATTACATAGAATTTTCAAGCTCAAGTCATAAGTTTGCTAAATGCTACTTGGACAATAGAGAGCATGAAAGAGGCATGACAACAGGACTTCTGATGTGGGCATGCGCCTTGACCCTTATGATATTACGCATGCGCACGGACAGCGTCTAAATCGCGAGAAAATGAATTGTGGCATTCTCGCGATTTCGTGTTTTTGTGGCTTAATTTGACAAGTCCAGATTGCAGGATTGCGAGATTTTGCATCATGTCCAAATGTCGCATTCTTGCGTTGTCGACATTTGACAAAAAGTGCTATGTACCAGAAACACAGGCATGCTACTAGAATGCTAAAGAAACGATGGTCGAAATTCAGACTAATTTATTAAGATTCAAACATAACATGATGTTTTGCTCCACTTTTATCGGAGGGTGTGTTTGCATGGATACGTCTAAGGAAAAATATCCAAAATCAGTTGCCGGAAGATGGCGCCAGTAGTGTTGGTACACTCTGTGAGATTGCTCACATTTTGGTCAGCACACTCAGCAAAAGCACGCCTGAAACAGAATAAACATATTTAGTAAATAATAACATGTATATTGTACATCTTGTCGCCAAATATGGCACTCGCGTAAATGGAGAGATTTGATTCATATATTGCAATTATCTCATCACAAGTGTCTTTTTTATAATAATCAAGGTGCAAATTTGTTATTAAGGTCAACTTAAGGCAGGAAAACAGGAACTGAGGCAGGTCTTTGATGATGTTTCCACTACAAAGAGAAATATTTTGCTTGGTCCAACAAATGTACCCCCGAATGCCTGTCTCAAAGATTTACCATTACCCTTAATGCTAAGAAGGAAGGTCTTTCTTTACATTCACAAGTATCTCAGACAAATGGCATTAAGACCATGTGAAATCTAAAAACGGATTGGCTTGAATTATTTACTCTCAGAAAACAACAAAGTTCAATCATGTCAGAACATTTGATTGTTTAACTTAGTACACCACTATCCCAACTTCAGGAACTACTTCATACCTTGATCAATACCGCATTGGTCACGAGTGAGCGTGTAGGGTTTAACGCCGCTTTTAACAGTATTCCAGTTATATCACGGCGAGTCAGCTTAATGTGGGAGGAAAGCCCAAAGTGATTCAGGTATGGTGCTGACAACCTAGAAACATAATCGGGGAGAACCTGGATTCGAACTCACAATCATAGGTTTCTTGCGTGCCCAAGGGACGCAACTCTGCACAGCGAATGGCGGCGCCTTAGATGATTGGGCCACCCTTGTCCCCCATTTGTCACTAACGTGGTGACCATTTATATAGATTCATAACTATTTCCAAAGGGTCAGGATAATGTGGCAATACTGAAAGCAAATATCATCTGTGGTTTGCTGAGAAAACAAAATGTGAAATATAAGTATTCGACTTCGCTTGGGCATAACGTCTATAGGAAGTTCTGGGACAGGACATTTAGGCAAGAAAAAGGCATCCTCATGGGCGTCCAATTTGCTTCCACCTTCATGAGATGTATATTTGTGCATATAAATCGGAATTTCTGCTTGGACTGGCAAAATGAAAACATTTGGCTGAGAGTGTTTCTCTGACGCTTCATGAATATAGAGTTATCGAATCGATCAGTAATGGTCTAATAGCCATAATCCGATAGTGGTTCATAAACACATGATTTAACAGCCGTTTTCGTTTGATTACAGGAACGAATTTACGGTTTAAAGTAATTTATAAGAATTTTTTTTTTCTTCAAATTTGACGCATCAGTGACTTATTGTTGCTTTTATCCGCCTATCATTGAGTGTTAACATTTGGCCGTATATATATATATAAGTGCAAATTATATATATTTAGGCACACCCCGCCGTGATATTGCTGGAAATTGCTAAAAGCGGCGTAAAACCATACTCACTTACATACTCATATATACAGGGGCATTGTGTCGATGCTGTTAGTAACACGAACACTGGGACCATCACACTTGGGGTATCTGCTTATAGTTAGAGCAGCCCCGTGAAGATCCGGGGTAGAATTGGTCTTCAGCAACCGTGCTTGTCGTAAAAGGAGACTATGCTTGTCGTAAGAGGCGACAAACGGGATCGGTGGTCAGGCTCGCTGACTTGGTTGATGCTTGTCATCGTATCCCAATTGCGTGGATCGATGCTCATGATATCAACCACTGGGTTGTCTGGTCCAGACTCGATTATTTACAGACCGCCGTCATATAGCTGGAATATTGCAGAGTGCGGCGTAAAACAACAAGCAAACCAACTACAGTAAGTCACTGTTTAGATACTTGCTGGAAGCTGATATATTGGTCTTAAAGTCAAACGAAAGTCCATCAGTTGGTGATGTGATTTTTGCCAGTTATTCTATTCACTCACAATTGAAGCATTAATGCAGGTGCAACCTGTACAATCTCCGTGCATAATTTCACTTTGTAACTACAAATTTAATTAGTATCTCTTCATGCACTAGTTTGAGATTTCTCATAACCATATTTATTTTTTTGTTTAACGCCACACTCAGCAATATCCCAGCTATTGAGTATTTTATTCAGTGAAGGACCACAAATCGGAAGGATAATTTCACCGTCCGTATAGCCATTATACTTTAAAAAATTCCAAAGACCTAATTATCAATTTAGATATCTTTTGATAGGGTAATTGTGCGTTATCGCACGCACCCTGACGTTTATGCCTGACACCGGACTGATGTCTTGCAAAGATCCAGTAAGTTTACGTGCATCACGAATGCATTTACAAATGATCCATAGAAGTCGTCTACATTTCATGAAAGTATTGGACACTTCAAGGGGCCATATGTCCGTAGAGACACCACATATCGTCACACATCCACATAGCGACACTGTGTACATGCCAGTTAGAATTAATTCGTTGTGATGAAATACGAGGTAATTGAAGTCGCACAGAAACGTTCCGAATGTATCTATCGTCTGAACTTCCGGTACCTACGATCAATACTCCTTGCATTGAAATGTCACTTTCTGTCGTCTTCATCGTTATTTATTCTTAGAAAGGTGAATTCTTCCTCGAATATTATTCTTCACCAGAACTTACAGACGATACTGTGCACAAACAGGCATTTATGACGGAACCGATCGCAGATCGAAAACGCATGTTTTTCACAATTAACGCAGAACGGCCGTCATTTTGTGACAAAGGGAATCCTATTTCACCTCTTATCATTTCACCTGTAGATGTACACAATAAACAGTTCACCTATCCATGTATGTTTTAATTCGGCTTCAAGATGTACGCATTGTATAGTCTATCAATCCATATGTTTTATCTAGACATCTAGATGTACAGAAGGTATAGTTAATCTGCCTGTGTAGGTTGTCTTTAGGTATTTATTCAGTAGATGTCAATGGACACTTGTACAGTCACCCTACCTGTCTCGTTGTGCACATGAAACAAGAGTGTCCGGCAATTCTTCACTGGTCCAACATGACGCCTCTCTCTCGATTTCTGTAACAGAAAGATTTGATGAATTCAACACATAACATCTGATAGTTGTTTATCGGAGAGTTACGATATACATAATTACTAGTATTATGCACAACCACTAGTAGCTAAAGTGATGACGTAAATCCTGCTGGGGTATCATGCAGGAAGTCCCCATGATCCCCAGCGAGGTGTCCTAGCTTTGGTTACGAGTGGTCATTAGCCCGTGTTTTAAAAATGTATACATGATATTGTTATGTTCAAATATGTTTCATAAATTGTTTTTAAATATTACTTTGCATAAATGACTCAATTGTAAACTTATTAACTTGGACTCGACGCAATATGGCTGGAAAAATGCCGATGCAACGTTAAATTTTAACTTACTCACTCACTCGTCAGAGGTTGACTATTACTTTCTCTGAAAGGAAACAGCTTAACAATTATTGTTTTTAAAAGATTTGATCAGCGAATTACGATACTAACCTGCAGTCAAGGCTCAGTTTGCCATCTCCAATAAGATTGCTAAACCTTGGTCTTTGCATGATCCCCAATATTTGTGCATAAACGTTCTGACATGCACTAGATGTAGCTGGTACAATCTGTCTCCTCGTAGGCCACTCTAAACCGGACACTGGAAGGTCACACAGAGAAGAATATAATTGTCAGCGAAGGTACTATTGCCGTAATAGTCTTAACCAAGACTTCAATATAATGTAGTATGTATCGCACAATTTTGCTGGTGGTAAAATACATTATAGGAAACTTGCATAAAAGCGACAAAAACCTTTCCGTATTCAACAAAAGTCTCGATTGTACGATTCCGACGATATCACGAGCATGTGTTGATGAATCAATATCAACTAGTGATTAAACGCTGTTGTAGCGGATTTATTATATATGAAGATAAAAGTATGAGGGGTTATGTAATATGTAATATATCAACAAAAGTCCCCATTTCACGTTGAAGCGATGTGTTGTTTTATTTCTTCTGGCAATAAATTTTGCTGCTATTACAATATTATTGAGAAAGATGTTATTAAGCACCCCAAAAGACTTATTATCAATATTGTACATCAGTTAAGAATTGTTTTAGATCCAACAAAAAATTGTTGACAATTATGCATTCTCGAGAAACACAGTAAATCGTGACACATATATGTCAACTAGCGTCCACACAAAGTGACCACATCGACGGAATCATTGCATGTGATGTTAAACGCGGCTTTTAACAGTTTTCTGTTATAGACCAATGTAATGAGGTAGCGTGGTAAGGATTATGATGAGGATGTATCTGGGATTTAAATCAACGATCACTGTGTGCTGGCTGGCATGCTTATGGTATGCAACTCGTTTCGTTAGTCTGCAATGTATACATACTGAAACATGCTACAGTATAATGGTTACCTACCAGATGAGAGGAGAACAGCCGCAACACACATCACAAACTTCATCCTGGCAGCATGCAGTCAATGTGCTCGATGTCACAGAACATCCCAGGTTTTTATATAAGAAGTATTCAGAAAAGTTAATGATTTTCCAATTTGTTTCAATTGCAAGAGTAATCATCCTTCCAAGTCATGTGTCAACTTAAAAGGTTACGAGGAATTCAGTAAACTGAATAATACGCCCACAATTATTCGACTTTCCTATAAATCTGTATAACGACTTAATTTGATGGAACAATAGGGAGAGACATTCAACTGATACATTAACATTTCAAAGGGGCGTGAACACCCAACTGACTACAACTAAATATCCCAAAGGAAATTTCGAAGAAGAATTGGTTGTCAACAGTGATGGACCTTGACCTGAATTTCATATTGCAATTTATTGCAATAATGATTCATGTATTGCAATATGTACCACAATATATTGCAGATTAGCAGTAATTTGTTGAACATGAATACCCCCCACCCACCCCCCATCCCTGCACATTTTTGACATCTTTGTATTCTGTGGGATGTTGCTATGGTCACAAAACATGCGTAAAGACACATTATATACAGGAAACTAGTCGCAAAACAATTCGCCTTTTCGATCAGGTGTTTTTGTTTGTTTGTTTGTTGTTAAACGCCGCACTCAACAATATTCCAGCTATATGACGGCGGTCTGTAAATAATCGAGACTGGACCAGACAATCCAGTAATGTACATCATGAGCATCGATCCACGCAATTGGGATACATGACATGCATAAACCAAGTCAGCGAGCGTGACCACCCGATCCCGTTAGTCGCCTCGTGTGAAGATATGCAGGATGTTGGAAAAACACAATATACCGGTATTTTCCAAACATACTGTGATAGTATTCATTAGTATTGGCGTAAGTGGTGGTTGTCACAAGAGGCGACTAACGGGATCGGGTGGTCATACTCGCTGACTTGGTTGATGCATGTCATCGTATCCCTGCTTTCCTGACATCAGATCGAGACTTGGCACATTGCCTTAAATACATAATGTCAGCGATAATACATACCAGTCGATACTGATGACTAAACCTTCAGCGTTGTTTTATATTCACTTCGAGTAGTAAGTTTTATAGCAGTCCGACATGTTTTGGCAATTTGAAATTGTGAATAGTGGCATTAAATATAATATATTTAGGCCCCTTAATCAGTTGTTGATCACCCTTCATATTAATGCACTAGCTAAGTACCTGTTGTGAAGAACGCATTCATATTTCAACTCTTCCTTGAAATCCCCTGACAACGAGGCACATCTTTTTATACTTCAACTCTCCCTTTGAGCCGATGACAAGCAACGAGATTTGCAAATGTACAAGTATTTCAATTCTTCCATTAAACCATATAATGATGTGAGAACGAATGTCCTTTTATATTTCGAATGTCCTTTGGACCCCAGTGACGGTAAGACACTGACAAGCAACTGTATATCATTCAACGCTTACTTTGCACCATTAGACGTCCAACCGTATGTTGAAACTTTATATTCCAATGCTTCCTTCAAAGCCAGTGATGTTGTGGTCATGGAACACAATGAGTGGCTTCGATATTTCAACATTGCCTTTGACTGTTTGACAACGTCTTACCACAATATGTTCTAGCTTGCCTTTGAAACCTTTGATTGGGACGTGTGTCTTGAATATCTTTCAACTTTACCATTTAATCAGGTGACGATAACAACGATAACACTGTCAATACCATTTTTAAATAAACGAAATGATGGTAGTGCTGCAGACATATTTAATGTAAAATAAAACCTCCTGTTGCATATCTGCTGCCAAAGTGTGCAACGCGTTAATGTTTAGTTTTGTAATCGTCGGACGTATTGTTATGATGTAGTAGTAGTAGTAGTAGTAGTAGTAGTAGCAGTAGTAGTAGTTGTAGTAGTAGTAGTAGTAGTAGTAGTAGTAGTAGTAGTAGTAGTAGTAGTTAGTGTTCTTTGACTGATCTACGCATCTTCCCGAAATGAACACATAATATCTAATATCAAAGCATTGGTATCACTGTCTTTTGTTAAATTATACTGAGTATGTTGATGGTCTTAATTAGACTGTAACAAACGGGAGAGGACTTGAATACACTACATAAGACTTTGTGTATGAACATTACATAGAATTTTCAAGCTCAAGTCATAAGTTTGCTAAATGCTACTTGGACAATAAAGAGGCATGACAACAGGACTTCTGATGTGGGCATGCGACTTGACCCTTATGATATTACGCATGCGCACGGACAGCGTCTAAAACGCGAGAAAATGAATTGTCGCATTCTCGTGATTTCGTGTCTTTGTGGTCTAATTTGACGAGATTGCGGGATTGCGAGATTTTGTATCATGTCCAAATGTTGCATTCTTGCATTGTCGACATTTCACAAAAAGTGCATGTACCAGAAACACAGGCATGCTACTAGAATGCTAAAGAAACGATGGTCGGAATTCAGACTAATTTATTAAGATTCAAACATAACATGATGTTTTGCTCCACTTTTATCGGAGGGTGTGTTTGCATTGATACGTCTAAAGAAACATATCCAAAATCAGCTGCCAGAAGATGGCGCCAGTATTGTTGGTACACTCTCTGAGATTGCTTACATTTTGGTCAGCACACTCAGCAAAAGCAAGACTGAAACAGAATAAAGATATTTAGTAAATAATTACATGTATATTGTACATCTGATTCATATATTGCAATCATCTCGTCACAAGTGTCTTTTTTATAATAATAAACAGGAAGTGAGGCAGGTCTTAGATGATGTTTCCACTACGAAGAGAAAAATTTTGCTTGGTCCAACAAATGTACCCCCGAATGCCTGTTTCAAAGATTTACCATTACCCTTAATGCTAAGAAGAAAGGTCTTTCTTTACATTCACAAGTATCTCAGACAAATGGCATTGAGACCATGTGAAAACTCAGCGGATTGGCTTGAATTGTTTACTCCCAGAAAACGACAAAGTTCAATCATGTCAGAACATTTGATTGTTTAACTTAGTACACTACTATCCCAACTTCAGGAAATACTTCATACCTTGATCGATAGGGCATTTGTCACTAGTGAGTGAGTGTTTAACGCCGCTTTTAACAGTATTCCAGCTATATCATGGCGTGTCAACTTAATGTGGGAGGAAAGCCCGAAGTGATTCAGGTCTGGTGCTGACAACCTATAAATATAATCGGGGAGAACCTGGATTCGAACTCACAATCATAGGTTTCTTGCGTACCCAAGGTACGCATCTCTGCACAGCAATGGCGGCGCCTTAGACGACAGGGCCACCCCTGTCCCCCATTTGTCACTAACATGGTGACCATTTATATAGGTTCATCACTGTTTCATAAGGGTCAGGATAATGTGTTAATACTGAAAGCAAATGTATCTGTGGTTTGCTGAGAAAACAATATGTGAAATACTGGTATTCGACTTCCTTGTGAATAACGTCAGTATGAAATTTTGGGACAGGACATTTAGGCAAGAAAAAGGCATCCTCATGGGCGTCCAATTTGCTTCCACCTTGGTGAGATGTATATTTGTGCAAATGAATCGGATTTACAGCTTGGACTGTCAAAATGAAAACATTTGGCTGAGAGTGTTTCTCTGAAGCTTCATGAATATAGATTTATCAGATCGATGAGTAATGGTCTAATAACTACAATCCAATAGTGGTTGATAAACACATGTTTTAACAGCCGTTTTCTTTTGATTACAGGAACGAATTTACGATTTATAGTATTTTATAAGAATATTTTTTTTTTTCAAATTTGACGCATCAATGTCTTATTGATGCATTTATCCGCCTATCATTGAGTGTTAACATTTGGCCATATATATATAAGTGCAAATTTTATATATTTAGGCCCACCCCGCAGTGATATTGCTGGAATATTGCTAAAAGTGGCGTAAAACCATACTCACTCACATACTCATATATATAGGGGCATTGTATCGGTGCTGTTAGTAACGTGAACACTGGGACCATCGCACTTGGGGTACCTACTTACAGTAAGAGCAGCCCCGTGAAGATTCAGGGTAGAATTGGTCTTCAACAACCCATGCTTGCCGTAAAAGGAGACTATGCTTGTCGTAAAAGGCGACTAACGGGATCGGTGGTCAGGATCGCTGACTTGGTTGATGCTTGTCATCGATCCCAATTCCGTTGATCGATGCTCATGATATCGATCACTGGGTTGTCTGGTCCAGACTCGATTACTTACAGACCGCCGTCATATACTAGTAGTTGGAATATTGCTGAGTGCGGCGTAAAACAACAAGCCAACCAACTACAGCTAGAGAAAGTCACTGTTTAGATACTTGCTGGAAGGTGATATATTAGTCTTAAAGTCAAACGAAAGTCCATCAGTTGGTGATGTGTTTTTTGCCAGTTGTTCTGTTCACTCACAATTGAAGCATTAATGCAGGTGCAACCTGTACAATCTCCGTGCATAATTTCACTTTGTAACTACAAATTTAATTAGTATCTCTTCATGCACTAGTTGGAGATTCCTCATAACCATATTTATTTCTTTGTTTAACGCCACACTCAGCAATACCCCAGCTGTTGAGTTTTTTATTCTAAGAAGGACCACAAATCGGAAGGATAATTTGACCGTCCGTATAGTCATTCTACTGAAAATTCCAAAGACCAAGTTATCAATTTAGATATCTTTTGGTAGGGTAATTGTGCGTTACTGTACGCGCCCTGACGTTTGTGACTGACACCGAACTGATGTCTTGCAAAGATCCAGTAAGTTTACGTGCATCACGAATGCATTTACCAAATGATTCATGGAAGTTGTCTACATTTCATGAAAGTATTGGACACTTCAAGGGGCCATATGTCCGTACAGACACCACATATCGTCACACATCCACAAAGCGACACTGTGTACATGCCAGTTAGAATTAATTCGTTGTGATGAAATAAGAGGTAATTGAAGTCGCACAGAAACGTTCCGAATGTATCTATCGTCTGAACTTCCGGTATCTACGATCAATACTCCTTGCATGAAGTGTCAATTTCTGTCGTCTTCATCGCCATTTATTCTTAGAAAGGTGAATTCTTCCTCGAATATTATTCTTCACCAGAACTTACAGACGATACTGTGCACTGACAGGCATTTATGATGGAACCGATCGCATGTTTTTCACAATATAACGCAGAACGGCCGTCATTTTGTGACAAAGGGAATCCTATTTCACCTCTTATCATTTCACCTGTAGATGTACACAATAAACAGTTCACCTATCCATGTATGTTATAATTCGGCTTCGAGATGTACGCATTGTCTAGTCTATCAATCCATATGTTTTATCTAGACATCTAGATGTACAGAAGGTATAGTTAATCTGCCTGTGTAAGTTGTCTTAAGTTATTTATTCAATAGATGTCAATGGACACTTGTACAGTCACCCTACCTGTCTTCTTGTGAACATGAAACAACAGTCTCCGACAATTCTTCACTGGTCCAACATGACGCCTCTCTCTCGATTTCTGTAACAGAAGGATTTGATGAATTCAACACATAACATCTGATAGTTATTTATGAAGATCTTGTAAAGTTAAACACATCTGCCATAGTAAATCGTAGTAATCTCGGATAGCATTGTCAATTAATTTAAGGAATCAACATGTCACTCAATGTGGTACACGGGCTAACATTTCAGAAGCAGCTGCTCTTAGAAAACTGGACATGCGTATACCTGGTTTGTGGCTACAGAAGGTATTGAGGGCAATGTTCAGCTGTTTAACCCTGAAACGTGATGTTCTCACAGACCCTGATCGTTGGCATTCATCTGCTGTTGTCAATATCTGCTGGCTGCAAAGAGAAAATATTTATTGCAAGTCTTTCTGCCTAACGAATTATATTCTGAAGGTAGAATGTAAGTGGTTGGTAATTCAGTTAATTTGTATGTGTGCCAACCTGTTCATTATCAAAGTTACGGTGGTTCGGTGAAAATAATAACAGCTTTATCAATATGGCACATTAAAGAATAATTAGTAAGAAGTTGTCATTATTTACAAAATTACCCTTGTAACTTTACCTGACTTCTACTATGTAAGCATATCACATACGGATGGGATTGTATGGTTACGATTAATGAGTGTAATGATTGCTCGAACTACCAATGCATGGCAATTGTTCATGTCTCCATGGCAGTACAAAGGTGGCAAATTCAAATATCAATAGTTGACATCAATAACACTCTAGGCTATCGGAGAGTTATGATATCCATAATTACTGATAGTGGACTGATATCCTTGTTAGAACAACATTTCAGCAATCGACTGGACCTTGGAATGATTTTCATGACAATAAATATCATCAACCATTGTTTGTAAGCCTACTAATTGCTGAGTAGTTTTTTTTTAAAAAGCTAGTATTGTGCACAACCAACAGTAGCTAAAGTGATGACGTAAATCCTGCTGGGGTATCATGCAGGAAACGGAGGTAGTGTAAGTCCTCATGATCCCCAGCGAGGTGGCCTAGCTTTGGTTACCGGTGGCCATTAGCCCGTGTATTAAAAATGTATACATGATATTGTTATGCTCAAATATATTTGATAAATTGTTTTTAAATATAACTTTGCATAAACGACTCAATTGTAAACTTGAATAATGCCGATGCGACGTTAAATTTTAACTCACTCACTCGTCAGGGTTGACTATTACTTTCTCTGAAAGGAAGCAGCTTAACAATTATTGTTTTTAAAGGATTTTATTAGCAAAATAACGATACTAACCTGCAATCAAGGCTCAGTCTGCCATCTTCGATAAGATTGCTAAACCTTGGTCTTTGCATGATCCCCAATATTTGTGCATAAAGGTTCTGACATTCATCAGATTTATCTGGTAAAGTCTCTCTCCTCGTAGGCCACTCAAGACCGGACACTGGAAGGTCACACAGAGAAGGATATAATTGTCAGCGAAGGTAATATTGCCGTAATAGTCTTTACCAAGACTTCAATATAATGTAGTATGTATCGCACAATGTTGCTGGTGGTAAAATACATGAAAGGAAACTTGAATAAAAGCGACAAAAACCTTTCCGTATTCCAAAAAAAGTTTCGATTGTGCGATACTGACACTATGGTGAGCATGTGTTGATTAATCAGTATCAACTAGTGATTAAACGGGTTTATGTACTGGGATTTAATATATCAACAAAAATTCCCCATTTCACGTTGAAGCGATGTGTTGTATATTTTCTTCTGGCAATAAATTCTTCGACATAATATCTTCCATAGCTTTAATGAATTTGGAGAAGCAGGCCTTTAACCATTTTTTACTCATATGTCAATGTGTCGTTTTGCTGCTATTACAATATTATTGAGAATGATGTCATTAAGCATCCAAAAAGACTCATTATCAATATTGTACATAAGTTAAGAATTGTTTTAGATCCCCCCAAAAGTTGTTGACAATTATGCATTCTCGAGAAACACAGCAAGTTGTGACACACATATTTCAACTTGTGTCCACACAAAGTGACCACATCGACGGAATCAGTGAATGAGATGTTAAACGCCGCTTTTAACAGTTTTCTGTTATATACCAATGTAATGAGGTAGCGTGATAAGGATTATGATGAGGATGTATCTGGGATTTAAATCAACGATCACTGTGTGCTGGCTGGCATGCTTATGGTATGCAACTCATTTCGTTAGTCTGCCATGTATACATACTGAAACATGCTACAGTATAATGGTTACCTACCAGATGAGAGGAGAGCAGCAGCAACACACATCACAAACTTCATCCTGGCAGCATGCAGTCGATGTGCACGATGTCACAGAACATCCCAGGTGTTTATATAAGAAGCATTCAGAAAGGTAATGATTTTTCCAATTTGTTTCAATTGCAAGAGTAATCATCCTTCCAAGTCATTTGTCAACTTAAAAGGTTATGAGGAATTCAGTAAACTGAATAATATGCCCACAATTATCCGACTTTCCTATAAATCTGTATAACGACTTAATTTGATGGAACAATAAGGAGAGACATTCAGCTAAGACATTAACATTTCAAAGTTGCGTGAACACCCAACTGACTACAACTAAATATCCCCATGGAATTTCGAAGAAGAATTGGTTGTCAACAGTGATGGACCTTGACCTGAATTTCATATTGCAATTTTTTTGCAATCATGATTCATGTATTGCGATATGTACCACATATATTGCATTTGAGCAGTAATTTGTTGAACATGAATACACACACCCCCCCCCCCCCCCCCAACCCCCCATCACTGCACATTTTTTCTGACATGTTTGTATTCTGTGGGATGTTGCTATGGTCACAAAACATGCGTAAAGACTCATTATATACAGGAATCTAGTCGCGAAAGAATTCGTCTTTTCGATCACAGAAAACCGTTGCTAATTTCCTTTATTTTCATAATTGAATTCGATTTGTCACCTGCTTGTGTAAAGTTTTCCATCAGGTCTTTGTTTTGTTTGTTTGTTGTTAAACGCCGCACTCAGCAATATTCCAGCTATATGACGGCGGTCTGTAAATAATCGAGATTGGACCAGACAATCCAGAGATTGACATCATGAGCATCGACCCACGCAATTGGGATACAATGACAAACAACCAAGTCATGCCCCCGATCCACCCGATCCCGTTAGTTGCCTCGTGTGAAGATATGCAGGATGTTGGAAAAAGACAATATACCGGTATTTTCCAAACATACAGTGATAGTATTCATTAGTATTGTCGTGAGAGGTGGTTGTAGCAAGAGGCGACTAACGGGATCGGGTGGTCAGACTCGCTGACTTGATTGATGCATGTTTTGTTTCTTTGCTTGTTGTTTAACGCCCACTCAGCAATTTTCCAGCTATATGACGGCTGTCTGTAAAATAATCGATCGATGGCAATTGGGATCGATGGCATGTATCAACCAAGTCGGCGAGCCTGACCACCTGATCCCGTTAGTCGCCTTTTACGATAAGCATAGTCACCTTTTACGGCAACTATGGGTTGCTGAAGACCAACTCTATCCCGGAAACTTCACGGGTCGTTGATGCATGTCATCGTATACCTGTTTTCCTGACATCAGATCCAGACTTGGCACATTACCTTAAATACGTAATGTCAGCGATAATACATACCAGTCGAAACTGATGACTAAACCTTCAGCGTTGTATTATATTCACTTCGAGTAGTTAGTTTTATAGCAGTCCGACATTTTTTGGCCATTTGAAATTGTGAATAGTGGCATTAAATATAATATATTTAGGCCCCTTAATCAGTTGTTGATCACTCTTCATATAAATGCACTAGCTAAGTACCTGTTGTGAAGAACTCATTCATATTTCAACTCTCCCTTGAAATTCCCTGACAACGAGGCACATCTTTTTATGCTTCAACTCTCCCTTTGAGCCGATAACAAGCAACGATATTCGCAAATGTACAAGTATTTCAATTCTTCCATTAAACCATATAATGATGTGAGAACGAATGTCCTTTTATATTTTTGAAATATCCTTTGGACCCCAGTGACGGTTAGACACTGATCATCAACTGTGTATCATTCAACCCTTACTTTGCATCCATAGATATAGACATTGAATAGTTCCAGTGTATACATCCTTAACAGAAGATGTTAGGGAAGTGAACATTCCCAGTGTATAGATCCTTAACAGAAGATGTTGGGGAAGTGAACAGTCCCAGTGTATAGATCCTTAACAGAAGATGTTGGGGGCAGTCAACAGTCCCAGTGTATAGATCCTTAAGAGAAGATGTTGGGCCAGTGAATAGTCCTAGTGTATAGATCCTTAACAGAAGATGTTGGGGCAGTGAATAATCCTAGTGTATAGATCCTTAACAGAAAATGTTGGGGCAGTGAATAGTCTCAGTGTATAGATCCTTAACAGAAGATGTTGGGGGCAGTCAACAGTCCCAGTGTATAGATCCTTAACAGAAGATGTTGGGGCAGTGAATAGTCCTAGTGTATAGATCCTTTACAGAAGATGTCGGGGGCAGTGAATAGTCCAGTCCCAGTGTATAGATCCTTGACAGAAGGTGTTGGGGCAGTGAATAGTCCTAGTGTATAGACCCTTAACAGAAGATGTTGGGAACAGTGAATAGTTGCAGTGTATGGATCCTTTACAGAAGATGTTGGGGCAGTGAAAAGTCCCAGTGTATAGATCCTAAACAGAAGTAGTTCCTTTGGATACTTGACTGAGGCATTTTGAGAAAATTAGTTTGCGAACCTTACAAATATCCAGGTTGGGAGAGATTAAATTTTATTACATCAGGACGACAAGGCTGCTCATAACTTTAAATTTGGCTGTTGACCATTTAATGTTGAAATTTACATAAATACACAACAGAGTAAACTCTGACAAAATGTCACTTGGAAGTAATGATTTTATTTTCCAACGTATTTAAGGTTATTATAGTTAATACTTATTCACATGAAGTGCCCATTAATCATAATGTAATATGTCAACGACAAAGGACAGTCTCGAGGATCTGCCAAATAAGATTATATAAAATTACCAATTGATTTAATGGCTATCATGCAAGTGATGCTTATGGGTGTATTATGTCAACAAAAGGTCACGCTCTCTCAAACAAAACACGATCAAAATCAGCCCTCAAAAGGCAACCGACATTTTGAAATTCCTTTTCAAAGAGGCACAATTCATAAAAGGTCTGGTCATTTCATTCTAGAAATTGTATGGTAATGAGCGAATGAGTTAAGATTTATAGTGACATTTGCAATATTCCAGCCATATCGTGACTAAATAAAGTAATTTAAGAAATAAACGACGAGTTGTTTATCGTACAATAAAACACTGCAGGGAGAATACACAATGAGAGGCCCCCATTCCATCTTATTTACAAGATTTTTCATCCCGACACACATTTTCAGTTACAAAAGAATGTCACCAAGTTATTTTCTATCATCAAATAAAGTAATTGCATATACGTAGGGCCTTCATCCTGTTTTCCTAAAGTATTTAATTTTGAAATCAAGTCAGATAGAGCCATTTGTTTTTCCCCAATTTCCTGCAATGCGTTAAATTAAAAGTAGTTACAAACACACTTACGTATGTTGAGACCCATCACCTTTAGCCTCATGCCTAATGTCACACCCATGACGAGCATGTACAATCTGTATGTTAACAGGCCGCCGTCGCATGGCAGGAGTACTGACAAGCATGTACAAGCTATATGTTAACAGGCCGCCGTCGCATGGCAGGAGTACTGACGAGCATGTACAAGCTATATGTTAACAGGCCGCTGTCGCATGGCAGGAGTACTGACGAGCATGTACAAGCTATATGTTAACAGGCCGCTGTCGCATGGCAGGAGTTCTGACGAGCATGTACAAGCTATATGTTAACAGGCCGCTATCGCATGGCAGGAGTACTGACGAGCATGTACAAGCTATATGTTAACAGGCCGCTGTCGCATGGCAGGAGTACTGACAAGCATGTACAAGCTATATGTTAACAGGCCGCCGTCGAATGGCAGGAGTTCTGACGAGCATGTACAAGCTATCTGTTAACAGGCTGCCGTCGCATGGCAGGAGTTCTGAGAAGCATGTACAAGCTATATGTTAACAGGCTGCCGTCGCATGGCAGTAGTACTGACGAGCATGTAAAAGCTATATGTTAACAGGCTGCCGTCGCATGGCAGGAGTACTGCTGTTCAGCGTCAGGCAACTGACAAACACTTACTTTTTATGTAAGTTGTGCAAGTGGCGGGTGCTGTCGGTGGGGTAGGACATCTATGTCATCCCAAATTTTCAGTGATCCATTCATATAGTTTAAACTTTAATTTTGCCTTTTACACGGTTTAAGTGGATGATCGATTATTCTCTGGCCTTGCCGTTTTATATTTCCGGGAATGAAGCTGAAAATTTTAGCCTGATAGTTTGTGAATAAATCGTTTATTCCTAAATTCTTTGGAAAGTTCCATTATGGGAAAAATAGAAAGAAATCATCCAGCAGTTCCATCGGCCTAGTCTTGCATACTGTACATTGGGCCTGTGAAATTCCAGGTTAGAATTGATCTTCAGCTACCCGTGCTTGTCGTAAGAGGCGACTAACTGGATCAGGAGGTCAGGCTCGATGATGCTAATCATGGATACGATATATTGATGGACAACTTCTTTATTACTATTAGGAGCGACGTTTAGATGTAGTTTCTTACACCCCAACCTGATAGGTTTGCAATCGTTTTGGAGAAGAGGGTCTGATGTTAATATTCTATTTTCAGTCAATAAGTAGGTCAATAAATAGTTGCCTAGATGTTGATTAGAGTTGAGTGAGTGAGTGAGTGGATTAGCTATGGATGAATGCTTTTACCACTACCCCGTCGACCCTCTTTGTCACAGACTTTGTACCTGTACCAAAAGTATTAATATCCAGATATGTATCATTAACAGCTGAAACCATTTCCATAATCAAAAGAAATGTCTGCAATTGCGTCCATTTGCGATTCCAACTAAATCATAATCTTTTCTGGCGGACAAAAATAAAGAGTTGTAAATGTTATGCTATTAAAAATATAATATTTGGTCATTCGTCTGATCAATGTTTTTATTCACTTCAAAAATCACACTGATACTTTTCAAATAAAAACAATTCCATCTTTTGATTTCTGTCTATTTTATTCTGCTTCATGTGTGTTTCAGGAGTATTTCATGTCAATTCATGTCATTTCATGTCGTTTTACTTCATTATTGACCGCAAATAAAGCAAAGTACCATTACTCTAGATTGTAAATACAAATAAACTATACTCAAAAACATTGCTTTGCAAAAGAGCATTGATTTTAGGACACATTAGGAAATTTATGGTAATTACAAAATGTTATTTACCAGAAGCAATGTAATTAATTCAAATACATAATATCACAATTATATACATGAAAAACTAAAGATGTTAGTAAAAATGCTGTTGTATTTACCTAGTTGTTGACCACTTTAATCACATCATGTGACTACCTAGCCAGCTGCCATGTGGCTCTGTGCATGCCTTACATGCCTTGATTACATGCATTTATAAATAGACTGGGGCAAAGCGCACCCTATTGGGCTTAAGAAAATGAAAATAGTCTACCTTGATACCCAACTGAAGCATCATAAAATGAAGACACCTTTAAGTGTATGACCATTACAGTTTTATCATAGCAAATTTATTGACAAAACTCATACCTGGTGTAACAACTCAATTAACAATATCCATATCGGGTCAGACCACAAATTGCGTTGGTACAGACGAGGCAGTGGCGGCGTATTGACAACAAATGTCAACCAAACACTGGCCCAAACGTGCAAGAGTTACCAGGTGGTTCTGGTCCTGTCGTAGGCCTCGTTCCATTTGGAGAAAACAGCCGGCCATGGCAGTACAACAATGTTATGCTGCCTCAAAAGGTCTGTTACAACACGTGCAACGTGTGGGAGGGCATTACCCTTCTACAAAGGGACGTTACGTCCATGCATTGCACAAATGGTAGAACATGATCTCGAACGATGTCGTCCCGTTAGCGTACGCCATTCAAAATGAGTTGTCCAATAAGTTGTGATGAAGTGTGTCTTCATACTTGACATCTGTGCCCGATTTAGCGTGATCGTGTCCCATAAATGTCCTACATAGGAAGATTTAGCGTGATTTTCTCTTCTTGATAGACGTCCGCGCCTGATTTTGTGTGAATATGTCTTCTGAATATACTTGCAAAAACAAGAAAGAAACGCAAGTGATTATAGATGTTTATTACTCATCCGGGAAATATTACACATTGTTTAATAACATCCTGTACATACGGAACTGTTTTTGGTCGACCACATGACACATCACATAACCTAACCAAGTGGCTACAGTCAAAATGTACCGATAAGAAAATATTCATTAATTAGAAATAATAATCATGAAACTTAGAGTACATATAGCAGACGCTGAATCTATCGTCTATCGTATCACAATGGCAATCGAAGCTATAAAAGTGAATGATTGAGTCAAAATTGATGGTCAGCTGAAGGGACGGGTGCTGTCGGTTGTTTTATCTTAAGGAACAGACAGTATGTTCAACGTTGTACTTGATGACGGTTCCATGGTAAATGTTCGCCATTAATGAAGTGATTGTTTGTGGATTGCGGACAGATTCGTCTTAAGTTTTGCCCACGCGAGTCGTTTCAGGTGAAATATAACGTTTTTCGTTCGCCAAATTTATGCTTTAGATAGTACAATTATGATAGAACACTCACCACTACTTATGACTTATTATTTCAAGAAGGAATATGTCCGTTTTCTCACATCTCGCTTTCTGTTTGGTATTTTGTAAGAATAATTAAGAGACCGTTTCGTGTGGGACTCTAACATTTATCACTTATTCTAAGAGGATATTGGAAATGAATATGAACAGCCATGTTGTCTCACTGTTGATAGAATTTTAGATCTTCACAATCACCGGGTGTGACCACGTGGAAAGAATCTGTTTGGGTTTTGTGATTGTTACATTTGCCCAATAGATAAACTGATACATAGAGAACATTCCAGGACGTCTGGGATTGAGAAATATGCGTCTGATGTATATTGCCTATATGGTTTTATTACACACACAATCCCCTCTCATATACTGGAAAAACAAATACTCAGCAAAGGCAAACCAAACGTACGTCCAGCCAGCGGACAGGTCTCCGGATACACAAAGAGGTAATGATCTTTTGACCCTAATCTATACCAAAATAATGGAAATGCGGGATTCTGCGAACGATCGTCACGACAGCATGGATAGAAAAATTGAAGAATTACATAAACAATTTGACACTGAACTCAGGAATATGAAGCGTTCCTTCGAAGAGAAGAACAGTGACCTGATAACAGCGTCAAGAGAGATAGAAAGGTCCAAAAACGTAGACCTCAATCAACGTGGAGACGTACGGATACTAGTCTCTCAACTACGTGAGAAAGATTCACGGATACACCACCTTGAAAGTGATCTGAAAGACAATATTAGTCAGCTGACACGAACAACCAACGCTATAGACGGGAAAATAGACACAGTAAACGCTCGCAACAAGCTTTATTGAAGCAAATAAAAAAAACCCAGCAAACCACTAAAACAGTGCAAGATGCCATATTTGAATATGCTAAACGACGTGGCGTCCATGTGAGTTACGTTCGTTTGTTGAGGCACTGGGAAGGCTACAACCCTACTTACACACTGAGAGTGAACACTGACAGTAGGACAGCTGAACAAGTTACTGAGAATGAAAATGGCGAATCCAGTCTCTGTGTCAGAAGTGAAAAAAGTAGTAAAAGACGCGAAGATCAAGAAAGCACCAGGTCCTGATCTGGTCATCAATGAACATATTAAGTACGCTAGTTCTCTAATGCATAAGCACCTCGCACATATGTGCAACTTGATTATTCGTGAATGCTATCTGCCTGAAGGTATGCAAAAAGGAATGACTATACCACTATACAAAGGGAACAACAAAGACAGATCCGATCCAATGAACTATAGAGGTATAACGCTCACTTCATCTATCGGGAAGATCTTTGAACGGATTCTGTTACACAGACAAGAAGAATACATGACTATGCAAAATCCAACATTTCCAAACAGACTTCAGTGTGGTTTAAGAAAAGAAGATGGAGCTACAACTGCTATCCACATACCGAAGGAAGTAGTCTCATACTATGTAGAGAGAGAAACGAGAGTATATACTGTATGCTTAGAGAATGAAAAAGCGTTCGACCGCATCTGGCACGATGGACTTCTACTAAAACTCTTCTAATACGGAATACATGGTCGTGCGTGACATCTGATAAATCACTCGTATCACGGATCAACAGCCTGTGTGAGATATGATGGCGATACCAGTGACTTCTTCCAAATCCAACAAGGTGTTGACCAAGGCCGCGTTTTATCAGCATGGATGTTTCTCATCTATATTGATGGCTTCATAACTAACCTAGAAACCAACAAAAAAAGGTCAGTGGACGTGAACATGTACCTACAGTATTACTGGAGGATGATACAACATTAGAAGGTTGTACACAAACAGGTCGTTGTTGAGGCTTGACGTAATTCATCAATATGCCTGTCAATGGCGTTTATCATACAATGCACGGAGAAGCTGTGTTCTCATACCTACAAGCGGCCACATCGTTGATAAAGACGTTACATTGAAACTTCCCAGTACTGAACTGCCAGTAAAAGAGAGTTATATATACGCCGACTCTCTAATGACCACACAGAAAGTGAGTGATAAGGTCACAAGAGCATGCGCTAAGGCAAGACGTACCATTGCTACTCTCAGAGATATTAGGTTAAGAGCTGGGTGTCTAAATCCACTGACCAGTGTTCAAATATGGCGGCGTATTGTTCTCCCAAGCGCCCTCTATGCTTGTGAACTATGGCCAAAGATATCATCAAATGAACTCCGTGAATTAGAACTACTGCAACGCTACTTTGCCAGATCAATACAGAACTTTCACAAACGATCCCCAACATATGTAACTATTCAAACTGTTGGTCTCTGGACAGTGGAAGCAGTGATTGACAAGACTAAACTCGCCTATCTCGGTAGACTCTGTAGATGTAAAGTAGATAATTTTGTTAGAACCCTATTTTACATTAGACTTGGACAGTACCTAAACAACTGTGTCTCAGATACATCTGTCCATGATCTGCTAGGCATTGCACAGAAGTACAAGTATGTACATATAAAAATCAGTAAACAGAGATTGTTTTACAATAGATTTTCTCCGTCAAAACATAAAAGAAAGACAGGCAGCCAGGGATTTTACAATTGCATCAGAACGCATTAGGAGTGAGTGAGTATGGTTTTACGCCTTTTTTTAGCAATATTCCAGCAATATCACGGCGGGGGAGACCAGAAATGGGCATCACACATTGTACCCATGTCGGGAATCGAACCCGGGTTTTCGGCGTAACGAGCGAACGCTTTAACCACTAGGCTACCCGACCGCCCCGCATTAAGAAGTTCAACTGTTCAGTAGGTCATAGTTGCGGCAAAATTACAATGAACTTCAGTTACAGATCTCCATAACGAATATTTAATATCCGACTAAAGATTGCGGCTTCCTACCATTAGCATTTTATCCTCAGCAGTTTGAACTTTACATAAAGTAACCTCTCTGTGACACTGTATGTGGTAAGCTTATTACTGGTATAAGTGGATACGTCAACATCAAATGTAATTGCTTTAGAATATTACTTTTGTAAGAATTACACATTGGACGTTTGGAGGCGTCTCAGGATGTGTGCAATTACCACTAATAATCGAAGGTCTGATTCCCGTAGCATGCTTAGTTTTTGGGTGCCATTGTACCCATCTTACAAACTAAGTTCACCATGCTTTTTAGCTTTCTTAAACCATTACCTAACATTATTTCTTGGTGTGCTCGTAAAAATTTACTTCGGTCATCCCGAAATCCAAAATGGCGTCCAAGATGGCCGCCCAAGTGGGAAAATTTCTCAAAGCACTCATTACTCTGTCAAAACAATAACAAGTCAGCTTTTTCAAAATCAGAAATGCATTTATAGGTGCACATATACATTTTTAATGCAAAATAATTCAGAATTCTGCAAAAATAGTACTTTCATAAAGTTAAATAATGAATTTATTAGAAAAAATGCAACATATTTACATATCTGAGATTAGACTCAAACTCAAAGGAAAATTGTTTTAAATCAATGTCCATTTTCATGATGTCAAAATGTTTCTCACTAACTAGTACTGTATTTGATTCAGTAAATGATGTTTGAAGAGCTTTAATGAATTCAGATGTATCATTTTCATTGGACAAAGTTGATTCAGATATCACTGTCTGTGTCTGAAGATGAGTTTGACTCCTTGTTTGAATCATGGATATCGCCATCAGTTATTTCAACTGAAGAATCTTCCGAAGGAAGTATGTGCACTACAGCACCAGTGTTTCTTGACTTGTTCTGGCATCCTGAGACACAAGAACACACTCCTGTACATTTCAGACTGCTCTTCACACATCCACACCTCTTTGTTCGGCAATCAGTTTTGCAGCTGCAGCAGGTCATTGCTAGGACTGATGACGGTGCTGGTTGTACATCCATCCATTCAATTTCCAACTTTTTATCTGCCACAAACCATCCATGTCCATTTGGAGAAGGTGGTTGCTGGTCCTGTTTCAGACAATTTCTGGAGAGGGATGCTTGGTAATAAGCACGCTGTACTTTCTTTCTCAGAACATTCTGGCATGGAGGCAGTTTCTCTGGATCTGATGTACCTGATCCAAACATGATTGTCCGCAGTGTATTTACACTGTATGACAAAACCGGATTCAGATTTTTTGTTCTGTAATTGAAGCTGTAGAAGATGCAAGTTGCTGCTTCACACGATTTCAATAGATCGTCAGTTACTTCTGAGCTTTTTTCCAAGTGAAGCCATTGCATTGCAGAAGATTGCATCATTTTGAGGAAGCCAGAGTATGCCCATTTTTCCTCTCCCTTGAAGGCACTAGTACTGTCGCAACCAGTGAAAGGATGAGCTCCTATAAGACCTTCACATTCATCTTCTCCAAGAGTCCTTCCAATTCTTTTAAGATCCAGATAACGTGATTTGGATCCAGAACCAGTGAAGAAAAGGCACTTCGTTTTGATCCATTCCAGTCCACACGCAGCTATTGCTAACACCATGACATCTGTCATGATCTGTGTCTGGTGAGTGAATGATAACAACATCAGGTTCGGGAGTTTGATGTGATGCATAGTGTGCGTGTGCTCGCACATGCCGCAAGAGTATCCCAACAGTTTCGAGATACATTGACCAGAACTTTCCATTTGGTCCAAGAGATTTGATGTATGAGTTGTAGAGTGACAACACAAATCTGAAGGTGTCTGAGGTTGTTAGAGTGGCAAGTCTCTCAGGTGACATATCATGACGAATACAATAAATTTCAGACTTCAAGATTCCAAGACATCTTCCATTATCAAGGTGGTAGACAAACGCTTCAAAACGAAATCTCTCACAAGCTTCAGCAACAAGCGTGTGGGCATAGAACCCATGCTCCCAGTGCTCTCCTTGAAGGACCTTGTCAACTGATCCTTCTGCCAAAATTCCTGCCTCAATGAAGATGTCACGCAGTCCAGCACTACCAAAGAGGAGACCAGCACATGCCATGAACCGCATACTGGTATGAAATGGCCCCTGATGCAACACAATTCGGTTCATTTCAGGATCAGAATCCTGTTTGCTGTGGATAACTTCTATGGCTTTGGTCCATATTCCCATATCAACTACCACTTTGACAGAACAAGAACCTCTGCCATGATCATCATCCATTGTTTTGTCAGTGAGCTCGTCAGAAATGTATAGATCACACTATGATAAGGGGGTTTGTGGATGGTTTGGCAGTATCCAATTCTGTGAGGCTCCATTGGTGTAGAGGGCTGGGTGGCGCTGTTAAATCCCTTCCATCCTGGGACATCTTGCTCTGATGGTTCCACGTTTTCGCCTAAGTTGAAATCCATTCGGGACAGCTGCCATACCAAATCGACCTCCTTAGCCTTTTTTACACTTTTTGAATCCAGTGTAGTCAGCAGTTGAGCAGCATTATTATATCGAGGAGGTTCGGGTCTTTCGCTGATGATGCATGGTAGAAGAATATCCTCAGAGACAGATATGGATTTGCGTCCAGTTCGGGGTTAACTCTCTGATTGACCTGTAGGAGGTTCTGGATTAGCATCATGTCCAGGTAATCTTGCTTGAGCCATGTATCCAGTTGTATCATGGACCTGTAATGATCCTGAGAAATGACCTCTGTTTTTGTAGTCATTGTTGTCCCAACCAAACAAAGAAAGTACATTTGGGGCCATTCCCTGCGGCATATGGTAGCCAAGATCGTTCTGAGATGTCAGAATCTCTGCATTCGCAGTATCCATCTCTTGCAGAAGTGATTTATTTATGCAGTGCTGATGTTTGTTCAACCAAGTCACCAAAGACAAGCTTCCTGTTTTTTGTTGGATTGCTTTTGCAAGCAGCACATGCTTTACTGTGAGCACACGACTGTTGGTTGCTGCATTGACAATATCCTGACCAATCGAAAGGATTTGTCTATGAAGTTCTGGTCGTACTTTTTTTGGTTTGCTCATCCAGTGTAGGTCACAGGAGGCATCAACAGAACCAACTTTTCCCTGAGACCTGTTTTTTGGAAAACATGATGACTGGGTTGTATGTTCCGCTTCATGGATATAGTTTTCATTGAAATAATCACCGCCTAGTATCCACGCAAGAGCATTATACAAACTATTTGGAAGCTTGATGTTGTCTTCAGTCATGTCTTCTGGACGTGGTGGCCATGGAAGTTGTGGTACAGTTTGGATATCATTGTAAATTATAAGGCAAGTAGTGAATGCAGAGCATAGTTCTTTGTCATCAATTTCAGCTTCATGACTAGTTTCAAGCAATTCCTCATTTAACTGTACTACTTGCAAGACAACTGTTTATAGTAGTGATTATAAGCATAACCACTTTAAATGTTTTTGTGTTTTTTGTTTGTTTTTTTAAACTGTTCTATGATGTTATCCATTGAATATACTGAATGCATGTATTGGTTTACAGTGCATAAGCTATTTTTATGATGCTATGCTTTTTAATTTCTCATCCTTATTGACAGATGAATTCCATATTTTTGGTCATTATTTGTAGTTTTATGAAACCTAATATACCTTTAATGAATATTTACTGAGCCAAAAGTGGTTAATTTGTATTATCCTATTCCAAATTGAAGTTCTGATTGATATATCCATACAAAAAATACCCGGTTTTCGATTAAAGAATATCATTAATTTGAACTTGGCATCCATTTTGAACTAGTAATTCCGTTCTAAAATGTTAAATTTTGTGCCCAAACAAAATAGACATATATTACACATCAGCTGTTGATGGTCAGTAGTGATTCATGATTATTATTTGATAAACAAATAGGATATATAGTGAAGTTAATAGGTTAGGTAGAAAAGTGGCGGCCATATTGGCGGCCATCTTGGATTTCAGGGTGACCGCAGTGAAAAAAATTGAGCACACCAAAAAATTATTCTTTCTCATCACATAATCTATCAATCTAAATAGGTGAACTTAGTTTGTAAAGCGGGTACAATGGGCGTGTCAGATATGAGAAACAGACCTTCGCTTATAACTATGAGAGGAAATTGGAAACATACACAGACTGCCGGACTATAGATAGGATGTGATGTTAACAATTACAGGGTGTGACCATGCATATGTTTACACGATCATGAGGGGACAACAAGGGTATCAGAGTATAATTAGAGGAAGTTGTTAGTGAATCCATAACAGCATGTAGATTTCAAATCTATTTCTCCTCTGTGGGTAATCCTTTCACGCTGATGGGAGGAGGTCACTCAACCAGTTCATGCATTCTTTGTCAAAGAAGATCAGACTTTGTTAGAATCTAATGCTTTGAAGGTTTGTGTATCGTTTTGCGTATTAAGAAGTGTTGCTACTGTTCATTGAGTGTTGCAGTCTAGTTTGGTTTGGAGTGTTGTTTGTAATACGTGCAGTGTAGTAGTACGTGTTCTGGTGTTTCTAGTTGGTTGCAGTGGGGGCATTTACCTGTTTTTCTGTTTCTTTATCCTATGTAGATATGCGTATAGTCTTGTGTGACATGTTTGTAGTTTAATTATTGCCCTGTCAATGTTTTTGGATTCATGATGAATCTTGACTTTTTTGAGTGGCTTTTGGAGCACATGCATGTTTTAGTTTGCAGTTTGAGTTTTGCCACTTTTGGAAAAAAGAAATTCTAAGTGATGCTCTTAATTTAGTTTTTGGATATTGGTAGGTTAAGGCTTACTCCTGATAGTTTTAGGGCTGGTTTTGGCTGTTTTGTCAGCGTGTTCGTTTCCGAACTATCAAACGTGGGCAGGGATCCATAACAAATCTATTTGTTGGTCCAGTTTACTGGGTTGGTTGGAGCTTTTAAGTATTTGGTGTATTAGTTTAGGGCGATTGTTTTGGGCTGTAGCCATCCCCATTCATTCAGCCGTGAAGATTGAGTTGTTGTTTGGGGGCGTAAAGGATTTAGTTTTGGGGGGTTGGGAGATATGGATGCCGAATCCTGTGTTTTTTTAGCCTGGGTCAGATGACCCGTCTGTGTATATGTGTCACCAAATTAGCTATGTTTCATACACATTTGCTCGTGTGGTTGTTTTGGCGGTGTTTGGATCAGTTGCCTTATTTATTTTCCAGGAGAGTGTTCTGTCTATTTTTGGGGTTTGAAGTATGGGTGTGAATATGCTGTTTGGTTTGGTTTTAAGTCGTTTAGGTTGTGTAAGTTAAAATAATCTAGTATGCGTTGTGACATTGGTGTTAACTGTGGGTTTTTGCGAGCGAGCGCTTGATTTTCCTAGACTGATGTTATGTTTTAGGGTTTTGGATGTGGGTGTTTGACTCTTTTGGCATGTATATATGCAGTGTATGAGGGACGTTGGAAGTGATATGAATTGTGTATTTGCTGGCCATGGACAAGTACTTAATGCTTTATAATGTCAGCAATTTACTCTATGAAATAGGAACTATGAAATACAAAAGTCGTGAGTTTCATCCGTGCATGATTCATTTGGCGTTAACCCTCTAATTCCAGGTCGTTGTATTTCACATTCACATTTTACATAGGACACTGTTTGATGGTTGGGATGACAAAATCGGACGTGTTGAAGATCAAAGGGGAAAGGAAAAGAGTGTTTCTGAGTCTCCTTTGAGGACACTGGACCATGTTGGAGTTCATTGCCAAATCAATATATTCCGACATAGCGGAACAACGGAATCCAATTATGAAACGACAGGTGTAATGAAGATAATTGTCTGTAAAATTATTTTCGAGTGAGACACGCACATCACCTTGATGGTATGCTGTTGATTAACTTGCATATGGTTGCCCTGGGTATTGCCCGCCATTCCGCCATTCCGCCATTCCGCCATACCCCAAGCTGGGACCCGTTGGCGGGTGCTGGGTCTATGGCGTTCACTCTCCGCCCGAGAACATCCCACACATGCTCCATTGGGGATATGTCAGGGGACTTAGCGGGCTAGTCCCATCTCCGTATGCCTTCTCGATGGAGATAATCGGTGACGAACTGTGCACGATGTGGTCAGGCATTGTCTTCTTGCTGTTCAACATTTCTACCGATAATTCTAGCCAATGGAACAACGACAGGACGCACAACTTCTTCAACATATCGCTGGCCAGTCAAATGTCCGTTCACAACAACCAAATCAGTTTGCCTGTCATGTCTGATTCCGCCCCATACCATGACACTTCCGACCCTATGACGAACATGGTATAGAAGTGTTGCCCTAGCATACTGCTCGCCGCCACGTTGCCAGCAACGGTTTCTGCCATCTGCGAATCGTAGGCATAAACCTTCATTCGTCTGTAAACATGGTGTAACGCCATTTGCGCACAGCCCGTCCCTGGTGTTGTGGAGCCAACCTCAGTCTTTGGTAAGCTGTTAGGGTCACCCCCTTCACCCGGCGCATTGCTTTCGGTCGGGCTGCAAAGAGCCGGCTTTTAGTGGTAGATGTTGGAATTTGTCCACCTGTTATTGTACGTAATTCTCAAGTGATCGCCGGAGCAGATATAAATCTATAGCTTAGTGAAATTAAGGTAATGAGACGATATTGTCTAGGTGTTGTCATTTTAGGCTTGCCACGCCCATGTCTAATTGCAACTCCGCCCGTATGACCTCACTTGTCCTACAGTCGACAAATTACACTGTTTGATTTGCCCTACATTCGGGCAACTTTGGATACCACATGGCGACATAATAGAAGGAATGTAGTGCTCAAGTTATCTCCACATCACATGTGTTCAACAGACAATGAACCTATTGATACTGCCATCTAACAATGATAAATAAAAGTGTATCCAAATCAAATAAATGAAATAGCATTAATAGAACGCCATGCGAAAACGTTGTTGTAATTACTCGTGCCACGGATGATTTACATAAAGCTGTAGTCCGGTGAACAAATTGCAATGAAGCTTCTGCCTTACCTACATACACTGTGGTTAGGTTTTATATGCATCATACATGTACCTATGATCATGGGTTCGAATCCCGGTTCGGCCCAATTATGTTTTTTAATCCCTGCTCCTTGGTTTCACCAAATTTGGTAATCGTTTAAGACCAGCATTAATTTGGGCTTTCCTCAAACAATAGGCTGACAGGCTTTGATAAAAGTTGAATCCTGTACAAGGGACATTAAATCCAACACACACACACGCGCGCGCGCACACACACACACACACACACACACACACTCTCTCTCTCTCTCACTCACTCACTCTCTCTCTCTCTCACTCACTCACTCTCTCTCTCTCTCTCACTCACTCACTCTCTCTCTCTCTCTCCGTTCTCTCTCTCTAGTAAAGAGAGTAAATGACTACGACGTCGTTTTTGAAATATTTAATCCTGCGATAATAACTGATGCTAAAGCTTCTAACGCTGGTGGTAGTAGAATATGTATGCAGTTCTTTTTATCCTAAAACATAGTATTTGCCTTTGTACGGTTCTATACTGTCTGATACCATTCTAACGACGCGTTATTTGAATCTGGTCTTTGTAAAAGCTGATTTATCTATTTGATCTTCACAATAACCCATCCACAGAGTTAGATAAACAAGGACCAATATATGATAAAATATTTTGACCTCATTAATGCTGACGCATGCCATGATATTGATTGTTTGATTTTATACATTTCAAATATTTAAAATACGTCTGCAGTTAAAAACACCTGTTATTTATCGATTGATCTGTGTGGATTCTGGCGTCACATGAATCTGTGTTCACCTACAATTTAAACTGGAAATCTGTGTCGTTTTCTGATCTATGATTACACACTCAGTAACGATAGAACACGGAATGCTTTCTATTTTATGCAAGAGATTCCAAACAACGGAAAATGCAGTATTGAACGCCTGAACCAGCTCGCCACGAATGTAGAGTTTGCTGACTTCTCTCTCAGTTCGATCAGATGTAGCTTACAGGGATGCATATTTACCCAGCCATCCATGTACATCAACCAAACAACTTAAATGCTAATAGCATCTAATTAACCCAACTTTTCCTTCATCTCCTTCAGTAAGTCGACTGTGGGACGATGGAATACAGTTAGGGGATTACAGTTAAATGGTTTATTAAACGTCCTGAGTCATGGACGTTATAAGCTTGTACATATATGTAGTTGGTCATTTGGTGCTTTTCGTTGGTTCGACCTGTACTCGTTTCGGGAACTTGACAGGTTTGTAGAAAATCAATTTTTTAATATGTTGTTTGTGGGAAATCAGTTTCATAATATTTTGTATATTTTCACTAATATTACACTGCATTAGTTTGGTGCATTGTCTGTACATGAATCACAACACGTTGGTATAGGGATTACTGTTAAATGATTTTATGATACCCAAGATTAATGAAGTTTATTTAAGCGACAATGTAGTCAATATTTTACTCATCTTGATCTGTAGATACATTAAAATAGTCATAAGAGACTGGTAACGTAGATTACAGTAGCAGCTTTTAATTAAGATTTTCTTCACCCTGCAGTCTTGTAATATAAACCTCCTCCTGTAATCTCTCTTAATGCCAGCTGTTGTTTTTCCCATCTGAAATTTGAGTGAGTAGAATTGTTTTAAGCCGCTTTCAGCAATGTTTCAGCAATATCACGACGGAGACACCAGAAATGGGCTCCACACATTGTACCAATATGGGGAATGGAAAACGGACCTTGGCGTGACGCTACCCCACATTTGAAATATACATGTAGTTATAATCTTAGTAAGTGCATGTTTTCTATATGAGTAATCGTGTAAATCAAACCATTATCTGCAATGTACAACATGCCGCGAGGGATGTGTCTGGGAACATGGTAGACAGAGAAACTATGTGATATGTAACATTAATAATAGAAAACATAGATACGATATGACATTCACGCTAAATACATCCACTCTTTTGCTGGGAGAATGCTAAAAGCGGTGTAAAATCCAATTCACTCACTCATTTACACTAGATGTATACATTGTGATTTCATTGTTCAAGGTACAAATGTGCATAATAGTTTTTATCTTAAAATTTATTAAACAGCACCTTCCAGAATAATACTGGGAAAAAATGAACTACATCACCTCTTAAGCAAGATGTCTCTCCATCCGGGTTCATCTTTGATTTTTGTTAGTCATTCATCAATAGGTAAGTGAATCTTCCTTTACTTCTTCAAATTCAAGAAATGTATTTGCCAGGGATTGTTGAATCTGTGGTCTGTGATTATGTTTTTTTGCGTCCACAATCAAGACACATTTGCCTACTCGACATCTTATAGTGTTCCTGTTATTATTTCATTTTTTGAAAATGAATTGTCCCATTCTCGCGATTTCGTGTCTTTGAGGCCTAATTTGACAAGTCGAGATTGCGGGATTGCGAGATTTTGCATCATGTCCAAATGTCGCATTCTCGTGTTGTCGACATTTGACAAAAAGTGCTATGTAGCAGATACACAGGCATGCTACGAGAATGCTAAAGAAACGATGGTCGAAATTCAGACTAATTTATTAAGATTCAAACATAACATGATGTTTTGCTCCACTTTTATCGGAAGGTGTGTTTGCATGGATACGTCTAAGGAAAAGTATCCAAAATCAGCTGCCGGAAGATGGCGCCAGTAGTGTTGGTACACTCTCTAAGATTGCTCACATTTTGGTCAGCACATTCAGCAACAGCACGCCTGAAACAGAATAAACAAATTCAGTAAATAATAACATGTATATTGTACATCTTGTTGCCAAATATGGCACTCGCGTTAATGGAGAGATTTGATTCATATATTGCAATTATCTCGTCACAAGTATCTTTTTTATAATAATAAAGGTGCAAATTTGTTATTTAGGTCAACTTAAGGAAGGAAAACAGGAAGTGAGGCAAGTCTTAGATGATGTTTCCACTACAAAGAGAAATATTTTGCTTGGTCCAACAAATGTACCCCCGAATGCCTGTTTCAAAGGTTTACCATTACCCTTAATGCAAAGAAGGAAGGACTGGGCCACCCCTGTCCCCCATTTGTCACTAACGTGGTGACCATTTATATAGATTCATCACTATTTCCAAAGGGTCAGGATAATTTGTCAATACTGAAAGCAAATGTCATCTGTGGTTTGCTGAGAAAACAAAATGTGAAATACTAGTATTCGACTTCCTTGTGCTTAACGTCTATAGGAAATTTGGGGACAGGACATTTAGGAAAGAAAAAGGCATCCTCATGGGCGTCCAATTTGCTTCCACCTTGATGAGATGTATATTTGTGCATATAAATCGGAATTACAGCTCGGACTGTCAAAATGAAAACATTTGGCTGAGAGTGTTTCTCTGAAGCTTCATGAATATAGATTTATCAGATCGATCAGTAATGGTCTAATAGCCACAATCCGATAGTGGTTCATAAACACATGATTTAACAGTCGATTTCGTTTGATTACAGGAACGAATTTACGGTTGATACTATTTTATAAGAATTTTGTTTTTAATTTGACGCATCAGTGACTTATTTATGCTTTTATCCGCCTATCATTGAGTGTTAACATTTGGCTATGTATATATAAGTGCAAATTTTATATATTTCGTCCCACCCCGCCGTGATATTGCTGGAATACGCTAAAAGCAGCGTAAAACCATACTCACTCACATACTCATATATATAGGGACATTGTGTCGCTGCTGTTAGTAACTTGAACACTGGGACCATCACACTTAGGGTACCTGCTTACAGTTAGAGCAGTCCCGTGAAGATTCAGGGTAGAATTGGTCTAACAATTAGAGGCGACTAACGGGATCTGGTGGTCAGGCTCGCTGACTTGGTTGATGCATGTCATCGATCCCAATTGCGTGGATGGATGCTCATGATATCAATCACTGGGTTGTCTGGTTGTAATATTGCTGGGTGCGGCGTAAAACAACAAACCAACCAACTACAGCTAGATTAAGTCACTGTTTAGATACTTGCTGGAAGCTGATATATTGGTCTTAAAGTCAAACGAAAGTCCATCAGTTGGTGGTGTGTTTTTTGCCAGTTGTTCTATTCACTCACAATTGAAGCATTAATGCAGGTGCAACATGTACAGTCTCCGTGCATAATTTCATTTTGTAACTACAAATTTAATTAGTATCTCTTCATGAACTAGTTGGAGATTCCTCATAACCATATTTATTTCTTTGTTTAACTCCACACTCAGCAATACCCCAGCTGTTGAGTATTTTATTCTGTGAAGGACCACAAATCGGAAGGATAATTTCACCGTCCGTATAGTCATTCTACTGAAAATTCCAAAGACCAAGTTATCAATTTAGATATCTTTTGATAGGGTAATTGTGCGTTACTGTACGTGCCCTGACGTTTGTGACTGACACCGGACTGATGTCTAGCAAAGATCCAAGAAGTTTACGTGCATCACGAATGCATTTACCAAATGATCTATGGAAGATGTCTACATATCATGAAAGTATTGGACACTTCAAGGGGCCATATATCCGTACAGACACCACATATCGTCACACATCTACATTGCAACACTGTGTACATGCCAATGAGAATTAATTCGTTGTAATGAAATAAGAGGTAATTGAAGTCGCTCAGAAACGTTCCGAATGTATCTATCGTCTGAACTTCCGATACCTACGGTCAATACTCCTTGTATTGAAAACGCATGTTTTTCACAATATAACGCAGAACGGCCGTCATTTTGTGACAAAGGGAATCCTATTTCAACTCTTATCATTTCACCTGTAGATGTAAACAATAAACATTTCACCTATCCATGTATGTTATAGTTCGGCTTCAAGATGTACGCATTGTATAGTCTATATGTTTTATCTAGACATCTAGATGTACAGAAGGTATAGTTAATCTACGTGGCTAAGTTGTCTTAAGGTATTATTCAGTAGATGTCAATGGACACTCGTACAGTCACCCTACCTGTCTTGGTGTAAACATGAAACAACGGTCTCCGACAATTCTCCACTGGTCCAACATGACGCTTCTCTCTCGATTTCTGTAACAGAAAGATTTGACGAATTCAACACATAACATCTGATAGCTATTGATGAAGGTCTTGTAAAGTTAAACACATCTGCCATAGTAAATAGTAGTTATCTTGGATAGCATTGTCAATTAATTTAAGGAATCAACATGTCACTCAAGGTGGTACACGGGCTAACATTTCAGAAGCAGCTGCTCTTAGAAAACTGGACATGCGTATACCTGGTTTGTGGCTACAGAAGATATTGAGGGCAATGTTCAGACGTTCAACTCTCCCAGACCCTGATCGTTGGCATTCATCTGCTGTTGTCAGTGTCTGCTGGCTGCAAAGAGAAAATATTTATTGCAAGTCTCTCTGCCTAACATTCGAAATTATATTCTGAAGGTTGAATGTAAGTGGTTGGTAATTCAGTTAATTTGTATGTGTGCCAACCTCTTCATTATCAATGTTGCGGTGGTTCGGTGAAAATAATAACAGCTTTATCAATATGGCACATTAAATAATAGTTAGTAAGAAGTTGTCATATTTACAAAATGACCCTTGTAACTTTACCCGACTTCTACTATGTAAGCATATCACATACGGATGGGATTGTATGGTTACGATTAATTAGTGTAATGGTTGCTCGAACTACAGATGCATGGCAATTGTTCATGTCTCCATGGCAGTACAAAGGTGGCAAATTCAAATATCAATAGTTGACATCAATAACACTCTAGGCTATCGGAGAGTTACGATAAACACAATTACTGAAAGTAGACTGATATCCTTGTCAGAACAACTTTTCAGCAATCGACTGGATCTTGGAATGACTTTCACGATAGGAAATATCATCAACAAGTGTTTTTAAGCCTACTGATTGCTGAGTAGTTTTTAATATTGGCTAGTATTGTGCACAACCACCAGTAGCTAAAGTGATGACCAAATCCTGCTGGGGTATCATGCAGGAAGCCAAGGTACTGTAAGTCCTCATGATCCCCAGCGACGTGGCCTAGCTTTGGTTACTGGTGGCCATTAGCCCATGTATTAAACATGTATACATGATATTGTTATGCTTAAATATATTTGATAAATTGTTTTTAAATATAACTTTGCATAAATGACTCAATTGTAAACTTGAATAATGCCGATGGGACGTTAAATTTTAACTCACTCACTCACTCGTCAGAGGTTGACTATTACTTTCTCTGAAAGGAAGCAGCTTAACAATTATTGTTTTTAAAAAGATTTTATTAGCAAAATAACGATACTAACCTGCAATCAAGGCTCAGTCTGCCATCTTCGATAAGATTGCTAAACCTTGGTCTTTGCAAGATCCCCAATATTTGTGCAAAAACGTTCTGACATTCATCAGATCTATCTGGTAAAGTCTCTCTCCTCGTAGGCCACTCAAGGCCGGACACTGGAAGGTCACACAGAGAAGGATATAATTGTCAGCGAAGGTAATATTGCCGTAATAGTATTTACCAAGACTTCAATATAATGTAGTATGTATCGCACAATGTTGCTGGTGGTAAAATACATGAAAGGAAACTTGAATAAAAGCGACGAAAACCTTTCCGTATTCCAAAAAAAGTTTCGATTGTACGATACCGACGATATGGTGAGCATGTGTTGATGAATCAGTATCAACTAGTGATTAAACGGGTTTATGTACGGGGATTTAATATAACAACAAAAATTCCCCATTTCACGTTGAAGCGATGTGTTGTATATTTTCTTCTGGCAATAAATTCTTCGACATAATATCTTCCATAGCTTTAATGAATTTGGAGAAGCAGGCCTTTAACCATTTTTTACTCATATGTCAATGTGTCGTTTTGCTGCTATTACAATATTATTGAGAATGATGTCATTAAGCATCCAAAAAGACTCATTATCAATATTGTACATAAGTTAAGAATTGTTTTAGATCCCCCCAAAAGTTGTTGACAATTATGCATTCTCGAGAAACACAGCAAGTTGTGACACACATATGTCAACTAGTGTCCACACAAAGTGACCACATCGACGGAATCAGTGAATGAGATGTTAAACGCCGCTTTTAACAGTTTTCTGTTATATACCAGTGTAATGAGGTAGCGTGATAAGGATTATGATGAGGATGTATCTGGGATTTAAATCAACGATCACTGTGTGCTGGCTGGCATGCTTATGGTATGCAACTCATTTCGTTAGTCTGCCATGTATACATACTGAAACATGCTACAGTATAATGGTTACCTACCAGATGAGAGGAGAGCAGCAGCAACACACATCACAAACTTCATCCTGGCAGCATGCAGTCGATGTGCACGATGTCACAGAACATCCCAGGTGTTTATATAAGAAGCATTCAGAAAGGTAATGATTTTTCCAATTTGTTTCAATTGCAAGAGTAATCATCCTTCCAAGTCATTTGTCAACTTAAAAGGTTATGAGGAATTCAGTAAACTGAATAATATGCCCACAATTACCCGACTTTCCTATAAATCTGTATAACGACTTAATTTGATGGAACAATAAGGAGAGACATCCAGCTAAGACATTAACATTTCAAAGGGGCGTGAACACCCAACTGAATACAACTAAATATCCCAAAGGAATTTCGAAGAAGAATTGGTTGTCAACAGTGATGGACCTTGACCTGAATTTCATATTGCAATTTTTTTGCAATCATGATTCATGTATTGCGATATGTACCACATATATTGCATTTGAGCAGTAATTTGTTGAACATGAATACACCCCCCCCCCCCCCCCCCCCCCCCCCAATCCCCCCATCACTGCACATTTTTGACATGTTTGTATTCTGTGGGATGTTGCTATGGTCACAAAACATGCGTAAAGACACATTATATACGGGAATCTAGTCGCGAAACAATTCGTCTTTTCGATCACAGAAAACCGTTGCTAATTTCCTTTATTTTCATAATTGAATTCGATTTGTCACCTGCTTGTGTAAAGTTTTCCATCAGGTCTTTGTTTTGTTTGTTTGTTGTTAAACGCCGCACTCAGCAATATTCCAGCTATATGACGGCGGTCTGTAAATAATCGAGATTGGACCAGACAATCCAGAGATTGACATCATGAGCATCGACCCACGCAATTGGGATACAATGACCAACAACCAAGTCATACACCCGATCCACCCGATCCCGTTAGTTGCCTCGTGTGAAGATATGCAGGATGTTGGAAAAACACAATATACCGGTATTTTCCAAACATACAGTGATAGTATTCATTAGTATTGTCGTGAGAGGTGGTTGTAGCAAGAGGCGACTAACGGGATCGGGTGGTCAGACTCGCTGACTTGATTGATGCATGTTTTGTTTCTTTGCTTGTTGTTTAACGCCCACTCAGCAATTTTCCAGCTATATGACGGCTGTCTGTAAAATAATCGATCGATGGCAATTGGGATCGATGGCATGTATCAACCAAGTCGGCGAGCCTGACCACCTGATCCCGTTAGTCGCCTTTTACGATAAGCATAGTCACCTTTTACGGCAACTATGGGTTGCTGAAGACCAACTCTATCCCGGAAACTTCACGGGTCGTTGATGCATGTCATCGTATACCTGTTTTCCTGACATCAGATCGAGACTTGGCACATTGCCTTAAATACGTAATGTCAGCGATAATACATACCAGTCGAAACTGATGACTAAACCGTCAGCGTTGTATTATATTCACTTCGAGTAGTTAGTTTTATAGCAGTCCGACATTTTTTGGCCATTTGAAATTGTGAATAGTGGCATTAAATATAATATATTTAGGCCCCTTAATCAGTTGTTGATCACTCTTCATATAAATGCATTAGCTATGTACCTGTTGTGAAGAACGCATTCATATTTCAACTCTCCCTTGAAATTCCCTGACAGCTAGGCACATCTTTTTATACTTCAACTCTCCCTTTGAGCCGATAACAAGCAACGAGATTCGCAAATGTACAAGTATTTCAATTCTTCCATTAAACCATATAATGATGTGAGAACGAATGTCCTTTTATGTTTTTGAAATATCCTTTGGACCCCAGTGAGGGTTAGACACTGATCATCAACTGTGTATCATTCAACCCTTACTTTGCATCCATAGACATAGACATTGAATAGTTCCAGTGTATACATCCTTAACAGAAGATGTTAGGGAAGTGAACAGTCCCAGTGTATAGATCCTTAACAGAAGATGTTGGGGAAGTGAACAGTCCCAGTGTATAGATCCTTAACAGAAGATGTTGGGGCAGTGAATAATCCTAGTGTATAGATCCTTAACAGAAAATGTTGGGGCAGTGAATAATCCTAGTGTATAGATCCTTAACAGAAAATGTTGGGGCAGTGAATAGTCTCAGTGTATAGATCCTTAACAGAAGATGTTGGGGGCAGTCAACAGTCCCAGTGTATAGATCCTTTACAGAAGATGTCGGGGGCAGTGAATAGTCCAGTCCCAGTGTATAGATCCTTGACAGAAGGTGTTGGGGCAGTGAATAGTCCTAGTGTATAGACCCTTAACAGAAGATGTTGGGAACAGTGAATAGTTGCAGTGTATGGATCCTTTACAGAAGATGTTGGGGCAGTGAAAAGTCCCAGTGTATAGATCCTAAACAGAAGTAGTTCCTTTGGATACTTGATTGAGGCATTTTGAGAAAATTAGTTTGCGAACCTTCCAAATATCCAGGTTGGGAGAGATTAAATTTTATTACATGAAATCATATGGTGGTCTGATAAAATTTATTTTCATTTTCTCAGTTATATCGGTAACGCCATCAAATAATAACCACAGTATTGTTACACTCCTAACAATGATACTTCTAAGTTTATAAATAAAAACATCACAAAAGGTGATGTGTTTTAAAAATGATTAATTGCAGTATCAGGACCACAAGGCTGCTCATAACTTTAAATTTGGCTGTTGACCATTTAATGTTGAAATTTACATAAATACACAACAGAGTAAACTCTGACAAAATGTCACTTGGAAGTAATGATTTTTATTTCCAACGTATTAAAGGTTATTATAGTTAATACTTATTCACATGAAGTGCCCATTAATCATAATGTAATATGTCAACGACAAAGGACAGTCTCGAGGATCTGCCAAATAAGATTATATAAAATTACCAATTGATTGAATGGCTATCATGCAAGTGATGCTTATGGGTGTATTATGTCAACAAAAGGTCACGCTCTCTCAAACAAAACACGATCAAAATCAACCCTCAAAAGGCAACCGACATTTGAAATTCCTTTTCAAAGAGGCACAATTCATAAAAGGTCTGGTCATTTCATTCTAGAAATTGTATGGTAATGAGCGAATGAGTTAAGATTTATAGTGACATTTGCAATATTCCAGCCATATCGTGACTAAATAAAGTAATTTAAGAAATAAACGACGAGTTGTTTATCGTACAATAAAACACTGCAGGGAGAATACACAATGAGAGGCCCCCATTCCATCTTATTTACAAGATTTTTCACCCCGACACACATTTTCAGTTACAAAAGAATGTCACCAAGTTATTTTCTATCATCAAATAAAGTAATTGCATATACGTAGGGCCTTCATCCTGTTTTCCTAAAGTATTTAATTTTGAAATCAAGTCAGATAGAGCCATTTGCTTTTCCCCAATTTCCTGCAATGCGTTAAATTAAAAGTAGTTACAAACACACTTACGTATGTTGAGACCCATCACCTTTAGCCTCATGCCTAATGTCACACCCATGACGAGCATGTACAATCTGTATGTTAACAGGCCGCCGTCGCATGGCAGGAGTACTGATAAGCATGTACAAGCCATATGTTAACAGGCTGCCGTCGCATGGCAGGAGTACTGACGAGCATGTACAATCTGTATGTTAACAGGCTGCCGTCGCATGGCAGGAGTACTGACAAGCATGTACAATCTGTATGTTAACAGGCCGCCGTCGCATGGCAGGAGTACTGATAAGCATGTACAAGCCATATGTTAACAGGCTGCCGTCGCATGGCAGGAGTACTGACGAGCATGTACAATCTGTATGTTAACAGGCTGCTGTCGCATGGCAGGAGTACTGACAAGCATGTACAAGCTATATGTTAACAGGCTGCTGTCGCATGACAGGAGTACTGACAAGCATGTACAAGCTATATGTTAACAGGCCGCTGTCGCATGGCAGGAGTTCTGACAAGCATTTACAAGCTATATGTTAACAGGCCGCTGTCGCATGGCAGGAGTACTGACGAGCATGTACAAGCTATACGTTTACAGGCCGCCGTCGCATGGCAGGAGTACTGACAAGCATGTACAAGCTATATGTTAACAGGCCGCCGTCGCATGGCAGGAGTACTGACAAGCATGTACAAGCTATATGTTAACAGGCCGCCGTCGCATGGCAGGAGTACTGACAAGCATGTACAAGCTATATGTTAACAGGCCGCTGTCGCATGGCAGGAGTACTGACGAGCATGTACAAGCTATATGTTAACAGGCCGCTGTCGCATGGCAGGAGTACTGACAAGCATTTACAAGCTATATGTTAACAGGCCGCCGTCGCATGGCAGGAGTACTGACGAGCATGTACAAGCTATATGTTAACAGGCCGCTGTCGCATGGCAGGAGTACTGACAAGCATTTACAAGCTATATGTTAACAGGCCGCCGTCGCATGGCAGGAGTACTGACAAGCATTACAAGCTATATGTTAACAGGCTGCTGTCGAATGGCAGGAGTACTGACAAGCATGTACAATCTGTATGTTAACAGGCCGCCGTCGCATGGCAGGGGTACTGACGAGCATGTACAAGCTATATGTTAACAGGCCGCTGTCGCATGGCAGGAGTACTGACGAGCATGTACAAGCTATATGTTAACAGGCTGCCGTCGCATGACAGGAGTACTGACGAGCATGTACAAGCTATATGTTAACAGGCCGCTGTCGCATGGCAGGAGTTCTGACAAGCATTTACAAGCTATATGTTAACAGGCCGCCGTCGCATGGCAGGAGTACTGACGAGCATGTACAAGCTATACGTTTACAGGCCGCCGTCGCATGGCAGGAGTACTGACAAGCATGTACAAGCTATATGTTAACAGGCCGCCGTCGCATGGCAGGAGTACTGACGAGCATGTACAAGCTATATGTTAACAGGCCGCCGTCGCATGGCAGGAGTACTGACAAGCATGTACAAGCTATATGTTAACAGGCCGCTGTCGCATGGCAGGAGTACTGACGAGCATGTACAAGCTATATGTTAACAGGCCGCTGTCGCATGGCAGGAGTACTGACAAGCATTTACAAGCTATATGTTAACAGACTGCCGTCGCATGGCAGGAGTTCTGACAAGCATGTACAAGCTATACGTGAACAGGCCGCCGTCGCATGGCAGGAGTTCTGACAAGCATGTACAAGCTATATGTTAACAGGCCGCCGTCCCATGGCAGGAGTTCTGACAAGCATGTACAAGCTATATGTTAACAGGCTGCCGTCGCATGGCAGTAGTACTGACGAGCATGTACAAGCTATATGTTAACAGGCCGCCGTCGCATGGCAGGAGTACTGCTGTTCAGCGTCAGGCAACTGACAAACACTTACTTTTTATGATTTAGTTGGAATCGCAAATGGACGCAAATGCAGACATTTCTTTTGATTATGGAAATGGTTTCAGCTGTTAATGATACATATCTTGATATTAATACTTTTGGTACAGGTACAAAGTCTGTGACAAAGAGGGTCGACGGGGTAGTGGTAAAAGCATTCATCCATAGCTAATCCACTCACTCACTCACTTAACTGTAATCAACATCTAGGCAACTATTTATTGACCTACTTATTGACTGAAAATAGAATATTAACATCAGACCCTCTTCTCCAAAACGATTGCAAACCTATCAGGCTGGAGTGTAAGAAACTACATCTAAACGTCGCTCCGGTGGGGTAGGACATCTATGTCATCCCAAATTTTCAGTGATCCATTCATATAGTTTAAACTTTAATTTTGCCTTTTACACGGTTTAAGTGGATGATCGATTATTCTCTGGCCTTGCCGTTTTATATTTCCGGGAATGAAGCTGAAAATTTTAGCCTGATAGTTTGTGAATAAATAGTTTATTCCTAAATTCTTTGGAATGTTCCATTATGGGAAAAATAGAAAGAAATCATCCAGCAGTTCCATCGGCCTAGTCTTGCATACTGTACATTGGGCCTGTGAAATTCCAGGTTAGAATTGATCTTCAGCTACCCATGCTTGTCTTAAGAGGCGACTAACTGGATCAGGAGGTCAGGCTCGATGATGCTAATCATGGATACGATATATTGATGGACAACTTCTTTATTACTATTAGGAGCGACGTTTAGATGTAGTTTCTTACACTCCAGCCTGATAGGTTTGCAATCGTTTTGGAGAAGAGGGTCTGATGTTAATATTCTATTTTCAGTCAATAAGTAGGTCAATAAATAGTTGCCTAGATGTTGATTACAGTTAAGTGAGTGAGTGAGTGGATTAGCTATGGATGAATGCTTTTACCACTACCCCGTCGACCCTCTTTGTCACAGACTTTGTACCTGTACCAAAAGTATTAATATCCAGATATGTATCATTAACAGCTGAAACCATTTCCATAATCAAAAGAAATGTCCGCATTTGCGTCCATTTGCGATTCCAACTAAATCATAATCTTTTCTGGCGGACAAAAATAAAGAGTTGTAAATGTTATGCTACTGAAAATATAATATTTGGTCATTCGTCTGATCAATGTTTTTATTCACTTCAAAAATCACACTGATACTTTTCAAATAAAAACAATTCCATCTTTTGATTTCTGTCTATTTTATTCTGCTTCATGTGTGTTTCAGGGGTATTTCATGTCAATTCATGTCATTTCATGTCGTTTTACTTCATTATTGACCGCAAATAAAGCAAAGTACCATTACTCTAGATTGTAAATACAAATAAACTATACTCAAAAACATTGCTTTGCAAAAGAGCATTGATTTTAGGACACATTAGGAAATTTATGGTAATTACAAAATGTTATTTACCAGAAGCAATGTAATTAATTCAAATACATAATATCACAATTATATACATGAAAAACTAAAGATGTTAGTAAAAATGCTGTTGTATTTACCTAGTTGTTGACCACTTTAATCACATCATGTGACTACCTAGCCAGCTGCCATGTGGCTCTGTGCATGCCTTACATGCCTTGATTACATGCATTTATAAATAGACTGGGGCAAAGCGCACCCTATTGGGCTTAAGAAAATGAAAATAGTCTACCTTGATACCCAACTGAAGCATCATAAAATGAAGACACCTTTAAGTGTATGACCATTACAGTTATATCATAGCAAATTTATTGACAAAACTCATACCTGGTGTAACAACTCAATTAACAATATCCATATCGGGTCTGACCACAAATTGCGTTGGTACAGACGAGGCAGTGGCGGCGTATTGAAAATAAATGTCAACCAAACACTGGCCCAAACGTGCAAGAGTTACCAGGTGGTTCTGGTCCTGTCGTAGGCCTCGGTCCATTTGGAGAAAACAGCCGGCCATGGCAGTAGAGCAATGTTATGCTGCCTAAAAAGGTCTGTTACAAAACGTGGAACGTGTGGGAGGGAATTATCCTTCTACAAAGGGACGTTACGTCTATGCATTGCACAAAGGGTAGAACATGATCTCGAACGATGTCGTCCCGTTATCGTACGCCATTCAAAATGAGTTGTCTTATAAGTTGAGATGCCACCCCATACCATAGCATTTTCCCCTCGACGTTGAATAACATAAGCCTAGCTAAAACGTTCCCTGGACGCCTGGAGAACCTTGCACGACCACCATAGCTGTCCTGATGAAACCCGGACTCATCTGAGAACAGAATACTGTCCCAGTCTTGTCTTCTGAAACTCAGACGCTGTCTACTGCTCACGGTAACGTAGAAGCAAAATTGGGCGTGCACGTGCAAACTGTGAATCACGACCTTAAGGTCGAGGAGAGATATCTTCATGAATGTGTATTGAAATATGCATTAATATCCCCTGCCCGGGTTTTCGGCGTGACGAGCGAACGCTTTCACCACTAGGCTACCTGACCGCCCCGCATTAAGAAGTTCAACTGTTCAGTAGGTCATAGTTGCGGAAAATTACAATAAACTTCAGTTACAGATCTCCATAACGAATATTTAATATCCGACTAAAGATTGCGGCTTCCTCCCATTAGCATTTTATCCTCAGCAGTTTGAACTTTACATAAAGTAACCTCTCTGTGACACTGTATGTGGTAAGCTTATTACTGGTATAAGTGGATACGTCAACATCAAATGTAATTGCTTTAGAATATTACTTTTTGTAAGAATTACACATTGGACGTTTGGAGGCGTCTCAGGATGTGTGCAATTACCACTAGCTATGAGAGGAAATTGGAAACATACACAGACTGCCTGACTATAGATAGGATGTGATGTTAACAATTACAGGGTGTGACCATGCATATGTTTACACGATCATTAGGGGACAACAAGGGTATCAGAGTATAATTAGAGGAAGTTGTTAGTGAATCCATAACAGCATGTAGATTTCAAATCTATTTCTCCTCTGTGGGTAATCCTTTCACGCTGATGGGAGGAGGTCACTCAACCAGTTCATGCATTCTTTGTCAAAGAAGATCAGACTTGGATAGAATCTAATGCTTTGAAGGTTTGTGTATCGTTTTGCGTATTAAGAAGTGTTGCTACTGTTCATTGAGTGTTGCAGTCTAGTTTGGTTTGGAGTGTTGTTTGTAATGCGTGCAGTGTAGTAGTACGTTTTCTGGTGTTTCTAGTTGGTTGCAGTGGGGGCATTTACCTGTTTTGTGTTTCTTTATCTTATGTAGATATGGTATAGTCTTGTGTGACATGTGTGTAGTTTAATTATTGCCCTGTCAATGTTTTTGGATTCATGATGAATCTTGACTTTTTTGAGTGGCTTTTGGAGCACATGTTTTAGTTTGCAGTTTGAGTTTTGCCACTTTTGGAGAAAAAAAAAATCTAAGTGATGCTCTTAATTTAGTTTTTGGATATTGGTAGGTTAAGGCTCGTGTGGGGGTTTTGGCGGTGTTTGGATCAGTTGCCTTATTTATTTTCCAGGAGAGTGTTCTGTCTATTTTTGGGGTTTGAAGTATGGGTGTGAATATGCTGTTTGGTTTGGTTTTAAGTCGTTTAGGTTGTGTAAGTTTAAATAATCTAGTATGCGTTGTGACATTGGTGTTAACTGTGGGTTTTTGCGAGCGAGCGCTTGATTTTCCTAGACTGATGTTATGTTTGAGGATTTGTTGGATGTGGGTGTTTGACTCTTTTGGCATGTATATATGCAGTGTATGAGGGACGTTGGAAGTGATATGAATTGTGTATTTGCTGGCCATGGACAAGTACTTAATGCTTTATAATGTCAGCAATTTACTCTATGAAATAGGAACTATGAAATACAAAAGTCGTGAGTTTCATCCGTGCATGATTCATTTGGCGTTAAGCCTCTAATTCCAGGTCGTTGTATTTCACACTCACATTGTACATAGGACACTGTTTGATGGTTGGGATGACGAAATCGGACGTGTTGAAGATCAAAGAGGAAAGGAAAAGAGTGTTTCTGAGTCTCCTTTGAGGACACTGGACCATGTTAGAGTTCATTGCCAAATCAATATATATATATATATTCCGTTGTTCCGCTATGTCGGTTGTATATATATATATATATATATATATATATATATATATATATATATACATATATACCCAAAACCACCACACGAGCAAATGTCGGTAGTATATATATATATATATATATATATATATATATATACACATACATATACATATATATACATATACTACCGACATAGCGGAACAACGGAATCCAATCATGAAACGACAGGTGTAATGAAGGTAATTGTCTGTAAAATTATTTTCGAGGGAGACACGCAAATCACCTTGATGGTATGCTGTTGATTAACTTGCATATGGTTGCCCTGGGTATTGCCCGCCTTTCCGCCATACCCCAAGCTGGGCCCCGTTGGCGGGTGCTGGGTCTATGGCGTTCACTCTCCGCCCGAGAACATCCCACAAATGCTCCATTGGGGATATGTCAGGGGACTTAGCGGGCTAGTCCCATCTCCGTATGCCTTCTCGTTGGAGATAATCGGTGACGAACTGTGCACGATGTGGTCAGGCATTGTCATTTTGCTGTTCAACATTTCTACCGATAATTCTAGCCAATGGAACAACGACAGGACGCACAACTTCTTCAACATATCGCTGGCCAGTCAAATGTCCATTCACAACAACCAAATCAGTTTGCCTGTCATGTCTGATACCGCCCCACTACATGACACTTCCGACCCTATGACGAACATGGTATAGAAGTGTTGCCCTAGCATACTGCTCGCCGCCACGTTGCCAGCAACGGTTTCTGCCATCTGCGAATCGTAGGCATAAACCTTCATTCGTCTGTAAACGTGGTGTAACGCCATTTGCGCACAGCCCGTCCCTGGTGTTGAGAAGCCAACCTCAGTCTTTGGTAAGCTGTTAGGGTCACCCCCTTCACCCGGCGCATTGCTTTCGGTCGGGCTGCACAGAGCCGGCTTTTAGTGGTAGATGTTGGAATTTGTCCACCTGTTATTGTACGTAATTCTCAAGTGATCGCCGGAGCAGATATAAATCTAGAGCCAAGTGAAATTAAGGTAATGAGACGATTTTGTTTAGGTGTTGTCATTTTAGGCTTGCCACGCCCATGTCTAATTGCAACTCCGCCCGTATGACCTCACTTGTCCTACAGTCGACAAATTACATTTTTTGATTTGCCATACATTCGGGCAACATTGTATACCACATGGCGACAATAATAGAAGGAATGTAGTGCTCAAGTTATCTCCACATCACATGTGTTCAACAGACAATGAACCTATTGATACTGCTATCTAACAATGATAAATAAAAGTATATCCAAATCAAATAAATGAAATAGTACTAATAGAACGCCATGCGAACACGTTGTTTTTAATTACTCGTGCCACGGATGATTTACATAAAGCTGTAGTCCGGTGAACAAATTGCAATGAAGCTTCTGCCTTAGCTACATACACTGTGGTTAGGTTTTATATGCATCATACATGTACCTATGATCATGGGTTCGAATCCCGGTTCGTCCCGATTATGTTTTTATCCCTGCTCCTTGGTTTCACCAAATTTGGTAATCGTTTAAGACCAGCATTAATTTGGGCTTTCCTCAAACATTAGGCTGACAGGCTTTGATAAAAGTGGAATCCTGTACAAGGGCCGTTAATTCCAACACACACACACACACACACACACACACACACACACACACACACACACACACACTCTCTCTCTCTCTCTCTCTCTCTCTCTCTCTCTCTCTCTCTCTCTCTCTCTCTCTCTCTCTCGTGGCTATACAGAGACTCATAACACTGGTTTGCCAGTTTCTTTAAATAAATGCAGGTTCGTTGAACAGTGAATGACTACGACTACGAATCAAGGCTACTACATCCCGCCTGCTTACCATCACCTAACTGCTAAATCCCTATGTCCATCCAATCATCTCTATCAGTCTGCTTGCTGACTCTGTGTCCATTAGACAATTCACTGGCTTCTAATTCACTGGCTTCCACTCATCACTATCAGCTTCCGTGGTTGTTTACCCTGTCCCATTAGTCTCTCTCTCTCTCTCTCTCTCTCTCTCTCTCTCTCTCTCTCTCTCTCTCTCTCTCTCTCTCTCTCTCGTGGATATACAGGGACTCATAACACTGGTTTGCCAGTTTCCTTGAATAAATGCAGGTTCGTTGAACAGTGAATGACTACGACGATTACGTTAATGTTTATAGCATAAGAGCATCTATCTGCATTCAGTATGATTTTTTATAGGAAAGCAAATTTTGTTTCGTTTTTTTAAATATTTAATCCTGCGATTATAACGGATGCTAAAGCTTCGAACGCTGGTGGTATAGTAAAATATGTATGCAGTTCTTTTGATCCTAAAACATAGTATTTGTCTTTGTACGGTTCTATACTGTATGATACCATTCTAACGACGTGTTATTTGATTCTGGTCTTTGTAAAAGCTGATTTATCTATTTGATCTTTAAAATAACCTATCCACAGAGCTAGATAAACAAAGACCTAAGACCATCATATGATAAAATATTTTAACCTCATTATGCTGACGCATGCCATGATATTGATTGTTTGATTTTATACATTTCAAATATTTAAAATATGCCTGCAGTTAAAAACACCTGTTATTTATCGATTGATCTGTATGGATTCTGGCGTCACATGAATCTGTGTACACCTACAATTTAAACTAAAAATATGTGTCGTTTTCTGATCTATGCATTACACACTCAGTAACGATAGAACACGGACTGCTTTCTATTTTATGCAAGAGATTCCAAACAACGGAAAATGCAGTATTGAACGCCTGAACCAGCTCGCCACGAATGTAGAGTTTGCTGACTTCTCTCTCAGTTCGATCAGATGTAGCTTACAGGGATGCATATTTACCGAGCCATCCATGTACATCAACCAAACAACTTAAATGCTAATAGCATCTAATTAACCCAACTTTTCCTTCATCTCCTTCAGTAAGTCGACTGTGGGACGATGGAATACAGTTAGGGGATTACAGTTAAATGGTTTATTAAATGTCCACAGTCATGGACGTTATAAGCTTGTACATATATGTAGTTGGTCATTTGGTGCTTTTCGTTGGTTCGTCCTGTACTCGTTTCGGGAACTTGACAGGTTTGTAGAAAATCAATTTTTTAATATGTTGTTTGTGGGAAATCAGTTTCATAATATTTTGTATATTTTCACTAATATTACACTGCATTAGTTTGGTGCATTGTCTGTACATGAATCACAACACGTTGGTATAGGGATTACTGTTAAATGATTTTATGATACCCAAGATTAATGAAGTTTATTTAAGCGACAATGTAGTCAATATTTTACTCATCTTGATCTGTAGATACATTAAAATAGTCATAAGAGACTGGTAACGTAGATTACAGTAGCAGCTTTTAATTAAGATTTTCTTCACCCTGCAGTCTTGTAATATAAACCTCCTCCTGTAATCTCTCTTAATGCCAGCTGTTGTTTTTCCCATCTGAAATTTGAGTGAGTAGAATTGTTTTAAGCCGCTTTCAGCAATGTTTCAGCAATATCACGACGGAGACACCAGAAATGGGCTCCACACATTGTACCAATATGGGGAATGGAAAACGGACCTTGGCGTGACGCTACCCCACATTTGAAATATACATGTAGTTATAATCTTAGTAAGTGCATGTTTTCTATATGAGTAATCGTGTAAATCAAACCATTATCTGCAATGTACAACATGCCGCGAGGGATGTGTCTGGGAACATGGTAGACAGAGAAACTATGTGATATGTAACATTAATAATAGAAAACATAGATACGATATGACATTCACGCTAAATACATCCACTGTGCTTTTGCTGGGAGAATGCTAAAAGCGGTGTAAAATCCAATTCACTCACTCATTTACACTAGATGTATACATTGTGATTTCATTGTTCAAGGTACAAATGTGCATAATAGTTTTTATCTTAAAATTTATTAAACAGCACCTTCCAGAATAATACTGGGAAAAAATGAACTACATCACCTCTTAAGCAAGATGTCTCTCCATCCGGGTTCATCTTTGATTTTTGTTAGTCATTCATCAATAGGTAAGTGAATCTTCCTTTACTTCTTCAAATTCAAGAAATGTATTTGCCAGGGATTGTTGAATCTGTGGTCTGTGATTATGTTTTTTTGCGTCCACAATCAAGACACATTTGCCTACTCGACATCTTATAGTGTTCCTGTTATTATTTCATTTTTTGAAAATGAATTGTCCCATTCTCGCGATTTCGTGTCTTTGAGGCCTAATTTGACAAGTCGAGATTGCGGGATTGCGAGATTTTGCATCATGTCCAAATGTCGCATTCTCGTGTTGTCGACATTTGACAAAAAGTGCTATGTAGCAGATACACAGGCATGCTACGAGAATGCTAAAGAAACGATGGTCGAAATTCAGACTAATTTATTAAGATTCAAACATAACATGATGTTTTGCTCCACTTTTATCGGAAGGTGTGTTTGCATGGATACGTCTAAGGAAAAGTATCCAAAATCAGCTGCCGGAAGATGGCGCCAGTAGTGTTGGTACACTCTCTAAGATTGCTCACATTTTGGTCAGCACATTCAGCAACAGCACGCCTGAAACAGAATAAACAAATTCAGTAAATAATAACATGTATATTGTACATCTTGTCGCCAAATATGACACTCGCGTTAATGGAGAGATTTGATTCATATATTGCAATTATCTCGTCACAAGTATCTTTTTTATAATAATAAAGGTGCAAATTTGTTATTTAGGTCAACTTAAGGAAGGAAAACAGGAAGTGAGGCAAGTCTTAGATGATGTTTCCACTACAAAGAGAAATATTTTGCTTGGTCCAACAAATGTACCCCCGAATGCCTGTTTCAAAGGTTTACCATTACCCTTAATGCAAAGAAGGAAGGACTGGGCCACCCCTGTCCCCCATTTGTCACTAACGTGGTGACCATTTATATAGATTCATCACTATTTCCAAAGGGTCAGGATAATTTGTCAATACTGAAAGCAAATGTCATCTGTGGTTTGCTGAGAAAACAAAATGTGAAATACTAGTATTCGACTTCCTTGTGCTTAACGTCTATAGGAAATTTGGGGACAGGACATTTAGGAAAGAAAAAGGCATCCTCATGGGCGTCCAATTTGCTTCCACCTTGATGAGATGTATATTTGTGCATATAAATCGGAATTACAGCTCGGACTGTCAAAATGAAAACATTTGGCTGAGAGTGTTTCTCTGAAGCTTCATGAATATAGATTTATCAGATCGATCAGTAATGGTCTAATAGCCACAATCCGATAGTGGTTCATAAACACATGATTTAACAGTCGATTTCGTTTGATTACAGGAACGAATTTACGGTTGATACTATTTTATAAGAATTTTGTTTTTAATTTGACGCATCAGTGACTTATTTATGCTTTTATCCGCCTATCATTGAGTGTTAACATTTGGCTATGTATATATAAGTGCAAATTTTATATATTTCGTCCCACCCCGCCGTGATATTGCTGGAATACGCTAAAAGCAGCGTAAAACCATACTCACTCACATACTCATATATATAGGGACATTGTGTCGCTGCTGTTAGTAACTTGAACACTGGGACCATCACACTTAGGGTACCTGCTTACAGTTAGAGCAGTCCCGTGAAGATTCAGGGTAGAATTGGTCTAACAATTAGAGGCGACTAACGGGATCTGGTGGTCAGGCTCGCTGACTTGGTTGATGCATGTCATCGATCCCAATTGCGTGGATGGATGCTCATGATATCAATCACTGGGTTGTCTGGTTGGAATATTGCTGGGTGCGGCGTAAAACAACAAACCAACCAACTACAGCTAGATTAAGTCACTGTTTAGATACTTGCTGGAAGCTGATATATTGGTCTTAAAGTCAAACGAAAGTCCATCAGTTGGTGGTGTGTTTTTTGCCAGTTGTTCTATTCACTCACAATTGAAGCATTAATGCAGGTGCAACATGTACAGTCTCCGTGCATAATTTCATTTTGTAACTACAAATTTAATTAGTATCTCTTCATGAACTAGTTGGAGATTCCTCATAACCATATTTATTTCTTTGTTTAACTCCACACTCAGCAATACCCCAGCTGTTGAGTATTTTATTCTGTGAAGGACCACAAATCGGAAGGATAATTTCACCGTCCGTATAGTCATTCTACTGAAAATTCCAAAGACCAAGTTATCAATTTAGATATCTTTTGATAGGGTAATTGTGCGTTACTGTACGTGCCCTGACGTTTGTGACTGACACCGGACTGATGTCTAGCAAAGATCCAAGAAGTTTATGTGCATCACGAATGCATTTACCAAATGATCTATGGAAGATGTCTACATATCATGAAAGTATTGGACACTTCAAGGGGCCATATATCCGTACAGACACCACATATCGTCACACATCTACATTGCGACACTGTGTACATGCCAATGAGAATTAATTCGTTGTAATGAAATAAGAGGTAATTGAAGTCGCTCAGAAACGTTCCGAATGTATCTATCGTCTGAACTTCCGATACCTACGGTCAATACTTCTTGTATTGAAAACGCATGTTTTTCACAATATAACGCAGAACGGCCGTCATTTTGTGACAAAGGGAATCCTACTTCAACTCTTATCATTTCACCTGTAGATGTAAACAATAAACATTTCACCTATCCATGTATGTAATAGTTCGGCTTCAAGATGTACGCATTGTATAGTCTATATGTTTTATCTAGACATCTAGATGTACAGAAGGTATAGTTAATCTACGTGGCTAAGTTGTCTTAAGGTATTATTCAGTAGATGTCAATGGACACTCGTACAGTCACCCTACCTGTCTTGGTGTAAACATGAAACAACGGTCTCCGACAATTCTCCACTGGTCCAACATGACGCTTCTCTCTCGATTTCTGTAACAGAAAGATTTGACGAATTCAACACATAACATCTGATAGCTATTGATGAAGGTCTTGTAAAGTTAAACACATCTGCCATAGTAAATAGTAGTTATCTTGGATAGCATTGTCAATTAATTTAAGGAATCAACATGTCACTCAAGGTGGTACACGGGCTAACATTTCAGAAGCAGCTGCTCTTAGAAAACTGGACGTGCGTATACCTGGTTTGTGGCTACAGAAGATATTGAGGGCAATGTTCAGACGTTCAACTCTCCCAGACCCTGATCGTTGGCATTCATCTGCTGTTGTCAATGTCTGCTGGCTGCAAAGAGAAAATATTTATTGCAAGTCTTTCTGCCTAACATTCGAAATTATATTCTGAAGGTTGAATGTAAGTGGTTGGTAATTCAGTTAATTTGTATGTGTGCCAACCTCTTCATTATCAATGTTGCGGTGGTTCGGTGAAAATAATAACAGCTTTATCAATATGGCACATTAAATAATAGTTAGTAAGAAGTTGTCATATTTACAAAATGACCCTTGTAACTTTACCCGACTTCTACTATGTAAGCATATCACATACGGATGGGATTGTATGGTTACGATTAATTAGTGTAATGGTTGCTCGAACTACAGATGCATGGCAATTGTTCATGTCTCCATGGCAGTACAAAGGTGGCAAATTCAAATATCAATAGTTGACATCAATAACACTCTAGGCTATCGGAGAGTTACGATAAACACAATTACTGAAAGTAGACTGATATCCTTGTCAGAACAACTTTTCAGCAATCGACTGGATCTTGGAATGACTTTCACGATAGGAAATATCATCAACCAGTGTTTTTAAGCCTACTGATTGCTGAGTAGTTTTTAATATTGGCTAGTATTGTGCACAACCACCAGTAGCTAAAGTGATGACCAAATCCTGCTGGGGTATCATGCAGGAAGCCAAGGTACTGTAAGTCCTCATGATCCCCAGCGACGTGGCCTAGCTTTGGTTACTGGTGGCCATTAGCCCATGTATTAAACATGTATACATGATATTGTTATGCTTAAATATATTTGATAAATTGTTTTTAAATATAACTTTGCATAAATGACTCAATTGTAAACTTGAATAATGCCGATGGGACGTTAAATTTTAACTCACTCACTCACTCGTCAGAGGTTGACTATTACTTTCTCTGAAAGGAAGCAGCTTAACAATTATTGTTTTTAAAAAGATTTTATTAGCAAAATAACGATACTAACCTGCAATCAAGGCTCAGTCTGCCATCTTCGATAAGATTGCTAAACCTTGGTCTTTGCAAGATCCCCAATATTTGTGCAAAAACGTTCTGACATTCATCAGATCTATCTGGTAAAGTCTCTCTCCTCGTAGGCCACTCAAGACCGGACACTGGAAGGTCACACAGAGAAGGATATAATTGTCAGCGAAGGTAATATTGCCGTAATAGTATTTACCAAGACTTCAATATAATGTAGTATGTATCGCACAATGTTGCTGGTGGTAAAATACATGAAAGGAAACTTGAATAAAAGCGACGAAAACCTTTCCGTATTCCAAAAAAAGTTTCGATTGTACGATACCGACGATATGGTGAGCATGTGTTGATGAATCAGTATCAACTAGTGATTAAACGGTTTTATGTACGGGGATTTAATATAACAACAAAAATTCCCCATTTCACGTTGAAGCGATGTGTTGTATATTTTCTTCTGGCAATAAATTCTTCGACATAATATCTTCCATAGCTTTAATGAATTTGGAGAAGCAGGCCTTAAACCATTTTTTACTCATATGTCAATGTGTCGTTTTGCTGCTATTACAATATTATTGAGAATGATGTCATTAAGCATCCAAAAAGACTCATTATCAATATTGTACATAAGTTAAGAATTGTTTTAGATCCCCCCAAAAGTTGTTGACAATTATGCATTCTCGAGAAACACAGCAAGTTGTGACACACATATGTCAACTAGTGTCCACACAAAGTGACCACATCGACGGAATCAGTGAATGAGATGTTAAACGCCGCTTTTAACAGTTTTCTGTTATATACCAGTGTAATGAGGTAGCGTGATAAGGATTATGATGAGGATGTATCTGGGATTTAAATCAACGATCACTGTGTGCTGGCTGGCATGCTTATGGTATGCAACTCATTTCGTTAGTCTGCCATGTATACATACTGAAACATGCTACAGTATAATGGTTACCTACCAGATGAGAGGAGAGCAGCAGCAACACACATCACAAACTTCATCCTGGCAGCATGCAGTCGATGTGCACGATGTCACAGAACATCCCAGGTGTTTATATAAGAAGCATTCAGAAAGGTAATGATTTTTTCAATTTGTTTCAATTGCAAGAGTAATCATCCTTCCAAGTCATTTGTCAACTTAAAAGGTTATGAGGAATTCAGTAAACTGAATAATATGCCCACAATTACCCGACTTTCCTATAAATCTGTATAACGACTTAATTTGATGGAACAATAAGGAGAGACATCCAGCTAAGACATTAACATTTCAAAGGGGCGTGAACACCCAACTGAATACAACTAAATATCCCAAAGGAATTTCGAAGAAGAATTGGTTGTCAACAGTGATGGACCTTGACCTGAATTTCATATTGCAATTTTTTTGCAATCATGATTCATGTATTGCGATATGTACCACATATATTGCATTTGAGCAGTAATTTGTTGAACATGAATACCCCCCATCCCTGCACATTTTTGACATGTTTGTATTCTGTGGGATGTTGCTATGGTCACAAAACATGCGTAAAGACACATTATATACAGGAATCTAGTCGCGAAACAATTCGTCTTTTCGATCACAGAAAACCGTTGCTAATTTCCTTTATTTTCATAATTGAATTCGATTTGTCACCTGCTTGTGTAAAGTTTTCCATCAGGTCTTTGTTTTGTTTGTTTGTTGTTAAACGCCGCACTCAGCAATATTCCAGCTATATGACGGCGGTCTGTAAATAATCGAGATTGGACCAGACAATCCAGAGATTGACATCATGAGCATCGACCCACGCAATTGGGATACAATGACCAACAACCAAGTCATACACCCGATCCACCCGATCCCGTTAGTTGCCTCGTGTGAAGATATGCAGGATGTTGGAAAAACACAATATACCGGTATTTTCCAAACATACAGTGATAGTATTCATTAGTATTGTCGTGAGAGGTGGTTGTAGCAAGAGGCGACTAACGGGATCGGGTGGTCAGACTCGCTGACTTGATTGATGCATGTTTTGTTTCTTTGCTTGTTGTTTAACGCCCACTCAGCAATTTTCCAGCTATATGACGGCTGTCTGTAAAATAATCGATCGATGGCAATTGGGATCGATGGCATGTATCAACCAAGTCGGCGAGCCTGACCACCTGATCCCGTTAGTCGCCTTTTACGATAAGCATAGTCACCTTTTACGGCAACTATGGGTTGCTGAAGACCAACTCTATCCCGGAAACTTCACGGGTCGTTGATGCATGTCATCGTATACCTGTTTTCCTGACATCAGATCGAGACTTGGCACATTGCCTTAAATACGTAATGTCAGCGATAATACATACCAGTCGAAACTGATGACTAAACCGTCAGCGTTGTATTATATTCACTTCGAGTAGTTAGTTTTATAGCAGTCCGACATTTTTTGGCCATTTGAAATTGTGAATAGTGGCATTAAATATAATATATTTAGGCCCCTTAATCAGTTGTTGATCACTCTTCATATAAATGCATTAGCTATGTACCTGTTGTGAAGAACGCATTCATATTTCAACTCTCCCTTGAAATTCCCTGACAACGAGGCACATCTTTTTATACTTCAACTCTCCCTTTGAGCCGATAACAAGTAACGATATTCGCAAATGTACAAGTATTTCAATTCTTCCATTAAACCATATAATGATGTGAGAACGAATGTCCTTTTATGTTTTTGAAATATCCTTTGGACCCCAGTGAGGGTTAGACACTGATCATCAACTGTGTATCATTCAACCCTTAGTTTGCATCCATAGACATAGACATTGAATAGTTCCAGTGTATACATCCTTAACAGAAGATGTTAGGGAAGTGAACAGTCCCAGTGTATAGATCCTTAACAGAAGATGTTGGGGAAGTGAACAGTCCCAGTGTATAGATCCTTAACAGAAGATGTTGGGGGCAGTCAACAGTCCCAGTGTATAGATCCTTAACAGAAGATGTTGGGGAAGTGAACAGTCCCAGTGTATAGATCCTTAACAGAAGATGTTGGGGGCAGTCAACAGTCCCAGTGTATAGATCCTTAACAGAAGATGTTGGGGCAGTGAAAAGTCCTAGTGTATAGATCCTTGACAGAAGATGCTGGGGCAGTGAATAGTCCCAGTGTATAGATCCTTAACAGAAGATGTTGGGGCAGTGAATAATCCTAGTGTATAGATCCTTAACAGAAAATGTTGGGGCAGTGAATAATCCTAGTGTATAGATCCTTAACAGAAAATGTTGGGGCAGTGAATAGTCTCAGTGTATAGATCCTTAACAGAAGATGTTGGGGGCAGTCAACAGTCCCAGTGTATAGATCCTTTACAGAAGATGTCGGGGGCAGTGAATAGTCCAGTCCCAGTGTATAGATCCTTGACAGAAGGTGTTGGGGCAGTGAATAGTCCTAGTGTATAGACCCTTAACAGAAGATGTTGGGAACAGTGAATAGTTGCAGTGTATGGATCCTTTACAGAAGATGTTGGGGCAGTGAAAAGTCCCAGTGTATAGATCCTAAACAGAAGTAGTTCCTTTGGATACTTGATTGAGGCATTTTGAGAAAATTAGTTTGCGAACCTTCCAAATATCCAGGTTGGGAGAGATTAAATTTTATTACATGAAATCATATGGTGGTCTGATAAAATTTATTTTCATTTTCTCAGTTATATCGGTAACGCCATCAAATAATAACCACAGTATTGTTACACTCCTAACAATGATACTTCTAAGTTTATAAATAAAAACATCACAAAAGGTGATGTGTTTTAAAAATGATTAATTGCAGTATCAGGACCACAAGGCTGCTCATAACTTTAAATTTGGCTGTTGACCATTTAATGTTGAAATTTACATAAATACACAACAGAGTAAACTCTGACAAAATGTCACTTGGAAGTAATGATTTTTATTTCCAACGTATTAAAGGTTATTATAGTTAATACTTATTCACATGAAGTGCCCATTAATCATAATGTAATATGTCAACGACAAAGGACAGTCTCGAGGATCTGCCAAATAAGATTATATAAAATTACCAATTGATTGAATGGCTATCATGCAAGTGATGCTTATGGGTGTATTATGTCAACAAAAGGTCACGCTCTCTCAAACAAAACACGATCAAAATCAACCCTCAAAAGGCAACCGACATTTGAAATTCCTTTTCAAAGAGGCACAATTCATAAAAGGTCTGGTCATTTCATTCTAGAAATTGTATGGTAATGAGCGAATGAGTTAAGATTTATAGTGACATTTGCAATATTCCAGCCATATCGTGACTAAATAAAGTAATTTAAGAAATAAACGACGAGGTTTTTATCGTACAATAAAACACTGCAGGGAGAATACACAATGAGAGGCCCCCATTCCATCTTATTTACAAGATTTTTCACCCCGACACACATTTTCAGTTACAAAAGAATGTCACCAAGTTATTTTCTATCATCAAATAAAGTAATTGCATATACGTAGGGCCTTCATCCTGTTTTCCTAAAGTATTTAATTTTGAAATCAAGTCAGATAGAGCCATTTGCTTTTCCCCAATTTCCTGCAATGCGTTAAATTAAAAGTAGTTACAAACACACTTACGTATGTTGAGACCCATCACCTTTAGCCTCATGCCTAATGTCACACCCATGACGAGCATGTACAATCTGTATGTTAACAGGCCGCCGTCGCATGGCAGGAGTACTGATAAGCATGTACAAGCCATATGTTAACAGGCTGCCGTCGCATGGCAGGAGTACTGACGAGCATGTACAATCTGTATGTTAACAGGCTGCCGTCGCATGGCAGGAGTACTGACAAGCATGTACAATCTGTATGTTAACAGGCCGCCGTCGCATGGCAGGAGTACTGATAAGCATGTACAAGCCATATGTTAACAGGCTGCCGTCGCATGGCAGGAGTACTGACGAGCATGTACAATCTGTATGTTAACAGGCTGCTGTCGCATGGCAGGAGTACTGACAAGCATGTACAAGCTATATGTTAACAGGCTGCTGTCGCATGACAGGAGTACTGACAAGCATGTACAAGCTATATGTTAACAGGCCGCCGTCGCATGGCAGGAGTACTGACAAGCATGTACAAGCTATATGTTAACAGGCCGCTGTCGCATGGCAGGAGTACTGACGAGCATGTACAAGCTATATGTTAACAGGCCGCTGTCGCATGGCAGGAGTACTGACAAGCATTTACAAGCTATATGTTAACAGGCCGCCGTCGCATGGCAGGAGTACTGACAAGCATTACAAGCTATATGTTAACAGGCTGCTGTCGAATGGCAGGAGTACTGACGAGCATGTACAAGCTATATGTTAACAGGCCGCTGTCGCATGGCAGGAGTACTGACAAGCATTTACAAGCTATATGTTAACAGGCCGCCGTCGCATGGCAGGAGTACTGACAAGCATTACAAGCTATATGTTAACAGGCTGCTGTCGAATGGCAGGAGTACTGACGAGCATGTACAAGCTATATGTTAACAGGCCGCTGTCGCATGGCAGGAGTACTGACAAGCATTTACAAGCTATATGTTAACAGGCCGCTGTCGCATGGCAGGAGTACTGACGAGCATGTACAAGCTATATGTTAACAGGCCGCTGTCGCATGGCAGGAGTACTGACAAGCATGTACAAGCTATATGTTAACAGGCCGCCGTCGCATGGCAGGAGTACTGACGAGCATGTACAAGCTATATGTTAACAGGCCGCTGTCGCATGGCAGGAGTACTGACAAGCATTTACAAGCTATATGTTAAACGGCCGCCGTCGCATGGCAGGAGTACTGACGAGCATGTACAAGCTATATGTTAACAGGCCGCTGTCGCATGGCAGGAGTACTGACAAGCATTTACAAGCTATATGTTAACAGGCCGCCGTCGCATGGCAGGAGTACTGACAAGCATTACAAGCTATATGTTAACAGGCTGCTGTCGAATGGCAGGAGTACTGACAAGCATGTACAATCTGTATGTTAACAGGCCGCCGTCGCATGGCAGGAGTACTGACGAGCATGTACAAGCTATATGTTAACAGGCCGCTGTCGCATGGCAGGAGTACTGACGAGCATGTACAAGCTATATGTTAACAGGCTGCTGTCGCATGGCAGGAGTACTGACAAGCATGTACAAGCTATATGTTAACAGGCCGCCGTCGCATGGCAGGAGTACTGACAAGCATGTACAAGCTATATGTTAACAGGCCGCTGTCGCATGGCAGGAGTACTGACGAGCATGTACAAGCTATATGTTAACAGGCCGCTGTCGCATGGCAGGAGTACTGACAAGCATTTACAAGCTATATGTTAACAGGCCGCTGTCGCATGGCAGGAGTACTGACAAGCATTTACAAGCTATATGTTAACAGGCTGCCGTCACATGGCAGGAGTACTGACAAGCATGTACAAGCTATATGTTAACAGGCCGCTGTCGCATGGCAGGAGTACTGACGAGCATGTACAAGCTATATGTTAACAGGCCGCTGTCGCATGGCAGGAGTACTGACGAGCATGTACAAGCTATATGTTAACAGGCTGCCGTCGCATGGCAGGAGTTCTGACAAGCATGTACAAGCTATATGTTAACAGGCTGCCGTCGCATGGCAGGAGTACTGACGAGCATGTACAAGCTATATGTTAACAGACTGCCGTCGCATGGCAGGAGTTCTGACAAGCATGTACAAGCTATACGTGAACAGGCCGCCGTCGCATGGCAGGAGTTCTGACAAGCATGTACAAGCTATATGTTAACAGGCCGCCGTCCCATGGCAGGAGTTCTGACAAGCATGTACAAGCTATATGTTAACAGGCTGCCGTCGCATGGCAGTAGTACTGACGAGCATGTACAAGCTATATGTTAACAGGCCGCCGTCGCATGGCAGGAGTACTGCTGTTCAGCGTCAGGCAACTGACAAACACTTACTTTTTATGATTTAGTTGGAATCGCAAATGGACGCAAATGCAGACATTTCTTTTGATTATGGAAATGGTTTCAGCTGTTAATGATACATATCTGGATATTAATACTTTTGGTACAGGTACAAAGTCTGTGACAAAGAGGGTCGACGGGGTAGTGGTAAAAGCATTCATCCATAGCTAATCCACTCACTCACTCACTTAACTGTAATCAACATCTAGGCAACTATTTATTGACCTACTTATTGACTGAAAATAGAATATTAACATCAGACCCTCTTCTCCAAAACGATTGCAAACCTATCAGGCTGGAGTGTAAGAAACTACATCTAAACGTCGCTCCGGTGGGGTAGGACATCTATGTCATCCCAAATTTTCAGTGATCCATTCATATAGTTTAAACTTTAATTTTGCCTTTTACACGGTTTAAGTGGATGATCGATTATTCTCTGGCCTTGCCGTTTTATATTTCCGGGAATGAAGCTGAAAATTTTAGCCTGATAGTTTGTGAATAAATAGTTTATTCCTAAATTCTTTGGAATGTTCCATTATGGGAAAAATAGAAAGAAATCATCCAGCAGTTCCATCGGCCTAGTCTTGCATACTGTACATTGGGCCTGTGAAATTCCAGGTTAGAATTGATCTTCAGCTACCCATGCTTGTCTTAAGAGGCGACTAACTGGATCAGGAGGTCAGGCTCGATGATGCTAATCATGGATACGATATATTGATGGACAACTTCTTTATTACTATTAGGAGCGACGTTTAGATGTTTCTTACACTCCAGCCTGATAGGTTTGCAATCGTTTTGGAGAAGAGGGTCTGATGTTAATATTCTATTTTCAGTCAATAAGTAGGTCAATAAATAGTTGCCTAGATGTTGATTACAGTTAAGTGAGTGAGTGAGTGGATTAGCTATGGATGAATGCTTTTACCACTACCCCGTCGACCCTCTTTGTCACAGACTTTGTACCTGTACCAAAAGTATTAATATCCAGATATGTATCATTAACAGCTGAAACCATTTCCATAATCAAAAGAAATGTCTGCATTTGCGTCCATTTGCGATTCCAACTAAATCATAATCTTTTCTGGCGGACAAAAATAAAGAGTTGTAAATGTTATGCTACTGAAAATATAATATTTGGTCATTCGTCTGATCAATGTTTTTATTCACTTCAAAAATCACACTGATACTTTTCAAATAAAAACAATTCCATCTTTTGATTTCTGTCTATTTTATTCTGCTTCATGTGTGTTTCAGGAGTATTTCATGTCAATTCATGTCATTTCATGTCGTTTTACTTCATTATTGACCGCAAATAAAGCAAAGTACCATTACTCTAGATTGTAAATACAAATAAACTATACTCAAAAACATTGCTTTGCAAAAGAGCATTGATTTTAGGAAACATTAGGAAATTTATGGTAATTACAAAATGTTATTTACCAGAAGCAATGTAATTAATTCAAATACATAATATCACAATTATATACATGAAAAACTAAAGATGTTAGTAAAAATGCTGTTGTATTTACCTAGTTGTTGACCACTTTAATCACATCATGTGACTACCTAGCCAGCTGCCATGTGGCTCTGTGCATGCCTTACATGCCTTGATTACATGCATTTATAAATAGACTGGGGCAAAGCGCACCCTATTGGGCTTAAGAAAATGAAAATAGTCTACCTTGATACCCAACTGAAGCATCATAAAATGAAGACACCTTTAAGTGTATGACCATTACAGTTATATCAGAGCAAATTTATTGACAAAACTCATACCTGGTGTAACAACTCAATTAACAATATCCATATCGGGTCTGACCACAAATTGCGTTGGTACAGACGAGGCAGTGGCGGCGTATTGAAAATAAATGTCAACCAAACACTGGCCCAAACGTGCAAGAGTTACCAGGTGGTTCTGGTCCTGTCGTAGGCCTCGGTCCATTTGGAGAAAACAGCCGGCCATGGCAGTAGAGCAATGTTATGCTGCCTAAAAAGGTCTGTTACAAAACGTGGAACGTGTGGGAGGGAATTATCCTTCTACAAAGGGACGTTACGTCTATGCATTGCACAAAGGGTAGAACATGATCTCGAACGATGTCGTCCCGTTATCGTACGCCATTCAAAATGAGTTGTCTTATAAGTTGAGATGCCACCCCATACCATAGCATTTTCCCCTCGACGTTGAATAACATAAGCCTAGCTAAAACGTTCCCTGGACGCCTGGAGAACCTTGCACGACCACCATAGCTGTCCTGATGAAACCCGGACTCATCTGAGAACAGAATACTGTCCCAGTCTTGTCTTCTGAAACTCAGACGCTGTCTACTGCTCACGGTAACGTAGAAGCAAAATTGGGCGTGCACGTGCAAACTGTGAATCACGACCTTAAGGTCGAGGAGAGATATCTTCATGAATGTGTATTGAAATATGCATTAATATCCCCTGCCCGGGTTTTCGGCGTGACGAGCGAACGCTTTAACCACTAGGCTACCTGACCGCCCCGCATTAAGAAGTTCAACTGTTCAGTAGGTCATAGTTGCGGAAAATTACAATGAACTTCAGTTTCAGATCTCCATAACGAATATTTAATATCCGACTAAAGATTGCGGCTTCCTCCCATTAGCATTTTATCCTCAGCAGTTTGAACTTTACATAAAGTAACCTCTCTGTGACACTGTATGTGGTAAGCTTATTACTGGTATAAGTGGATACGTCAACATCAAATGTAATTGCTTTAGAATATTACTTTTTGTAAGAATTACACATTGGACGTTTGGAGGCGTCTCAGGATGTGTGCAATTACCACTAGCTATGAGAGGAAATTGGAAACATACACAGACTGCCTGACTATAGATAGGATGTGATGTTAACAATTACAGGGTGTGACCATGCATATGTTTACACGATCATTAGGGGACAACAAGGGTATCAGAGTATAATTAGAGGAAGTTGTTAGTGAATCCATAACAGCATGTAGATTTCAAATCTATTTCTCCTCTGTGGGTAATCCTTTCACGCTGATGGGAGGAGGTCACTCAACCAGTTCATGCATTCTTTGTCAAAGAAGATCAGACTTGGATAGAATCTAATGCTTTGAAGGTTTGTGTATCGTTTTGCGTATTAAGAAGTGTTGCTACTGTTCATTGAGTGTTGCAGTCTAGTTTGGTTTGGAGTGTTGTTTGTAATGCGTGCAGTGTAGTAGTACGCTTTCTGGTGTTTCTAGTTGGTTGCAGTGGGGGCATTTACCTGTTTTGTGTTTCTTTATCTTATGTAGATATGGTATAGTCTTGTGTGACATGTGTGTAGTTTAATTATTGCCCTGTCAATGTTTTTGGATTCATGATGAATCTTGACTTTTTTGAGTGGCTTTTGGAGCACATGTTTTAGTTTGCAGTTTGAGTTTTGCCACTTTTGGAGAAAAATAAATTCTAAGTGATGCTCTTAATTTAGTTTTTGGATATTGGTAGGTTAAGGCTCGTGTGGGGGTTTTGGCGGTGTTTGGATCAGTTGCCTTATTTATTTTCCAGGAGAGTGTTCTGTCTATTTTTGGGGTTTGAAGTATGGGTGTGAAGATGCTGTTTGGTTTGGTTTTAAGTCGTTTAGGTTGTGTAAGTTTAAATAATCTAGTATGCGTTGTGACATTGGTGTTAACTGTGGGTTTTTGCGAGCGAGCGCTTGATTTTCCTAGACTGATGTTATGTTTGAGGATTTGTTGGATGTGGGTGTTTGACTCTTTTGGCATATATATATGCAGTGTATGAGGGACGTTGGAAGTGATATGAATTGTGTATTTGCTGGCCATGGACAAGTACTTAATGCTTTATAATGTCAGCAATTTACTCTATGAAATATGAACTATGAAATACAAAAGTCGTGAGTTTCATCCGTGCATGATTCATTTGGCGTTAAGCCTCTAATTCCAGGTCGTTGTATTTCACACTCACATTGTACATAGGACACTGTTTGATGGTTGGGATGACGAAATCGGACGTGTTGAAGATCAAAGAGGAAAGGAAAAGAGTGTTTCTGAGTCTCCTTTGAGGACACTGGACCATGTTAGAGTTCATTGCCAAATCAATATATATATATATTCCGTTGTTCCGCTATGTCGGTTGTATATATATATATATATATATATATATATATATATATATATATATATATATATATATATACCCAAAACCACCACACGAGCAAATGTCGGTAGTATATATATATATATATATATATATATATATATATACACATACATATACATACATATATATATATATACATATATATATATATACTACCGACATAGCGGAACAACGGAATCCAATCATGAAACGACAGGTGTAATGAAGGTAATTGTCTGTAAAATTATTTTCGAGGGAGACACGCAAATCACCTTGATGGTATGCTGTTGATTAACTTGCATATGGTTGCCCTGGGTATTGCCCGCCTTTCCGCCATACCCCAAGCTGGGCCCCGTTGGCGGGTGCTGGGTCTATGGCGTTCACTCTCCGCCCGAGAACATCCCACAAATGCTCCATTGGGGATATGTCAGGGGACTTAGCGGGCTAGTCCCATCTCCGTATGCCTTCTCGTTGGAGATAATCGGTGACGAACTGTGCACGATGTGGTCAGGCATTGTCATTTTGCTGTTCAACATTTCTACCGATAATTCTAGCCAATGGAACAACGACAGGACGCACAACTTCTTCAACATATCGCTGGCCAGTCAAATGTCCATTCACAACAACCAAATCAGTTTGCCTGTCATGTCTGATACCGCCCCACTACATGACACTTCCGACCCTATGACGAACATGGTATAGAAGTGTTGCCCTAGCATACTGCTCGCCGCCACGTTGCCAGCAACGGTTTCTGCCATCTGCGAATCGTAGGCATAAACCTTCATTCGTCTGTAAACGTGGTGTAACGCCATTTGCGTACAGCCCGTCCCTGGTGTTGAGAAGCCAACCTCAGTCTTTGGTAAGCTGTTAGGGTCACCCCCTTCACCGGGCGCATTGCTTTCGGTCGGGCTGCACAGAGCCGGCTTTTAGTGGTAGATGTTGGAATTTGTCCACCTGTTATTGTACGTAATTCTCAAGTGATCGCCGGAGCAGATATAAATCTAGAGCCAAGTGAAATTAAGGTAATGAGACGATTTTGTTTAGGTGTTGTCATTTTAGGCTTGCCACGCCCATGTCTAATTGCAACTCCGCCCGTATGACCTCACTTGTCCTACAGTCGACAAATTACATTTTTTGATTTGCCATACATTCGGGCAACATTGTATACCACATGGCGACAATAATAGAAGGAATGTAGTGCTCAAGTTATCTCCATATCACATGTGTTCAACAGACAATGAACCTATTGATACTGCTATCTAACAATGATAAATAAAAGTATATCCAAATCAAATAAATGAAATAGTACTAATAGAACGCCATGCGAACACGTTGTTTTTAATTACTCGTGCCACGGATGATTTACATAAAGCTGTAGTCCGGTGAACAAATTGCAATGAAGCTTCTGCCTTAGCTACATACACTGTGGTTAGGTTTTATATGCATCATACATGTACCTATGATCATGGGTTCGAATCCCGGTTCGTCCCGATTATGTTTTTATCCCTGCTCCTTGGTTTCACCAAATTTGGTAATCGTTTAAGACCAGCATTAATTTGGGCTTTCCTCAAACATTAGGCTGACAGGCTTTGATAAAAGTGGAATCCTGTACAAGGGCCGTTAATTCCAACACACACACACACACACACACACACACACACACACTCTCTCTCTCTCTCTCTCTCTCTCTCTCTCTCTCTCTCTCTCTCTCTCTCTCTCTCTCGTGGCTATACAGAGACTCATAACACTGGTTTGCCAGTTTCTTTAAATAAATGCAGGTTCGTTGAACAGTGAATGACTACGACTACGAATCAAGGCTACTACATCCCGCCTGCTTACCATCACCTAACTGCTAAATCCCTATGTCCATCCAATCATCTCTATCAGTCTGCTTGCTGACTCTGTGTCCATTAGACAATTCACTGGCTTCTAATTCACTGGCTTCCACTCATCACTATCAGCTTCCGTGGTTGTTTACCCTCTCTCTCTCTCTCTCTCTCTCTCTCTCTCTCTCTCTCTCTCTCTCTCTCTCTCTCTCTCTCTCTCTCTCTCTCTCGTGGATATACAGGGACTCATAACACTGGTTTGCCAGTTTCCTTGAATAAATGCAGGTTCGTTGAACAGTGAATGACTACGACGATTACGTTAATGTTTATAGCATAAGAGCATCTATCTGCATTCAGTATGATTTTTTATAGGAAAGCAAATTTTGTTTCGTTTTTTTAAATATTTAATCCTGCGATTATAACGGATGCTAAAGCTTCGAACGCTGGTGGTATAGTAAAATATGTATGCAGTTCTTTTGATCCTAAAACATAGTATTTGTCTTTGTACGGTTCTATACTGTATGATACCATTCTAACGACGTGTTATTTGATTCTGGTCTTTGTAAAAGCTGATTTATCTATTTGATCTTTAAAATAACCTATCCACAGAGCTAGATAAACAAAGACCTAAGACCATCATATGATAAAATATTTTAACCTCATTATGCTGACGCATGCCATGATATTGATTGTTTGATTTTATACATTTCAAATATTTAAAATATGCCTGCAGTTAAAAACACCTGTTATTTATCGATTGATCTGTATGGATTCTGGCGTCACATGAATCTGTGTACACCTACAATTTAAACTAAAAATATGTGTCGTTTTCTGATCTATGCATTACACACTCAGTAACGATAGAACACGGACTGCTTTCTATTTTATGCAAGAGATTCCAAACACAGGAAAATGCAGTATTGAACGCCTGAACCAGCTCGCCACGAATGTAGAGTTTGCTGACTTCTCTCTCAGATCGATCAGATGTAGCTTACAGGGATGCATATTTACCCAGCCATCCATGTACATAAAACACACAACTTAAATGATAATAGCATCTAATTAACCCAACTTTTCCTTCATCTCCTTCAGTAAGTCGACAGTGGGACGACGGTATAGGGATTACAGTTAAATGGTATATAAACGTCCACAGTCATGGACGTTATAAGCTTGTACATATATGTAGTTGGTCATATGGTGATTTTCGTTGGTTCGTCCTGTACTCGTTTCGGGAACTTGACAGGTTTGTAGAAAATCAATTTTTTAATATGTTGTTTGTGGGAAATCAGTTTCATAATATTTTGTATATTGTCACTAATATTACACTGCATTAGTTTGGCGCATTGTGTCTGTACATGAATCACACCACGTTGGTACAGGGATTACTGTTAAATGATTTTATGATACCCAAGATTGATGAAGTATATTTAATCGACAATGTAGTCAATATTTTACTCATCTTGATCTGTAGATACATTACAATAGTCATAAAAGACTGATTACAGTAGCAGCTTTTAATAAAGATTTTCTTCACCCTGCAGTCTTGTAATATAAACCTTCTCCTGCAATCTCTCTTAATGCCAGCTGTTGTTTTTCCCATCTGAAATTTGAGTGAGTAGAACTGTTTTAAGCCGCTTTCAGCAATGTTTCAGCAATATCACGACGGGGACACCCGAAATGGGCTCCACACATTGTACCCATGTCGGGAATGGAAAACGGGCCTTCGTCGTGACGCTTCCCGCACATTTGAAATATACATGTAGTTATAATCTTAGTAAGTGCATGTTTTCTATATGAGTAATCGTGTAAATCAAACCATTATCTGCAATGTACAACATGCCGCGAGGGATGTGTCTGGGAACATGGTAGACAGAGAAACTATGTGATATGTATCATTAATAATAGAAAACATAGATACGATTCTTGAGTGTACATTCGTTGGTTCCTACATTTGGCACTTTCAAGTTTGTTAATACGGATATGACTACCCTTATGATATTCACGCTAAATACATCCACTCTGCTTTTGCTGGGAGAAAGCTAAAAGCGGTGTAAAATCCAATTCACTCACTCATTTTCACTAGATGTATACATTGTGATTACATATTTCAAGGTACAAATGTGCGTAATGGATTTCATCTTAAAATTTATTAAACAGCACCTTCCAGAATAATACTTGGAAAAAATGAACTACATCACCTATTAAGCAAGATGTCTCTCCATCCGGGTTCATCTTTGATTTTTGTTAGTCATTCATCAATAGGTAAGTAAATCTTCCTTTACTTCTTCAAATTCAAGGAATGTATTTGCCAGACATCGTTGAATCTGTGGTCTGTGATTATGTTTTTTTGCGTTCACAATCAAGACAAATTTGCCTACTCGACATCTTATAGTGTTCCTGATATTATTTCACGTTTTCATTTCTAAACAGGAAGAAACATATATGACACTATTGAAGACTGGACTACACAGCATGGTGTGACTGCACTGTTCATCCATGTGCATGCCTTTGAACAGAGTCTGACCGACGTGATTGAGGAAACTCTCCCGAAGAACAAAATCAACATTTATCGCAAATTATTCAACTTTGTCGTCTTTTGTGATGGTATCAACAACTGCTTGCCACGCATCACACATATCGTACGTTTTACAAACCTAATACACGTATTTCAGATATTCGTTTGGTAGAAATACTGGTTTCACCTGTGAGTTCAACAGGCTATTTCTAAGGAAAGCTTGTTTTTTTATCACAACATACAAAACGCTATCATCATGTGTATTAATGATTTGTTGTATCTGCGAAAGTCTTCGAGAAAAGACAAGGAATGCGGACAAGGAACACATATCTGAGATATTCATTTCATATAGGTTTGACCGTTTCTAAGTAAAGCTTGTCTTTCCATCCCAACGTACCAACGTTATCATAATGTTTATTAATGATTTGTTCTATCTTCAAAAGTCCTCCAAAAAAGACAAGGAAAGCGGACAAGGAACACTGCTACGTCATTTTTCGAAATGGTTCTTCCTGAATGTGGACCCGCCATTAACAGAAGTATATGCTGATCTGGACAACATAGCGGTAGCAGTCAAGGTAATCAGCAACAGCATATATCCGTTGAGACGTTAAAATCAACTGACACCCAACGTGTCCAAAATGTTTGAAACCATTGTCAGTATTGACTCAATATGATTATTACACTGAATATAAGTGTAGCTCCTAAAGTGGTTTGTTTCAATCGTTTTTAGGAAAAGAACATATCTGGTCGCTCAGATGTGAAAATCAGCACTCTCTTGTGGAAGTCCAACAGCCGGAAATGGTCGCAAATCGGTGACTTAACAAATAATGGGGGCACATACCCCGCCTTCATTTCTCCTCTTTTCCCCAATACGGCATACATGTTGAACGGAAGAAAACTAAAAATTGGCATCTTGGAGGTAAATAACTACAGCAACATGCAGATATTTGAAACGCTTTTTGATAATTTATATCACATAATAGAGTAATGACAAACCTATATTTGACAGTCGTGATGATATTTAAAAAGAATTTGAAACTATCTTTCTAAAGAAATCAACACGTACGTATTTCAATTAAAGACTTAGGTTTCAGTAAAACTGATTCACATGAATAATTTCAATATTGCTCACTGAAGCCATACATAATATCTCTTATGCATTTGGCTTAAACATAAACATAACTAATGAATGTTAAAAGATAATTATTCTCGTGATAAAACTTGTTTCTGCAGTGGCAAAACTTTTGCAAGAAATCAGATTGTTCAACAAATGGCTCCATTGTGTACACTCATGTTTGCAAGGATTTATTCGACAGCCTTGCCGAATATCTCAATTTTACGTACGTATAACAATAAACTCCCCCTTATTTATATAAGTATAAAGTTTACTATTGATAATTTGTCCATACATTCTTAAGAACAATTTCTTAACTACGCCAATCTAGTGTCATATTTCAAAGATAATAGTATCATATGTAATGTCTGTCCCCTACAACTCACATTCATGATGCGTGTTGTGAAGAAATGAAGAGCCTGATATGTTCTATGACCAACATGTTTCACTTTCACTTCAGATATGAACTGATCGAACCACCGGACAAGTCTTGGGGTGAATTGTCCGAAACATGGAACGGTCTTCTTGGCATGGTAGCACGAAATGTAAGGAGAGAATATATTGTGTCGAACTGTTTGCAAACGTAGATCCATTGGAAAATTACACATAAAGCCATTTCCACCTTGTCTGTCTTTTTTCAGGGTATCGATCTTTCGGGCATACCTTATGGAATCACCCTTAAAAGATCCAAGGCCTTTGCATTTTCTTATATCATGTACCAATACGAATGTGAGGTAGTCCATAAGAAACTGTCAAATAATGATAACCACTGGATGTTGTTGGTGTCTGTTTTTAAATGGGAAGTGTATGTATGCGGACTGCTGACGATGGCATGGTGCATAGGACTCTATACATTGCTGGAACGATACAGTGTTGGAGAGCATTTCGAGGCCGGGGAGATTCCTGCATGTCCACCATCAACATCAGACAGTGTCATGACGGCCGTTCTTGTGCCGCTACGTCAAGGTACTCAGCTGTCATTCAGATTCAGGACAACATTGGCTGTCAACTTTGGTCCAGGGAGTTTATATTATCGTTGGTCTAACGTTGTAGTATTTATCATTCCTTAATGCCTCTCCAGTAGTCGGGAATGTGGTCCACAATTAATCGATTAAGATGTTTTGGGGGACAAAATAACTGGTATAAATTTCATTAACCCACATCTACTACAACTGAGTGCTATAACTCCAATCACCACATTACGTTGTTCGGCCAATAAGTCAAATCATAATATCCTTGATGATAATAAGGTTTTGACCTCAAGGATGTTATTAGTTTGATATTTTTAAACACAATAATACATTTTGTTTTAATCTTACTACTACTGCTGGGACTGGCCATATTGTATTACGGCATTGTAACGTAAACTACAGGGCATTTTGTTCAGAGGGAGGTAACTCTTGTTCGAATGATGAACTATTGCAAATTACTGTAAAATGAAAGCATTGGGATTTCGTTAACTTCCCTTGTGTAGTGCGCTTAATATCCACAGGTTCGCTGCATCTCCCACGGGCCAGTTCAGGACGCATATTCTACACAAGCTGGGTGTGGTTTTGCATCATCATTGTCGCAGTTTACACGGGTAATCTGGTTGCAATTATATCAGTGGTAAAAGAAAACATACCCTTCAATACGATAAAAGAGCTTGCAGAAAATGACGACTTCAAGATTATCATTGCTAAAGGCACATCTTATGTAGATATCTACAAGGTAGGTTGCATGATTGCAATGTAAACTGTTGAATTGTAATGTCCTTTTGCTTCCCCCAGGTCCCCTTGTATTGTAGAGAAGGGTAAACATCGAAATAGGTCATGGACTGAAACTTTTGTCTGATGTAAGTGATTAGCAATACCCCAAACATTTACTACTTAAATGACGTTTGTAAATCATATTTGATGTCAGGAATGAGCTAATAAGCTACTACCCATATTCCCAACGTACTTCTATCAACTGATTTCTAAAAAGATGTGTTTTGTATTGCTTTTCAGTATTCTAATGATAGTGTGAGCAAGAAAATCTGGACGAAAGTGTTGGACGCCCGATCTGCAGATATCCGAAACTCTCTGGACGAGGATCTTCACATTAAGATGCTCCTACAGTCTAGCTACTACGCATACATTACCGGTTCAACCGAGACTAATGGTATAGAAAAGATGGTTTTTAACCTCCGAAAGATGAAATGTAGTATTGGTCCATATTTTCTAAGCCTACCCTTTCCTGCCAATTCACCCCTTGCGGAGTTATTTTCAGACAAGTAAGTACTAAAAACGCATGTTTCATGTTTAAATGACAGTCTAAGGCGAAAGAAATTTATCCCATTAAGGAATATATGCTTTGATTCAATATTTGTTTCAAATTGTACAATATATGTTAATGTACTCGAGTGAACACAATCCCTTCTGAAAGAAAGATTAACATGTAATTATTTTTTTATTAAAGAGGTTATTGGTATCAATTCATAAATAAATTGCAAGTGATTCTGCAGCATTTGATCGGCTAACCTACAATTTATTTGACGTTTATGTTTCCATAACCTGAAAAGAAATTAGACCGCGTCAACTAACGCACAAGTGTTTCCTGATTGATTGATTGATTGATTGATTGCGCTGAACGATGTCACTGATTGTAATTATTGTTGTCGATATTTGTTTGTGTTTATGATCAAATAAATTACTGTTATTTACGTTTATACCCCCATAACCGCAAACAGTCTCAAAAGACAAGTCTTAAGCAGTAGTACTATAAATACTACACCTTACTGTTCCAGACTTATGCGTCTATATGATAACGGCATGCTGGAAGCCTGGGCAAGAAAATGGTCCAGCACAAAACGGGAGGAAGATGTACCTGCAATGACGAAGGTTGACATGAGTAACATGCGGAGTGCCTGGACAATGTGTGTATCAGGAATTACAGTAGCCATCACGATTTTAGGAATTGAACGTTTCCTAAACTACCAAATAAACCAAGATTGATTGACTATTCTATGAAAATGAACACATGAATGTTACTGTTAGTTACAGTCACATTTCATGACATCTTCATGGCTTCGGTAAATCAGGTTAAACTATACTATTCAAAAACAGTAAAAGAACACCCGATTCTTTGATATCGCTATAGTTAATCTGTCATGTCATGCCATAGTATACATTACTCTTCTCTGGTATAAGAAAGTCCCATGACAGATTAACAAAGGTAATATGAAAGAATCGGGTGTTCTTTAACTTCTTTGGAGTAGCAGATAAGCCATAATATACTACTCAAAAGAAGTTAAGGATCACCCAATTATTTACTATTACTATAGTTTATCTTTCATACCATTACAGATTAACAATAGTAATTTGAAAGAATCTGCTGATCCTAAAGTTCTTTTGAGTAGTATACTAGTAATCGAGCGTATCCTGAAATATCGCTTAAACAATGATTGAACTTGTTTTTAAAAAGGGTCTTATCGTCCAGTGTTCCCTAGTTTGCTATGCTTCTTCAGTTAAAACGTATCAGTAACTGGTGTTGCACCATACCAGACATTCTACTCCTCAAGACATATCCTTCTTAATACTTTTCATATTCTATGCCAAAAAGCATAATAAATGCTTGATCATATCTTTTGAAATATAGGGAGGGAATGTGTGAGTATGATTTTACACCGCTGATAGCAATAATCCAGCAATATCCACATTAAAAATGGGCTTCACATGCAGTACTTATGTAGGGAATCGAACCGTATTATTCTTTCGATTTTAATCGAAAGATTCACATGTGGCACTCCGTGTCTGCGATAGCTGTGACTTTATATTTGAATAATTGTTTACTTTTATTTACATGGGAGTTATTGTCCATTGATTATTCGCTCATTCGACTGCATCACAGACAGTTAAAAGTATAATATACCTTAAACAGTGTATGTTCATGGTTCAACACAGAACATGGAAAAAACGTACATTTTTCAACAGCAAAATCCCAGCAAAGTTTCTGTATGATTTCAGTGTACAAAAAGCATGTATCTGAGCTTGAATAAATTACACATTGGTACAAGTTTAAGGCCTCGGTGTTCATAAAGGTTTATTGTAGACATGTGGAGAACATTTCTCAATATGTGGTATCAGTGGCCAAAATGATGTCCGGTGCAATTCCCGATTTTGGCTTGAGTGATATGTCCCCTTATTGTTCCAGATGTAGAAGTGACTTTCCTTTTATGTGTTTGTAAGATCGTGTGAGTGACGGATGCTACCGCTAGGACAGGACATATGTTCCCTTATTTTCCAGATGTAGAAGTGACTTTCCTTTTATGTGTTTGTAAGATCGTGTGAGTGACGGATGCTACCGCTAGGACAGGACATATGTTCCCTTATTTTCCAGATGTAGAAGTGACTTTCCTTTTATGTGTTTGTAAGATTGTGTGAGTGACGGGTGCTACCGCTAGGACAGGACATATGTTCCCTTATTTTCCAGATGTAGAAGTGACTTTCCTTGTATGTGTTTGTAAGATCGTGTGAGTGACGAATGCTACCGCTAGGACAGGACATATGTTCCCTTATTTTCCAGATGTAGAAGTGACTTTCCTTTTATGTGTTTGTAAGATTGTGTGAGTGACGGGTGCTACCGCTAGGACAGGATATATGTTCCCTTATTTTCCAGATGTAGAAGTGACTTTCCTTGTATGTGCTTGTAAGATTCTGTGAGTGACGGGTGCTACCGCTAGGACAGGATATATGTTCCCTTATTTTCCAGATGTAGAAGTGACTTTCCTTTTATGTGTTTGTAAGATTGTGTGAGTGACGGGTGCTACCGCTAGGACAGGATATATGTTCCCTTAATTTCCAGATGTAGAAGTGACTTTCCTTTTATGTGTTTGTAAGATTGTGTGAGTGACGGGTGCTACCGCTAGGACAGGATATATGTTCCCTTTTTTCCCAGATGTAGAAGTGACTTTCCTTTTATGTGTTTGTAAGATTGTGTGAGTGACGGGTGCTACCGCTAGGACAGGATATATGTTCCCTTATTTTCCAGATGTAGAAGTGACTTTCCTTTTATGTGTTTGTAAGATTGTGTGAGTGACGGGTGCTACCGCTAGGACAGGATATATGTTCCCTTTTTTCCCAGATGTAGAAGTGACTTTCCTTTTATGTGTTTGTAAGATTGTGTGAGTGACGGGTGCTACCGCTAGGACAGGATATATGTTCCCTTTTTTCCCAGATGTAGAAGTGACTTTCCTTTTATGTGTTTGTAAGATTCTGTGAGTGACGGATGCTACCGATAGGACAGGATATATGTTCCCTTATTTTCCAGATGTAGAAGTGACTTTCCTTTTATGTGTTTGTAAGATTGTGTGAGTGACGGGTGCTACCGCTAGGACAGGATATATGTTCCCTTATTTTCCAGATGTAGAAATGACTTTCCTTTTATGTGTTTGTAAGATTGTGTGAGTGACGGATGCTACCGCTAGGACAGGATATATGTTCCCTTATTTTCCAGATGTAGAAGTGACTTTCCTTTTATGTGTTTGTAAGATTGTGTGAGTGACGGGTGCTACCGGTAGGACAGGATATATGTTCCCTAATTTTCCAGATGTAGAAGTGACTTTCCTTGTATGTGCTTGTAAGATTGTGTGAGTGACGGGTGCTACCGCTAGGACAGGACATATGTTTCCTTTTTTTCCAGATGTAGAAGTGACTTTCCTTTTATGTGTTTGTAAGATTGTGTGAGTGACGGGTGCTACCGCTAGGACAGGATATATGTTCCCTTATTTTCCAGATGTAGAAATCACTTTCCTTTTATGTGTTTGTAAGATTGTGTGAGTGACGGATGCTTCCGCTAGGACAGGATATATGTTCCCTTATTTTCCAGATGTAGAAGTGACTTTCCTTTTATGTGTTTGTAAGATTGTGTGAGTGACGGGTGCTACCGCTAGGACAGGATATATGTTCCCTTATTTTCCAGATGTAGAAGTGACTTTCCTTGTATGTGCTTGTAAGATTGTGTGAGTGACGGGTGCTACCGGTAGGACAGGATATATGTTCCCTTATTTTCCAGATGTAGAAGTGACTTTCCTTGTATGTGCTTGTAAGATTGTGTGAGTGACGGGTGCTACCGCTAGGACAGGATATATGTTCCCTTTTTTTCCAGATGTAGAAGTGACTTTCCTTGTATGTGCTTGTAAGATTGTGTGAGTGACGGGTGCTACCGCTAGGACAGGATATATGTTCCCTTATTTTCCAGATGTAGACGTGACTTTCCTTGTATGTGCTTGTAAGATTGTGTGAGTGACGGATGCTACCGCTAGGACAGGATATATGTTCCCTTATTTTCCAGATGTAGAAGTGACTTTCCTTTTATGTGCTTGTAAGATTGCGTGAGTGACGGATGCTACCGCTAGGACAGGACATATGTTCCTTTTTTTTCCAGATGTAGAAGTGACTTTCCTTTTATGTGTTTGTAAGATTCTGTGAGTGACGGGTGCTACCGCTAGGACAGGATATATGTTCCCTTATTTTCCAGATGTAGAAGTGACTTTCCTTGTATGTGCTTGTAAGATTGTGTGAGTGACGGATGCTACCGCTAGGACAGGATATATGTTCCCTTATTTTCCAGATGTAGAAGTGACTTTCCTTTTATGTGCTTGTAAGATTGCGTGAGTGACGGATGCTACCGCTAGGACAGGACATATGTTCCTTTTTTTTCCAGATGTAGAAGTGACTTTCCTTTTATGTGTTTGTAAGATTGTGTGAGTGACGGGTGCTACCGCTAGGACAGGATATATGTTCCTTTTTTTCCAGATTTAGAAGTGACTTTCCTTGTATGTGCTTGTAAGATTGTGTGAGTGACGGGTGCTACCGCTAGGACAGGACATATGTTCCTTTTTTTCCAGATGTAGAAGTGACTTTATTTGTATGTGCTTGTAAGATTGTGTGAGTGACGGGTGCTACCGCTAGGACAGGATATATGTTCCCTTATTTTCCAGATGTAGAAGTGACTTTCCTTGTATGTGCTTGTAAGATTGTGTGAGTGACGGGTGCTACCGCTAGGACAGGATATATGTTCCTTTTTTTTCCAGATGTAGAAGTGACTTTCCTTGTATGTGCTTGTAAGATTGTGTGAGTGACGGGTGCTACCGCTAGGACAGGACATATGTTCCTTTTTTTCCAGATGTAGAAGTGACTTTATTTGTATGTGCTTGTAAGATTGTGTGAGTGACGGGTGCTACCGCTAGGACAGGATATATGTTCCCTTATTTTCCAGATGTAGAAGTGACTTTCCTTGTATGTGCTTGTAAGATTGTGTGAGTGACGGGTGCTACCGCTAGGACAGGATATATGTTCCTTTTTTTTCCAGATGTAGAAGTGACTTTCCTTGTATGTGCTTGTAAGATTGTGTGAGTGACGGGTGCTACCGCTAGGACAGGACATATGTTCTTTTTTTTCCAGATGTAGAAGTGACTTTCCTTGTATGTGCTTGTAAGATTGTGTGAGTGACGGGTGCTACCGCTAGGACAGGATATATGTTCCCTTATTTTCCAGATGTAGAAGTGACTTTCCTTGTATGTGCTTGTAAGATTGTGTGAGTGACGGGTGCTACCGCTAGGACAGGATATATGTTCCCTTATTTTCCAGATGTAGAAGTGACTTTCCTTGTATGTGTTTGTAAGATTGTGTGAGTGACGGGTGCTACCGCTAGGACAGGATATATGTTCCTTTTTTTCCACATGTAGAAGTGACTTTCCTTGTATGTGCTTGTAAGATTGTGTGAGTGACGGGTGCTACCGCTAGGACAGGACATATGTTCCTTTTTTTCCAGATGTAGAAGTGACTTTCCTTGTATGTGCTTGTAAGATTGTGTGAGTGACGGGTGCTACCGCTAGGACAGGATATATGTTCCTTTTTTTTCCAGATGTAGAAGTGACTTTCCTTGTTTGTGCTTGTAAGATTGTGTGAGTGACGGGTGCTACCGCTAGGACAGGATATATGTTCCTTTTTTTTCCAGATGTAGAAGTGACTTTCCTTGTATGTGCTTGTAAGATTGTGTGAGTGACGGGTGCTACCGCTAGGACAGGATATATGTTCCCTTATTTTCCAGATGTAGAAGTGACTTTCCTTGTATGTGTTTGTAAGATTGTGTGAGTGACGGGTGCTACCGCTAGGACAGGATATATGTTCCCTTATTTTCCAGATGTAGAAGTGACTTTCCTTGTATGTGCTTGTAAGATTGTGTGAGTGACGGGTGCTACCGCTAGGACAGGATATATGTTCCCTTATTTTCCAGATGTAGAAGTGACTTTCCTTGTATGTGCTTGTAAGATTGTGTGAGTGACGGGTGCTACCGCTAGGACAGGACATATGTTTCCTTTTTTTCCAGATGTAGAAGTGACTTTCCTTGTATGTGCTTGTAAGATTGTGTGAGTGACGGGTGCTACCGCTAGGACAGGATATATGTTCCCTTATTTTCCAGATGTAGAAGTGACTTTCCTTGTATGTGCTTGTAAGATTGTGTGAGTGACGGGTGTTACCGCTAGGACAGGACATATGTTTCCTTTTTTTCCAGATGTAGAAGTGACTTTCCTTGTATGTGCTTGTAAGATTGTGTGAGTGACGGGTGCTACCGCTAGGACAGGATATATGTTCCCTTATTTTCCAGATGTAGAAGTGACTTTCCTTTTATGTGTTTGTAAGATTGTGTGAGTGACGGGTGCTACCGGTAGGACAGGACATATGTTCCTTTTTTTTCCAGATTTAGAAGTGACTTTCCTTGTATGTGCTTGTAAGATTGTGTGAGTGACGGGTGCTACCGCTAGGACAGGACATATGTTCCTTTTTTTCCAGATGTAGAAGTGACTTTCCTTGTATGTGCTTGTAAGATTGTGTGAGTGACGGGTGCTTCCGCTAGGACAGGATATATGTTCCCTTATTTTCCAGATGTAGAAGTGACTTTCCTTGTATGTGCTTGTAAGATTGTGTGAGTGACGGGTGCTACCGCTAGGACAGGATATATGTTCCTTTTTTTTCCAGATGTAGAAGTGACTTTCCTTGTATGTGCTTGTAAGATTGTGTGAGTGACGGGTGCTACCGCTAGGACAGGACATATGTTCCTTTTTTTTCCAGATGTAGAAGTGACTTTCCTTGTATGTGCTTGTAAGATTGTGTGAGTGACGGATCCTACCGCTAGGACAGGACATATGTTCCTTTTTTTTCCAGATGTAGAAGTGACTTTCCTTGTATGTGCTTGTAAGATTGTGTGAGTGACGGGTGCTACCGCTAGGACAGGATATATGTTCCCTTATTTTCCAGATGTAGAAGTGACTTTCCTTGTATGTGTTTGTAAGATTGTGTGAGTGACGGGTGCTACCGCTAGGACAGGATATATGTTCCCTTATTTTCCAGATGTAGAAGTGACTTTCCTTGTATGTGTTTGTAAGATTGCATTGTGTGAGTGACGGGTGCTACCGCTAGGACAGGACATATGTTCCTTTTTTTCCAGATGTAGAAGTGACTTTCCTTGTATGTGCTTGTAAGATTGTGTGAGTGACGGGTGCTACCGCTAGGACAGGATATATGTTCCCTTATTTTCCAGATGTAGAAGTGACTTTCCTTGTATGTGCTTGTAAGATTGTGTGAGTGACGGGTGCTACCGCTAGGATAGGACATATGTTCCCTTTTCGCGATGACTGATATTCGGTGATCCGTTCCTATAATATTCCCGCTACGTTGCCTTTTACTCCCATAAAATCTGTTTCGGGGGATAATGGAGATATTCTTTGGCGTAGGCGTTTCATAATAATTACGAATATGGAAAGAATTTTGTTGCTTTTATTCACTGCAAGGAATGTTCTCAAGCTCCACGCGTAAATTATTAAATGATGCATGACTACAGGGATAAATCGATGAAACATTACTGTATGTCGGAAATTCACGTGAGTCCAAATAATGGCACAGGACTGGAATCTAAAACATTGAACAAACTCGTTAACGAGTTAAGGAGCTGACAGACCTCAAGTCAATGGTAATGTACACACATGATTTGCAAAGTTTGCATGTTTTAGTCAACTTGACATGATATTTGGAAATGTTGTTGACATTTGTATGACATCCTGTTTTATTTGCAATTCAGTCGCCTGGTTCTATATTTGTCAAGGGGGTAATAATTGCAGATGTATTTACACTGGTATTACATGCTCTATCAGGGCAAATTCCGAACACCTTACTATTGTAAAACGGTATTTAATGCGGGAAATATAATATAATCATTCGTGTCCTGAAATGTGAATTGAATTTATGTGTTGTGATAATAAAGATTGGAAAAGGTCAAGCAAATTTGTTATACAGTACGTTAGTTTACACAATATGTGGCTTTCACGTTGGACAAAATACGGTCACAAAATCGTTTAACAACAGTTTGGTCCTCAGCTCATGAGTGAGTGAGTGAATTGGGTTTAACGCCGGTTTGAACAGTATTCCAGTTATATCGCGGCGTGTCAGCTTCTTGTGGGAGGAAAGCCCGAAGTGATGTAGGTCTCAGACGTTTACCACGAGCACGGGTATGGTGCTGACAAACCTAGAAACATAACCGGGGCGAACCGGGATTCGAACCCACGATCATAGGTTTCTGGCGTGCCCAAGGGACGCAACTCAGTTCATGAAAGTTAGTTCTGTAAGGAAGAAGAGAAAGTGATAGTTCTACAATTCACTATCAGGAATAGTCTTTCTTTGTGGGTTATCGCCAAACTCAGCAGTATTCCAGCTATGTGACGTCGGACCGTACATAATCGACAACCTGGAATATGGACATCATTAACATCGATCTACGTAATTGGGATTCGGTGATATGCATCAACCAAGTCGCCCGATCCCGTTAGTTGAGTTGACCCTTATGACAAGCATGGGTAGCTAAGACCATTTCCAACCTGGATCTTCACGGGGTTCCAGAATAGTGTATAATAATAATATCTGAAATATGGAATTAGTAGATATGAAGAATGCACCTCGTTTTAATATAAATAAACACGGATATTATATCAAGTCTGAACCAGGCGATCTAGTGACTGACATCATGCGCATCGATCTACGAACATGGGATACGATGGCATGTGTCAGCCGAGCTGGCCTGATCATCACGGGGTTCATTGCCTCTTAGGACGAGCACGGGGCTGCTGAAACCGGATGTTAATGTGTGGGCTTGATGTAATAATGTCTGTAAAGTATTTTTACACAGGACTAAAACATGGCAGTTCACTGCTGCAGCAAGACCATGAACCAGTGTGGTTCGGGTCCATAATATTGATGTTGTTCATTATTGACTTTTTGATTGCGTCATGATATATATTTGTCTTTACTCGCTGAAATAATGCCGATGCGACGTTAGATTTTAACTTTTGTTATTATTTGCTGCCCAGTCATGAATATTTATCCTTATTTGAATGTTTAACCTTATGTGATGGAATGATGATATAGTTCTAGATGTGGTTAATTTGAAATTTAATCTGTACACACAATTCGATAACCTATGCACACAGTTATAATTTATATTGTTATGTGTGTACCTTCTCTATGCGGGGCGGTCGGGTAGCCTAGTGGTTAAAGCGTTCGCTCACTCACTCACTATCATCTGTATGGTATACACATGGGATTTATGTTTATGTGATAATGGAAACCACTTAATAGTTTTCTTTAAAAGTTCATTATCCAAAATATCTAATTGTTTCACTTTGTTTCCAAAGTGCACCGAAAATCTTTGTCCTTTGTTTCAATATGTCCAGTAATCAACCGGCGTTTCCTTCAAATTCTTAGCCCCCTCTGGACATTACCCTTACACCGACCTCACACCACGCTATGTTGGTTGGTTGGTTGGTTGGTTTGTTGTTTAACGCCACAGTCAGCAATATTCCAGCTATATGATGGCAGTCTGTAAATAATCGAGTCTGGACCAGACAATCCAGTGATTGATATCATGAGCATCGATCCACGCAATTGGGATCGATGACACACGCTACAGTAAAAACTTGACCCACGTTGTCAGACAGAGATCCGTCCAGATTTTCAACAGGAACAGACAGATTCCACGGCTAGTCGCGGCGTCTGCTACGGCCGCCACATCACCAACAACTACATCGATGGTTGAAGAATCGTCAACCGACTTTCTGCATGTGTGAAAGAGACAGAGCGGGTCTCCGCACTATGGACATTGGCCCATCGTCCTGGAGTGGACCGCCTACGTGGTCTAGTGGTAGAGCGTCTGCCCGAAGAGCGGAAGGTCCGGGGTTCGATCCCCGGCCGCGTCATATCAAAAGACGTTAAAAGATGGTACTTGTTGTTACCCTGTCTGGCGCTCGGCATTAAGGGGCTAAAACAAGGACTGGTCGGCTCGGAGTCAGTATACTGTGTCTGAGTTGGGTATTCATGTTACACTGCGGCATGGTATCTCAGTAAGCTGGCACTATAAATCGGCATCAGCCTGGACTAGTACAAGCAGCCACACACACTGACGTCGCTATATAAGTTCAATAATCTTGGACGCGACGTTAAACCCCATTTCACCTCACCTCACCTATTGAAACAAACCTGGAGTGCGTACTGTCACTCGCTTACCATCATACCGTTTGGACCATTATTCACACACCAACAATAAACATGTCTGCTATCGTCTTGAACTTCACCTCGGTGTTTTGTCCTCCGATGTCATTTAGTTTTCGATGCAAATCCCTATTTTCACCTGTAATATATGCTCCCGTTTTTTTCTCAAATGAACAATTGACAGTCCATGCATGTATTTGTGACAGGTGCCACCGGTGGTGCAGGATACGCTCACCTATTCGCGAACACCTGGTACCATCAATATTTGATAGTGGTTCATAAACACGCGCATATTTAATAGTCTGAATTGTACAACAGAATCTGCTTTTGATAATGAAAAGGTTGATGTTTCTTTATCTATTGAGTGGTCGTAATGATTGTTCTGTTTCCGAAAGGCTTTTTCTTTCCGCTGAAGTTTTTAGCCAGTAATAAATACAGATGTGTGTCCTTCATTCAAACTAGAACAATGAAACCAGACCCGTGAAAATCCGGGGTAGGACAGGTCTTCAGCAACCCATGCTTGCCTTAAAAGGCGAGTTTGCTTGTTGTAAGAGGCGACTAACGGGATAGGGTGGTCAGGCTCGCTGACTTGGTTGATGCATGTCATCGATCCCAGTTGCGTGGATCGATGCTCATGATATCAATAACTGGATTGTCTGATCCAGACTTGATTATTTACAGACCGCCGTCACATTGCGTTAAACAACAAACAAACAAACAACAATGAAATCTAAACATGGACATTAGATACTGTAATCATAGCTGACACTATTTGTCAATATTTTTCATTTTAGCGTTCAGTTAAGTGCACTTCAAGGACGCTGCTGCGGTAACCGTATCTCTGTGCTGTCTGAATAAACGATTTTGATAGTTTGTCCCACAGTGATTTCGTAATAGACTCTGATCTAAATCTTCAATGCACTTACAATGCTTCAACAAAAAGCATGCACCGTGACAACAAACCCACCATGATTCACTTCCAAAGACACTTGCCTCCAAATAGGAGTACATATAGTTTAGATCATGCAACAATGTATTTACTTGCTCGAGTTAAACACCGAACTGGTAAAGATTTTGTAGCCGCCATTGTACTCAGCTCTAGCTTGTAATCTTTTATGTGTGTGTGCGTGCGTACGTACGTGCGTGTGTGTGTGATTGTGTGCTAGCACTATAAAACCGTCTCCACCAGTACGAGCAGCCACACACACTTGCGCGCGTGCATCTTAAACTAAGTGCAATGGTCTTGTTGTTATTCTCCATTTCACCTCACCCACTCACTCACTCACTTACTCACCTCACTTCCCTCTTGGCTTCTTGAAAAAGCACGGCAACAAATGCCGTTATACTATAGGGCACGAGCTATTAATCAATACCAGTGTGTTTGCAAAACCTCCCATTTCTATGGCTACATTGAAAAACATCTCTTTACATCAAGGAAATATGAACAACAGATGCACGATGAGCATTATGTCAATCAGAGCAGGGGGGATAAACATACCGGAGTATTGAAAGCATCATCGATGTTTTGACGTACGTGATAGGAATCTCGTGGTTCTCAATTTGGTCTGCGCGAGTGATGCACACAACCCAAACTAAATAACTAATATAACTAAGAAGTATGAAGTAAATGGAAAAACGACGACACAGGGTTTGGCAAACGATGAAGGCTTTTCCTGACCATTGCCATATCGATGACATGGGAGTTATACAATCTCTAAGTTTGTTGAGGCATCGGTAGGCCGCCAGTTGGAACCTCAATCGTCCGATGGAATTAAACCGATAAAACCATTTCCCTAGTCATAAGAAAATATGCTAAAACAGAGTAGATTGCAGGATTCCGACTTTATCCTAAGCATGTGTTTATGAAGAACAATCAAAAGGGATTATACCAGCTGAGCGTATCCTGCACCATCTGTTGATTCTGTCACAAATACATGCAAAGGGAAGTCAACTGTTCACCTGATAAAACACGAGAACGTGTTACAACTCATATCTGGAATAGAATCAAAAGAAGACAAAACTCACGGGTGAAGTTTAAGACGACAGTAGAAGTGTTTTGTTGGTACAGTGTATGTGAATAATGGTCGAAACAGATTGTGATGGTGCGCAGACCAGATCTGTCACTTACAGAGATGCAGAAAGTCGGACGGCGATGTTTCATCGTCAACATAGTTGTTGGTGATGTGGCGACTAGCTGTCTGCTCCTGTTGATAATCTGGGCCGTGTGACAACGCAGGTCAAGTTTTGAATGGGGATCTTTTACATAACGCGGTGGATCACGTACATGTGTAGCATTAGATGTGGCGACGTGGGGGATAAAAATTGACATTTATAGATAGCACTCGGCATTGGACGTACTGCCTGGAGGGGAATCGTGATTAGAAGGGATACGCCGAATGTTTGTTGAATATATTAAACAGACAAAGGACCAAGAATTTCGGTGCACTTTGGAAACATAGTGAAACTATTAGTTATTTTGGATAATGAAGTTTTCAAGAAAATTTAATTGGTTTCCACTATGACATAAGCATAATTTTGGTTCAGTACCCTTTGTCTCTGACCTGCATGTGTATACCATACGGAGGACACAAACAAAATGACACACTTATGGACATCACTTTTAGAATTATTTAAAAATATCCATATCTCACAAATTAACCAAATCAACCACCATATCCTAAATCCATCATAAAATATTATTCAAATAATATGAATATTCATGACTCATATATGCAGCAAAACTTAACAGAAGTTGATATAGACAGATCTCAGGATCACATAATCATGACGAATTGCGTAACTGAAACAATAATGACCAACATGAATTTTATAGATCTGAATTGCACTGGTTCTTGGTATTGATACGAACGTCTAAGGCGCCGCGATTCGCTATGCAGAGTTGCATCCCTTGGGCACGCATGAAACCTATGATTGTGGGTTCGAATCCCAGTTCGACCCGATTATGTTTCTAGGTTTGTCAACACCATACCCGTGCTCGTGGGTTTCACCGAAGTGGTAACGTCTGAGACGTTCGTGTACTTTCAGCAGATGTTCACATATACAGTTGGGGTCACGGGTGGCCCAGTCGTCTAAGGCGTCGCAATTCGCTGTGTAGAGTTGCGTCCCTTGGATACGCCGGAAACCTATGATTGTGGGTTCGAATCCGAGTTCGCCTCGATTATGTTTCTAGGTTTGTAATCACCACACAAATGCTCGTTGGTTTCACCAAAGTGGTAAGCGTTTAAGATCAGCTTCACTTTGGGCTTTCCTCCCACATGCAGCGGCCACGCAATGATATAAGTGGAATGCAACTGGCAAGACATGACAACACAACACTGAGAAGACTGGGACGCCAATTTCCTTGAACACATACAGGTCCCAGTGTACACATGTTGGTTTGGTTTGTTTGTTTGTTGTTTAACGCCGCACTCAGCAATATTCCAACTATATGACGACGGTCTGTAAATAAATAATCGAGTCTGGACCAGACAATCCAGTGATTACGGCAAGCATGGGTTGCTGAAGATCTATTCTAACCCGGATCTTCACGGGTCGTGTGTAGTTGAACAGGACAAAATATTTACCTTACCTTTGAAATACTCTTCATCAGCATAGGTTGCCATAGGATAACATATTTCAAGCATATATATATGCTTTTTTTTATAAGAGTTCTTGGATAGAACTGGAAGGGACACGACGTTCACACCTGACGAATCAAATAGCGTGTTCTTCGTCTACGATAGCAGTTGTTTGTTCTTGTTTCTTACGACTGATATAAAAAAGCAACTCAAGCTATTTCCATAATCATAGGAAATTTGTACGAAGAGAGTCTATTGTGTTGAATCACAATCAAATAGTAATGATACGAGGTGGCCCACATGAAAGGGCAAACCACAACCAGGTGAATTTTAACATTTTCGACTAACGGGTGATATTACGTTTATTACATATCATGCCAATGTATCTTTTATCAGTGCCCGGTCACGACGATTACATTTCCAGCCATTTCACGAAATAATCCTCTCCAAAGGTTAATGTTTATAACATAAGCTTCACAAACGAAAACACAAGAGCATTTATCTTCATTTACCCTGCTTCTTCCTGTTTTAAGAAAACACATTTTATTTCGTTTTTGAAATATTTAAACCTGCGAATTTAAAGGATGCTAAAGCTTCGAACGCTGGTATATTAGAATATGTATGCTGTTCTTTTGAATCTAAAACATAGGATATGCCTTTGAAAGGTTTCATACTGTATGCTACCATTCTAACCATATGGTATTGGAATGTATGTGGCATTTGTAATGAAAATGTAAATGAAATAAAAACGTTCTGCATAAGAAGATGAACTGGATTTTAATTATCTATTTGATCGTTAGATGATTCTTAATGATAAAATATAAGTCCTTGGGAGCTGATAAACTAGATCTCCATAAAACATACACCTATGACAAGCATAATTTTTATGATGAAATATTTAAACCTCATTACTGGTGTCGTCCGATGCGATATAATACATTTCAAATATTTAAAGAATAGCTGCAAACAAAAATATCTGTTATTTATCGATTAGTCTGCATTATGTGTGGATTTTGGCGATATGTACACATGCGATTAAAACTGCAAATCGAAAGAAGGCGTATGTTTCTGATTTATTCATCACTCACCCAATTACGAGGAAACAAAGAATGCCAAGAGATTCCAAACACTACTTACATCTACCGAAAGAATACTGAAACACCCATGGGCAACGCTATATGGAGACTCCAACTTCTTTTATGCATATCACCAATAGTCCTGTAGTACGTCTATTAAGACATGTTTACACAGTATACATACCCCGTCATTGTCATTTCGATACCAGTTTAATTGGACACATGCTTCTGACTATCGCCTTCATGGCTGTGTCAATATTTGTAAACGATTCTATGAAGAATGATGAAGTATTGAACGGACGCACCAGAACGCCAAGAGCGTACAATGTTCGCTGACGTCTGTCTCAGTTTGGTGTAGGTTTTTGATGCATATTGTCCTTGCCATACATCTATTGAAACCCAAAAAGGTAGTATCAGGATTCCTCTTGAATGATTTTCAAACGCCTAGAGCCATGGATGTTGCACGCATGTACATATATCTAATTGGTCAGTTGGTTCTTTTCGTCGGTCCGTCCTGTAGTCGTTTCGTGAATTTGACAGGTATGTAGAAAATCAATTTTATACTGTTGTTTTTATATTGTGACTCAAATTACACTGTATTAGTTTTGTGCACTGTGTCTGCTAAAATTACCTTTACCTGGAACAGATATATAATGTACCTCTATATTCAGTACCTTTAGATGCTTCATCAAATGGTCCCTCATAAGGTGTTTTTTTATGATGCTCATGATTACTTTATTTGATTTAAATGACAATGTAGTGTTCGCTTTACTCGTTCTTGATCTGTAGATGTTATACTATGTCCTTTCAGATGTGTGCCAGAGAAAGTATGTGATGTGTATCATTAAAATATATTGCATTTATAGGATTCTTGAGTTCATATTTATTGGTTCGTAAAGTTGGTGTTTCCAGTTTTGCTTATTCGAATGTGAATACTCTCAAGACGTTCACACTAAATTAATTAATAGTGATTTCCTTTTTTCAAGGTACTAATGTCCGTAGTGGTTTTAATATTAATATCTATTCCAGATCCTTCCAGATTAACCCTTGGAAAATATGAACTACATCACCTATTAAGCAAGATGTCTCTTCATCCGGGTTCATCTTTGATTTTTGTTGGTCATTCATCTATGGGTAAGCGAATCCTGTACGTCTTCAAATACAAGGCCGATATTTCCAAGGCATTCAAACCATCGTTGAATCTTTGGTCTGTATATATAAGTTTTAAGTGTTCATTATCAACGAGCAAACTTTTGTTCCTATTGTTCCTGTTAATAGTATTCCTGTACTGATATTAGTTCCCATTTCTGAACAGGAAGAGACATACATGACGCTATTGAGAACTGGACTACACAGCATGGCGTGACTGCAATGTTCTTCCAAGTGCATGCCTTTGAACAGAGTCTGATCAGCTTAGTAGAGAATACTCTCCAGAAGAACCAACTCCACATTTATCGCAAATTGTTCAACTTTGTCGTCTTCTGTGACGGTATCAACAACTGCTTGCCACGCATCACACATATCGTACGTTTGCCAAATAAAATACACGTATCTGAGATACTCATTTTATATAAGTTTGACCGTTTCTAAGTAAAGCTTGTCTTTCCATCTCAACGTGCAAACGTAATCATAATGTTTATTAATGATTTGTTCTATCTTCCAAAGTCCTCCCAAAAAGACAAGGAATGCGGACAAGGAACACTGCTGCGTCATTTCTCGAAATGGTTATTCCTGAATGTGGATCCGTCATTATTAACAGAAGTATATGCTGATCTGGACAATATAGCAATAGCAGTCAAGGTAATTAGCAACAATATATATTCGTTAACACTTTTACATAGACTGACACTAAACGTACACAAAATAATTGAAGACGTGAAGCAATCGTCAGTTTTTACTGAGTATTATATTTCATTGATGTGAACAATTAGCTTTTTCCTTAAAGGGGTGTGTTACTTTCGTTATTAGGAAAAGAACACATCTGGTCGCTCAAATGTTAAAATCAGCACTCTCTTGTGGAAGTCCAACAACCGGAAATGGTCGCAAATTGGTGACTTGGCAATTAACGGGGACATTTACTCCGCCTTCATTGCTCCTCTCTTCCCGAATACAGCATACCTGTTAAACAGAAGAAAACTAAAAATTGGCGTCTTGGAGGTGAATAACTACCACCACAAGCAGATATATAATTTATGTCACATAATAGAGTTATGACAAAGCTATATTTGTTAGCAAGATAGGATGACATTCCAAAAAGGACTTAAAGCCACCTTTCTAAGGCAACCAATTCAGTCTGAATAGCATACATAACTGATAAACTAATTTTTTATATTTTACATTTTAAATTAAGGGCTTAGGTTTCGGTAAAACTGATTCACATGAGAAACATCTCTTCAGGAAAAAGGGAAACGTTTATTGTAGCCATTAATAACATCCCTCATGCATTTGGCTTAAACATTAATATACCGAATTGATATTAGAAGACAATTTTTCTCTCTTGCAGTGGAATCAGTTTTGCAGGAAATCAGATTGTTCAACAAATGGCTCCATTGTGTACACTCATGTCTGCAAGGATTTATTCGACAGCCTTGCCGAATATCTCAATTTTACGTACGTATTATCATATACCCATCTCCACTACTTTTATCAGTACTATACTGTCATCGTCATTTTACCATACAACCATAACAGCAATTCCTTTAATACGCTAATGAAATGTTTTATTGAAAATGAAAACTGGCATTACATGTAATGATATGACCGTCCAATGTTTCCATTACCAAATTGTTTCACTTTCACTTCAGATATAAATTTTACGTACGTATTACAATATACCCATCCTCACTATTATTATCAGTATTGTGCTTACTATTGTTACTGCTGGTGCCCATTTTACCATAGAACAACAATTGCTTATCTACGCTGATAGAAACGAAAGTAGTATTACATGTAATGATATTAACCTATAGGTCCCTCCCATTCCACGGCCATGTCCACTCGCATTCAAGATGTATGTTGTAATCACATGATGTATCTAATGTTTAACATGGCCATGATGTTTCACTTTCACTTCAGATATGAACTGATCGAACCACCTGACAAGTCCTGGGGTGAATTGGCCGAAACATGGAGCGGTCTTCTTGGCATGGTAGCACGAAATGTAAGGAGAGAATATATTGAGTCGAACTGTTTGCAAACGTAGATCCATTGGAAAATTGCACATAAAGCCATTTCCACCTTGTCTGTTTTTTTTCTCAGGAAATCGATCTTTCTGGCATACCTTATGGAATCACCCTTAAAAGATCCAAGGCCGTTGCATTTTCTTATATCATGTACCAATCCGACTGTGAGGTAGTCCATAAGAAATTGTCAAATAATGATAACCACTGGATGTTGTTGGTGTCTGTTTTTAAATGGGAAGTGTATGTATGCGGACTGCTGACGATGGCATGGTGCATAGGACTCTATACATTGCTGGAACGATACAGTGTTGGAGAACATATCAAGGCCGGGGAGATTCCTGCATGTCCACCATCAACATCAGACAGTGTCATGACGGCCGTTCTTGTGCCGCTACGTCAAGGTACCCACTATCATTTAAAGTTTGGGACAACATTTTGTGTCAGCGTTGAGCGAGTGAGTCTAGTTTATCGTTGGGAAATAATTATTTCGTTAATACTTATTATTGAGGAGCTTGGAATGTGGTCCACAATTATCGATTAAGAAGATATTGGTCAAACATTAAGCTTATGTATATTTCTTTCACCCAAAGCTGTCCATGGACGTCTACTACTACTGTAAGTTAAAATTCTATTTACCACATTACGATGTTAGGTCAATAGGTAAAATCATAATATTCTTATTGAGAATAAGGTTTAAACCCCAAGCAGGTTAGTTTGTTGTTTTATTTTAAAACATTAGTTTTGTTTTAATATTTCAAATTCTATATATATGATTATCACCACAATTTGCAAAATGAAAAAAGCTACAGACAACAGGTCATGTAACAAGTCCCCAAATAATTTAAATTCCAGTGATTTATCCCCAAACATACAGGATTGAGGCCAGATTTGGCCACACAAAGGAGCCTATGTATTCATCGGATGCAGCGTGTCTCATTAACTCCATTTGTAAACTGAATATTACAGCAAAATACAGATAGGTTAGTTCCCAAGGGAACATTCTTCTTCAAACATGATTCATAAGGATTGATCATGGGATGATGTTCAATTTTATCCGTCTCTGACTATCCGCTGCAGAAGTGAAAACTTGCAAATGTAAATATGATGAGAGGACGCCATTGACCATTTCATGGTAATTACGTTAAGCCACAAATGGAATGATGATTTCCAAAGTGTCAACCTCATTTTGATGCCATATATGCCCCAATCGTCTTCAAGAATATTGTTTACTTAATAAGATGACAAGTATAAATTTGTTTAACACATATGATGAAAGGTTGTTAACGAGCATGTGGATCAATAACAGAACCCTTTGACTGATTATGCGATCGTGATAATTAAACACTCAAATGAAAACTAAATACACCATACTGATGAATGTATATAATGTCTTTTACAAGAGAAAATAAAGTATGTTATATTCTTTTCAATATCTTTATTCTGAAAGGGTTTAGTTTTATTTATTTTATCATGCATAAGTTTTTTTAACATAGAAATTTGGTTTAATAAATGTTTTCTGCCAAGTTCAACCACAATACCTAATAGTTATTAAACAGTAGAACACCGTTTGGTTTAAGCCAACACGTAATAGGATATTGGTTCTCTCGCACCATCGTATCACTCAAAACTTCTGTAAACACTGCTTCTTGAACAAAATTTTAATATTACATATCACTGTTCGAGACCGGGTTGTTTAATATTTGCTGATTTATGCTCCCTAAGTCATCCCACAGATATGAAAATACAGCTCATCAGTGTAATCATGTAAGCCAATTCCATCTAACCAAGGTACAGAGTAATCAACTAAGTAATACGTACTTATGATGGGTGCCACCGATGGGGGAGAATACACTTACATGTTTGATGATGAAGGTCAATGATAGACAGGTGGAGGACATTTTCAAATGTGACTCATCAGTAACAAAAATGATGTGCGATGGAATTCCGTATTTCAACTTGTACCATATGTCTTGCCTTTGTATGTGTTTCTGACGGAAGCAATAGGAGGGGCTGAATATGCTCAACTTCTCGCGAACACCTGGTGTCATCACTATTTGGTAGAGATATATGATTATCGAAAGCATTTTTTCGCCTCAATTTTGTACAATGTCTGTGATGATATTTGTGATAGCATTCGCAATAATCAGCCTACGGAAATCAACTGTAAATGTTCTAAAGCAGTATATTTACTTCTCCACTACATCAGTGAGTCTTTGTGACAGAAAGTTTGCCTACATCGGTTGAATTTCTCAAAACACGGAAAAATATACTACCAAAACAATTATAGTTTATAGTTTATAGATTATAGTTCATCAACAGTAAGACGAAAATATCAGGGGTTCTTTAACCTGTTTTGAGCAGTGAATTAAACATTTGAAAACATTGCATCCATAGGTTCGCTGCATCTCCCACGGGCCAGTTCAGGACGCATATTCTACACAAGCTGGGTGTGGTTTTGCATCATCATTGTCGCAGTTTACACGGGTAATCTGGTTGCAATTTTATCAGTGGTAAAAGAGAAAATACCCTTCAATACGATAGAAGAGCTTGCAGAAAGTGACGACTTCAAGATTATCATGACTAGAGGGTCATATGCTGAAGATACCTACAAGGTGAGAAGCACACTTGCTTTGTGAACTGTGTAATTGTATTGTCTTTATGCTTCCTCTAGGTCCCTCTTGTCGCATTGTAGAGAAAGGCACATATGGTAGTAGGTCATGGATGGTAACTTTTGTCTGCTGAAGGTGATTAACCATCCGAATAGTTACTACTTAAATCCCTTTTTGTAAACTAAATTTGATGCCAGGAATGAAATACTAACATACTCTTGCCTCATATCCCCAACATACTTCTGTCAGCTAATTTCCAATAATTTTCTGAACGCTTTTCAGTATTCTAATGATAGCGTGAGTAAGAAAATCTGGACAAAAGTGTTGGACACCCGATCTACAAACATCCAAAACTCTCTGGACGAGGATATTCACATTAAGATGCTCGTACAGTCTAGCTACTACGCATACATAACCGGTTCCTATACGGTTGATGGCATGGAGGAGACGTTTAATAACCTCCGTAGGATTAGATGTGGTACTGGTCCAAAATATCTAAGCCTGCCCTTTCCTGTCAATTCACCTCTTGTGGGGTTATTTTCAGACACGTAAGTACTAAACACGCACATGCTTCATATTTAAATGACACTCTTCAAAGAATACATTTAACTTTTCCAGTGATATATGCGTTGGTCCACTTTGTACAATATGTATTAATGTGAACATGTGCTTGCCATAAGAGGCGACTAGGCTTGTCATAAAGAGGCGACTAACGGGATCGGGTGGTCAGGCTCGCTGACTTGGATGATGCATGCCATCGTATCCCAACTGCGTGGATCGATGCTTATGATGTCAATCATTGGATTGTCTGGTCCAAACTCGATATATTGACATACCGCCGTCATATAGCTGGAATATTGCTGAATGCGGCGTTAAACAACAATCAAACAAACACAATAATGTGAACATAATCTCTTCTTAAAGAAATGATGCCATATTGTTATTAAGATAATAGTGAATAGACGGTTATTGTTATTCGTTAATAAATACATTACAAGTGATTCCGTGGCATTTGATCGGATAACCAAGCAAAGTTTATGCGTTATGTTTCCATCAACGGAAAAGAAATTAGACCAAGCCCACCAACCGACTACTGTTTCCTTGAATTTGGCTGATAACTAAATGAGCAGGGCTTGTTGTGCTACTCCGTTTAACGATGTCACTGATTTCGTAACTGTTATCCTCATTTGTTTGTGTGTTTATGATTAGATAAGAAGGCTTTGAAGTTATTATTGCTGACGTATATATTTATAAGAATTTACTTTATATTTTATAATGTTCATGGAGATATAAAAGAAAAAACTGGTGTGCGTTAATCCGCTACAAGGTATGAGTGAGTGAGTGAGTGAGTATGGTTTTACGCCGCTATTAGCAATAATCCAGCAATATCACGGTGGGGGACACCAGATATGGGCTTCACACATTGTACCCATGTCGGGAATCGAACCCGGGTCTTCGGCGTGAGGAGCGAACGCTTTAACCACTAGGCTACCCGACCGACCCCCGCTACAAGGAATTTCATTGTGCACGACAGTATTTAGGTTTATACCCCTTAAGCAGTAGTACTATAAATCTACACCTTACTGTTCCAGACTCATTCGCCTGTATGATACCGGCATGCTGGAAGCCTGGGCAAGAAAATGGTCCAGCAAAACAACGGAGGAATATGTACCTGCAATGACGAAGGTTGACATGAGTAACATGCGGAGTGCCTGGACAATGTGTGTATCAGGAATTACAGTAGCCATCACTATTTTAGGAATTGAACGTTTCCTAAACTACCGTGTCAACAAACATTGATTGACTATTCTATGAAACTGGGCACATCTAAGTAAGTTACCGTTTACATATATAACTGGTGGCCCCCTTCATTGGTTCGGTAAATACAATGTAAATATACTACTAAAAAGGTTAAAGAACACCAGATTCTTTCATATTATTACAAGTAATCCGTCAACCATAGTAATTTAAACCTATCGGGTGTTCTTTGACTTCTTTTGATTAGTATATCAGCCAAAATATCAGATTTTAAGTTGAAAGATTCCACTTCCTTCGTCGAATTGTCTCATGCTCTCGCGATGGCCGCGCCTTTTTAGACATTAGACATGACTTATGGAAATAGTTGTGTTGCTTTTATTGACATGGTAGTTATTGTTCATACCTTGCTGACGCTGATTATTCGCTCATTCCACTGCATCACAGATAGTGAAAAGTATAACCACACCTTAAACAGTGTCAGTTGTTAATGGTTTAACCCTAAACACCATATATGTTTCCACAGCAAAATCCCGTAGCCCTCTATGTGATTTCAGTGTACAAAAGTCATGTATCTGAATATGAATAAAATTTTCTCATACCATTCAAAGCCTCAGTAAAATGTTCATAAAGGTTTATGGTAGACAGGTAGAGGACATTTCCAAATGTGACGCATCAGTGACAAGAATTATGTCCGATCCAATTCCATATTTTAAACTGAACCCTATGTCCCCATATTTTTCAGATGTACAATTGACTTGCATTTGCGTGTGTTTGTGACGAATGCAACAGATGGGCAGGGTACGCTCACATTTTCGCGAACACTTGGTATCACCACTAATGGTTAGTGATTCATCAACACATGACCCGTGAAGATCCAGGGTAGAATAGGTCTTCAGCAACCCATGCTTGCTGTAAAAGGCGAATATGCTTGTCGTAAGAGGCGACTAACGGGATCGGGTGGTCAGGCTCGCTGACTTGGTTGAGGCATGACATCGATCCCAGTTGCGTGGATCGATGCTCATGATATCAATCACTGGATTGTCTGGTCCATACTCGATTATTTACAGACCGCAATCATATAGCTGTAACATTGCTGAGTGCGGCGTAAAACAACAAACCAACCAAATCATAAACACATGTTTAGGATATTGTCGGATCGTCCAGTCAACTGATTGGCGGGTGCTACCGGAACAGCAGGACATGCTTACCCTTTTCACCTGGTGTCATCACTGATTTTCAGTGATCCATTCATATTCATTTTCACTGCTATTACGCCCAAGGGAATCTGTTTCGGCGGATAATCGAGACTGGTTATTCCCTGGCGTTAAAGGGGAAGTGTACACGCAAAAATCACTTTCTTTCTTTTTCTAAACAAAACGCAATTTAAGAATTAGTTAGTATTTGTGTTTGAAAATATACACTCACTTTTTCCACAGTGAAAGTAGGAAGCTCACAATACTGTGAAAATGATATGCCGTTATGAGGCCTTCGTTTTTCGAGCTAAACAGGCCTGAGTTATCCCCCTTAGATTATGACGTAATTGGTGCCAATTCAACTGGGTCTCTGTCTATTCTCAACGCAAAAGATTTCAAGTACCAGTTTGCGGTAAAACAACATGGCCTACGACACACTCCGGCGCAGTGGTGACTCAGCATAACACTATGCTGGCTGGCATCTGAGACGCTAGAGTCACATTCCTGTACCTACACCACGTGAAGCGGCTCTAACAAAGCCTGTTGACGTCATAATGTTTATCAATTGGCACCAATGACGTCATATTGCAAGGGGCATAAGCCATGGTGTTTTGGTTATGGAAATAGAACACTTGGTAAATGTGAAATATAAATCGTTTTAACGCAAAACATATGTTAATTAATTGTGATATTTTTATATTTTTGTCTATGACACTACTCGGTTAACACTTTCAATGTGGAAAAAGTACAAGAAAAATAGGTTCATTTCCGTGTGAACTTGCCCTTTAAGGTTTCAAAGAAGAAGAAGGAGTTTATTCGGTATCAAAGACTGCATGGCCAAGAGTACAATACATGAGATAAATCTTTGCACATGGACAGGTGGGACAACTGTTATACTATCTCAATACAATATTTATGATACATTATACAGGCAGATTTCTTTTCAAATATATAGCAATATTTTTAATTAGCTTAACATTTTTTGTTGCTACTAGTTGATTAAATTTTGCTCGTGGTGGATACTGGTAATAGTAGCTTGGGATGTAGAGCTATCTGTTTTCCATATAAAATGGACAAACTAAAAGGAAATGGTATTCATCTTAAATTACATTATGATTACATTTCTTTCACTTAAAAAAATCAGTATTGACTTTGTCATTGTAACGAAAGTGTTGAATACCCAACTTATGGCTCAAACATCGGAATTTAAATAATATGCGGATAAGATTTATAATAATACAATGGAAAGTGTGAACACCTCATTTTGGAAAATATGACTTTCATGTGTTAAAATTTTGAAACGAACTGCTTTTATAATAAAGGAAGACTACATTATCGATGACAATGCAGAATATCTACCTGCTAGTGATTGGTATGACAGCGATGGATTTTCACTACCCCGTAAAACAGGGATAAAGAGGTAACGACTTTGGTAGAAGGCTGCTTGACATTTGCTGTATATATTGTGTTCATTTTCTTAATGGAAGGTTTTCTGGAGATGAGGTTGGTAATTACACATGTAGAGCAAACAATGGATGTGGCAGAGTGGATTATATGCTTGCTACCTCAGCTCTGTTCGAGCAAGTCATAGACTTCAGGGTGCTGAGTCTGGACGAATCTGATCACTTCGCTATTATTTGTGAATTGAATATTAACGCTAAGCTTATGGACATAGCCGGTGACATGTTACTGACACCCTATACAAAGTACGTTTGGAGAGATAGCTCCCCCCCCCAAAAAAAAAAAAAAAAATAAAAAAATCACTGATTAAGGATATTAATGCTGAAATTTATAAGGATATTGATAACGCCCAATTAGATATCCCATCTTTTCGATCGGGCAGCAGCTTCAATGAGCAGACGGCATGGGTCACGTGACTCTATACCCGCTCGACAGCCCGCGTGGTGGAACATGCAGTGTGAGACAGCCAAGCGTGAAAAGTATCGGGCCTGAGACAAATTTAGCAGCTTTTGTGAAAAATGGGGTATGAACCTAAATATACAAAAATCGAAATGGTGGATATCTACGGCAGTATGAAAAATGGTATTACGGGGGCTCTCAGATCGAAACCGTCTCCTTTTATAAATATCTTGGTCTTAATTTTACACCTAAACTTGTTTGGACGAGATCGAAACAGGTCGGCAAAGCAGGCGGAGAAAGTATGCTTACTCATATACAGATTGCACTCTATGTGTGGTGGCTTACCAATTACGACTGCACAAAAGATTTTTGATAGCATGGTTCTGCCCATTCTAACATACGGCTCCGAACTTTGGGGATAGTACCGAAGTATATCTTACACAAGTCGACTCTACACTTTTGAAACAAGCGCTGTCAAGATTAAGATGTGGCTGTCATCAGTTTATGATCGAAATGGGCAGACGCAAAGGCATCGATCCAGAATGTCGCTTGTGTAGATATTGTCTTCGATTAAATATTAGTCTAGTGGAAAATGAATTATATCATTTTGCACTTGTATGCCTATCATTGTATGCTTTTAATGATTTAAGATATGGATACATTGATCCTTTGTTCGGCCGATGTCATCTAATCATAAACCTACTATTGTACAGCTATCAAAATTCATACTGAATGCAATGAAATTGTATAAGTCACTTGATCAGTAATTGTATTTCTGTAATGTTATGTTCTATGGGCCTGTTGCCTCTTACTTGAAACAAAGGTGTTACACATGGGGGGAAAATCCATTTCCCTATTACTTCCTTTTTTGATGGAGAACGATTTAATAATTTCTCATGATTTGTGATAACACCGAAACGCATACAGTTTCAATATCGATATTTATCGCAATTTTCCCCCAACGTTCATTTTTCAGATATTTTAAAAATGTGCGTCAGAAAAGTAACTCGGTATCCTGGGGTTACCGTCCCAATACCTCGCCGCATTTTAGGTATTTATATGCACGTGGGTGACTGACCTTACACCACGCTATGTAGAAGATACCCATTCAAAGCTTTACCAGGGTAGTCAGACAGAGAGATCGGCACAGATTATCAACAGGAGGAGACGGATTGTACGGCCGCCACATCACCAACAACTTCGTCGACGATGAAGAACCGCCGTCCTACATTCTGCATGTGAGAAAGTGACAGAGAGGGTCTCCGCACCGTGAACATTGGCCACTCGGTCCCGGTGTACGTTCTGTCACACACTTATCATCATATACCGTTTCTACCATTATAAACACATCAGCAATAATAACAAACATCAGCAATAATAATAAACATGTCAGACTACAAAATCAGAAAACTCCTAGAAGCCGTCTACATCAAAAGGATCCAGCCAGCAATGAACAGAGATCAAGGCTACTACATCCCGCCTGCTTACGATCACCTAACTGCTAAATCCCTATGTCCATCCAATCATCTCTATCAGTCTGCTTGCTGACTCTGTCTCCATTAGACAATTCACTGGCTTCTAATTCACTGGCTTCCAATCATCACTATCAGCTTCCGTGGTTGTTTACCCTGTCCCATTAGTCTCTCTCTCTCTCTCTCTCTCTCTCTCTCTCTCTCTCTCTCTCTCTCTCTCTCTCTCTCTCTCTCTGTCTCTCTCTCTCTCTCTCTCTCTGTTGTTCAGCACTATCCATCACTTGCTTGATAAAGGTGTTAGGATCTACACCGAAACGTCGCACTAATTGTAATAAAGAAGTTGTTCACCCATAGAACTTGTCTTTCCTTAACACGTCTGCTGATCATGTCTTAAACTTTAACCCTTTGTCTGCGGATGTATTTTAATATTCGATACAAATCCCTATTTAGATTTGTATCAAATGTTCTCCGTTATCAGGGAAAGAATTGACTTGCCTTTGTATGTTTTTGTGATGGCCGCCACCGGTGGGTCAGGATATTTGCAAACACCTGGTACCATCAACGCTTCATAGCGATTGTTAGCACAAGCTTTTGATCGCATTTGAGTCTGCTTTTGAGAGGTAGATTTTAATTATTCCAATCATTAACTGTTACTTTTTCAGTGCAGGAAGCTGTGGTCGGGACACATGCAAAATGGTTCAATTCCTAAGACACTTTCCTTCAAATACGAGTACTTATATTTTACATCGTGCAACACGTTATATAATTATCGAGTTCGAAACTGGACTGGTAAAATATTTTTAGCCGACATTGCCCTCAGTGATGCCGGTCAAAAACCCGAACTCTCTCCATGTTTCCAATCCAATAAGCACATAGGAAGTTGCATGATCGAAAACAGAAGTACACACGCAGGAAGCGAATCGCGTTGCAGTTTTCATGGGATTACGATTTATGTGCTCTGTGGTCGGGTTGTTATTTAGGAGATAAACCTACTGTGTATTAAAATTTGATGCAGCCACACATTAGATTCGATACCTCACATTTTCATTTGGATCCTAGCGCTTTAACGCTTATTGTATAAGTAAGAGGTATCTTATGTACATTGTACCGTCGGACTACATCAAATTTCAAAACACAGTAGGCATATCTCCATTCTAATATGAGGACAAGAACGGTTCCAAGACGATAGTCTTCTGGAACGCGTAATTACACATAAGTGCATAGGTCAGCTATCTTAGAATGTTCCGAAACGGGGTCACAGGTAGTAATACATTTAACAAATATTACACCTGTTCAAGATTATTACTTTTATTCTTGAATAGTTCAAAATAATGGTTACCCCAGGGCACAGTGTTTTAAAAAGAATAAATGAAATAACCCTTCATAGAAGTATGTTTAATTTCATCGCATCCTATTTCATATTTTCAAGTCATTTATTTTTCAAATGTATTTCTCCAACAAACTTTATTAAATAACAAGATTTAAAAAAAATATTTCATCATGTTTGATAAGCTGTTGCTGTCATATTGAAACTATACAATTCTGTGGTAAATAAGGAGTAAAGCTTTATTTAGGTTCAACTCGGCAAGCACCACAACGGCATATAAGACTGTAGTAGACTGGGCGGGCCATGTGTGAACGATTAGGTCCCTGAGAACGCTGTGTGTACGACACTATAGGTAGCGCGACAGCCATGTTACCACCAGGGGGTACATTGCGAAACTGGATTTAAAGAATGCGTACAGAGGCGAACCCGTCCATCCTGATTGGTATCCTGCGCTAGGTCTTCAGTGGCAATTCTTTGAGATCTGTGGATAATCACGTGAGTTATATGTTTGGCACTAAGCTTCCGTTCGGCTCTGCTCGTAGCCCGAGATCTTCCAACCCATAGCGTCTAATATTACCCCTATAATGAAACGTAAGGGATACGATATGACAATATCTTTATATCTTTATCTGGATTACTTTGCTATTATTACCGGGAATAAAGACCCCTATAAAGAAGTATTGGAATGCTTGCGTCGGCTTAGATTTAGGTATAAAATTAAACTATGATAAATTCGTTGCACCAACAAAAATAACATTTACCCAGAAGATATACATATAGATCTGAGAGACTGTTCAGATCAATTTGTAAAAGCGAAGAAAGTACAAAAGTAGCAGTTGCTAGGAAATCTTTAACTGACAGTTAAGTCATTGTTGTTTTGACAGCACCAGTGGCAACTGAGCTCAAATATTTAGATTCTGAGATCAAAATTTACAAACAAAGCGACGGAGAAACATATTTTATCAGTGATGTTATAACAGTACAGTAAACTACGTTTATAACGAACACGCTTAGAAAGAACTGACCGATTTAACGAACTTATTTTCTAGTCCAGGCCATTTGTTGTATATATGCTGTATGTATGCTCATAACGAACGGCGGTTATCACGAACTAAAAATAGTGGTCTCTTTGAGTTCGTTACAACTGTAGTTAATTGTTTTTGTATATAGGTTGTATAATACCTTGTTCTACAGTCTCTCATAATTCAATGAATCGCTCGTGCATTTTAATCCAAAGGTATGATTTTATACTTTATTTATATTGGTATACATCGGGGTGAGACTATAACATAGAACATGTCTGTCTGAGGCTCTATCTTCGATAACTCGTTGGGTTTCTGTGGTTTATTGGTCTTATAAAACCTAACTTTCACACGGACAGAATATTTGTGTTTATTTGTGTTAAAACGAGGTGCCTTCAATCATGTATACTGATTCTATATTTGAGATCATCTTGTTTGTACACTATTTTGGACTCCCGTGAAGATCTGGATTCGAATTGGTCATCAGTAGCCAATGCTTGTCGTAAGAGGATCGGCGACTTGGATGATGTATGTCATCATATCCACATTGCGTAGATCAATATTCATCATGTACACCACTGGACTGTCTTGTTCAAAGTCGCTTATTAGCAAACTGCCGCCTTGATGCTTGAGTATTGCTGAGCGCGGCGTTGAGCAACAAAACAAACACACATTCGTCTTTTCTGTTGGAATACGAACCTTCATGAAGTGAGGACCACATTGTAGTTCCACTGTCATGCGGTCGATTTTACGTCCAACGTAAAAGGCCTGTAAACTTTTGAACTGTAAAACAATATTGTTCAATATTTTCAAATCTTTAAACATAAATATTGTGTCAGGGTATGAATGATTATTCCGCATGATACCCCGTTTTACAAAGGTAAGGTGTTGGGGATTTTCTATGATTTGTACCCCATAGAACATGTAATTCATGTTTTAATACATTTGCAATTAATACCCCTTGAAAAATAAAGAAACATGCGACTGAATTGCAAACGAAACAGGATGTCATACATATGTAAACATCTCCAAACATGATGTCAAAGTCACTAAAACATGCAAACGTGGCACATAAAACTCTCTCCATATTCATAAGAAATCTCTGCTTAAAGCAGAGTCGATTCCACGATTCCGACTTTGCAATAAGCATGTGTGTACATTACTCTAGCATCATTAAAACATTCACAGTTGGAGCTTGAGTACATTTCTTGTAGAGAATAAAAGGACAAAACCCTTCCATATTTATAATAATTACAAAACGTCCACACCAAAGCCGTCGAAACATATTCCATTGGGCGTAAAAGGCAAAAAAGGTTTGCGATGAGGGTAAGCATGCCCTGCGGCTGCCCTACCGGTAGCACCAACAGCTCACACAATCTCACAAACACATAAAAGGCAAGGACATTCCACATCTAAAAAATACGGGAATATGTGATACAAGTCAAAATAGAGATTCTTTTTGTTCACTGATGTGTCACGTTACTTTACGAAAAGAGCACGGAAGACTTGAAAGGTGTGAGAAAAAACACGACTGACAATGTTTACCGTATGTTTATATGTTTCAAAGTCTATGGTGAAATCGAATGAGCGAATAATCAATTTTAGGAAGGCATGAACAATCACTCCCACGTTAAAAAGCAACAAACCTCTTTCCAAAAAGGAAAAAAAGAAACAAGCTTCTGATGTTCATTGTTTGTTGTCATTAAATGTATTTTCTGGAGGCTTTGATGCCATTACATTTTTTAAATGTAACAAATTAATCTGTAGTATACATCTTTAATTGAACCAGACAGTCCAGAATGTCTATAGTTAACGATATGCTCGATTGTGTTGTGCCAGATGTACAACTTAAAAGAAGTTAAAGAACACCCAATTCTTTTGTATTATTATCCTTAACCTGTAATGCCAGTATTACTCTGTGTCTACACAAAAGAACAGTGATGTATGTGATGGCCTGACATGACACATTAACTAAAGTAATATGATAGAATCGGGTATTCTTTTTTCTTCTGTTGAGTAGTATATACTGAACCGCAAGAGAAACGTCATCATGGATAGATACATGAAAAACCTTATTTGTCCAAACACTGTAAACATACTTTGAGACATATTAAAATGATGAAACTTGGCAAAACTGATTATCAAGGTTGAAATTAAAGTGTCAAATGTTCTTAAAGTGAAACACAACACTAGTCTCTGAGAAAATGGCATCACAAGTCAGTATCTCGTTTGTCCTTGAGCCCACACTCTGAGGAACGCCTGACGCAGTTCGGCTGCAGTTGTTGGCCTTGGTCGGACGTCATTCAGCCGTCTTTGAATCTCGTGCCACAGGTGCTCAGTGGGATTTATATCGGGACTGAAGGCAGGCCGATGCATGGTTCTGATGCCAGTCTGCTGGAGGAAGTCTCTTGTTGCTCTCGCAGTGTGGGCACGGGCGGTATCATGCTGAATCTCGAAGTTGCGCCGACGTGCCAAATGAGGTATGGCGTGTGGTCTCAAGACTTGATCAATGTACCGAGCTGCTGTGACACTATTGCCTCTCCCTGGACCGATGATATGGAAGGTCACAAGGCCAACCCTCCGTGCAAGACCAATTCCACTCCACACCATGATGCTTGGACTACCCCACGAGTCTCTCTCAACAACACAAGCATCCGAATCACGTTCCCCACGGCGTCGCCAGACGCACGGTGTCCGCACTGATGTGTCGCTGGTGTGTCCCCATGGTCTGTCGAGTAGTTTCCGCAGCAGTAACAAAGCGATCTTGGAGATGCTGTAGCACAATCTAACGATCCTGACGTCGGGTGGTGACCCTTGGTCTTCCAATACGTGGTCGATCATCTGAAGTGTTGGTTGTCTGTTACCGTTTGCTGAAGCCTGTATATGGTCCTTACGTGGACTGGAAAGGCATTGGCTACATTGCCGGGCGGTTTGTCCAGCTTGCAATCGTCCAAGGGCTTGGTGTCGCTGATTTCTTGTCTATCTTGGCATGTGACAGCAATTCAATAACGAATGAATGTTATCCGATCTGGGTGGATGTTTATAGGGCAAGAAATGGGGGAACGCGTGTGCATTTCAATTTGTACGGAACTCACGTGCATCGGCTTCCCATGGTCGTTGCCATGATGCGTTTGGGCCATCGGTTTTATTGTCATCTGCTTTGTGTTTTTTTATCATCAATTTTAATTTTTCCAGACAATGTAATGTTAAATTTTAGAAACTTTGTCAAACATTACCCAGATATTTAAATGACAACTTTTCATGCAATGTTACTTGGGGTGACGTTTTTTTGCGGTTCAGTATATTTTAACCGGATTTACCGATGCAACAAAGATAGCATCAAGAGGTTTTTTTATAGAATAGTCAATCAATCTTTTTTTTACGATAGTTTAGGAAATGTTCAATTCCCAATACAATGATGGCTACTGTAATTCCCGATACACACATTATCCACGCACTCTGCAAATGGCTCATTAGAAGCTTCGTCATTGCATGGCCATGTTCCTCCGTTTTGTCGCTGGACCATTTTCTTTCCCAGGCTTCCAGCATGCCGTTATCATACAGACGAATGAGTCTGAAACAGTGAGACGTATATTTGCGTTACTACTGTGCACAAATCAATTACAACGGGGGCGGTGGGAAAGCTTAGAAGTAAAAGTGTTTGCAATAGACCTGGTTGGATTCTCCGAATAGGTACAATGTGTGAAGCCCATTTCTGGTGTTTCCTGACGTGATATTGCTGAACTATTGCTAAGAGGACGTAAAACGGTACTCATTTACTCATTTAAAAACAAAAACTTTAACAATTAAAAACAATTATATTATATCATTTTTCGGTTTTAGAAGTGATTGTGTTCACTTTAGTACATAAACATATATTCCACAAATTGACACAAACTGCACCAACGCATCTGTAACTGCATAGGATATATTTCCAGCGTGTCATTTTTTAAAAATGAAACGTGCGCTTTTAGTACTTACTTCTCTGAGAATAACTCCACAAGTGGTGAATTTAATGGAAATGGCAGGCTCAGATATTTCGGACCAGTACCACAAGTCATCCTTCTGAGGTTATTAACTGACTCCATATCATAAATACTGTCTGAACCGGTAATGTATGCGTAGTGGCCGGACTGTAGGAGCATCTTATAGTAAAGATCTTCGTCCAGAGAGTTTCGGATATCTGCAGATCGGGAGTCCAACACTTTTGTCCAGATTTTCTTACTCACACTATCATTAGAATACTGAAAATCGTTCGGAAAACAGAATTATTGGAAGTCCGCTGATAGACGTACGTTGCGGATATGTCTCTTTTATACATCAAATCTTGTATACAAAAGTTTATATATTTGGATGGTTAATCACGTTCGGGACATAAAAGTTCTCATCCATGACCACCTTCGATGTGTGGCTTTCCTGTAATACAACAAAGGGGAACTGGAGTAAGGTCAAAGACAACACAATTACACAGTTTCCTTAAGAACTATGATTCTTACCTTGAAGATTTCTTCAGGAGCTGTCCCTTTTGTAATGATAATCTTGAAGTCATCATTTTCTACAAGCTCTTCCATCGTATTGAAGGGGATTTTTTCTTTTACCACTGATATAATTGCAAGGAGATTACCCGCGTAAACTGCGACAATGGTGATGCAAAACAACCACCAGCTTGCGAAGAATATGCAGCCAGGTATGGTCTGTGGGGGATGCAGCGAACCTGTGGATGCAGTGTTTCCAAATGTTAAATGTACTGCTCACATGAAGTTGAAGAAAATGCCATTCATTCATATAACAGTAATTTACTATAGGTAATGTCATTCATTGGTCATATGAAAGAGTCTTCTTTAGAGAAGTATATCTTGAGAAACATAGTCAATTATGCTACGTCCCAAAGAGTCACTGGTACAGTGAAGTACATTTACTGGTTGATTTTCATTAGCTGATCACATATTCGTATATGCCATCACCAATAACATCATAGATAGTGTACAAAATTAAAATCACAAAAGAATTTCAGCAAATATTAAGATATGTAAGGTAATATTAGTGAGATACATTTTGCTCTGAAGCTTAGTTAGATGAACTTGTAATACAGGGTAACACTGATAAGCCGTCTTTTTTCCACCTGAACTGGCATATTTTACATATGCACCGACGACATAGGAAAGTTTTCAAGATGAAGGGTGTGTGTCGTGTTCTAAAAGGGCTAAATCAGCACAGAATACTACTACACCGTGTACTGTTACATTGCGATTGTGTTCAAGATGCGGCATTTACAGATATACTGAGTAACACGAAAGTGCGAGAGAACTGAGAACTTTATATATGTTAGCATAAACCAAACATTGTTTTACTGTTTAATAAAATATGGATATTTTGGTTGAACTTGGCAGATATATTTTAATAAACCTACTTTATTTAACGTTTGCTTTTTTAGATGCCTATATGTAACCTGGCATTATAGTGTTCGTGTGAAAACCACAACTGCAGTTCAAGTAGATACCTGACAAGTACAATTTAAGGAGAAAACAATATGCATGATACCATTAACATTTCCACCTTTCAGAATAAAGCTACTGAATAGAATATCACACTTATTTTGTCTTTAATATCCTCCTCTTTGCCCAAGTACACGACTATGGAATCATGGCACATGATTTATGATGAAGCATTGTGTTTCCACTTTGGAAAACATCATTCCTGTTGTTGCTTAATGTAATTACCACAGAGTGTTACATGGTGTCCCCACCTTGTATTTTACATGTGCTAGTTTCACTTCAGCGGCGGATAGTCAGAAATGGACAAAACTGATGTTCAACCCAAGATCAGTACTTCTGTATCATTTGAAGAATAACGTTCGCCTAGAATCTTGTCTATTTATATTTTGTAATATTTCCCTTCATTTTACAAATGGAGGTACTGAAACACGCTGCACCCATTGGCTCCTGTGTTGGTTGCATCTGTCCTCAATATATCGGATAAACAAATAACCTTTTATGACAAGTTGAAAGAATAAAACAAAAGTTTAAAATATTATTAAAATTACAAAGTGCTTTTATAATTATTTTCAAAAATAAGAAATGAAAACCTGCTTGAGGTCAAAACCTTTTTTAAAGAATATCATGATTTTATTTATTGGCCCTACATCGACAGATTTGGAGGATAGATTTAGGTTCACGTATATAACAACTCACAACTGAACAATGCATCAGTACAGGGTAGACACCAGTTATTGTTTTCCCAATTCCATCTTAATCGATGAATTGTGGACCACATTCAAGAATACTTGAGAAGTATTGAAGAACTCTATATTTTCAACGTTAGGCCGACGATAATATAAACTCGTTGGACCAGCTTTGACAGCCAATATTGACCTGAATCTGAATGATAGGTACCTTGATGCAGCGGCACAAGAACGGCCGTCATGACACTGTCTGATGTTGATGGTGGGCATGCAGAAACCTCCCCGGCCTCGTTATGCTCTCCAACACTGTATCGTTCCAGCAATGTATAGAGTCCTATGCACCATGCCATTGTTAGTAGTCCGGATGCATACACTTCCCATTTGAAGACAGACACCAAGAACATCCAATGTTCGTTATTATTTGACAGTTTCTTATACAGTACCTCGCATTCCGTTTGGTACATGATACAAGAAAATGCAACGGACTTGGATCTTGTCAGAGTGATCCCGTATGGTATGCCAGCAAGGTCGACATCCTAGAAAGGCAAAGGGGAATGGCTTAATATGTGATGTTTAAATGGACCTACATTTGCAAACAGTTCGACTCAATATGTTCTCTCCTTACATTTCGTGCTACCATGCCAAGAAGACCGCTCCATGTTTCTGACAATTCACCCCAGGACTTGTCCGGTGGTTCGATCAGTTCATATCTGAAGTGAAAGTGAAATATCATGGCCGTGGAAAATATTAGATACATCATGTGTTTACAACATGCATCGTGAATGTGAGTGGACATGGCCGTGGAATGGGAGGGACCTATAAGTTAATATCATTACATGTAAACTACTTTCGTTTCGATAGCGTAGTTAAGCAATTGTTGTCCTATGGTAAAATGGGCACCAGCAGTAACAATAGTAAATATAATACTGATAATAACAGTGAAACATCATAATGAATGTGAGTTGGCATGACAATTAAACGGGATTTCATATTGATATCATTATATGTGAGTGAGCAAGTATGGTTTTACGCCAATTTTAGCGATATTCCAGCACTTTCGCGGAGGTGGACACCAGAAATGGGCTTCACACATTTTACCCATGTCGGGAATCGAACCCAGGTCTTCAGTGCGACGAGCGAACGCTTTAACCACTAGGCTACCCGACCGCCCCATCATTTTATGTAATACTCGTTTCCTGTCATTACCGTAATTTATTAGCGTAGTAAAGCAGTTGTGTTGTTATGGTTGTATGGTAAAAAGACCATGAACAGTAACAATTATAACAATAAGGCTGATAAAAATAGTGGGGATGGGTATATATTGTTATACGTACGTAAAATTGAGATATTCGCCAAGGCTGTCGAATAAATCCTTGCAGACATGAGTGTACACAATGGAGCCATTTGTTGAACAATCTGATTTCTTGCAAAAGTTTTGCCACTGCAGAAAATAAGTTTATATGAAGAGAATAGTTATCTCCTAATATAGATTCGTAAACTTTACGTTTAACCAAAAGCATAAATGATGTTGTTTATGGCTCCAGTTAACATTTCCCTTTACTTGAAGAGATTATTTTTCTTGTGAATCAGTTTTTCACTCGTATAATTTTCACTGCTATTTTGCCTTTTGCACTGAAACCTGTTTCCGAGACTGCCTATTATCTGTCGTTGACATTGTATATACCCTCTACGCCGTACTTGGCTAAAAATTGAAAGAGATATTGGTTTCTCGTATCAGCCAAATGGACGCATTGGGAACACGTTACAACCAGTTGTGATTGATGTATGATAGTAGATGTTATGACCGCCAACGATCTTGAAGGAAGATAGGAGTAAAATGTGAATTTTCACGCTTTTCACGAAACCGCCACGATTTGTCAAACATTCATTCACGCAACGGGATATCCTGGGTATAAGTATCCCAATGGTTATTTGAGGGAGTCTGTTCAGCCAAGGTGGTCTCGGCCCATGACGTTAATGCACACGTTTCAATATCATGCCCAAGGCGAAAGGTCGGGGCTCATTGCTGGCCATGGCATTCAATGGATGTTGTGCACACACGTGTGTAAGGCACGTGCAAACAATACGATGTGCTTTGGTGTTAAGTTTGTCGTCAATATTGATCATTCTCCTAATACTTGACATTAACATTTTTACCATACAATAATTTAGACAGAATTGGTTTCCTTAGAACGATTGCTTTAAAACGTTTTTATAATATCATCTCAACTTGCAATGAAATATGAGTTTATGTGGTATGAATTATTAAAAAGCATTTAAAATGTCAACATATAATTCTAGTATTTCACCTCCAAGACGCCAATTTTCAGTTTTCTTCCATTCAACATGTATGCCGTATTGGGGAAGAGAGGAGCAATGAAGGCGGAGTAATTGTCCCCGTTATTTGCCAAGTCACCAATTTGCGACCATTTCCGGGTGTTGGACTTCCACAAGAGAGTGCTGATTTTCACATTTGAGCGACTAGATGTGTTCTTTTCCTAATAACGAAAGTAACAAACAACTTTAGGGAATAAGCTTTAATGCAATATGAAATAATAATTCTTTGTCAATACTGACTATTTCATTATGGCTTCAATCATTTAGTTTAGTGTCAGTTTCTCTCAACCCCTAAACGGATATATATTGTTGCCAGTTACCTTGACAGCTATTGCTATGTTGTCCAGATCAGCATGTACTTCTGATAATAATGGGGGGTCCACATTCAGGAAGAACCATTTCGAAAAATGACGCAGCAGTGTTCCTTGTCCGCTTTCCTTGTCTTTTCTGGAAGACTTTTGGAGATCGAATAAATGATAAATTTACGTAATTATAACGTTTGTATGTTGTGAAGAAAGGATACGCTTTCTTTAGAAACGGTCAATTGAACTTACAATTGAAAACAGTATTTCTAACAAGCGAAAATCTTAGATTCGTGTATTATATTTAGTTAACGTACGATATTTATGATGCGTGGGAAGCAGTTGTTGATACCGTCACAGAAGACGACAAAGTTGAGCAATTTGCGATAAATGTTGAGCTGGTTCTTCTGGAGAGATTTCTCAATTAAGCCGGTCAGACCCTGTTCAAAGGCATGCACATGGAAAAACATTTCAGTCACGCTGTGCCGTGTAGTCCAGTCTTCAACAGCGTTATGTACGTCTCTTCCTGTTTAGTAATAGGAATTTTAAATAATAACGGGAATTACTTCTTTGATAGGCATATAGAAGTTGGAGGACTAAGTAAGGATAAGAATTTATGGATGAACAACTTCTTTATTACAATTAAAGAGCGACGTTTCGGTGTAGGTTCTAACACCGTTATCAAGCAAGTGATTATATACTTGCTTGATAACGGTGTTAGAACCTACACCGAAACGTCGCTATTAACTGTAATAAAGAAGTTTTTTATCCATAAATTCTCACTTGATTGATAACGGTGTTAGAACCTTCACCGAAACGTCGCTCTTAATTGTAATAAAGAAGTTGTTCATCCATAAATTCTCACTTGCTTGATAACGGTGTTAGAACCTACACCACCGAAACGTCGCTCTTAATTGTAATAAAGAAGTTGTTCATCCATAAATTCTTATCCTTACTTAATAACAGGAATACTATGAACATGAACAATAGGCATGTTTGCCGATGACCTTGAACGCAAACTAATGTCTTCACAGACTAATGATTCAAATGTGGTTTGTGTGAATTTGACGAATTAAAGGAAGATACACTTACCCATAGATGAATGACCAACAAGAATCAAAGATGAGCCCGGATGGAGACACATCTTGCTTAAAAGGTGATGGAGTTCATATTTTCCAAGTATTATGCTGGAAGGTGCTGTTTGATAAATGTTAAGATAAAAACTATAATGTACATTGGAACCTTGCAAAAGGAAATCACAATTCATGTATATGTATTTAGTATGATCAAGTGAGTGAGATGGAATTTACGCTCTTTTAGCAAATATTCCAGCAATAACACAGCGGATGTATTTAGTTTGAATGCCTTTAGGATGTTTTATATTCGTATTAACAACATTGGAAGTGCCAAATTTAGGAACCAACAAATGTACATTTAAGAATCATAGTAATGCATGATATTGTTGGGGATAAGTTGCTCTGTCACATATCAAAAAGTACTGTGCTTTGAGTATAACGACTAAAGTATTGACTACGTTGCCATATAAAAAAATTATAATTATTTTTGATTATCATAAAAACTACTCATGAGGAACCATTTAGTGAAGTTCTGCGTATGTCACAAGCAGTATAAGAGAGGTACATTATGTATCTGCTCTAGGTAAGGTTCACCAAACCAATGCAGTGTAACATTAGGGACAATATACAAACTATAAAAGTGACAATATACAAACCTGTCAAGTTCATGAAATGAGAGCAGGACGGACCGACGAAAAGCACCAAATGACTAACTACATATATGTATATGCGTACAACGTCCATAGCTCTAGGCGTTTATATACCATTTAACAGTAATCCAAATACTATCTTCCCATTTCCCAAAGAAATGAACGAATAGTTCGGTTAACTAGTGCACGTGGCTGTTGTCATTTTATGTACATGCGTGGCTATTTATATATGCATCCGTAACCTTCAACTAATCGACCTGAGGTAGAATTCAGCAAACATTATACATTCGTGGCTACCTGGCGCGTGCGTTGAATACTTTATCATGGTGTATGCTTTTTAACAACGCAAAATCACCCGCTAATGACTTGTATAATATGTTGACTATGTTGCTTGATATAGAAAGCAAATATGTGATGAAAACACGCTAATGGAGGAACTGTTTTCAGCAGAACCGTTTACAAATATTGACACAGCCACAAACACAAAGGAATACACAGGATGATCCGTTCAATTAAACTATCATAGCAATGGCAGTGACAGAGTATGCTTACTTTATTTCATATTTATTACTCGCCCGTGAAGGGATCAACCGTTTAATAAACAGCTGTATTGCAAAATGACAGTGTGTGTAGAGATGATAGATCACTGAGATGAGCTTATGCACACTCGATGACCCCAGCTACCCGGTTGCTAGGCTGACGTCACATGGAATTGTTTCACCGGTGGATCTTGCAACAAACTTCCCCAAATTAATGTCATAGGGCATTGTGACGTGATTGTAAACTTGTGGTGCAGGGTCCCTCCCACAAAGTGATTGTAGGCCAACGACAGTCGTAAGTCTATGTTAAAATATGCTTGTAATGAGCGCGCTACGATAGCTTTGTGGAACGGATGACTAAATTCTAAAGGTGGGCCTTTGTATGGTATTAAATTCGTAAGTATAAACCTTTGACGTGTTTTTAAAGTATTATTCTGTCTAAAGTTAATTGGAGTAAACAGTGGATCGCGTTGATGTCTGCCTATTCACATACGAAAATGATATTTTATGAAGAATTATGAACGGCAAATAATACATATAATGCTTAACTCGCTCCCCTGTCATACCAATTTATGAAAGGAGTGAATAGTTCTGGAATCAGACGAGCTTTATGTTTTTTTTAGCAATATGTATATTTGTATACCATTGTATCAAGTATTATATTACACTATGCTATTTTACTGTGTGTCTCAAAGGCCGGGTGTTGACATAATAAGAAAATTACTTTCTTCTTCTTCTTCTTCTTTTTCTGTGCATCAACATCTTCATGAGTGAGTGAGTGAGTTGGGTTTAACGCCGCTTTTAACAGTATTCCAGTTATATCACGGTGTGTCAGCTTAATGTGGGAGGAAAGCTCGAAGTGATGCAGGTCTCAGACGTTTACCACTTCGGTGAAACCCACGAGCACGGGTATGGTGCTGACAAACCTAGAAACATAATCTGGGCGAACCGGGATACGAACCCACAATCATAGGTTTCTGGCGTGCCCAAGGGACGCAACTCTGCACAGCGAATCGCGGCGCCTTACTGGGCCACCCGTGTCCCCTCAACATCTTCATGGCTTATTTAGTGGCATATATAGTGAGTGAGTGAGTTGGCCCTACCGCCGTTTTGTACAGTATTCCAGTGATGGCACGGCATGTCAGCTTAATGTGGGAGGAAAACCCAAAGTGATGCTTGTCTTAAACGTTTACCACTGCGGTGAAACACAGGGAATGGTGCTGACAAACTTAGACACATAATGGAGGCGGACCGGTTTTCGAATGCACAATCACAGGTTTCTGGCGAGGCCAAGGGACGCAACTCAGTAACTAGACGCCATCGACGACTGGGCTAATACTCAATACTCACTGGACAATATTTCCAAAATAAGATATTGTGTTTTTGTTTACATATTTCACATGTGATGTCTTGTGTTCACTAACAAGTAACACACGTCATTTTTGTGTTTAATTAAAATTGGATTTGAAATGTGTAAGCGTCTGTGCGGATTCTGAGGCTGGCGTCTCTCCTGATGCTTCTCGCATCAGATGACTGGAATAAGAACATCTTGGCCCAAAAGTGTGACCTGGCTGTTTGTGTGTCTATTAAACCCTTGTCGATTGTATACAGGCAGCTGCGATAAGCGTTTAAGCATAAGCAACAATCTTTCGCAGGTTATATCGATAGTGTTTGTTCCTGGTGTAGAGGCTGTCATTGCTAAATTGCTTAATTACTTGGCAGTTTCTCTTTCCGTCTACTTTACCGTAACAGTACAGCTGCGTGCTTACACGTTTGAACAATAATGCGTTAATGTAATCAGGACGTAACCTAAATGAAATAAATTCCCTTGCCCCAATCTCAAGAACGTTTTAGGTTTCTCCAATATCATGCTGACATGTACACTGAATGAATGAGTGAGTGAGTGAGTGAGTGAGTGAGTGAGTTGGGTTTAACGCCGCTTTTAACAATATTCCAGTTATATCACGGCGTGTCAGCTTAATGTGGGAGGAAAGCTCGAAGTGATGCAGGTCTCAGACGTTTACCACTTCAGTGAATCCCACGAGCACGGGTATGGTGCTGACAAACCTAGAAACATAATCTGGGCGAACCGGGATTCGAACCCACAATCATAGGTTTCTGGCGTGCCCAAGGGACGCGACTCTGCACAGCGAATCGCGGCCTTAGACGACTGGGCCACCCGTGCCCCCACTGAGACTGAAATATTAAAAACACTGTTCAAATCAACTCGGTGTTACTTCAAATGCACTCACTCGGAAAGCTATACGTTCACAATAGTTCTTTATGGAATTTGTCCCCATGTTATACAATTACTTGGCAGTGTCTCTTCCCGTGTGCTTTACGGTAATGGTGCAGTTGGGTGTTTGTACGTGTGATCAAGCTTGGTTTGTGGTTCGAATGCTAAACGTCTCAGTACCCTACTGTGCGATCCGGGAAGTGCCTTCTGTTTAGAGCGGAGTACGTAGTCTGCCGTGGACTCATCCAACAGATGACATCCTTACCTTGTCAGCTTGATGGAGGGATTAACGTCTGTGGTCATGTGAGCAAGGCGTCCAATCTCTGAAGGGTCGAATCCAATCACGAGACTAGGGCATTCAATGACCGCTACAAAAGCAGACTGCGCATTCCACTGAAGGTGGAGGTTGGGATACAGATGCAGACGTGTTGTGAAAACGGCTTCGAGTAACATTTTGACTTTGACTTTGAAATGCACATCTTCAACTATGACCTTCCTTGGAGACGCATTAAGTTAATGCCTCAAACTAATCTTCAAGTGATATTCACTATATTATGCTATACTATGGGAGGGTAACCACTATTGGTTTAACTATGCGAGGGGAACCTTTCAAGGAAAACTATGAGACGATTTAGTACCCATACTCACACTATTGGAATATTAGCAAAATGATTGCATCTATCCAACTGTCATTAGAGGTCACGTAACTTGGTTTTAATCATAGTTTTGATTTCGCTACTGCATTTAAATACATTAATCAGGATTCTTCAGTGACGTTTTATTGATGCTTGACACTGACACCACAAAGTGGATGCACAACAGAATAAAAGTGACGGTAGCTTGCCGCAAGAAGTGTGCAACATAAATATACACTCGTATGCAACTAAATATTCACCTCTCCGCTTGAAGAAAAACACTTTGGTCTTAGAACACAACAAAAGGCTATGATCCATTTGGCGTTCGCCATTTGGGTCACGTCTCGTGTATTTATATCCCAAAAATGTTCTCCCATCAACTCACTTTATACAACAGTGCCGCTCGTGCTGCATGTAGTTTGAGAAATGACCGCCTCCGCTGTCACGTGGACAGAGCGTCCGTGTCATACCAAAAGACATTAAAAGATGACGCGTGTTGCTTTCTTGACATCCCGACCCTGCACACATACACATGCATGTACGTCGCTCCATAATCGTAAACGCGACGTTAAACCCTATTTCACCTCATCGAATTACACAGACACATGGAGGTGGGTTTCTGGTCCTTCACGAACTGTTCACTATGTACGCGGATATGCTATTCGTGGTCTCAAGTGTTTAGCTGTGCTCTAAGTCTGATAGCGAACTCATGATGGGGAAGGTGACAACATAAATAGCAAAATATTTCATTTAACTCAAGTACAGTTTTTCCTATGTGCTTTCATTAAAGGAAAGAAACTTAATCCAGTTTCTCCTAAAACAACGCGTTCAGCACATTCTAGAACAGGTGCCAAGTCCCCGTCATCCCACTGGTCATGATTCTGGCTTTCCAGCACTGCTGCTGTTGCAAATGTTACCAGCACATCTCTGTCCTTCTTTATCAGGCCACACCCGTCCCACCCCGTAAATCGGGGTTACATTTGGTACTCGTCCGGGATGGGGAGACGGCCTGTGGAAGTGATGATATTGACAAGCAGAGTAAGGAGTTGAAGATACAGTAACATCAGAAGAAAATATGTTCCAGAACCCTTAACAGCCTACAGTGACACTATCGTGGAAGATGAACAGTTTGAGATTATAACGAACTTCAAAAGCCTTAAGTTAATGGTATTGTACACACGTGCTTGGCAATGTCTGCCTGTTTTGGTGAACTGCAATTCAGTCGCTGGTTCTAGATGTGTCAAAGGAGCAGTAATTGCAGATGTGTTACATGTTTTATTCGACCCGTGCAGATGCGTCGTAGATAGGTCTTCATCAACCCATGCTTGCCGTACAAAGCGACTGTGCTTGTCGTAAGAGGCGACTAACGGGATCGGATGGTCAGGCTGGCTGACTTGGATGATGCATGTCATCGATCCCAATTGCGTGGATCGATGCTCATGTTATTAATCACTGGATTGTCTGGCCCAGACTCGATTATTTACAAACCGACGTCATATTGAAATATTGCTGAGTGCGGCGTTAAACAACAAACAAACAAAGTTGATAAACTAAAACAATGATATAGCTGCAACCTCTGTGTTCAAAGAAGATTTGTAAAGTATGTATTTCTTGCTCACAAGAATAGGAACACTTCTCTTAAAGATGTGCCAGTTTTGTAGTAATATGCCATTGTAACATTGTGAGACTGATTGTTGCCAGTTTGTATAAAATGTGTTGGGATCTGATCCATATAGCGTTCGTTTTATTCGGTAAATCCCGAACACTTTATTTTTGTAAAACGGGTTATAATGCGGGAAATATAATATATAATCATTCATACCCTGAACCAATATTGATGTGCTGTGATAATACAGATTTGAAAACGTTAAACAATTTTGTTATACAGTACATTTGTTTACACAATATTTGGCTCTCGCGCTTGACAAAAAAACGGTAACATAACCTTGAAACCGCAATTTGGTCCTCAATTCGTGAAGGCCCGTCCTACAAGGAACAAGACAAAGTGAAAGTTCTTTAATGCACTATTCAGAAAAGTATTCGTCTGTTTGTTTTGTTCTTTAATGCAGCACTCAGCAATATTCCATCTAAATGACGGCGGTGTGTAAATAATCAAGTCGGGACCAGACAATGCAGTGATGAACATCTAAATACGCAAATGAAATGCGATGACATGCATCAACCGAGTCTGACCGCCCGATCCCGCTAGTCGATGATGAGGATGGGTTGCTGAAGACCATTTCTAACCCGGATCTTCACGGTGTTCCAGAATAGTGTATAATAAAACTATGTTGGACTGGTTGGAGGTGATAATGTCTATAAAGTATTGCATAGGCCTAAAACATACTAGTACACTATCGAAGCTGTCATGGAACAGTGTGGTTCGGAAATATTATATTGAAGATGTTCAGTAATGATTTTTCTATTGCGCAAGTCGTCACGATGATACGATTTATACAGCGATTTATGTTAGTTTTTACTATCCACACGAGTCATGAATATTCCTCTTTTCATCATTTGTATTTTTAATCTTTTATTATGGTGGATTGATGATTTAGTGGTGGATGTGGTTAATTTGTAATTTAAAGATCGGTTTAAATAATCTCTTCCATTGTTTTCTTTAAATCAGTTACATTTCATTTTGTATGTAGTGTGTGGTATACACTTCAGACATAATGGGCACTGAACCCAGATATATGTGTATGTGATAATGGATACTACTGAGCATATCTGTGAAAACTTCATTATCCAAATAAACTAATTGTTTCACTTTGTTTCCAAAATGCACCGAAACTCTTTTATCCTTTGTTCAGTATGTTCAGCAAACATTCCTCGTAACCCCTCTAATCCTAAGCCCCTCCGAGTATTACCCACACTCGGACCTTACACCACGGAATGTAAAAGATCCACATTCAAAACCTAACACACGTTGTCAGACAGAGATCGGCCCAGATTATCAACCAGAGCAGACGGATTCAATGGCTAGGCTAGTCGTGGCGTCAGCTACAGCCGCCACATCAACTACGTCGAGGATGAAGAATCGCAGCCCTACTGTCTGCAGGGACAGAGAACATTGTTCTCTCGTCATGGGGTGCATTCTGTCACGCGCTTACCTTATACGAGGGGCGTTCAATAAGTTTTGCACTTATATTTGGTCTTATATTGAAATTGCAAAACTTATTGGACGCCCCTACTTTTTCGACTGTAATTCACACACCAACAATAAACATGTCTGCCGTCGTCTTAAACTTCAACCCGGAATTTTGTGTTCCTGTAACTGTATCTCTGTGCTGCATCCTGAAAACGATTTAATATTGATTTGTCCCAACACAGAGCCACGTGCTGTCCAATAATGTTTTCCTGATAGACTCTGATCCGAATCTGCATCGCACTTTACATGTATATGCTTCAGTAAACTGCATGCGTCTTGATCTGACAACAATGCAACATGATTCCCTTCCTGAGACGCTTGCCTCCAAATACGAGTACTTATATTTTAGATCATGCAACAATATATTTAATTATCGAGTTGTAAACCAAGCTTGTAAATATTTTTTATTCACCATAGCACTGATCGCGTGATCGAAAATAAAAGTACACATATTTGAAGAAGATTGTTCTAATAAGCAAATTTAATTGTTAATAAGGAGATAAACCTGAAATTTGATGTTAACCCGCTGTAGATTAGATTTAATTTGAAACCGAGAGCTTTGAGCTAGGTTTGAAATGTGTAAATAAGAGGTATGGATGAAGTGTGGCCGAATCCCACCGTTTTTAGCTGCAGACGACAACACGAGAGAGACTGGTCATTTTTGTGACTGAAGATTAAGTGGTTGACCGTATATTTTGTACTTACTTGTCTGTGTTCTGAAATATATTTCATTATAATCGATAAGCTGTGGTTCTGATAACGAACATATACGATTCTAATTGGTTCTCGGCCGCCAATGTCATATGCATTGATGAATGAAAAGGACTAATTAAAAAGAGGTGTCAATAGGAAAAAGGATACCTGTTTTAACCAATCAGAATCAAGCATTCTTGGAAGTCATGTATGTTCTGAATCGGGAATCTATCAGGAAAACACTGTAGAACAGCCCGTATTTCTGTGAAGCTTATAATTGTTTATTGGGAGCGGCACAGTGGTACGGTTGCCCCAGCTTACCTCAAGGCACCTGATACACTGACTTAACATGAAATACCGTGACACAGATAGTTTGGTTGCGGTCGGGTAGCCTCGTGACGCCAAAGACCCGGGTTCGATTCCCGACATGGGTACAATGTGTGAAGCCCATTTCTGGTGCCCCCCGTCGTGATATTGCTGGAATATCGCTAAAAGCGGCGTAAAACCAGACTCACTCACTCACTCACAGATAGTTTGTATGAAGACAAAAGTGTTCCTTCCAAGACTGTGTGTGTGTCTGTGTGTGTGTCTGTGTCTGTGTCTGTGTCTGTGTCTGTGAATGTGTTTGTTTGTCTGTGTTTATTCTGGTTCGGACTTATGATGATTTTATAGTGTAAGGGCACTGAGATACCATGCTGCAGTTTAACATGAATACTCCACTCAGACACAGTATACTGACTCCGAGCTTTAGCCCCATAATGCCGAGCACAAGGCAGGGTAACAACAAGTACCACATTTTAACGCATTTTGGTATGATAGGGCCGGGGATCGAACCACCGACCTTCTCCTCTCGGGCACATGTCTATCCCGACTCCGGATTAGTACCAGCAGCCACACACAAACATGTTCATCTTGAACGTGATATTATTTCACCTTACCTACTCATTCATCTCAGTTCCCTAGAGATGGGGGATAAATGCACGAAATCAGGCACGAGATCAACATAGCTTTCTCTACCTATATAGGTAATCAATAGCAGTGTGTTTGCAAGACCTCACATTTCTATGATTACATTGAAAGACAATATCTTACCAGTTTGGAAATATGGAAAACAGATGCACGATGTGAATTATGTCAATAAGAATAGTGGGAACAAACACATCGGAGTATTGGATGCATATTATGATTACATATTGCTAAGAAGTGTGGAGCAATGGAGAGAAAAAAATGACACGGGGTTTGGCAAACGATGAAGGGTTATCCTGACCATTGCTATATAAATGGCATGGGAGATGTCCATGAGATATCAGTTGGCCCTCGATTGGATGGAATAAAAGTGACAAAACTTTGTATCTTACACACCAGCCGAAGGTGTTTCTTCGTTGTCAACGTAGTTGTTGGTGATGTGGCGGCCGTAGCCGACACCGAGACTAGCGATACAATGTCTCTGACTATATCGGTTGAGTTTTGAATTGGGATCTTTTTACAAAATGTGGTGTAAATTCAGTGACCCGCGTCCATATACATAATTTATGTAAGATGCGGCGAAATGATATTTAAGGGTAGCAGTTGGGATCAAACGTATTGCCCGAATGGTCATTAGATAGAGAAGATAGATTTTCGGTGCACTTTGGAAACATAGTGAAACAAGTAGGTTGGATAAATAAATAAGTAAATCAAACGACGAAATCCTTTCCATATCCAATAGAAATCTCTGACTAAAGCAGAGTCGATTGTACGATTCCGACTATATCATCAGCATGTGTTTATGAATCACTATCAAATAGTAATGATACCAGGTGTCCGCGAACCATGTCCTCAAATTACAAATGAAGCGAATCTACCATTGTATCATTAATCCATCATAATAAGATTTAACATTCAAATAAGGAGAACATTCATGACTCACGCGGGAAGCGAAAATTGACGTAAGTCGCTGTAGAAAGACACAATCATCATATCATAACAACGAATTGCGCCGTCGAAAAATCATTCATGAACAGCAGCAATGTTATAGGTCTGAACTAACTGGTTCATGGTGTTGTGACGGTGGCGAACTGCTATGTATTCAATACACTTTACATATATTACCAATCAGAGGAGAGTGTCGTGTGTAATAGCTATGTATCATGTGAATTTTATCGTTTCACAATGATGATCTGTAAATATGACGGCACAGTACTTCACTGTTAGGGAACATACGAGCTTCACCCATGTGGGGAATGGAACCAGGGTCTTCGGCGTGACGAGCGAATGCTTTAACCACTAGACTACACCCCCCACCCCCCACCCCCCCCCCCCACCCCCCCACCCCCCACCCCACCCCACCCCACACACACACACACACATCCATAAGTCATGACGTCCCAACGTGATTACATTACGTCTTCCGAACAATAGGATAACTTCAGTGAAGTTTCTCAGCAGAGTCGACTCTTCATAAATTGTTTCTCTTAATACGTCAATGAGCAATTGATAACGGAAACCAGTAACTGTGTTTCATATGAAGTCCATTAAGTCCAGATTCGATTATTTACAGACCGCCGTCATATAACTGCAATATTGCTGACTGCGGCGTTAAACAACAAACCAACCAAAACAATATGCATGTTAATGCACGGCGCACAATTTGGATGTTTGCATTTTTGATGGGATAATGATATTCACACATGTGGCTTTTGAATTTGAACAGAACACAATGATTGTTTAAGTATGAGGTGTTCATACAAACATTTTTGTTTAACTGTAAATAACGCTTATGCAATGCCACATCTTCCTGAAAGTTATGCTTTTGGAAGAGATGTCTTATAGTGGAAATGTTTTTTGTGGCTTTATATAGTAAAATATCTATGATGTTATTGATGATAGCATTCAAGAATATTTGATCAGCCGATGGAAATCAACTTTTGTTTTACTGTAAATAACGGTTACACAATGCCAGGTGAGGTGAGGTGAAATTGGGTTTAACGTCGCGTCCAAGATTATTGCACTTATATAGCGACGTGCATGCACGTGTGTTTGTGTGTGTGGCTGCTTGTACTAGACCGGACTGATGCCGATTTATAGTGCTAGCTCACTGAGATACCATGCCGCAGTTTAACATGAATACCCCACTCAGACACAGTATACTGACTCCGAGCCGACCAGTCCTTGATTTAACCCCTTAATGCCGAGCGCCAGACAGGGTAACAACAAGTACCATCTTTTAACGTCTTTTGGTATGACGCGGCCGGGGATCGAACCCCGGACCTTCCGCTCTCCGGACGGACGCTCTACCACTTGACCACGGAGGCGGTCTACGCAATGCCAGGGCTTCTGAAAATGAACGTCAACGCGCCGTGGGTATGCCCCAAACAGTGATGGTGCAAAACGAAGTTGCCAGACATTTCCATGTTCGTCTAAACACCATATCATCTCTACAGCAGGGCAACTCTCAGGACGTGTGACGTCACGCCAACAAGCCAACCATATTCGGTTGGTGCATCTACGAAATCAATATCAAACTACCACATTAACAGCTCGGACAATTCCTGGGTTGAGACCAATTCGTGGCAGAACCGTACGCATCCGGTTGAAGGAGCACAACTCCTGGCTCGACGTCTAGCGATACGCGCAATTTTCCTACAATGTAACCGTCAATATTGACAGCATTTGAGGCTGCTACAGTATACTGTTCACAGATCAGTCGAGTTTTCATCTGGACAGATCTGATGATAGTCAAATGGTCTGCGGGCGTCCGGAATAACGTTTTAGCAACGCTTGCGTTACTTAACGTCATCAGTTTGGTGGTGAACGTGTAATAATATACCCTTTGTGCAAATGCCGGGACGTAGCGTCACATTGCAGCAGGATAATGCCCGCCCACAGGCAACGCTATACTGCTATGGCCGGCTGTTTCTTCAGACGTGTGCACCATACAACGTGTCTTGGATGAGATGGAACGACGCCTACATCAGGATGAGAACCATCTTTGGTTGACATGTGCCGTTTTCAACCATCTGGGCCCACTTGCACAAAGCGATCTTAGCGCTACGACTATCGTAAGCCTATGTTAAAGTATGGGAGTTACGATCATCTTATCGCTAAGATCGCTTTGTGCAAGTGGGCCCTGGTGTCTTCAATACGTCGCCACAAACAAACAAAGTTGATAAACTAAAACAATGATATAGCTGCAACCTCTGCGTTCAAAGAAGATTTGTAAAGTATGTATTTCTGGCTCTCAAGAATAGGAACACTAGGACCGCCGTCATATAACTGGAATATTACTGACTGCAGCGTTAAACAACAAACCAACCAAACCAACATGCATGTTAATGCACGGCGCACAATTTGGATGTTTGCATGTTTGTTGGGAGTATGATATTCACGAATGTGGCTTTTGAATGTGAACAGAACACAATGATTGTTTAAGTATAAGGTGTTCATAAAAACATTTTTGTTTAACTGTAAATAACGCTTATGCAATGCCACATCTTCCTGAAAGTTATGATTTTGGAAGAGATGTCTAATAGTGGAAATGTTTTTTGTGGCTTTATATAGTAAAATATCTATGATGTTATTGGTGATAGCATTCACGAATATTTGGTCAGCCGATGGAAATCAACTTTTGTTTTACTGTAAATAACGGTTAACATCTTTGGTTTACATGTGCCGTTTTCAACCACCTGGGCCCACTTGCACAAAGCGATCTTAGCGCTACGACTATCGTAAGCCTATGTTAAAGTATGGGAGTTACGATCATCTTATCGTTAAGATCGCTTTGTGCAAGTGGGCCCTGGTGTCTTCAATACGTCGCCACTGCCTCGCCTGTATCACAGGCGATATTGACACTGATAATTAAGTTGTCACACAATCCCTCTTTTAGGACCTGTCCTTCTGTCTTCTGTTACAAGGAAGAGTTTTGTCAGTGAATTTCTTATGATAAATGACAAATGACTGATTCATGCTCATGATGTCTATCACATGGTTGTCTGGTCCAGGCTCGAATATTCACAGACCACCGTCATGAAGCTGGATATTGCTGAGTGCGGCGTAAAAAAACAAAGCAAACAAATTTCTGGATAGTGCATTTAAGAACTTTCACTTCGTCTGAGTTCCTTGGCGTATGAACCACTGAAATTTCACGGTTATGAGACCGTTTTTTGTCCAACATGAAAGCCATGTAAACTTTTGTACCATAAAACAATATTGTTCAACATTTCTAAGTCTTAATAATCACAGCACGTGAATATTGTTTCAGCGTATGAATGAATATATCATATTTCCCACAACATATGACAATTTACAAAAGTAAGGTGTTTGAGATTTTCCATTGATTCCTAGATTGAACATCTAATACATCTGTAAATACATCCGCAATTACTACTCCCTTGACAAATATAGAATCATGCCATTGAGTTACATACAAAACATGTTGTCATACAAATTCAACATCTCCAAATGTCATGCCAAGTTCGCTAAAACATGTAAACATTGCTAATAAATTCATCAAAACTTTTTCCATGTTCATGAGAATTCTCATCTAAAAGCTGAGTCGATTGTTGAATTCCGACTTCATAATAATGTGTACATTACCATTGACTTGACGTTTTGTCAGTGCATTAACTCGTTTTTGTTCAATATTGTAGGTTTCAGTTGCTCTACCAATATTTTGCCTGATTTCCCACATAAAGTTCAATCGATGTATAAAAGGGAAATAAATCATCTCGCTTGCGTCATTTAATCATTCACGGCTGGTACTTGATTAATTCCCAGTCATTGACTGTATACTTAGTGCTGCTGTTGTATTTACTATCATCTATGCATCTGCTACAGTTGTGTGCATGGTCGCTGCTTAAATTATCAACGGGCGTCTAGAAATCATACTTCGCGACCTCGATTCATGCTCTATGTGTATCACGATGTCCATCGCTGAATCGCCAATCTACTACACAGACAGTCGCCAATTGCTTCTATATTATCTATTATAGTGTGATGGACACCAACCACACGCAAATATTGACCTAGGTTATGAGAAAATTCGGTTCCTGATCAGATCCCCGTACATGATTTCTGTACACAGCAATCACATAGAAAACTATGGCTTTGTTGTGGAAACATTTCACATAGTATGTTCGGTGTTGGACCATTAACTACTGACAATGTTTACCGTATGTTGATACCTTTTACTGTCTGTGATGCAGTCGAATGAGTGAATAATCAGTTTTAGCAAGATATGAACATTAACTCCCTTGTTTAAAAAAAGCAACAAAACTATTTCCATAAGTCATGACTAATAATGAATTGACCTAGCCTTAAATAAAAGATCACGGCCATCGCGATATCACACAGACAGTAGGTTTAACTGGATATACAATAGTACTCATGTCGAGTCGACTGTTTGGTAAGTCAGAGTTACCAAATACGCAACCCACGCTCTTCCAGTGAAGATCTGGGTAAGAATTGATCTTCAGCAAGAGGCGACTAACGGTATTTGGTGGTCAGGCTTCGGTTGATGTATGTAATCGTGTCCCGGTTGCGTCGATCGATGCTTCTGATGTCAGTCTCTCGATTGTCCGGTCCAGATTCGATAATTTACAGAACGCCCTCATAAAGATGGAATATTGCTGAGTGCGGCGTTAAACAAGAAACAAACACACTTCTGGTGTTCATTGTTTGTTGTCGTTAAATCTATACTTTTAAGGATCTGATGCCAACATTCTTTCGCATTGTCACAAGTTAAGTTATAGAATATATCTGTATTTCACTCAGACTGTCTTCCTCCGGCCACAGTACTGTGTCTAACATAGGTTTAGACAATTATACCAGTCTTTTCGTACTTTTCTCGTAGCAACGAGATATCTTCACGAGATAGCTATGTGGATGCTTAAATATATAATTGCATTAATTGTATCACATATAAAGTGACACATAAACCTTTATTATAACACGATTAAGACCCTTTTGTGAAACGAGTTTATTGTTTATACTCTAGTTCAGGATACTCTCGATTACTAATAGTGTGACAGATGTATTCCTCAAACGAACTTAAAGAAAACCCAATTCTTTCTTATTACTTTTGTTAATCTGTCATGTCATTACAACTGAGTTCCTACAAAAGAGTGAGTGAGTGAGTGAGTGAGTTGGGTTTAACGCCGCTTTTAACAGTATTCCAGTTATATCACGGCGTGTCAGCTTAATGTAGGAGGAAAGCCCGAAGTGATGCAGGTCCCAAACATTTATCACTTCGGTGAAACCCACGAGCACAGGTATGGTGCTGACAAACCTAGGAACATAATCTGGGCGAACCGGGATTCGAACCCACAATCATAGGTTTCTGGCGTGCCCAAGGGACGCAACTCTGCACAGCGAATCGCGGCGCCTTAGACGACTGGGCCACCCGTGCCCCCTCCTACAAAAGAGAACAGTAAGGTATGCTATGGCGTTCTATGACAGATGGTAAAATGAAAGAATTGGGTACACTTTAACTTCGTTTGAGTAGTATCGTCCAAAAGGATTTGCCTATGCATCGAACAGGGCATCAATTGTAACTGTGGCTAACAAGAACGTACAATGAATAAACGATCAATGTTTGTTGACACGGTAGTTTAGGAAACGTTCAATTCCTAGTATAGTGATGGCTACTGTAATTCCTGATACACACATTGTCCAGGCACTCCGCAAGTTACTCATGTCAACCTTCGTCATTGCGTGTACATCTTCCTCCCGTTTTGTGCTGGACCATTTTCTTTCCCAGGCTTCCAGCATGCCGTTATCATACAGGCGAATAAGTCTGGAACAGAAGGACGTATATTTTTAATACAACTGCAAATCAATAACAATAGGGGCGGTGAGTACCCTTGTGGTTAACGCGTTCGCCCGTTACACCGAGGGCCCGACCCCATTTATGGTATTCCCCGCCGTAATATGGTGGAGCGGCGTTTAACCATACTCACCCACTCACTCAATAACAATAACTGTCTCTTCACTTAAAATACCAAGGGAATTAGGTCATCCTTTCTTTTCAGAAGTGGGGCGGTCGGGTAGCCTAGTGGTTAAAGCGTTCGCTCGTCACGCCGAAGACCCGGGTTCGATTCCCGACATGGGTACAATGTGTGAAGCCCATTTCTGGTGCCCCCGCCGTGATATTGCTGGAATATTGCTAAAAGCGGCGTAAAACCAAACTCACTCACTCATTTCAGAAGTTATTGTATTGACTCCAGTTCATTAACATATATTGCACAAATTTCAACAAACTATACCACCGCATATATCACTAGATAGGATACATTTCTTTTATCTAAGATCGTCTTTTAGAGATGAAACATGTGAGTGTTTAGTTCTTACTTGTCTGAAAATAACTCCGCGAGAGGTGAATTGACGGGAAAGGGCAGGCTTAGATATTTCGGACCAGTACTACATTTCATCCTTCGGAGGTTATGAACTGTCTTTTCTATACCATCAGCCGTGAAGGAACCGGTGATGTATGCGTAGTAGCTAGACCGTAGGAGCATCCTAATGTGACGATCCTCATCCAGAGAGTTTTGGATATTTGAAGATCGGGTGTCCAACACTTTTGTCCAGATTTTCTTGCTCACACTATCATCAGAATACTGAAAAGCGTTCAGAAAGCACATTTATTGGAAGTCAGCTGATAGAAGTAGGTTGAGGATATGGAGCGTACGTTGCTTAGTATTTCATTCTTGGCATCAAATTTAATTTACAAAATGGGATTTAAGTAGTAAGCCATCTGCAACCGACAAACGTTCCAATCCATGATCTATTTCGATGTGTGCCTTTCTCTACAATATGAGAACAGGGGTTCGGAGTAAGTATAAAGACAATAAAATTGCAGTTTCCATTGCAATGACCTTGTAGATATCTTGAGTAGAGGACCCTTTAGAAATGATAATCTTGAAGTCATCATTTTCTGCAAGCTCTTCCATCGTATTGAAGGGTATTTGTTCTTTTACCACTGAGACAGTTGCAAAGAGATTGCCCGCGTAAACTGCGACAATGGTGATGCAAAACAACCACCAGCTTGCGTAGAATATGCATCCAGGTATGGTCTGTGGGAGATGCAGCGAACCTGTGGATGCAGTGTTTTCAAATGTTAAATACACCATTCAAAAAAAGACCATTCACAATAATTTACTGGCCATATGAAAGAACTGGGTGTTTTTGTCTGTTTTGGTTTTCCTTATTTTTTAGATTTATTCCAGCAGGCTGTTACATTTCCACATGTTCAGGCATGTTTGTTTTCACGTACATCGTCAGGACCAGTATGTGAATGCATATAACATATCGTACAGAAAAGTGTTCATATTTCTTGACATATATTAGTCGGATCATGCATATAAATGTCGGATCATGCATATAAATGCATATAAATGCATTGATATATATATATATATATATATATATATATATATATATATATATATATAATAAAATAATAAAGTCCACGTTAGTCCATCATCTTCTTTATATCAGTTTCATACATAGTACTTTCGCTGTCTCATGACAGCTCTTCAGTGTAACTGACAATGACATATAATGACGTCATACTTATGATGACGTCATAAATTACAACTGTGACGTCACAATGTATTTACACACTCCAGCGACGACACCAAGTAATTTAACAATTGTAGGGAGACTTTTAAATTAAATATACAGTATTTGTAAAGTAACAGTGCAACATTTACGATTGAAATGACAAATCTATTAATACATTCTAGAGTTCAACTTTGGTTTCATCAATTGGATAAACATTTGTTCTTTTTCCAGTCTCAGCTGCTTGTTACTTGTATACAATTTATAAAACGGAAAAATAGTAAATTTCCCGTTTCCGCAATCATCAATGTGTTTGCTGACACCTAAGCATCGAACATTAGGGTCTCTAATCTGCTGTTTGTGTACAGTGACTCTATCTTTTAATTCCATGCCGGTTTCACCGATGTAGTTTTCGCCGCATCCCGAACATCTCATAACATACACCACATCTTTGCTGCGGCAGTTCATGTCGGCTTTCACATTGAAACCCTTGCCATTTGCAAAAAGGAAAGTAGTACCTTCACTTATGATGTTACACGTGCCGCATCTTGGTGTGTTACATCTACTTACACATGGTACACTCTCTGTACAAGAATATTTGGATGGACAAAGAATCTGCTTGAGATTTTTTGGTTGCCTGGTACTTTTTATAATTTTAAATTTATTCAGTCCTTGTTTCATTTTATCGCTTTGCTGTAAAATTGGGAGGTTGTCCCTTATGACTGGCATGATATCACAATTATTAGGATTGAAGGTGGACACAAACGGTATAATTTGATCGCCCACAGATTTTTCATTAGGTTTCAGGAGAGTATGTCTTGGAATTTTTAAAGACTTTTCTATTGCGTCATTTATGACGCGAAGCGGATATCCTAGCTTCCTGAGATACCCCATTAATTCTTTCAATCTTAAATCTCTTTTATCCGTTTCCGACACGATGGTACATACTCTCCGCGCAAGTGAATAAGGAATGTTAGTTCGTGTATGCCTGGGGTGACATGAACCGAATTGTAGGTATTGATGGGTGTCCGTTGGTTTGTAGTAGATATCAGTTTTCAATTTAGTATCTTCCTTAACTACAAGGACAAGTTTCATTATGGAATCTTTAAGATTAGTCTTAGAAAATAATACCTTCTGTTTCAACGGAAAATTCTATCATCAAAGAAAGGGAACGGCCATGGGAACGAAAGTCGCCCCAACATACGCTACACTTGTGATGGGTTACATAGAGGATATTCTTTACAGGAAGGTACACGATTCCATGTCAGAATCCATTGCCAAACATGTGCGCGAAACTTGGAAGCGATTCTTGGACGACTGCTTTTTAGTTTGGCTCTCAACCCGTGAAAATTTAGACATTTTTCTGGATATTATTAATAAGCTCCATCCTTCCATCAGTTTTACTATGGAGTCTAGCGAGAGCAAAATTCCATTTCTGGACGTCCTTGTAGTTAAGGAAGATACTAAATTGAAAACTGATATCTACTACAAACCAACGGACACCCATCAATACCTACAATTCGGTTCATGTCACCCCAGGCATACACGAACTAACATTCCTTATTCACTTGCGCGGAGAGTATGTACCATCGTGTCGGAAACGGATAAAAGAGATTTAAGATTGAAAGAATTAATGGGGTATCTCAGGAAGCTAGGATATCCGCTTCGCGTCATAAATGACGCAATAGAAAAGTCTTTAAAAATTCCAAGACATACTCTCCTGAAACCTAATGAAAAATCTGTGGGCGATCAAATTATACCGTTTGTGTCCACCTTCAATCCTAATAATTGTGATATCATGCCAGTCATAAGGGACAACCTCCCAATTTTACAGCAAAGCGATAAAATGAAACAAGGACTGAATAAATTTAAAATTATAAAAAGTACCAGGCAACCAAAAAATCTCAAGCAGATTCTTTGTCCATCCAAATATTCTTGTACAGAGAGTGTACCATGTGTAAGTAGATGTAACACACCAAGATGCGGCACGTGTAACATCATAAGTGAAGGTACTACTTTCCTTTTTGCAAATGGCAAGGGTTTCAATGTGAAAGCCGACATGAACTGCCGCAGCAAAGATGTGGTGTATGTTATGAGATGTTCGGGATGCGGCGAAAACTACATCGGTGAAACCGGCATGGAATTAAAAGATAGAGTCACTGTACACAAACAGCAGATAAGAGACCCTAATGTTCGATGCTTAGGTGTCAGCAAACACATTGATGATTGCGGAAACGGGAAATTTACTATTTTTCCGTTTTATAAATTGTATACAAGTAACAAGCAGCTGAGACTGGAAAAAGAACAAATGTTTATCCAATTGATGAAACCAAAGTTGAACTCTAGAATGTATTAATAGATTTGTCATTTCAATCGTAAATGTTGCACTGTTACTTTACAAATACTGTATATTTAATTCAAAAGTCTCCCTACAATTGTTAAATTACTTGGTGTCGTCGCTGGAGTGTGTAAATACATTGTGACGTCACAGTTGTAATTTATGACGTCATCATAAGTATGACGTCATTATATGTCATTGTCAGTTACACTGAAGAGCTGTCATGAGACAGCGAAAGTACTATGTATGAAACTGATATAAAGAAGATGATGGACTAACGTGGACTTTATTATTTTATTATATATTACATGTACACCGAGTGAACATTTACCTCATTTTTGTATATATATATATATATATATAACCGCAAATGAAACGTCAACATGGATAGATATATGAGAAACATTATTTGTCCAAACACTGTAAACATACTTTGAGACATATTAAAAGATGAAACTTGGCAAAACTGATCATCAAGGTTGAAATTAAAGTGTCAAATGTTCTCAAAGTGAAACACAACACTAGTCTCTGAGAAAATGGCATCACAAGTCAGTATCTCGTGTGTCCGCCATGTGCATTGATGACTGCCGTGCAACGTCGATACATGGAATTGATGAGGCGGTTGATGAAGGCCATAGGCACTTGAGCCAGTTGTCGGCCTTGGTCGGACGTCATTCAGCCGTCTTTGAATCTCGTCCCACAGGTGCTCAATGGGATTTAAATCGGGACTGAGGGAGGGCCACTTCATGGTTCTGCTGCCTTTCTGCTGGAGGAAGTCTCTTCTTGCTCTTGCAGTGTGGGCATGGGCGTTATCAAGCTGAAACTCGTGGTTGCACCGACGTGCCAAATTTGGTATGGCGTGTGGTCTCAAGACTCGATCAATGTACCGAGCTGCTGTGACAACATTGCCTCTCCCAGGACTGATGTTCTTGAAAACCACAGTGTCGACCCTCTATGCAAGACCAATTCCACCCCACACCATGATGCTCGGGCAACCCCACGTGTCTCTCTCAACAACACAAGCATCCGAATAACGATCCCCACGGCGTCGCCAGACTCTCTCTCTGCCATCAGCTATTGAGATGCAGTCACGGATTTCTTCTGAGAAGAGGACTCTTCTCCACTGCTGGAGGCGCCAATACTGGTGCTGTGTTGCCCACTGAAGACGGTCCCGGCGAGGACGGGGTGTCAGAATGGGCCCTCGGTGTTGCCTGTGACAGTGGAGGTGTCTGCTCGTCAATCGTCGACACACGGTTTCACACTAATGTGTCGCTGGTGTGTCCCCATGGTCTGACAAGCAGTTTCCGCAGCAGTAACAAAGCGATCTTGAAGATGCTGTCTCACAATCTGACGATCCAGAGTAAGTTCAAAAGTAAGTTTAAAACAAAGATTGTTCTTTAACGAATTGAAGAAAAACGTGTGGAAAATTATTAAAACTGCTTTTTTTAACGTTTGTGTTTCCTAGATGCATTCTAACAAAAACACGTTCACAATAGAGATAGTGAAGTGAAAATAGCATATATTTTGTCTTCTGTAAACTCAAATTTTAGACAGTTATCAATGTTAAGCGCATCCTACTCTTGGCCAAATACAAGAATATGCTATGTTATGATTGAGTCTGTAGTTTTTTTTCAAGTTGCATAATTTAGAGAAAATCAAAAACCTGTACGGATGAGGGTTCTTAATAACTGTAACGCCAACGACTCATTCGGATAAAGATTATTATGATTTTACTTATTGGCCCTACATTGCACTATCCAGAACTACCCTGCAAGAGGGGATACTGGTCATGAACATCTGGTATAGCGGAACGGATTTCATGCATAATATAAAACATTGCAGTTATTGTTTCCCAATATCATCTTGGTCGATTAATTCTGGACCTCATTCCAGACTACTGTAGAGGCATTAAGCAGAGATATACTGCATAACGTTAGACCAATAATACTATAAACTCGATGGACCAACTTTGACAGCCAAATTGATGTTGTCCTGAATCTGAATGATAGTTGGTACCTTGACGTAGCGGCACAAGAACGGCCGTCATGACACTGTCTGATGTTGATGGTGGACATCTAGTTATCTCCCCGGCCTCGGTCTGCTCTCCAACACTGTATCGTTCCAGCAATGTATAGAGTCCTATGCACCATGCCATCGTCAGCAGTCCGCATACATACACTTCCCATTTAAAAACAGACACCAACAACATCCAGTGGTTATTATTATTTGACAGTTTCTTATAGACTACCTCACATTCGTATTGGTACATGATATAAGGAAATGCAAAGGCCTTGGTTCTTTTAAGGGTGATTCCATAAGGTATGCCCGAAAGATCGACATCCTGAAAAAACAAACAAAGTAAAAATGGCTTTAAGTGTAATGTTCCAATTGATCTTTGTTTACAAACAGTTCGACTCAAGATATTTTGTCCTTACATTTCGTGCTACAATACCAAGAAGACCGTCCCACGTTTCTGACAAATCACCCCAAGACTTGTCAGCTGGTTCGATCAGTTCATATCTGAAGTGAAAGGGAAATATTTTGGTCATCGAAAACATTATGTACAATGTAAAACAAACATCTTCAATGTGAGTTGACATTATATTTGAAGGGTAAGGGCTAATATGTTAATATCATTATATGTAATTCCAGGTTTTTTTAATGACACATTTGATTAGCGTAGTTGTTATTATATATAAGAGTTGTATGGTAAGATGAGCATTAGTGGTAATAATAGTAAAGAAGATACTGATAAAATTAGTGGGGATGGGTATATATGTTATACGTACGTAAAATTGAGATATTCGCCAAGGCTGTCGAATAAATCCTTGCAGATAGAAACGTACACTATGGATCCTTTTGTTGGAGAAGCTGATTTCGTGCAAAATTGGTCCCACTACAGAAAATAAGTTTATATCAAGAGAATAATTATATATTCGTTATATTCATGTTTTAGTCAAATACACAAGATATGTCTATGAGTGAGTGAGTGAGTGAGTGAGTGAGTTGGGTTTAACGCCGCTTTTAACATTATTCCAGTTATATCACGGCGTGTCAGCTTAATGTGGGAGGAAAGCCCGAAGTGATGCAGGTCTCAGACGTTTACCACTTCGGTGAAACCCACGAGCACGGGTATGGTGCTGACAAACCTAGAAACATAATTGGGGCGAACCGGGATTCAAACCCACAATCATAGGTTTCTGGCGTGCCCAAGGGACGCAACTCTGCACAGCGAATCGCGGCCCCTCAGACGACTGGGCCACCCGTGCCCCCTATGGCTGCAGTGAACCTTTCCCTTCTACCTTTCACCGTTTCCCTTTTCTCCGTGAATTAGTTATTTAGATTATTTTGATCGAACTGGTTGTCTTGGAAAGAGGTCTTTAAATCCTTTTTGGAACACTATCCCCGTTTGCTAACAAAGTCGATTTGTAACAACTCCATTATGTGATATAAATGATAAAAAAGCATTTTAAATATATGGAAGTGATTGTACTTAATCACCTCCAAGACGCCAATTTTCAGTTTTCTCCCATTCAACATGTATGCCGTATTGGGGAAGAGGGGATCAATGAAGGCGGAGTAATTGTCCCCGTTATTTGATGAGTCACCGATTTGCGACCATTTCCGGGTGTTGGACTTCCACAAGAGAGTGCTGATTTTCACACCTGAGCGACCAGATATATCCTTTCCCTGAACAACAAATGTAACAAACCACTTCAGGTGATAAAAAATATTCAACATCAATGAAATAATAATACTCCTGACAGTCAATACTGACGATTTGCTTATGGCTTCAATCATTTTGTACAAGTGTAGTGTCAGTTTCTCTCAACCCCTAAAGGGATATATATTGTTGCCAGTTACCTTGACTGCTACTGCTATGTTGTCCAGATCAGTATGTACTTCTGATACTAATGGCGGGTCCACATTCAGGAAGAACCATTTCGAAAAATGACGCAGCAGTGTTCCTTGTCCGCATTCCTTGTCTTTTTGGGAAGACTTTGGCAGATAGACGAAATAAAAAATATACATCAGGACAACGTTTGTGATTAAAAGACAAGCTTTTTTTAAGAAGCGGTCAAATGAACTTTCAGTGAACTTTTAGTTTGTCATACCTCTCCCGTTTTTGGATGCGATCGTTCGGCCCGCGTTCATATGCGTGGCCCAGCTACATCTGTGAGGCAAAACTCACTAGACACTCCCCTCTCAAAAATTACACCGTCCAAGCTACGACGTCATCAAGTTGCGAGCGCATGTTCAAATCTCCAGAAATGACGTCATAATAGAACAATGTTTTATCGTGAAATTAACCACGCTTCGTTCTTCGTTGTTCTTTGCGATTTATCGCGTAGCTGTGTTATATATATATGGAAAATGCATGCAAAATAACTTCATAATTAGAATTGCATTCTCTGGAAACAAGCTTTGATTAAATAAACACTTCCCTGTTTCTCTTCTCCGCCACTGTCAGCCACGTTTCGCGAGCTATGGCGACCGTAAGTATTGTTATAGCTCGGCGAAATGCGGAATGTAACGGATATGACCGATGTGTTCGGTTTCCGATGCTGTCGCTTCCAATCGCGGCTGTATGGTAATCCCAATGAGAACCGTGGTTACGACGATAGTTATTGCATTTATATCGCATTTGAAACAATTCCTTCCCACTTGGTGGCTAAACACACGATATTGCTGACAATAATTCCGATAATGCTTCTTTTCAATCAAAAAGATAGGATGGCCTGAAATACGTGTATTATATTTGTCAAACGTACTATATTTGTGATGCGTGGCAAGCAGTTGTCGATACCGTCACAGAAGACAACAAAGTTAAACAATTCGCGATAAATGTGGAGTTGGTTCTTCTGGAGAGTTTTCTCCATTAAGCCGGTCAGACTCCGCTCAAAGGCAGGCACTTGGAAGAACATTGCAGTCACGCCATTCTGTGTAGTCCAGTTCTCAATAGCGTCATGTATGTCTCTCCCTGTTTAGAAATGGAAATTTTAAATAATAACAGGAATACTATTAACATGTATAATGGGCATGTTTGCCGATGACAATGGACGCAAAATAATGTATTCTCAGATCAAAGGTTCAAATATGGTTTGTATGCTTAAGAAATACCGTTCTTGAATTATCAAGAACTAAAAGGAGATTCACTTACCCATAGAAGAATGACCAACAAAAATCAAACTTGAACCCGGATGGAGAGACATCTTGCATAATAGGTGATGGAGTTCAAATTTTCCAAGCATCATTCTGGAAGGTGCTGTTTTAAGAAATGTTAAGATGAAAACTGTTACACACATTAGTACCTTGAAAAGGGAAATCACAGTCTATGTACATGTAGGTAATGTGATCGAGTGTGTGAGTTGGAGTTTATGCTGCTTTTCGTATGGGTATTCTCCTTCGTATTAACAAAATTGGAAATTTAGAAACCAATAAATGTACACATAAGAATCTTATTAATAAATTATGTTATCAATGATACATATCGCATAGTTTCTCTGCCTCTGATGTTCGCAAGCATGTCTCTAGACAGCATGTTGTACATTTTCATTGCCCTTGCAACTCTATGCAGATGATAGTGTAATTTACATATATGATGCATATTAGTGTCATTGAGTTAAGTGTCTGGTGTCATTGAGTGAGCTGGATTTTACGCTGCTTTTAGCAATATCTCAGTAGTTGAGTTGGGTTTAACGCCGCTTTTAACAGTATTCCAGTTATATCACAGCGTGTCAGCTGAATGTGGGAGGAAAGCCTGAAGTGATGCAGGTCTCAGACGTTTACCAACATATTCGCATAATCTTATAAATGAATTATATTAAAGTAAGGTGCCTCGAGCATAATATCTATAGATCAAGAACGAGTAAAGTATTGACTACATTGTCATTTAAATATACGTAATTATTTTGAGGAACCTTCAAACGTGTATCGAGAAGTATAAAGAGGCATATCATGTAGCTGTTCCAGGTAAGGTTCTCTATAAGCAGACACAATGCACCAAACTAATGCAGTGTAATATTAGTGACTTTATACAACATATTATAAATTGATTTTCCACAAACCTGTCAAGTTCACGAAACGAGTCCAGGATGAACCGACGAAAAGCACCAAATGACCAACTACATATATGTACATGCGTACAACGTCCATGGCTCTGGGGGTGTATATACCGTTTAACTGTAATCTCTATACCATCTTCCCATTGTCGACTTACTGAAGGAAATGAAGTAATAGTTCGGTAATTAGATGCTATTGTCATTTTAGTTGTGTGTTTCATGTACACGGATGGCTAGGTAAATATGCATCCCCGTAAGCTGATCGATCTAGGATAGAAGTCAGCAAACATTGTACATTCGTGACGAGCTGACGTGTGCGTTTAGTACACTACTGCCTGAAGTTTCATTCCCCTAACACGCATCTTTTTGGCATTTGAATCCTCATGAATCCACTCTTCTGCCTACAGTGTGTCTTCGAGACAGTCAAGAGACACTGAATATCTTCTTGGTGCTTGAATTTTTCAGAGGTCTTCTTGGCACTGTTCTGTCTCCAGGGTGTTGTCGTGACAGTTAATTGCCACTGACTATCTTCTTGGCATTAAAAGCCTCCATAGCATGAGTTGGTATTCTTCTGTCTCCAGGTTGTCTTGGTGGCAACTATTTGCTACTGAATATCTTCTTGGCACTTGATCATTTCAGAGGTCTTCTTGGGACTCTTCTGCCCCCGTGAATGTCTTTGTATCAGTGAATTATCACTGAATTCTTCTTGGCATTGAAAGGAACCAGATGTCTTCATGGCATTGGAAGCCACTGAATATCTTCTTGGCATTGAAAGCCTCCAGAGCTCTTCTAGGAACTGTTCTGCTCTCAGAACTTTGTGACAGTCATTTGCCAATGAATATTTTCTTGGCACTGGAAGCCACCAAAGGTCTTCTTGGCCCTCTTTTGCCTCCATGATGTCTTCTTGACAGTGAACTGCCACTGAATATCTTTTTGGCGTTGGACTCGTCACGGTATAGGTGAAATATTGCCGATGTGACGAAAAGCATTAGCGCACTCACTCTTGGCATTAGATGCCACCAGAGGTTTTCATGCCACTCTTCTGCCTCTAGGGTGTCCAAGAGATAGCATGGAATTTATTTACCTCAGAGGTCCAAAAGGTTTGAAATGTGGATCATGAAGAAAATTGATTATATTATCAAAAATTCAATTTCTTACAAATTGTATCTTACAAATTGTATCTTTCCTCACAGTATGCCAATAAAGGCATGACTCAGCAAAAAAAATTAGCCCATGTGATTAAGGAAAATGCGATAAGTTTCTTACAAATTGAGAATGACTAAAGTTTTTTGGGTATTGAAGTGAAGGTATGGGCATATACTTTATAAAAGAACACAATATTGCACCCACTATATCAAAATGTCTTATCTGTGATAGGAAATATCAGAATATTTATTATTTTGTTTGCAAAGTACCATCTTTTGTTTCTTTTTACTTCTGTAATATAAGGTTTTCATTTTCTCAGTAATTTTGCGTCAAAAGCCCAGCATTACTGAAACAATTGTATTCATTTTCAATACTTTCAAGTGATTATTCATAAAGATTTAGAGTTTTATTCAAAGGAGTCAGAATGATTTATTTTTGGCAAAGGGAGATAACTCAATCCTAAAATCATAAACTGTGATATTTTAGGCAGTTCAAGTACAATTAATGTAATAAAAAGATTTGAATAGAGTTAATCAATTAACCTTTCTTATGAATAGTTTTTAGTATATAAAAATCGAGTCTGGACCAGACAATCAAGTGAGCATCGATCCACGCAATTGGGATACGATGACATGCATCAACCAAGTCAGCGAGCCTGACCACCCGATCCCGTTAGTCGCCTCTTACGACAAGCATAGTCGCTTTTACGGCAAGCATGGGTTGCTGGAGACCTATACCACCCCGGATCTTGACGGATGAAATTTTGGAGCCCGATAGTCACATGTTGTCGTTGTACAAAGGCATAGAAAACTATTCATTGTCATGTCACATAAGGCCACAAGGTTTTGCTGATCTCAGTATATCGGGTGATCGCCCCGGACAGCAATCACGGCTCTGCATCTCCTCGGCACTGACTGGATAAGAGTACGAATTGTGACCTGCGGAATTCTGCGCCATTCTGCTTTTAACGCGTTGGCCAGTTGTGGGAGTGTCTGTGGCGTGTTCCGACGTTGAAGTACACGTTGATCGAGTTCATTCCAGGGGTGTTCGATTGGGTTGAGATCAGGAGATCTCGACGGCCAGGGCAAAACGTTGATGTTGGCTTTATGCAGGTAGTCTACCATGACACGAGCTGTGGGCGGTGGCGCGTTGTCCTGTTGAAACAGCTCCCTCTGGCGGCCAATGATTGGAAGAAGGTGAGGTTGAAAAATTTGATTCATGTAGCGATTTGCTGTCAAATTTCCCTGAACTATACAACCAAGTCAGATCTCGTGGTGTAGGATATGGCCCCCCGCACCGTGACACTACCGCCACCGAATTAATCGGATTCACGTACACAATGTGGGGCAAAACGCTCATTTCGACGACGCTAAACACCTTGTCTTCCATCTCGCCGGTGAAGAAGAAATCGTGATTCATCGCTAAACCACACTCGCCTCCAGTCTCCCCAAGGCTGTAAGGTATGACACCAACGCAAGGGTCGCTGTTGATGGATCTGTTGTAAAACAGGGACGATAACTGGTCTTCTGGGTTGGATTCCAGCCTCGCGAAGTTGGTTGTTGAAAGTTTGGTCCGATATCCGGGTCAAACCAGGGATGCGCCCTGCAGTCTCAGTAGTTGTGGCATTGCGATGACGTAGTTTGAACAGTCAAATGTAGCGACCCTGTGCAGGGGTGGTAACTTTTGGTCGGCCGATTCTCGGACAGTCTGCAGTGCAACTGAACTGTGTGTATCAGTCACAAAGGCGGCAAATGGTGCTGTGGTGGACGTTTGAGTGGCGTGCAACAGAACACTGCGATTCCCCTCTTTGATACGTCCGACGGCGATGTTCCGATCGACAGCCCTGAGTCTCGGCATTTTCGAACTCGAAAAATGTTGACAATTGAAGGACAAATTATTGGCTTATGATTGCCTTTTTATAGCCACTGCCACGAGTTACGAATGTTACGTGCATTTTGCTACACTGTTTTCCTCCATGACATTTTTTAACAAGTGTGAAAACAATGCCGTTTAAGACATTGCAAATCGACAATGGCTGCGTTTTGACGCACCATTTGTCGAATATCAGGCCAACATTTTCCAACAACATATATCCAATTTATATACCGGATTTTTTTGTGTTGTCAGGTTCAATGAACAACATACTACCTGTGCGTCATTGTTTTAAGAGTGTATATCAACACTCGTTGATAAAAGTGGATAAACTCCTCGGAAAGCCTTGAAGTTTTTCCACTTTTTCAGCTCGTGTTGATATATTTGATATCAAAAGACACACGGGTGAGATTCCCTATATATCATACCGTTATTTATGTACTTTTCCACGAATAGGCGATGGTTGAATAGACATAATAAAAGTTAACAACAATTCTTTCAATTTTCAATTGCATAAAAGAAACATAGGTATACTTTCTTTTGCCCTGCAGTGTAGGTTGTATTCAACATCGACATTCAGAATTAAACTAAGGAATTCACGGAGATTCATGTAACAGATTTAGCGTACAGGGGGTTTGCTCCGAGCTGACTCCTGCATCCCTTGAGAGATTGTGATATGAATCCGGTGAATAATATGACCTGAGGAACATCAGGCTACGTCTTAGCATTGTCCTTGTTTCAGCTTCTGTTAGATTACCAACTCTTAAAACATTGTCAGTGGAGTGAAATGTAAGCACAGTATTGAACATCAAAGTTAATTGATCACATTAAAGAAATAAACGATGAGTGTGAGTTGTTTATCGTGCAATAAAACACTGCAGGGATACGGTGGCCCATACCCGCCACTGGTGAGATCATTTTTCACTGTATGCCTCTATATTGTTTCTGGCGGCCGCCAGATACCTCCACTGGTGAGATCATTTTTCACTGTATGCCTCTGTATTTTATCTGGCGGCCGCCAGATACCTCCACTGGTGAGATCATTTTTCACTGTATGCCTCTGTATTTTACCTGGCGGCCGCCAGATACTTCCACTGGTGAGATCATTTTTCACCGTATGCCTCTGTATTTTACCTGGCGGCCGCCAGATACCTCCACTGGTGAGATCATTTTTCACTGTATGCCTCTGTATTTTACCTGGCGGCCGCCAGATACCTCCACTGGTGAGATCATTTTTCACTGTATACCTCTATATTTTGCAAGATACTTTTCGTTTCAAATTAGCATACCACGTGTGACCAGAATTACTTCCAGATCAGTGCCCTGGCAGTCGACAGGTTGGAGATTGTATCCGTAAGATTGAGCTTTGATTCTTAAGTAGGTATCACCTGCTTGATGAGCCATTAGCGGCCGCCAGGTAAAATATAGAGGCATCCAGTGAAAAATGATCTCAACAGTGACGGGTGTGGGCCACCGTACATGGAGAATAAACTATGACAAATACCAAACGTAAATCCCCCGTTCATAAAATGGAAACAGGAAACGGTCTGAAAAAATAAATGGCTTCAAACATGTGAGACTGAATGGTTTGTTAGCACTTTCGTTAATATTATAAATGCCCATATATTTAGGCTTACTTTTCATTAACGTTAATTGTTAAACACTCGTCATGCAAATTGTACCACAGGACACTGCGCTCTTTCTTTAGGCTTCGCCTATTTCTTATCATAGTTGCTGAACGTTACAGATATTAAAACAAAACATATGGAGCTTGAAGTATAGGTCATACTTATTCTACAAATAGCATTATCGCAATATCAAATTATTAATGTATGTAAACAGAAAGTGACATTTCTTGATGCCGTTAGACTTACATCTAGTCTGTGAAATCAGAGACCATATAATATGGTCTCTGATATAATAGAATGTATTATATGGTCTCTGCTGAAATGAATATATCTTACAGAAAAAAGTTGTTAAATTATCTTAATAAAAATAGAATATAAAGGAGTGCAGACACTCTCTTCATTTTCCTGATACCGCTGTATTATAGACTTGCATGGGCTTTATTGGATATATTTGTTTCAGGGTCTGTATGATCATGGTGACCGACAAGGTTGCCGTATCAACCTCACGTATATATTACGTACGCATCAATCAATGCGTGTTCATTTTAGAGTTACTTGCCCCTTGATGATCTACCAATGATAACACGCCATTGGAAATCACGCTCTTGACAGCGAAAGTTGTTTGAAAATGGCGTCCTCAATAGTTTCACGGTAACCACTTGATATGATGGATTAGCCTCTACACAAGCCATGTAGTTGGAGATTTGGTCAGCGTGATTGTTTCAGCTGTAAATAGTTACGACATTGCTTTTAATCCAATGATGAGGAAAAATTAATCCAGAAGAAAGACACAACCCAGTGATACAGTTTCAACTCGATCAAGCAGGTGCGTGTTCAGACATCAAAGGTATTGAAATTTGACCAGTGCGGAAGTGCTTTATTTGTCAGTCATAGGTGCGTCTTTCTGTGATAGTTGGACGTCTGTTTGTCTCATGAGATTGGGTTTTAGGAATGTTCACTAACAATGTATTAAGTTAAGTAACTTTGCTGCATTGTGTCCAGTGTAGTTGTGAGTTTGCACTCAAAACGAACTACCGTATTCGACGTAATAAACGACCCGCTCTAATAAGCGCCCACGGCGATATTTGCTAATATATTGGCAAGAGAACAATCCCAATTAGTACCCTTCCCATTGATCAATGTACACAAGACTTATTTATTCGCGTATAATATACACTCGTATGTTATATATATGCACCCTTAATTATGGGCAATTAAATTCTGGAGAAAAAAAATCTCTCGCATATAAACATTTCAGTCTGTCAGCATAAACCACGAAATTTATCTTTTAAGTCTGTGTTTTCCACCAAGATAATATTCTAATAAGAGTCCCAATTTCTAATTTTGAGAGAGCCCTGGCCGCTTATTACGTCAAATACGGTTTTAATATAAAGTAGTCAGTTAGGATACTTGAGAAGACCCGTAAACCAAACAAAATTATGCACCTGATAAAAAACAGGGTTGCTTGAAATATTGCAGTCGTAAAATTCATTAATAAATTGCCAATAAATAGCCAGAGCTCCAGATAACTTTTTGAGCAATTGAGTTTTTACTCTAGGTTTTCTATTTAAATTGGGTTATTAAATTGTTATTTGGGTTACCAATATTTTTTCATTCATCTTTTCATCACTTTATTGGGTTTTTCCCCAAAAGAGTGAACATTTTAAGATTTCAAAAGAATGGAATAATGTTTAAGATGTATATTTATAACTGTTCTAAATATATAGGCTTGACTTGGAAAGTAAATTATCTTGTAATTGTGTTTCAGAAATAAGCTCCTTTGTGTGCATGCTGAAAAAGCTTCATTGGGTATTTACGCGAGCTGTTTTATACATTTTAGTTTTTCATTTAATGCATGAGTTTCTGTACACAAGTTTATTGAAAGTAATTGGGTTTTGAATATTTGAGGGGGTATTTTACGCAAATACGCTTGCTTATCTGTAGCTCTGAATATCCGAAAATATAATAATTCATTATTAGATTCTAGGCCACAATAAATCAATTGTTTATACAGGGTTTTTTCCAAATACTCTACAATGTGAGAGGATCCCGGAGAGTAGGGCTGGGATGGGTAACTCAGGTTCTCGGTTGGGTGGGTACTGAGTAGGACCCGGGTACCCGCAGGAATTCCCGGACCTGTGGTTTGTAACGTGATATATTGTTTAATGATAAAAATTATTGAGAACTCTATGGTTACACATACTATTAGTCACTAATGTTCACATTTCTTCCTGACTATTCGGGCTGTGTATTGACCTGGATTTTGTATTGCAATATGTTGCCATACTTTAACCTGAATTGTGATACGTATTGCAATACAATAAAGTCAATTTACTTTATCATGAGTTAATCAAGAGTTATACCCTGTATTGACCTCCTCCGTGGTCTAGTGGTAGAGTGGAGAGCAGAGAGCTGAAGGTCTGGGGTTCGATCCCCGGCCGCGTCATACCAAAAGCCGTTAAAAGATGGTACTTGTTGTTACCCTGTCTGGCGCTCGGCATTAAGGGGCTAAAACAAGGACTGGTCACATCGGAGTCAGTATACTGTGTCTGAGTGGGATATTCATGTTAAACTGCGGCATGGTATCTCAGTGAGCTAGCACTATAAATCGGCATCAGTCCGGACTAGTCAATCGGCAAGCAGCCACACAAACACACACACGTACATGCACGTCGCAGAAGACAAATTTATTTGACATGATAACAAATAACTTTCACTTAACTTAACAATTAGTCTTCACTGTAATCAAAACAATGCTACATCAAACATATAAACACTTACATTCTCAATTATCAACGAATATCTGCACATATTTATTTATATTATTTGTATATTTATTTAATATTTGTACACTACATGGTTTGTTATTCAGTATTGTATACAAACCTTTTGTATATGTTTCTGTAACTATAACATGTCAAGCTGGGGGCACGGGTGGCCCAGTCGTCTAAGGCGCTATGATTCACCTTGGGCACACCAGAAACCTCTGATTGTGGGTTCAAATCCTTGTTCGCCCCGATTATGTTTCTCGGTTTGTCAGCACCATACCCATGCTCGTGGGTTTCACCAAAGTGGTAAACGTCTGAGACCTGCATCACTTCGGCCTTTCCTCCCACATTAAGCTGAGACGCCGTGATATAACTGGAATGATGTTAAAAGCGGTGTTAAACCCAATTCACTGACTTATGTCAAGCTAGTCATTGTGAACATTATTATACACACAAATGTATGGGGCTCGTCATATATACCCTGGCATCAGAATCGTTGAATTAAGGAAAAGCAAAACAGATGACTGGTAATATCTTATAATGGTGTTCAGTGTTCCTATTTACCGTTAATTACCATTTTGTTTCGTGTAAAATTAGATCTTGGATCTGTAATTCATGTGACTGTCAGTCCCTGTGGTCTGGCATATAAAGTACCTCATAAATCTTTGTTCTTGAACAAAGGATTCGGTGTAATCACTAAAGTGTATTAAATGTACAGAGTCAGCTTGTCTGTTATCTTCAGGGTTTACTGTTCCCATTTTTAGTGCAAGGAAATAACATTTTGTTTTGCTTAGAGGTTATATATCTATCTATTTAGTCTCAAACTAAAGTGGAATGTTGAATATGATGTTGAAAGAATTACAAACAGGTCGTTTTCATCCATTTTCTTTTTAGTTCAAAGTTAGGACTGAGAAAAAATTGAAGGGACTGGTAATTTTTAGAGTTGCCAGTCCAACAGGACAGGCAGTTTCCAAAGCCAGTGTGAACACTGGAGTCTAGAAGCACAGGTATCAATGTACTGAAAACATACAAGAATTTGAAATCAGGAAGAATTCATCTGTATAATTGCTAGGATGGGAGATGATGCTGTCAGCATGATGTAGTAAGCATCTGTTAAGCCTTAAATGTCAGCTTCCGGGGTAGAATAGGTCTTCAGCCAGCCATGCTTGCCGTAAAAGGTGACTATGCTTGTCGTAAAAGGCGACTAACGGGATCCGGTGGTCAAGCTCGCTGACTTGGTTGATGCATGTCATCGATCCCAATTGCGTGGATCGATGCTCATGATATTAATCACTGGATTGTCTGGTCCAAAATGGATTATTTACAGACCGCTGTCATATAGCTGGAATATTGCTGAGTGCGGCATTAAACAACAAACCAAAACCAAAAGCTTAAATGTCAGCAGAGGATCTGTTAAATATCTGTGGTTTTACCTGTCAGAGGGAGTCAGGAGAGGGCCACCAAAATGTATGACAGTTCCTGGGGGAGGGTCATGAAGATTAGTACACGTTAGGGCTGCGATGGGTGTTTCAGGCGCTTTTGTCAGGTGGCTTCCTCAGTACCTCCCGGACCCGTGGTTACCGACGTGATATGTTGAGTAATGAAAAAAACTCACTTTAGCTCAATGATAACACTACAAGTTGCTAATGTTCGCATTTCTTACTGACAATGCTCACTTTCCTTTTGACTTGTATATGTTTGGATAAAGGTAAAGCTTCAGTTATCTTCAGTGTATGCATAAACTCTGTAAAGGTTATTTGGGCAATACCGATAACCATATAATATACTGAAGCTTGCTGAGGAGAACTCGTTTGTTACCACATGTTTGTTGTTTAACGCCGCATTCAGCAATATTATATTCCAGCTATATGACGGCGGTCTGTAAATAATCGAGTCTGGACCAGACAATACAGTGATTGACATCATGAGCATCGATCCACGCAATTGGGATCGATGTCATGCATTAACCAAGTCAGCGAGCCTGACCACCTGATCCCGTTAGTTGCCTCTTACGACAAGAATAGTCGCTTTTTATGGCAAGCATGGGTTGCTGAAGATGCCTTAGGCTTAAAAACATAACAGCTTTGGTTCTCAGGCACCACCCACATCATCATAAAGTTCACCACACTTTTTTTATTTCCATTTTAAAAACAAAACAAAAAAAATCCTTAAATATTCCAAGTCTAACGGCAAGTAAGATACTGTATTCCAGTATTTTACTCATCAAGGAATATATTTTTGTAGGGAGGCCCTTTCCCAGAGTAATTGTACACAACTGTTTATTTGGTTACATACCCGGTACTAGTTTGTACAACCAAAAACAAAAGAAAAAACCCACAGCCCGTCTGCGCTATATTTTCAAAAGCCATTGCCTGAGAACCAATTCTTTTAGGTTTTAGCGTAGTTGGTGCATTGCACAGATTAAAACTAGTCAAATACGGACGAATGGCAAATGTTTAATAAGCGAGCAAACATTACAATATACCCTCATGATTAATTGTTACCATACCATGCCTATTTATTGTCAAAAACATTCTTTAAAACACTGTTAAACTTATATTTACCATATCCGGCAATATCACACCAGAACTCATCAATTCTACAAACAAGCTCTACGGCACTTACTGGTTTGAAAAAGTATATCAAGTACTCTTCTGATAATCTGATAATGGTAACTGTTTGTGTTGTAGCCATCATGGACGCTGTGTAACCATGGTAATGGTTTGTGTTGCAGCCAACATGGAGTTTGTGTAACCATGGTAATTGTTTGTGTTGCAGCCACCATGGACTTTGTGTAACCATGGTAACGGTTTGTGTTGCAGACACCATGGACTTTGTGTAACCATGGTAATTGTTTGTGTTGCAGCCATGATGGAACCAGTAGACAAGGTCCTGATACAGCAGAACAAGATCAACAAGATCCAGGGTCAGATCGAGAAGGTGGAGCAGCAGATGATGGAGCAGTCGTCGATCCTGGGCCACATCGAGCATCTGCACGGAGTGGAGGAGCAGAGGACAAAGCGCATCATGGTGGGGAGATTCGTACCAAATATATATAAAATATTCCGTAAATCCATGAATAGTCACCTGCTTTGAATATAAACGCTAGATCAATTGATGTACTAAACAGAGTTTCAGATGGCCTTTCGGTCAAAGGTCATAGACCGATACAATTTCAATTTGACTGATGGTTTGTTAAAGTTTGACTTTTGACCGATAGAAATGCTAAGCAAGTCATCACACGTTTCATAATTTCATAATTAAAAAGTAAGTAGTGAGGATTACTCATGCTTACATAATCAATTAAAATATCTTACAACAAAACAATGCACATCCATCAAAATTTGTATTTGTATTCGTCCTTCTGTATCATAGGGAAACGCTTTCAGGAGCTATAGTGACTTAGTCAAGCCCTTTTCTTAACGCAACGTTTCATTGACCAGATTGTATATATTCATCCAATCATGAATGGTATTGCATTGATTTGTTGTTGTGCTTCGTCTGCCCATGGACGTAAATACATTCTATATACGTCTTTGGTCTGCCTTTTTGTTGATTTTACTTGCTGACTTTTGCCATTGACTTGTTGCATTTCTTGGGTCCAAGTCATTGACCTACAAACAGCTTTTTGTGTCAAATCACTGCGAAAAGAAAAAAACATCTCCCTTGAATAAACACCTGACCAAACTTTTCAAGGAAAATAAGACATTTGAACAAAACTGAAAAGAACTGACCCTAATGCCTCACTGAAATCCTAAATGCCAACATGAAGGATGGGTCCGAGAACGTTAGTAGTGCAGCTGGATTCCTTGGTACAGTGTATTGCGTATTAAGGTCCTAAGGTGCCGCAATTGGCTGTGCAAAGTTGCATCTCTAGATGTATCCTGCCGTGTGCATCCTTTCTTACGACTGGTGTTAACCCTCTAGCACCCCACTTGCAGCTTGGGTTGCATGTGTACTCCCCAGGTGGCTGAGAATGAAATTCAAGTGCACACTGATCCAGTGACCTTTGTGATAAATAAGATCTATGGTGTCCCAAGCACATTTGAGCAGTTATAATCGAAAGTGCTCTATATATAATAATCAAAAGAATGTTTTTGGAATACAGACAAGAAAGCCTTGACCCTGTGAACATTGTTGAGGGGCATGGTCTCTCAATGTGCATAAGGGGCGGTTGGGTAGCCTAGTGGTTAAAGCGTTCGCTCGTCACGCCGAAGACACGGGTTCGATTCCCGACATGGGTACAATGTGTGAAGCCCATTTCTGGTGTCCCCTGCCGTGATATTGCTGGAATATTGCTAAAAACCGGCGTAAAACCGTACTCACTCACTCACACTCAATGTGCATATAGGATTGGGTATGCCAGAATGGGCTAAGTTCAAGACTCTTCATTAGCAATGGGGGTGCATGGGAGGCCAATTTGTCTATTACACCAAACATCTAAGGCGTTGCAATTCGTTGTGCAGAGTTGCATTCTCTAGGCATGCCACAAACCTATGAATGAGGGTTTGGATCCTGGTTCGCTCTGGTTATGTTTTTAGGTTTATCAGCTCCGTAGCTTGTGGCTTTCACCAAAGTGGTTCATGTCTGAGACCTGCATTACCTCGGGTTTTCCTCTCACATCAAACTGACATGCCGTGATATAACTGGAATACTATTGAAAACGGCGTTAAACCCAACTCATTAACATTGGAGTCCCCTTGTCATTTCATTACGTCATTACATGTGTGTGTTTCTTCACAGCATCGTCTGGGCAAGAGAAACTATGTCCTGAATAACGAGGTGGAGAGACTATATGGGAAACAGAACACCAGGAGATTCAGTAAGTCCCTCTAATGGCATCGTGGCTGTATAGGAAATCAGTGTGAAAAGGCTTGCCTGGTAGTTGTTCCAGAAGTGATATTGCTGTTCAATTATCTTGCTGGCTCATTCAGTATTTTTTAAAAACAACCAATATTATATAGGGGTGACTATTGGTCTGGAAATCGCTGTTGAGATAACTATTGATATTGAAAGAAACTATTGCGATAACTATTGATATTGAAAGTAACTATTGTGATAACTATTGATATTGAAAGTAACTATTGCGATAACTATTGATATCAAAAGAAACTATTGCGATAACTATTGATATTGAAAGAAACTATTGCGATAACTATTGATATTGAAAGAAACTATTGTGAAAACTGTTGATATTGAAAGAAACTATTGCGATAACTATTGATATTGAAAGAAACTATTGTGATAACTATTGATATTGAAAGAAACTATTGTGATAACTATTGAAATTGAAAGAAACTTTTGCGATAACTATTGATATTGAAAGAAACTATTGCGATAACTATTGATATTGAAAGAAACTATTGCGATAAATATCGATCGTTTTCAGTGTACCGTTTTAGATGGATTTTAGAGTTGAATTTAACCTTGGAACTGAAGTTTCCTTTGAATGTGATAACCATAGCAACAAATAAAAAGTAAAGTTTGAGATATGTCTGATTTGTTTTTTCTGTACCCTAATAATTTAAGAAAAAGAAACTTCCACATGTGTAAATTTGAACAGCATTGCATGTATTTTATTGATATGGTAAATACAATCGATATTCCTAACTGAAATCGATACTGTTGATCTGAAACTGATTTAACAATCGATTTATTGACTTAAAGTGCTTAACAATAGCAATATATTGATATTTTGATTTATCGTGATAATTCCTAACCCATAACTTATTATTAATTTCTGTCTTATCCCGGGCATTATACATGTTATCTGGTTCTTGGCGTGGTGTCATTACCCGTAAAGACCCTCGAAGATCTGGGGTAGAACAGGTCTTCAGCAACCCATGCTTGCCGTAAAAGGTGATTATGCTTGTCATAAGAGGCGACTAATGGGATCGGGTGGTTAGGCTCGCTGACTTGGTTGATGCATGTCATTGATCCCAATTGTGTGGATCGATGCTCATGTTATCAATCACAGGACTGTCTGATCAGGACTTGATTATTAATAGACCGCCATCAGATAGCTGGAATATTGCTGAGTGCAGCATTAAACAAAAAAACAAAAAACAAATGTGACTTCTCTGAATAAGGGTGAGCTTCTGTACCTGTAATACTCTGGTTTTAGCTACGATGGAGATTCATTGTTTGGGTAAATTATGATGAACAGAGCCGTTGCATATTGACTTGAACTGAAAATCATCTGGAAGGTTGTTTTTGACTCATGGAAAACTTTCCCATCTGTTATTTAAGGATTACCGTATTCGACGTAATAAGCGCCCAGGGCGCTCTCAAAATTAGAAATAGGGGGCTCTTATTAAAATATTATTTTGGTGAAAAAAAACAGAGTTGAAAGATAAATTCGTGGTTTATGCCGACAGCCAGAAATGTATACTAGTATGTACGGCAGAACATATTTCCAAAATTTCCAGAATTTAATTGCCCATAATTAATGGTGCATATAACATAGGAGTGCGTATTATACACGAATGAATAGGTCTTGTTTACATTTATCAATCGGAAGGGGTGCTAGTTGGGATTGTTCACGTGCCAATATATTTGCAAATATCACCGTGGGCGCTTATTAGAGCAGGTCGCTTATTACGTCGAATACCGTAAAGCGTTTTTTGGGATATCATTTGAACTGTGGCCTAACATGATTTTTCTTGTAGGTGACACTCCTTTGGGGTCAGGGGTCATGAATGACATCATGTATCATCGTACAAAGGAGCACTCCCTCGCACAACAAGAAGCGTCCCTGAAAATACAGTGAGTTTGTTGTTGTTGCTTTAAGTGTTTAAGAGGTCACCTTCTGCCTTAGCAATTTGAGTGAGTGTAATTGATAACACAGAGCTCACAATAAGCTTTTGCTGTTGTGGGTATTTTACCCATGCATTTTAAAATCATTGGGTATCAGTAATTCTATCTGGGTATTCAAATTTCTGTTACCCACTAGTTTTTACACATGTGGGTATTTAAGTTAAATATTTAAAAACACTATACATCTAGTCCCTGCAAACTGGTGTCGTGTGGGTTCGAGAGCTTTATACTCAAAAATACCATGATACTTCAACAAGAAAGTGTGATTGCAAATGATCATGATGTAACTGTCATCGTGGAGTTTGGCAAGGTTGACAGAATGCCCGTTTATAATTTCAAAATAAGTTGCTGATTTGCTAATCGAATACGCAGGGTTACTTCACAATATTTTGATGATATGCACAAGTTTTATTTTTGTAGTGTATCTGTAATGTTCGTTGCGTATTTGATACTTTTGGATTTTATTTTACTGCGTAATCCTGCATTTCTGATGCGTATTTTATGCAGATACGCAGCTTATCTGGAGCTCTGTAACATCTTATGTAGTACGTTAACATAATGTTCAGATGCGCCCTGAGAATTAGGAGATAAAAAACTGTGCTGTGCATCATTCCAAATTCAATTTAGCGCGGTTTAATCTACGGGTAACTTAGCTCTACATTGAAAACGCAGTATGTTTATCTCCCTTCTACCATGACTAAATAAAACACAAACTCTTTGATGCTAGCAAATATATTGAGTGAAGCGGCATGGGTTGAGTCCAGTGTTTTGAGTGGGTTGTCGATCTGAATTACGGATTCAGCAACAACATCCTTAAAATAAAATATGGTGCTGTATATGCTCAAGCATTTTGTTTACACCGTAATATTTCACTCGAACATATGACAGGCTTTGAAAGCATATAACAACGGCAACTTGGAAACTAAAATGAGGTGGGCACACCTAAAGAAAACTAGGCAAGCTTTGCAAAGCTTTCGTTCTACAGTGCACATCACCATTATCATGTCATATCACTCATTGTGACGCAAAATATATGATGTCACAGTCGTATGTAGAAAAGCGCCAAATTCAAACTCTCTGTTGTTCCCAAAACTTAAAATACATTCTCTTGTAGATTTATATCATGTTTTCTGCACGAAATGTATTTCCACAAACTTTTGATTATAGTAACCACCACTTTGAATTTTGTAACTTATGCTTGTAGATATAATTATATGCCTAAAGACAAACCTGAAAAAGTACTAGTTTTATGAATATTAGGTCCGCGGTGATGCGACCATCAAACCAGCTGTTTCAATCAGAGGGGGTTTATTGTGATTTAATAACCTCTGATTATCCAATCAGAATCGAGTAATTTCCAAATTCATGGTAGAATGCCAATTTAAGTCCCTGTGAAAGAACGTGTGTATAAGATGGCCTTTGAAATCATCTATTTATGTCCCTGCGAAAGAACATATGTTTAAGATGACCTCTGGCGTCTAAATAGAGTGGGTGGTCAGGCTTGGTACCCTGACTGCATGGATTGTTGCTTACAATACCCATCACTGGATTGTCTGGCCCAGACGCCAGTCATATTGCTGTGTTTTTAAACAACCAAAAAATAAAAAAAATATTTCATATGGCCTCTGAGAATGTCTATTTAAGTCCCTCTGAATGTAGGTGTGTTAAACATTTAAGATCCTGTGATGTGTATGTTTCAGATAGCCTCTGAGATCGTCTGTTTAAGTCCTTGTGATATGTACGTGTGTTTCAGATGGCCTCTGAGAACGTCTATTTAATTCCCTGTAAATGTACGTGGACCCGTGAAGATCCGGGGTAGAAAAGGTCTTCAGCAACCCATGCTTGCCGTAAAAGGCGCCTATGCTTGTCGTAAAAAGCAACTAACGGGATCGGGTGGTCATGCTCGCTGACTTGGTTGATGCATGTCATCGATCCAAATTGCGTGGATCGATGTTCATGATGTAAATCACTGGAATGTATGGTCCAGACTGCCGTCATATAGCTGGAATATTGGTGAGTGCGGCGTAAAACAACAAACCAAACCAAACCAAAAAATGTATGTGTTTTCAGATACCTGAAGAAGGAACGCCAGAGGCTCCAGGATGCCAGAGAGAGGCTGCGAGAACGGCGGAACAACCTGACGTATGCCCCGTCCCCTGTTGGTAAGGAAACACTGAAGGCCTGGGGGGATAAATACAACCTCTACACCCCCCTGGAGTATAATAGTTTGTTTGAGATCTACTCCCCTCGCTACAGCAAACATTCGCCATTTCTCTCACAAACCCACTGGGCTGACGGTAGGAAATACTCCTTCTACCCAAAACGGTTCTACAGGCGCCGAGGGCCTCGTTTTGTAGCAGTGCCGCTTAGCACTAGCCTTCAGCTGTGGTAGTCACTGACCTGTAACGATCACGTACAGAATTTTACCTAGACTTTCTCATAGGCTGATATTCGTCCACAAACCCGCAGCAAATGTCAGTAGAGCTTATTAAATTAAAATTTCTAATTTCTGTTAATATAGGCTTAAAAAAATAAAAGAATTGGTTCCCAGGCAATGGCTTTTGAAAATATTGTGAGGGCAGGTGCTGTTCTTTTGAGTGGTGGTCGGGGTGGGTGGGTGGTTGTCGAAATCATGTTGTTCTTAAGTATTGTAGCATTTTGCTGCCGGTATCTTGTGTTTGAGATGCAGAATATATAAAGATTATTTTTTAAACGTGCAGCGGACTTTATGATGATGGGGGCAGTGCCTGAGAACCAAGACAAGTATTTTCTTTTAGCCTTGGTTCTAACTAATGTGATGGCTTGGTCAAAGTGACAAATAACATGATAAGAAAGAGGAAGATGCGTAGTTTATGATTACAGCATTGAATGCAATGTTAAAGTACCTCTAAACTTAATATTTTTTTAAGAACTTTGAAATATCCCAAATTTAAACCAAATTCATATTTTCCTAAATTTGCCTGCCAAGGGTGCTTCCTTTGGAATCCTAGATAAATGCCAGCATGTGACAGTCATGTGACATTGGTCATGTGACATTGATCAGAACTTGTGTCTGGATACAGAAGCTGTTTTGTTTTGTAGCTCTCTCTGACCTGGTTTTGCTGAACTGATAAAGTGAAAATCTGTTGATACACAATGCTATTTAGAAAGTGGTCAAATGTAACAAATATTATATTTGGGATAACTCTTTCATAGTAATCTCAATACAAATTTGTACTTTACTAAGGAAATGTTATCCCAAATATAACATTTGTTACAAGAAAGTTCGCTGATTATTAATACTATGATAGGTTGGTCTGTATCGTGCATTTTCAAAATATGTTTATCAAGTAATTAAAAACTCGCAAGTGATTCTATGTCATATGATTGGCTAATTGTAAGTCAATATTTTTCGATTTTATGCTTCCATAAGCCTGAAAAATAATTAGGCCATGCCCATCAGCTGTTTCCTCATTGGCTGTGACAACAGGGTGGGCACTGAAGGCTGTCACTGACTTCATATTGTTGTGTACAGTTGTGTTGATGATTAAATATGCAGTCTGTGAAGTTATTGTGATGTATTGTTAACTTCAATATTGAAAAATTCCGGGGTAGAATAGGTCTTCAGCAACCCATGCTTGCCATAAAAGGTGACTATGCTTGTCGTCAAAGGCGACTAACGGGATCAGGTGGTCAGGCTCGCTGACTTGGTTGATGCATGTCATCAATCCCAATTGCTTGGATCGATGCTCATGATGTCAATCACTGGATTGTCTGGTCCAGACTCGATTATTTACAGACGCCGTCATATAGCTGGAATATTGCTGAGTGCGGCGTTAAACAACAAACCAACCAACAACCAATATTGAATATTGGTATGCAGATTTTTGTAGTGTGCAAATGGTTGTTTACGTTATACCTCCAAAAATGCCCCCCAAAAGAAATATTGAAAATGGAAATGTGGCAGGTATTGAGTAGTAGTAAACCTCCATGTTTGATGCTGTCTGTATAAAATAACAATTATAGACCTGGGACAATGACCTGGGCACTGCGATCTTAGCGCTACGGCTATCATAAACCAGTGTTAAAGTATGGGAGTTACGATCACCTGAGCACTAAGATGACTTTGTGAAATGGGGCCCTGGTACTTTTTCATACACTCATGTTGGGGCACGGGTGGCCCAGTCGTCTAAGGCGCCATGATTCACTGTGCAGAGTTGCGTCCCTTTGGCACGCCAGAAACCTATGATTGTGGGTTCGAATCCCGGTTCGCCCCGATTATGTTTCTAGGTTTGTCAGCACAATACCCGTGCTCGTGGGTTTCACCGGAGTGGTAAACGTCTAAGACCTTCATCAATTAGGGCTTTCCTCCCACATTAAGTTGACACGCTGTGATATAACTGGAATACTGTTAAACCAAACTCACTCACTCACTCTTACACTTTTGGAAAACGTGTTGGAATACTTACTCCTTTATTTACGGATTATGTGTCCAGGGCCCCGTTCCACAAAGGGATCGTAGCCCTGCGACTCGTAAGTCTATGTTAAAGTATGGGAGTTAAGATCATCTTAGCGCTAAGATTGTTTTGTGCAACAGGGCCTGAATCAGCTGTCTACACACAATGTTCGTTAAACTGGTCTTTTTGGGAGATTCTTTAGGTTCAGCATGGAGGTTTTTAGTAAGTATAATAAGATTTTCATTTATCACTTTCAGTTTTTTAGGTCCCTAAACCAGTATTAAAGAGGTATTTTGTAAAGAACTGTTTGACCAGATTGAACAAAGAAAACACCCCCATGTAGGGAACATGATTTAGATATTACAGCTAGACATGACACATCTTTGAATTGTTTTGAAATGAGTCTGTGACCATGACCTCAGGTGTCCTTCATATGACCTTTGTCTGTTTTTTCACAAAGGTCACTTGAACCTTGATGTACTTGTGATAAATAAGCCGACAGTGATTGTTTCGTTGAGTGCTGGTATATAAGTTTATATCCTAATTATATCCAGTGCTATTTTCTCATATCACACTACAGATCTCAGTGTATTTTTACTGTGTTTTATATAGTAGCAATATTCCGTGTTTTTATTCTCACTCTCGTGCCAAATAATTATTGTTAATGTTTTGAATTTGTTCATAATCACTGTTTTTGTCTTGATCACCTGGGGATAACACTCTGTGATATGCAGATGTTTATTAGGCCTCAGGCCGTGCCATAATATGATAAAGAGAATTCGCAACTGGACTTTGTTGTATAAATTCAGGATTCATTAGCGAAACGAGTTGTCTGTGAAGTAGCATAATATTTGACCAATAGAATCGCACTGTTAATTGACTGATTCATATCCTGTTGTCTGTGAAGTAGCATAATATTTGACCAATAGAATCTCACTGTCAATTGACTGATTCATATCCAGTTGTCTGTGAAGTAGCATAATATTTGACCAATAGAATCTCACTGTTAATTGCCTGATTCCTATCCAGTTGTCTGTGAAGTAGCATAATATTTGACCAATAGAATCTCACTGTCAATTGACTGATTCATATCCAGTTGTCTGTGAAGTAGCATAATATTTGACCAATAGAATCTCACTGTCAATTGACTGATTCCTCTCAGTTGTCTGTGAAGTAGCATAATATTTGACCAATAGAATCTCACTGTTAATTGACTGATTCCTATCCAGTTGTCTGTGAAGTAGCATAATATTTGACCAATAGAATCTCACTGTTAATTGACTGATTACTATCCAGTTGTCTGTGAAGTAGCATAATATTTGACCAATAGAATCTCTTTGTAAGCAATGGTAACTTATCTAACATGCCACTTTTATGTCACATGTAAGGGTCTGAAATTAACATAACAAGCTTGTTTGAGACACAAAAAATCCCCATTTGACTTGTGACATTTTCTTGTGGACTACCACTTTTACAATTAACTAGATGGCAACTCTTTAACAGGTCATTTTTGTTGACTAGTGAAAAGAAATGTTAATTTCCAAACCTTCATGTATGACTCTGTAGGCCTGGGCCCACTTGCACAAAACGATCTTGGCGCTAAGATGATCGTAACTCCCATACTTTAACAGAGGCTTACAAGGGTCGTAGCGCTAAGATCGCTTTGTGCAAGTGGGCCCTGGAACTATGTATTGTGAAGGTTTGTATCACAGTGTACCTTGGGCACGCCAGAAACCTATGATTGTGGGTTTGAATCCCGGTTTGCAAAGATTATGTTTCTAGGTTTGTCAGTACCATACCCATGCTCGTTGGTTTCACCAAAGTGGTAAACATCTCAGACCTTCATCACTTCGGGCTTTCCTCCCACATTAAGCTGACACGCCATGATACAACTGGAATACTGTTAAAAGCAGTGTTAAACCCAACTCACTCACTCACTCACTTTGTAAAATGTATGTCACAGTTGTGTCACGTTTATCTTGCACTCATGTACAAGTTGTGACTTCTGTGTTAGATGTACCACCTTCGTCACTTCAGCTCAGTGCAATGTCAGCTCATCTGTCATCTGTTCAGCTCAATCTATATTTGTTGTGATATCTTGAAGGTTATATATCCTTTAAATCTATCAGTCAATACAGCATGCCAAAATTATCATTGATATTGTATTGGGAATATTTTTCAAAATTATATAGTTGTCCTATTAAATCTTCTTTCAGTATTTGCTATCTTTTTGCATTTTATTGAAAATGGTAATTAATTATGTATAATTTAAAAACACTGGAATGTATATCAAAATAACTTTTTCGGAATTTTTTTTATATTCTTTCAGTAATACCTACCTGTCAGCATTTGAAATGGATGTATATTGATATTTCACTAATAGAAACTATATTTATCTAGTTTAGAGCCAAAGACTAATATATTTTAATTATGCTACTGATATTCCTTTAGGGCTAATGTCATATCAGTACGACTTCCTGTAAATTCATCCTTGTCTTGTTAATGTTATTCACCTTGTTGATGATATGTACAGATTTTATATTTTGTAGAAAAACACATAGATTATTTTTTATTGTAGAATTTTATTTATAATTATTGTTATGAAATAAAAAGATGGCTTTACTTTGTCGTCAATTGTGTTATGTTTTCACTTCCTACGGAAACAAGCTCTGGCTTAACAAAGATGATAGATGACAACATTGCACTGGGATGTTAATTCTGCTAGGAAATAGTCATTGATCATGATATATCTGCCTACTGTAAGAGGTGGAATTTGCTGTGAAGAGTTACGTCTCATAGCAGTGCCAGGATCTGCTTGTCCTGGGTTTGAATCTGATCTTATTATGATCCTTGGTTTGTCAGCACCATAATGATGCTCATGGCTTTCACTGGAGTGGGGAATGTCCATGACATGCATCTCCTCCCACATGAAGCTGACATGCAGTGATGTAACTGATATAATGTTCAAGGCAGCATTAAACCCATCTTCCTGAGGCAAGGGAGGTAACTGGCTATGAAAGTCCAGTTTCTACCCTTGCCGAACTAGACTGGAATTTCTGGGCTCGATTGTAGTGCCACCAGTGGTTATTATGAGTTGACACATCTTTGCCTCTCCCATGGACCAATCAGATTCCACCTCTTGTATCACTTGCATTTCCTTCAAGCAAAATGGCGGCGCCCAGACAAGGAGATCTGATGAATAATCAAGATCTATGTTGTGACAAAACGTGTCTTACATCGCAAAGAGCATCAAATCACATGAGCACCTTAATTAAAAACATGAAAAGATTTGGAAAATATCTGCTGACCCCGAGTTGGCGGTGCACATCCTTTGCAAATCTCACAATCGACCAAAATCTGCATGACAGTGTACAAACCAGATTTTGTTACGCAATTGATGCATAGACTCGTTAGTCCAGCCAAAATATAACTCCATAATACCAGTCTAGCTTGGCAAGGGTGGAAACTGGACTTTTAAAGTCAGTTAACTCACTTGCCTCGGGAAGACGCGTTGAACCCAACTCACTCACTATAATTGTTTCCTGATAAGGTGGTACGGTATAGTTGTCCCTCCACTCACTGGATCATGAGTTGTTAATATCCCAACTAATGGGTGTATTGTGCAGTGACTATTCAGTTCCCCCAGCAGTCCCAGATAACCATGATGATGATTCTTGGTGTGTTAAGAATTGATTTTTAATATTTTTTTGCTGTCATGGAGATATACAGATAACAACCGGTGACACACTACAAATAAATATTACACAAAGTGTGTGCACCATTTTTATGTTTATACCTCCATAAATGCAAAAACAGATTGAAGTCAATTTTTATGACTACGGTGTGTTTGTCCACAATGATAACTTGACAGACTGCTGGGGGCATTGGTGCCACCATTTTCTTGCAGAGTTGCATCCCTTGGGCACACCAGGAGCCTATGATTGTGGGCTTGAATCCTGGTTCGCCCTGATTATGTTTCTAGGTTTGTCAGCACCATACCTGTGCTTGTGGGTTTCACCAAAGTGGTAAACGCCTGAGACCTGCATCACTTCGGGCTTTCCTCCCACATCAAGCTGACACGCTGTGATATACGGTAACTGGAATAGTATTCAAAGCGGTGTTGAACTCATTAACTCAGATTAATGATGAACATTAAAAAGGTAACTGTTGACAACAATACAAAATCTGTGACAATATTCAGCGCAACACAAGCCTCACCCGTTCTATTATCAGCAAATCAGAAAACAGCAGTCCGTTAGTAGGCATTGCTTTTATTTATTTTGGTTTATTGAATCATTATTTCAAGATATTGCTTGGTTAGCCAATCAAGTGCCACTGAATCACTTGCGATTTATTTATTCAGCATTCAACCCAACTCATTCAATAATAAAAACCCTCACCAGGGTGTCACTCTCGACACCCAAGTTGTCCTGTTAACAAGGGTTGTGTATTGTAGGGGTGAAACGATACAAGTGACTCACATAAACGTTGGGGATCATTCAATGAGTAGTAAGTAATTTAATTCAGCAAGTGTATCGTCTTGTATCGATACAAAAAAACCCGTATCATGTACCGTATTGTCTCATAAAACTCACGATGCACAGGTGTACTGATGTATCGTTTCACGTTTCGTTAGTGTATTGTAGTGGTAACTAGAACAGCATAAACTCTTCACCAGCTAGCTGTTAATGTTCTAGACAAGCTCTGAAATTGTTCAACAAGTGTTTACTCGTACCCCATTCACATGCCCCTCTATACATATGTGTGTATATATAGAGAATCTCACCCGAGTGTCTTTTGATATCAAATATATCGACACGAGTTGATAAAAGTGGAAAAATTCCAAGGCTTGCCGAGGATTTTTGCCACTTTTATCAACGAGTGTTGATATATTTGATATCAAAAGACACAAGGGTGAGATTTTATTTATCATCCAACATCATTCCTCCAGCTTTTTCAATTTGTAAACAGTAATTAGCAGTGTCTTCAGTGTAAAAAGTACTGCTAACAGCTTCAGTAGCAGAGCCATTAGTGATGTCATTTGATTGTGACGTCATGGTAACCAATGACATCACAATGGTCTTCATAGTATTGTGATGTAATTTCATTGCAGCGATATCTACAATGTAGATATTGCTTGATCTCATCCAAGTGATATCTCCTGTGGGAGCCAGTTTTGGATGATAAATGTGCTTACGTGTGTATAAATACATACATGAGTATACTTGTCATGTAAACGAGTTTACTCATGTGTGTATATTTACACCAGGAGCAAATTTGCATCATGTCTGGAGCAGGTGCAAATGTAAATGTAAATGTATATGTTGCAATTTGAACGTTTATATCAACGTAAGAGGATGATCTAATTAATATGTGTTCTTTTGCCAACACCAAACAAATTGTCAACAGTTGCCAACCTTTATGCGTATATACAGAGTTGAGCAGAAGGTGTTTCCTTTTGGTTTCAAGGGGTCAAAACTTTGTTTACAAATTAAACCAAACATGTTGCTTCACCAAAAAATTTTGGTGAAGTAACTCTCTTCTCATTCAACTTGATTGGAAAACAACCTGTTTTGTGTTGAAAGTCATGAACAGACTGACGAATATGTGTGCCTTACACAATTCACACACTTTATTTACACACCTAAGATGCTTTTCATGTGAACACATAGTAAATTTACATATACTCATGTATGTATAGTTACACGTGTAAAAATACTTACGTCAGTCAATGCTGTGCATGTGAATGGGGTATAATAGTGTTCTGACATCATTATGTTCATATATTTACACATCTGCAATGTCATCTGTTTTGGCCAGCTGAGGAAAGTAAGTTGGTTCTAAGCCCACCTGCCAATTTCTAAAAAGGCCTTACGATCAGTGTACTCACTGACACAACACTCTGTCTTATATACCCGTGAGATTAACTGAAGTTGACTGTCGATCAAACTGAACCAGTCCAGCGTGAAATTATGCGGTTGTTAATACACAGCCATTGACTACACCAATATGCGTCTGTCAGATCTTTTTCACTACCTGACAGTTCTCTGTGGTATAAAAGGCTTTATTGACTGAGTGGTGATTGAGCATTGTGTGGTAGGGTGTTCTGTAGTGTGTTGGGAGGTATAGAATACTGAGGTTCATAATGGTGTACATTGACTTTTATTGTCGGGATCGGGCTTTATCATTGTATAACCTTAACTATTTTAGAAGCTTAAGACATCCAATGTCTCCAGGCTGGAATCTGTACCGAGAAACCTAATTTTGTCGTATGAGGCAACTTAATATATCAAGTGGTCAGATTTGGTTACTTGCCATCATTGTACCCAATGTCTTGGGATGTTGTTTACAATGTCAATCACTGGTTACTTACTTGATTACTTACATATATACAGCTGAAATATTGCTGTGTTCAGCATTAAACATCTACAAACTAGGGCTGGGACGAGTCCAAATTTACTACCCAGGTACCCACCCCCCTATTACCCGATGGGTAACCGAGTTACCCGTCCCAGCCCTACAACAAACAAATTATTTGGGATTTGAGTTTCTCTAAGGGGAAGGTCTGACAATGAAAGACTACCGCAGTAGGCCTTATAGCTTGTTGATCAAAATATAAAATGTCACATAGAATAAATTACTTTGAGAGGAGTTTTTATTTTATTCCTGCCATTTCTCAATCAGGGGTGAGAATCTTCTTCGGATCCGTGAATTTCAATGGATTTTAGTGACCACAAATTTGTTAAAATCCCATGGCTTCCCCCTAAACACCCCCGAAATTGCCTGGGAAGTTTTGCTACACTCTGTTGAGATGAAATGGGGACTCAGTGTCAGTCAGAGATTTCTTAACTATAGATGCATGTGGGAGTAATGTATTTAACAAAAAATAACTGCATCAGGAAACTATTGCGAGTGTGTCACTCGCAACTTTTAGAGTACTTTCTTGTTCGCAAAACCTTCCAGAACAATATTTATTTAGGTCTTTGAAAGGCATTCAGAAGTGAAATACATAAGGAAGAGAATATATGGATGTCAACTTCTTTATGATGAGGAACACAACGTTTCGGAGTATATGCTTAGTCCTTCATCAGATGAATGAATGCCATGAGGCAGAGAGCATACAGGAAACTACGTTTATAAAGAACACGCTTATAACCAAACTGACGCATATAACGAACTTACTTTTTGTCCCGACGTTTTGCTGTAGTTATGCTGTATATATGCTTATAACGAACTACGGTTATAACAGACTAAAATTAGTGGTCCCTTTGAGTTCGTTATAACCGTAGTTTACTGTATATATGTACCTGTAAGGACAACAAAATTAATAAGATAACAAAAGGTGGAAAATAACAAAGGGTAGAAGCTAACAAAGAAAGCCAACAGATAATTGGCGCTGATATATTTATCTATTTCTACCAAAGAGTAGTCAGTAGTCTAAAATTGTACAAACTGTATCAGTACAATTGTCCTCAAACTGTACTTGTTTGTACAATATGGCTGTGTAGTTGTCATGTCTGATTGTTTGTGTGTAGGTGTTGTCAGTCATGGCCCTCAGATTCTGTGTAACAAGACAGTCAAGTAGTTTGTGAGCTTTTTATGTTAATGTGTCTCCTAGTGGCTACTGTATTGATGTTACACTGTTAGACTATTAGACTCTGACCCATGTGGCTTAACCCTTTACCACCTACCGGAGTGACAACTGTATTGATGTTACACTGTTAGACTATTAGACTCTGACCCATGTGGCTTAACCCTTTACCACCTACCGGAGTGACAACTGTATTGACGTTACACTGTTACACTATTAGACTCTGACCCATGTGGCTTAACCCTTTTCCACCTACCGGAGTGACAACTGTATTGACGTTACACTGTTACACTATTAGACTCTGACCCATGTGGCTTAACCCTTTACCACCTACCGGAGTGACAACTGTATTGACGTTACACTGTTACACTATTAGACTCTGACCCATGTGGCTTAACCCTTTACCACCTACCGGAGTGACAACTGTATTGACGTTACACTGTTAGACTATTAGACTCTGACCCATGTGGCTTAACCCTTTACCACCTACCGGAGTGACAACTGTATTGACGTTACACTGTTACACTATTAGACTCTGACCCATGTGGCTTAACCCTTTACCACCTACCGGAGTGACAACTGTATTGACGTTACACTGTTAGACTGTTAGACTGTTAGACTCTGACACCTGTGGCTCAACCCTTTTTCACCTACCAGAATACCAACTGTATTGACGTTACACTGCTAGACTGCGACAACTGTGGCTTAACCCTTTACCACCTACCAGAGTAACAACTGTATTGACGTTACACTGTTACACTGTTAGACCACTCGGACCCCGGTGTAATATGGTTGAAATGGTTAATTAAACCATTTCAACAATAAGACACTGGTATCCTCGTGGTCTAACCTATACATAATTTGTAGCCGTGGGACGATACACCCATGCATCGGTGGATTGGACCCGTGAAGATCCGGGGTAGAACAGGTCTTCAGCAACCCATGCTTGCCGTAAAAGGCAACTATGCTTGTCATAAGAGGCGACTAACGGGATCGGGTGGTCAGGCTCGCTGACTTGATTGGTGCATGTCATCGTATCCCAATTGTGTGGATCGATGCTCATCACATCAATCACTGGATTGTCTGGTCCAAACTCTATTACTTACAGTCTGCCGTCATATAGCTGGAATATTGCTGAGTGTGACATTAAACAGCAAACAAACAAACAAACAAAAAGCTACCGTGGATCGCAATTTTTGTACTTCTTGATACAAGTATCGATCAGAGTCACACACTAAGAAAAAAGTAGCGATTCTTACCTTCAGTGTTTGCTTTAATAATTGTTACACAAAACACTAATTAGCAGCGAAATTAGTGGTGAAAAGTATTTTTAACCATTGTGCCATACTTGCCACTGCCAACTGCAAATCATCAGTGTGCCAGGAATTTGGTCATCCTGTCTCTGAAAAAATGGCTTAGTGACCACAGATGAGAGCACATGTAAGTATCATGATACAAATTTGATAGTGAGCAAGGTATCGTGATACGCATTGGATCGCACAGTTTTTTGTGTCGTCCCAGCCCCAACAATTAGCCTTGTGGTTCAAGTTTTGGAAGGACCAAGTACAGGAAGTGAACTCAACCCTTGTGTTTCAGGAAGCGATGTGTTGGCCGCCAACCCTAATGTCAGCCCCAATATGCTTGGAGTGGGGACCCCGAGCGAACACAGTGCCCACTCCGCCGGGTCGTATGTCCGACGCGCAGTGGATGATCTCCCCTACGCCATGGACCGCATTTACAGACTTAGGTTGGTCAAAGCCGGACACGATGAACTTCTTCCTGATTCAAGCAATTTCATTGGTCGAGAAATTGGTCAAGCAATATTCCAGCAGCTCCCGCCCTTGGTGTTTACATTCTGCTTTTGAGATACAATCAAGCATGCTCTTTCTACCAAGATTTCAAAGAGCATCTTACGACTCTTGCTCAGAAGTTGTTTGATCAAAGTTGCAACATTCAAGGTCTCAGTAAAGCTTTCAAAAGATTTTATGGTAGACATGTGGAGGACATTTCAGAATCTGATGCCTCAGTGACAAAAATGATGTCCTGATGCAATTCCCTGTTTTGACTTTGATCTTATGTGCCCGTGTTTTTACAGGTGAACAATTCACTTGCCTTGGCATGTGTTTGTGACAGGTGCCATAGGTGGAGCAGAATATGCTCACCTTTTCGCAAACACCTGGTATCAGCATGATATAGTGATTCATAAACACATGTTCATGATATAGTCAGAATTGTACAATCGACTCTGCTTTTAGCAGAGATTTCTATTGAAAATGGAAAGGTCTTGCCACTTTTATTTATCATAATATTAATCACTGGGATGCCATCCGGTTGGGACACAGTGAGGTGAAATGAAATGGGGTTTAATGTAGCATTCAAGATTATTGCACTTTTGTAGTGATGTGCGTGGAACTGGTCTCTGGCATTCTATGCTGGTCGAAAGTGATGATCTTGCCACATTAATGTGCATTACGGCACCATATCGCGTCTGCGATAAAGTCAGTTTAATAGATCGGATGGTCAGGCTCGATGGTTGATGGCTTGTCAACATACCCCAATGGTATGTATCTTTGCTCACATCAATCACTGGATTGTCTGGTCCAGACTTGATTATATATACAGACTGTCATCATATAGCTGGAATATTCCTGAGTTCAGCTTTAAAAGACAAGCAAACAAACAAAGTAGTGTTAAATACAACTCGTAAAAAACAAGTAAAATCGTACACAATCTATGAACTAATTTTAGAAATATTTTTTACAAATAAGACTTGTTGAAATTTCCCTAATTTCCAGGAAGAGCTCTTAAAAAAACCCTAAAACAAAACTATGAAGAAAAAGATCATTTGGTTGGTTTGTTGTTTTACGCCGCACTCAGCAATATTCAGGCTATATGACGGTGGTCTGTAAATAATTGAGTCAATCAGACAATCCAGTGGTAATATCATGAGTATGATCCACGCAACTGGTATCGATGACATGCATCAACCAAGTCAGCGAGCCTGACAACCTGATCCTTTTAGTCGCCTCTTACGACAAGCATAGTCGCCTTTTACGGCAAGCATGGGTTGCTGAAGACCTATTCTACTCCGAATCTTCTCGAACATCAGTTCAATCATATTTTCATTTTACTTTCACCAGGCTTATATATCCATAACAAGAACCCACATGGTCAGGCCTAATAATAAACTGCATGTTTACGTCCCACAGGGAGGAGATTCGAGCTGAATATGAGACGAAGAAGAGGCCGTACAATGGGGAACTTGGCCTGGAGACATACGACCACTGGCAGCTAGGGGACTACGTCATCGTACGCAAGCTGGTGGAGGACATCATCGACGACTTCCTCATCCACTACATCAAGCCAGACATCCACATCTACGAGGCAGAGATGAGGCAGTGAGTAGGCTCCTGCGGACATTGCTGGAATAGAAGTTGTTTGTTTGTTTGTTTATTTGTTTCACAACAACACCCAAATTGTGTTGCTTCAGTTTATTTTCATGTGTGGGTATTCTTTAGATGTAAGGGGGGTAATGTTGGCCCTGAGGTTGAAGGACTCCCATCCTACTAAGTTTGCCTCCCTTAGTTTCAGCAGGATCCACTGGTCATGGGTTCAAACCCTAGATTTACCCTGAATATGTCCTCTGCCATGATTTTGCATCAGCATTGTTGAAAGTGAATTAAAATCTCTCTCCTTAATTGCAATAAAACAAGCATCCTGGGTGACCTAGTCTGCATTTCTCTGTGCAGAGTTGCATCCCTTAGTTATGTCAGGATCCGTTGATGACATAACAGATTTAAGGAATGTTGTCATCTTTTTGGAAACTGCTTACCTGGTACTAATAAAAAGGAAGAGAAGAAGGCAAATACATGACAAAGTATTTGTGTTCATGGTGTCTTGAACAAATATTGGAATGTTTGACCCAAAGCTGAACATGAAGACTTCATCTATTGTTGGGTATTTAGGGCAGGAACAGTACAGGAACCTTTCTTCTTACAGTGCCATGGTACGAGCCGAACATGAAGACTTCATCTATTGTTGGGTATTTAGGGCAGGAACAGTACAGGAACCTTTCTTCTTACAGTGCCATAGTACGAGCCGAACATGAAGACTTCATCTATTGTTGGGTATTTAGGGCAGGAACAGTACAGGAACCTTTCTTCTTACAGTGCCATGGTACGAGCCGAACATGAAGACTTCATCTATTGTTGGGTATTTAGGGCAGGAACAGTACAGGAACCTTTCTTCTTACAGTGCCATGGTACGAGCCGAACATGAAGACTTCATCTATTGTTGGGTATTTAGGGCAGGAACAGTACAGGAACCTTTTTTCTTACAGTGCCATAGTACAAGCCGAACATGAAGACTTCATCTATTGTTGGGTATTTAGGGCAGGAACAGTACAGGAACCTTTCTTCTTACAGTGCCATGGTACGAGCCGAACATGAAGACTTCATCTATTGTTGGGTATTTAGGGCAGGAATAGTACAGGAACCTTTTTTCTTACAGTGCCATAGTACAAGCCGAACATGAAGACTTCATCTATTGTTGGGTATTTAGGGCAGGAACAGTACAGGAACCTTTCTTCTTACAGTGCCATAGTACAAGCCGAACATGAAGACTTCATCTATTGTTGGGTATTTAGGGCAGGAACAGTACAGGAACCTTTTTTCTTACAGTGCCATAGTACAAGCCGAACATGAAGACTTCATCTATTGTTGGGTATTTAGGGCAGGAACAGTACAGGAACCTTTTTTCTTACAGTGCCATAGTACAAGCCGAGAATGAAGACTGGGAGAGGACGGCAGGGGCGCTGGCAGAGAGACGAGCCGTCACACTGGTTGCCGAGGAGCTCATGCTGCTGGTGAGATGAGGGAATGCTCAAGTAAAACAGCAGCAGCATTTCATTTGGTGCATTTTTTCCTTACGACATATCTACTAAAACAAAATTTCCCACATGTGAATTATTATTTTTCACACTCAAATTTCAGTAATATATATTAGTGAGTGAGTGAGTTGGGTTTAACGCCGCTTTTAACAGTATTCCAGTTATATCGCGGCGAATCAGCTTAATGTGGGAGGAAAGCCTAAAGTGATGTTTACCACTTCGGTGAAACCCACGAACACGGGTATGGTGCTGACAAACCTAGAAACATAATCAGGGCGAACCGGGATTCAAACCCACAATCATAGGTTTCTGGCGTGCCCAAGGGACGCAACTCTGCAAAGCGAATCATGACACCTGAGACAACTGGGCCACCCGTGCCCCCCATATATAAAAAATATATATGCAAAAAGAAGATAAGAGGAAGTGAAGTAACTCTTGCAGGATATTTCCTTTATGTCATCTTTAAAAGAGATCTTTTAAGAGATCACTTATTCATTTTCATCTTTAACTCGTCAATCTTGCCCGTGTTTAGAAAATAAGTCTGTAATCTAAGTTATGGTACTTAAAGCAAAATTTAAAAAAAATAAAAATTTAAAAAATATTCACCATATGAGTGTCCTATTTAAACAATAAATCGAAGTTGATAAATAAAGATATAATTAAATTTAAATCTAAATCTAATTTTGAATTGTTATCAAGATTAATTAGATTTATGAAAATAATTGTGGATGCATGGGAAAAATACAGTGCGTCATTTTTAAAACAGGAGTGTTTTCTGTAAATGCAAATGTTTATTCTCTGTTATAACATGTTTCCAGTTATCTCTCTGCTGTGTTTCCAGGCAACAAGAGAATTGTCACGGGAGGTTGCCCAGGAAACAGTTCACATTTTTGGCACATTTCACAATTTTACAACACGTATGCTTCTCAATACAGTGGAGGTAAGTCCGATGTTGACTGACACTGAAGGGTCAGGTCTTGCTAAGGATGAAGATTATTTCATTGGGGCCCACTTGCACAAAACGATCTTAGCGCAAGGACTATCATAAGCCTATGTTAAAGTATGGGAGTTAACATTATCTTAGCGAGAAGATCACATGGTGCAAGTGGGCCAAGGCGTTACGGCTGAAGGTCTGGGGTTTCAACCTATTATCAAAATCACCATCACTAACCTTATTAATAAAATATATAATAAGTGAAAACTTTTTCTTAATTCTGCTGACTGCAAAGTTACATGTTTTCAACAAATAAAAAGATGACAGTTGATTGAATGGCAAGCTGAGCAACAACCGTGTCCGTGGTGTTGTTGATAGAGTGTCTGCCCAGAGAGTGGAAGGTGCAGTGGTTCAAACGCTGTCAGCAGCATACCAAAAAAAATGGTACTTGTTGTTACCCTGCCTGGCGCTCAGCATTAAGAGGATAAAATAAGGACTGGTCGGCTCGGAGTCAGTATACTGTGTCTGAGTGGGATATTCCTGTTAAACTGTGGCATGGTATCTCACGCACACACACACACATCGCTTTACTCATCAGGAGTTCGATAAGGTATTCCGTGTACCAACCCGCCAAGGGGATTCTGGGTTAACTGATTGTAAGAGGTGACCAGATTAAATGTATCGGGTGGTCAGGCTCGATGACTTGGTAGGTTGTGTGTCCTGGTAAAACAGTGGTGTGGATCATTGCTCACTGTATCGATCACTGAATTGTCTGGTCTAGATTTGGTTATTTATAGACTGCCGCATATGGCTTGAATCTTGCCGAGTCGTAGATGTTGTGTCACACAAACCAAGAAACGTAATGAAGGAAAACCTGGGAAACTAACACAAGATCATTGGATCATGACAAAACCTATATGCAACATGGCAATGAAGACGATTGGGCCATCGGTAACCACCCTAGTAGGACTGCTTGTATTTGCACAAGTGTTGTATTTGTACAAGTGTATTTCTACAAGTGTTGTACTTGTGCAAGTGTTGTATTTGTACAAGTGTTGTATTTGTGCAAGTGTTGTATTTGTGCAAGTGTTGTATTTGCACAAGTGTTGTATTTGTACAAGTGTATTTCTACAAGTGTTGTATTTGTACAAGTGTTGTATTTGTGCAAGTGTTGTATTTGTGCAAGTGTTGTATTTGCACAAGTGTTGTATTTGTACAAGTGTATTTCTACAAGTGTTGAATTTGTACAAGTGTTGTATTTGTACATGTGTTGTATTTGGTGTTGTGTTGGTTACAGAGTATCAGTACGGGGCAGGAGAAAGGTCGCGACCCTGAAGATCCAGCATTCAACCTGGTGTCCCGTGGCTACTTCTCCATGCAGACCAATAGGAACCAGCACAGGTGAAGCACAGGCACCACAGGCACTAGGGCTCCGACAAGTCCCAATTTACTACTTGGGTACCCGACCCCCTACTACCCGACCCCCCTACTACCCGACCCCCTACTACCCGACCCCCTACTACCCGACCCCCTACTACCTGACCCCCTACTACCTGACCCCCTTCTACCTGACCCCCTACAACCCGACCCCCTACTACCTGACCCCTACTACCCGACCCCATACTACCTGACCCCCTACTACCTGACCCCCTACAACCCGACCCCTACTACCCGACCCCCTACTACCTGACCCCTACTACCCGACCCCATACTACCTGACCCCCTACTACCTGACCCCCTTCTACCCAAGCCCCTACTACCCGACCCCCTACTACCTGACCCCACTACTACCTGACCCCCTTCTACCCGAGCCCCTACTACCTGACCCCCTACTCCCTGACCACCTACTACCCACCCCTACTACCTGACCCCCTACTACCCGACCCCCTACTACCTGACCCCCTACTACCCGACCCCATACTACCTGACCCCATACTACCCGACCCCCCTACTACCCGACCCCTACTCCCCGACCCCCTACTACCTGACCCCCTACTACCTGACCCCCTACTACCCGACCCCCTACTACCCAACTCCCTACTACCCACCCCTACTACCTGACCCCCTACTGCCTGACCCTACCTGTTACCCACTGTAGGTTTCAAGAGTTGGGTCCAAAATGTCCGATTGGGAAAAGTTTGACCTAGGCAAAATGTATTTAGATACACATATAAAATGATCTGGTCATGCAACACTGAAGTTTTATCTTTTTCAAACCTATAAAGGTCAGAAGAAATGGGTGCATAGTCAGAAAGAAATGCGAACATTAGTGACGTATACTGTAACCATAGATCTCAAGATAATTTTTGTCATTAAACGAAATATCACGTGACAAACCACGGGTCCGGGTAGTCCTGTGAGTACCTGGGTCCTTTTAAGTACCCACCCGACCCTAGTACCCGAGTTACACATCCCAGCCCTACAGGTACTTCCTCATTGGTAGCATTAAGTGGTAGGGCAATGTACTGGCCAAACAACTGAATTCAATTTATTGTGATTCATGTATCTGTATCATGATACGTGTTGCGATGTATTGGGAGCTCAAGTGTTTGACAGTGATTGTCAATGGTTGTACACGCAGATCCTATATTTACTACATATTAAAGTCAATATTACTCAGCATGGTCAATAGCCATCATTTTGTTGTCATGGATACAGGGGAGATAACAACATGGGGGAAAAAACACTGCTTTTCCACCTTTTTGTGAATCAATTTCAAAAGGAAATATCATTTGTGAATGAATTTCTGTGTAGATTTTAAGTCAAACGATACAATAAATAACAAAATTTGTTACATTGTTTTTACCCAGTATACCGGAACACAGAAAATATATTGCAATATGTATTGTCTGTTAAGCATGTCAGAGTATGCAGTCCTATTAAGTAGTAAAAGATCCGGGGTAGAATTGGTCTTCAGCAACCCATGCTTGCCATAAAAAGCGACTATTCTTGTCGTAAGAAGTGACTAACAGGATCGGGTGGTCAGGCTCGCTGACTTGGTTGAAGCATGGCATCGATCCGGGATATAGCCTGAATTGATGTTTATGATGTCAATCACAGGATCGTCTGGTCCAGACTTGTTTATTTACAGACCGCCATCATATTGCTGTAATATTGCTGAGTGAGGTGTAAACAACAAACAAACAAAAGTAGAAAGCTTCAATAAATATCAGTTAAAAAGGTATTTGTCTGCTAGTGTTTTGGTATTGGGTTACAAACAATTAGGAAGCTGTACAAGTAAAATGTGTCATGTCCTCATGTTGTACATTTATTTTTAAAAATATGATTTTCAACTGTTTGACTCCTAGTTTTAGCTTACTGGTCTCAGAAGCCATCATGATGTCGTTTCTAATGTGTATACCGACTAAACCTGAGTGTTTATGACACAAATCCAAAGGGTAATTTGTCTCACTGGTGAAACAGGTGAAGTGTTTTGTGTTGTAGGAAGGATATATGGGCGCACACACAGCACCTCCACCACATCAAACCTCAACAGCAGCACCCGCAACCACGACCGCAACAACAACCCCAGAAGGCAAAACAACAAAAACAAAAACAGCAGCCTAAGCCCCAACAACATGTAGAACCAGAGGAAGAGTGAGTCTCTTGGTGTTTCAGTGAATTAGTGAGTGAGTTAGTGAGTGAGTTTGGTTAAATGCTGCTTTGAAAGTATTCCACTTAATACATCTCAGTGTGTCAGCTTAATGTGGAAATGAGATGCAGTAGAGAGCTGGGGACCAATTCTAACCTGGGCCTCACAGGGGGTCAAGCAGAAGAGAGCTGGGGACCTATTCTAAACTGGGCTCCGCAGAAGGTCAAGCATTAGAGAACTGGGGACCTATTCTAACTTAGGCTCCACAGAAGGTCAAGCATTAGAGAACTGGGGACCTATTCTAACTTAGGCTCCGCAGAAGGTCAAGCATTAGAGAACTGGGGACCTATCCTAACCTGGGCCTCACAGGGGGGTCAAGCAAGAGAGAACTCGGAGCCTATTCTAAACTGGGCTCCACAGAAGGTCAAGCAGTAGAGAGCTGGGGACCTCTTCTAAACTGGGCTCCGCAGAAGGTCAGGCAGTAGAGAGCTGGGACCTCTTCTAAACTGGGCTCCGCAGAAGGTCAGGCAGTAGAGAGCTGGGGACCTATTCTAACCTGGGCTCCGCAGAAGATCAAGCAGTAGAGAGCTGGTGACCTATTCTAACCTGGGCCTCACAGGGGGTCAAGCAGTAGAGAGCTGGGGACCTATTCTATACTGGGCCTCACAGGGAGTCAAGCAGTAGAGAGCTGGGGACCTATTCTATACTGGGCTCCGGAGAAGGTCAAGCAGTAGAGAGCTGGGACCTATTCTAACCCAGGCCTCACAGGGGGTCAAGCAGTAGAGAGCTGGGGACCTATTCTATACTGGGCTCCACAGAAGGTCAAGCAGTAGAGAGCTGGGGACCTATTCTAACCTGGGCTCCGGAGAAGGTCAAGCAGTAGAGAGCTGGGACCTATTCTAACCTGGGCCTCACAGGGGGTCAAGCAGTAGAGAGCTGGGGACCTATTCTAACCCAGGCCTCACAGGGAGTCTAGCAGTAGAGAGCTGGGGACCTATTCTAACCCAGGCCTCACAGGGAGTCAAGCAGTAGAGAGCTGGGGACCTATTCTAACCCAGGCCTCACAGGGGGTCAAGCAGTAGAGAGCTGGGGACCTATTCTAACCCAGGCCTCACAGGGAGTCAAGCAGTAGAGAGCTGGGGACCTATTCTAACCCAGGCCTCACAGGGAGTCTAGCAGTAGAGAGCTGGGGACCTATTCTTACCCAGGCCTCACAGGGAGTCAAGCAGTAGAGAGCTGGGGACCTATTCTAACCCAGGCCTCACAGGGGGTCAAGCAGTAGAGAGCTGGGGACCTATTCTAACCCAGGCCTCACAGGGAGTCAAGCAGTAGAGAGCTGGGGACCTATTCTAACCCAGGCCTCACAGGGGGTCAAGCAGTAGAGAGCTGGGGACCTATTCTAACCCAGGCCTCACAGGGAGTCAAGCAGTAGAGAGCTGGGGACCTATTCTAACCCAGGCCTCACAGGGAGTCTAGCAGTAGAGAGCTGGGGACCTATTCTAACCCAGGCCTCACAGGGAGTCAAGCAGTAGAGAGCTGGGGACCTATTCTAACCCAGGCCTCACAGGGAGTCAAGCAGTAGAGAGCTGGGGACCTATTCCAACCCAGGCCTCACAGGGGGTGGACCAATAGAAATTAGGTGACTATATATTCTATTTCGATACCCACAGGGGGTCAAGAGTGCTTGGGACCTATTCTTAATTGGGCACAACAGGGGCACACAAGGATGACTGAAGGTTGACAGGATGAGAGAAAGTTGACAGAAGGATGACAGAAGGATGACTGATGGGTGACAGAAGGTTGACAGAAGGATGACTGAAGTGTGACAGATATGTTTGTGTTGCAGGGAGGAGGATGTTGATGCTGATGTGGAGGTGATCAAGTACGACCACATCAAGCCGATGTCGCTGAGGAAGTATGAGTCGTCACGGTCGGACTCAAAGGAGGTGAATCGTGGGAAGGAATTCGCCAAGATCTACCACAAGAGGGAACAGCAGTACTGGAAAGTGAGTTGATTGAAGAACAAGCTTCTATATGTTATATCCACCTGGTCGTTCCTCTGGCCAGCAATAACTTAGTTTCCTTGGATGCAGAGCAGAAATGCCAACCATAAGATTTGGGTGTAATAGTTATGATTTTGAACCTAAAATTACACAATCCGGCTTGTGTTCCCCGAAATACAATTTTGATTGTTTTTTTTTCACGAATTATTGACATGCTTATTATATCTGGCGTTTATCATGTTTCACACACTAATATGACAGTCCTATTTGTGTTGTGGGCTGGGTGCGGATGCTTTTCAGCGTTGTTGAAATTAAGGTTTTTTACACTTCTTTGCATAACGCCAAAAAATCGGTTCCGATTGCTAGTGTCATCTACATGTGTGATGGTAGTGCCAGGCGTTCTTTTTGTCAGTTTACTAGTCTTTTGTCATTTTGTCAGTTTAACATGAAGCACATATCCGGAAAAGTGGGTGTTGCTTATTTAATGCTCATGTGTGCCAATAGAGAACCAATTACCTTCTGATATCAAATATATCAACACAAGTGAATAAAAGTTTAAACTCAGTTTGTATGAGAAATGCTTTTTTTCTAAATTCTCTTGTTCAAAATTTTGGAAATATTTGGGTTAATTTATAGTCACATAGGTATAGAGATAGTTTCAATGAAGCTGTAGTTGACGTGTGGGTTACAACTTCTTTATTCTCTCAATGCAATGTTTCGGCACACCGAAACCCTTTATCAAGCAAGTGCGAGTGCTGCATGGAGGTTCTAGCATCTGTATACAAGGAATAGAACACCTGGTGTGAAATGTGTCACCTGTTGTCATCTCCAGGGGTTGAAGACTGCTGTGAAGAAGCTGATCGTTGGCAGGAAGTGCAAGGGTGTGCAGACAGCAAGAGTGTCACATGACCAGCGATTCCTTGCTTTGGGTACAGCACATGGTGGGTGAATAGGAGGCTGTGTTCACAAGTAGTTGCACTATGTATTTCATGTGAATCACCATCGTCATCATCGTCATCATCGTCAACATCAACATAAACATGAACATCATCATCACCAGCAGCAGCACCACCACCACCACCACAATCATCAACATCATTAACATTAACATCATCATCAACATTAACATAAACATGAACATCATCATCAACATTAACATCATCATCATCAGCAGCAGCAGCAGCAGCAGCAGCAGCACCACCACCACCACCACCACCACCAACATCATCAACATTAACATTATCATCAACATTAACATTAACATAAACATGAACATGAACATCATCATCAACATTAACATCATCAGCAGCAGCACCACCACTACCATCATCAACATCATCAACATCATCAACATTAACATCATCATCAGCAGCAGCAGCAGCAGCACCACCACCACCACCACCATCAACATCATCAAAATTAACATTATCATCAACATTAACATAAACATGAACATAATCATCATCATTATCATCAACATCTTCAACATCATCAACATCATCAACATCATCATCAACATCATCAACATTATCAACATTATCAACATCATCATCAACATTATCTTCAACAATGCCGTTCTAATTCTCAATTCAATAAACATCACAGTCAATTTCAACAGATTTTAAAAAAAGAAAAGACTTTTTCTTAATTCTGCTGACTGCAAAGTTACATGTTTACCACAAATAAACAGACAAAAGTTGACAGTAGGTTGAATGGCAAGCTGAGCTTTACAAACACCCACAACTGTCTCCGTGGTCTTTGAGGTCTGCTCAGAGAGCAGAAGGTTTGTGGTTCGATCCCTGGGAGCAGCATACCAAAAGACGTTAACTTGTTCTTACCCTGCCTGGTGCTCGGCATTAAGGGGCTAAAACAAGGACTGGTCTGCATGGAGTCTGTATACAGTGTCTGAGTGGTATATTCAGGTTAAATTGTGGCATGGTATCTCAGTGGGCTAGAACTATAAAGTCAGCATATGTCCGGACTAGTACAAGCAGTCACAGACAGATCCACAGACAGACAGACAACCCATGCTTGTCATAAGAGGCAAATAACGGGATCGGGTGGTCAAGCCTGCTGACTTGTTTGATGCATGTCATTGTATCCCAATTGCCTGGATCAATGCTCATGATATCAATCACTGGATTGTCTGGTCCAGATTTGATTATTTACAGACAGCTGTCATATAGCTGGAATATTGCTGAGTGCGGCGTTAAACAACTAACAAACAAACAAACAAACACAAAAACATCTGTAAGACTCTGAAGAGTGTCTCACTAGTAAATGTAATTGTTACAGTAAACACATGTTGACAAAGATAAACATTTGGGTAAATGGCCGTAACGTGGTCTCTGTCTTGCAGGTGATTTGGTTGTGTACGATACTTGGATGGCGCCATGGCGGCCTGTCAGAGCCATCCACAACATTGACCGAGCTAACGACGGTGTTATAGATATAGCATGGAGTATGGACGGGTCCAGACTTTCCACCATCAACACAGGGGTATGTGGTCTCAGTGGTTATGTTAGTAACACACGCACACACAGGGATAAGAAGAAGAAGGAAAGACTATAGTTATACTGTTGTAACATTGTTTTTTTAATATCAAACTCTAATGTTATTTAATACCAGTATAATAATTTGCAGTCTGAAACGTGTTTTCACTGGCTTATTTGTCGAGAGTATCGTGCGTAGTGGCTACTCTCAGAAAATGGCTGAACGTCCATGCTGTTGGCAGTTTGTAACTTACCGTTGATCTAAGTAGACATTATTTTATACATGTATATCTTACCATATCTGCATTCAAATGGGCCCAGCAGTCAAAGTAGTTAACAATAAAGGAACACCTAAACTTGTACAATTCAAGATCAATCTTACTCGAAGAAAAAACACAAAAATAAAATCCTACATTTTTATTTTTCTCACAAACACTGTCAATTTTTCTGTCGTAACCATGCATGCTTATTTATGCACATATGTCCTCAAGTGTGCATATACAAACATGTATTTGAGTCCTCATTAGTTTAACTATCACCCAACCTACCTTCCATAATTGGAATAACGCGGGTGTCTGATAACGCAGGGGGTCATCCATGGACCCTGAGACCCGCATTGCCGTGGGGATGACTGTATGTTGGTTGTGCCACTCAATCCTTCCAATTATATACAGTCAAACACCATTGTGTCAAACTTTCATGTGTCGAACATTGATGTGTCAAAATTTGATGTGTCAAACTTTGATTTGTCAAACTTGATGTGTCAAACTTTCCTTCTTTATTCATCATTTTCGTTTGGGCCGAACCTCGGATGACTTGGTGTTTGATTGTATATCTATATTTTTAGGGGAATGATGCGGGCACAAGTCTTACCCAGAATAATGTGTCCGCACTTGTAGGTGGCAGCTAAACTGTATCTGGAGGTCAGGTGACTTGGTTTGTTGGTGATGCTTCATATGTCAACCACCGTTTTTTCCGGTCAAAAGAACTTTTGTACACTAACCTTTCCTTGGTTTTTGTCTCGTTTACTTGCTGCCGTGTTGTAGCTTGAATATTGTGACTATGGTGTAAAACAAAAGAAAAATAACAGGGAAGGAATAATTCAATCTCTCCCTCCCAGATTGTATTGTTTGATAGGCATTACTTAGAAGTTGACGGATGACAAAGTAGACACAATTTATGGATAACAACTTCTTAAATAGAGTGAAAAGTGACATTTCGGTTTTGATCCTTGCTTGACAACGGTATAAGGATCTATACCGAACCGTCGCTTTTCACAGTATTAAAGAAGTTGTTGTCCATAAATTGTGTCTACTTTGTCTCCCAGACTGTGATTGACTGGACGGTTGGCTGACTTTTCAGGGGATGCTGATCGTGTGGTCGTTCGATGGTGGAGGGACCCAGAGGTCGGACGTACGGGGTCTGGACATTCAGGCCGACTCAGCTGGCTACATTCCTCAGCAGCTGGCACGTATCGCACTCCTTGATGGCGACAAGAAGGATTTCACCTACCAACAAGGTCAGCCATTGTTTTCTTCAAGCAAAGCTTTTTTCACCTCAAAATTACAAACTACAGGTTTTATTGACAGCATTTGAATTTTGTAAAGGGGATAGATGTGATGAGTTATAGCCAACTAGTCTACAGCTCATTTCGGGTACTTGTTTTCGTGGGATTTCTAGATTATGGAAGCAGACACGAAGAGTAGTATAGACACTGGGGGTACCGGATCACCCTGTCCTGGACCAGGCCTTGGCCCTCAAAACGCTTTCATGGAGTTGCAGTAAATTTTGCTTAGCAGTTGCTAGATTTCGCTTAGCAGTTGCTAGATTTTGCTTAGCAGTTGTTATTTTGCTAAGCAGTGGCTAGATTTTGCAAAGCAAACTGTAGCAACTGCTTAGCAAAAATTAGCAGACTTCCATGGAAGCAATTTCAGGGCCTAGGCCTGGCCCCGGGCGGGGTGGTCCGGTACCCCAAGTGTCTATACTACTAGGAGATTGTACAGATTGTGGCTGGCCTCGGACAGGGGTGGTCCGGTACCCCCAGTGTCTAGACTACTAGGAGATTGTACAGATTGTGGCTGGCCTCGGACAGGGGTGGTCTGGTACCCCCAGTGTCTATACTACTAGGAGATTGTATAGATTGTGGCTGGCCTCGGACAGGGGTGGTCCGGTACCCCCAGTGTCTATACTACTAGGAGATAGTACAGATTGTGGCTGGCCTCGGACAGGGGTGGTCTGGTACCCCCAGAGTCTATACTACTAGGAGATTGTACAGATTGTGGCTGGCCGCGGACATACATTTTTCTTGAAATCAGTTTTTTGATGTGCATGCACCAAGTTTTATCGTCTACAGTGTTGCAGAAGAAACTGATCACTTGTAATTCCGTGGTCTTAGGTTGCATAAAGGACCGTTCACTGTTTGAAACTTTCCATTTGTGTTTCATAGATCTATCATGATACAACATTTATAACAAGATCACATCTCCCAGACATAATATCCAATAAGACAAAAGATATGTCTACATAGATTGCCTTGAACTATTTTATTTTAAGTAAATCAGTCATCACCTATATTAGAAAAACATTCAGCAAATACTTCAATTTAGACTCATTAAGGATAAGCCCCGTACAAGCTGGTCTATAGTGATACCATCATCTCTTTCCAAGCAGGTCCGTTTTCTGAGCAGGATGTGTTGTCTAGTCCCCAGAGTCCTGTCAAGGGGGCGTTCTTCCCCAGCTTTACACTGCTCGGAACACAGGTCAGTCAGCTCCAACATCTTCATCTTTGTCACATCTTTGTTGGTTTATACTTTACAAATGTTTAGAACTGGTACCTAGCAACTGATTCTGGTATAGAATTGGTTCCCAAGTTCATAATGTTGGGTGGTCTGGCTCGGTGATAACTGATTGAGTGGATTGCAGCTCAGAATATCAATCACTGGTTAGTCTGGTCCAGACTTGAATTATTTAAAGATTGCCATCATATAGCTGGAATGCTGCTGAGTATGACACTAAACAACACAGATTACAAACAAATGAATGTTATGCTAACCAGTTATGTTGGATAGGTGTTTGTGTTTGTTTGTATAACACCACACTCAGCAATATTCCAGCTATATGACGGAGGTCTGTAAAATCGAGTCTGGACCAGACAATCCAGTAATTCATATTATGAGCATCAATCCACGCAATTGGGATATGATGACATGCATCAACCAAGTCAGCAAGCCTGACCACCCGATCCTTTTAGTCGCCTCTTACGACAAGCAGTCGCCTTTTACGGGTAGCCTAGTGGTTAAAGCGTTCGTTCGTCACTCCGAAGAGCCGGGTTCAAATCCCCACATGGGTACAACGTGTGAAGCCCATTTCAGGTGTCCCCCGCCATGATATTGCTGCAATATTGCTAAAAGCAGCGTAAAACCATACTCACTCACTCACTCATTTCGTCTGAAGGGATAACAGAGATCAGTTATCTTTTAAAATCCTCGCGTTAATTTCAAGATTTACAGTACGTTCCTATTTTTTTGCAATATATTTTCCTCCAGTGTTTTCGAGCCCCATAGAAGTATTTCTGATAACTTGTCTAATATAGTAATAACAATGGCAATACACTAAAATGAAGTCTTACCTTTGAGAACATTTATTTCTGTTTACAATTGGATAGTCAAATGACCACATCTTGTCAATATAACTGTGATAATGCCAAGCGAGACGAGTCAGTCAGGTGCCATCTTGTTATAGTCACCTGATTTTTTAGCTCCTCCATTGTATTTGTGTTTGTGTGTTTGTGACGGCAGCACTCTGTGTGTGCCTGTCTGGACAATGGGGACATGCTGAAGTGCAACCTGGAGCCGCTGTCCGTGATGGCCGACACTGACCAGACTATGGAGTACTCGGAGGCCCCAACAATCTACCACTCCAACATCTATGTAAGTCAAGCTAATGATCATTCGGTCAGGCCTCAAAGTTAAAATTTTTAACAAGTAGCCATATGACTACCAGTATTTTATTTCCAGGTAGCCACTGGTTAAATCAACAAGACCAGCCAAAAACATTCGAAATTATCTTTTATCAAATAACTATTATAATATGTACAAGTCATAGCACTAGGCCTGAGGTAAGGTGAAATGGGCTTTAACCTTGCGTCCAAGATTATTGCACTTATATAGCGACGTGCATGTACGTGTGTATGTTTGTACTAGTCCGGACTGATGCCGATTTATAGTGCCAGCACACTGAGATACCATGCCACAGTTTAACATGAATACCCCACTCAGACACAGTATACTGACTCCCAGCCGACAAGTCCTTGTTTTAACCCCTTAATGCCGAGCGCCAGACAGGGTAACAACAAGTACCATCTCTTAACGTCTTTGGTATGACACGGCCGGGGCTCGAACCCGGACCTTCCGCTCTCTGGGCGGACGCTCTACCACTAGACCACGGAGGCGGTCACTATGCCTGAAACTGTATATTAGTGTATACTTGATTTTTTGTTATTTGTGACTTGAATGATGCAATATTTTACTAGATGACATAGGTATATCCTTGTTTATCCAATGAGCATTGTCAACTAAAATAAAATAGTAACTATGCATTTCTGCTCATTGTCGACTTTTGGAGGAATTATTCGCGAGTACAGTTATTAATAGCAGACATGTTTTCCACGATCTGCTGTTCTTTTCGTTGCATGTAGGAGACAATTGATAATCTGTCATTAACAGATTTCAATATGTCATCGACAATGTGTGTTTAGATTGTAAGTGAATATATTCAAAGTGATAAGACATTAAAAGCGAATACCGGTGTTGTAAATGGTGTTACAGTTTCATTATGCAATGAATATTGTTCCAGGTTCACTCTCTTGTTAAATTAGCAAATAATTTATTTCCCACATTTATTAACATGAATAAATACCTTCGTTTTCGAAACTCATATGAATACGACGTTCGTCGAAGACTCTCATATGACACACCTCTAGAAAGCTTGTTTTTTTATCTACACGGTCGTAACATCACCTGGAGCAGAGACCATATAATAATAATCTATTATATGGTCTCTGCCTGGAGTCTGTATCTGTAGTAATTCTAACATGGAATTTTATTGGATAAAAATTGGTTTCTAATGACGCTTTCTTGCTGAATTCTGCTACAAGGTTCGTGATTGGTCAAATTTGAGCATGTGGCCTAAGGCAGCCAATCAATTTACAGCTATGGTACTGTCCTCGTGTGTTATGAATTTCAGATTTTGAAACGTTTTTAAGCAGGAAATCGCGATCTATATTAAAAATATGGAACTTCATGGATGTATCATGCTAGGTTAAGAGCTGTGACAAAGAATTCTCATGCATATATTTTGCCATTAAACATCGTGTCCGAGTGACGTGACAAAAGCCGAGATGTCATTTGACTTGCATTACACATGATTGCACGAAAAGATGGAAATAATAACTTAGATGTAAGTTTGACAACTTTTAGAAATAGTTTTGTTCATTGTATTTATTACTTTGTATAATATATTTATAGATTTGCTTCAAAAGTCTTTATTTTGCTCTTTGACATGTTCGAGGTGGACCTGTTTTCGAAGTGTGTGTCCGAGAATTTTATTTTCAATAATATTGCGAGAAATAGTGAATCATTTCTTAATCTATCGATAAAAAATTATAAATTTAAATGGAAAACGTATTTCAGACATTGTGAAATGTGATAGATTTAATATATGAATTATATGACAGGTAGGTTAATAAAATTGTGTACTATTTTGACGTGACTACGGCTTGTGTATTGCGGGACTTATTAATGCACAACACATACCTAGGGGATGCATAGAAGAGTCTGATAGTACTTCTTATCAACTCTTAACTCTGTCACTGCAGTGAGTGTCCAAATCCCCAATCCACTCTCGGACAACTACCAAAATACTATCGATGGTAATTTCAGCTCCTCCCACTGAAATAATGTTTAACGTCATGCGAAAAGAGTCATAATGCTTACCTTTATAATGACTAATTTCCATCCCTCAACTCTTCTTTTCTAAAATAACTAGGTTAACTACCTAAGTCAACAGTCTACCAGTGTTTTACTTTGACTGGGATCAGCTTGTGTTTCATACTAAGATGCTTAGGTATTGAGCTGGTTGAAGTGTCTGTGTAGCCTTGCAGTATGCCAAATAAACAGCATTGTTTTCTTTTTAACTGTATCAAGGTCAAAATGAGACCATACAGTGCTGGAACGTTTCTCTTCCATTTTTTGGCTAACCTTGGTACCACTGAGCGTTATCTGTCCTTGTCAAAAGTAAGATTGAGAGTTATCTCCCTTCCACTGGTACTTGACAAGCTCCTTCCCAGCGCGTGACACCTTCGTTACACTCTCGGTAACATCGCTGCCACCAGTGTGGGCACGCCATTACTAGAATCTTGAAATTTGCCCTCCAACCCCATATGTAGTAACTTTTGTTTATGTCTTTGGGAATGCCATCATATTTCAATTTGAAAAGGTTTACGACTGACCATGTTTTCCAGATGAATTTACTTTGTTGTTTTGATAATCAGATTGGTTCCAGATTGCGGACTAACGGAAAATTAACCAACTTCTCCCTTAATTTCTTACTATATCAATAACACGATAGTTTTAATGAAACAGAAATTTAAATTGACAAACGAAGAAAGAAATTTAGCAGCGATAAGTGTATTCGGCGTCACGACAGTCGTCACTTGTTTGTAAACATAACAGTCATTCGGTTGCGAGTTCAACTCCAAGCATGGTTGTGGCCACCTATTCACAGTGGGGAGTTTTGACTGGTGGCAGCGATAGTATAGAGAGCTCCGGGAACGTACTATCGCTGTGAGGAGCTTGGGTACTTGAGTCCTTGAAAACAGGCCCATTAGCAGGAACTTGAGTACCCATCACAGCCCTAGCTGGTATTGAATATATATCTTAGACCATCATTTTTCTTTCCCAAGGGGGATGAGGCTCAGGCTTATTCACAACCTAAGCAAGTTTGATTAAGTTGTTCTGACACCACCTTGCTTGTTGACCGTCTCAGTGGTCTAGTGGTAGAGCGTCCGCCTGGAGAGCGGAAGGTCCGGGGTTCAATCCCCGGCCGTTTCATACCAAAAGACGTTAAAAGATGGTGTTTGTTGGTACCCTGTCTGGTGTTCAGCATTTAGGGGCTAAAACAAGGACTGGTCGGCTGGGAGTCAGTATTCTGTGTCTGAGTGGGGTATTCGTGTTAAACTGCAGCATGGTATCTCAGTGGTCTAGCACTATAAATCGGCATCAGTCCGGACTAGTACAAGCAGCCATACACACACACACACACATGCATGCACATCGCTTGGTCGTGATGTTAAACCCCATTTCACCTCACCTCACCTTGTTTATGAAACTAGCATTAAAATATGACCTTAATTGCACACAGTGTCTCAGTTTCATACAAATTATATCATCTAGACCAAGCCTGAAAATGAGCCCAGGATCACGCCATTTTGTTTCTGATTGTTTCTTGTGTCACGCTAAAAATATAAAACTAACTCAACCCTGGCTGAAATTTTAAAGAAATATGTTCATTTTTCTTTTGATTTATGATTTATGAATTTCGTTTAGGATGCAAGTTATGGCATCAATCTGATTGGACAAGGCTTGGAGGCAGAACTGTTCCGTCAACACAAACATCCCATTATATACATCGGCTTCGTCGACAAGCTGGGAAACATTGTCACTGTCGATATAAAGGGTTTCATCAATATGTGGAAATATGACAGGTGAGATTTATGGTGATAGAATTTGATATATCACAAGAAAAATACACATATATCTTATTTCAAAATACATGGATGTGTACTGGCCATTAATAGCTTTTTTCAATAGAGCTTGCGTAGCAGCCACTATCAGATTCAAAGCTCTTGAACAAATTTAGGCATTATCATTGGTGGGAACAAGAACGTGAAGTAAGCCTTATTGGTCCAGTGGTTTCTGATGAGATGATGTTTCCGGAAGACTGATGTTAGGCACCGACAAGCAGGCCAACACATACGATCACTTAGATTTCAGTCGTGTGAGCTGATCCTTGTCATCTCCTCATATGAAACAGAATATGCATTTATATTTATAATGTGCAAAATCCACTCCCTACAGTGACACCAATAATGATAATAATTAGAAGAATACAGTAAACTACGGTTATTACGAACTCAAAGGGACCACTTATTTTAGTTTGATGTAACCGTAGTTCGTTATAAGCATATATACAGCATATATACAACGCATGGACGGGACTACCGTATTTTCTTGAGTATAGTGCGCACTTTTTTTCAAAAAAACACAGCTGTACAACATCAGTTCGTTATATCGGTCAGTTCGTTATAAGCGTGTTCGTTATAACCGTAGTTTACTGTAATAATAAAGAATAAAATATTCTGCCGAAAAGAAACTGTTCAACAACCAGCTTATGCTGATTCTCTAGTATTTCGCTGTTGGCTATAAATAGCCTAACATTCACAGTGCCCTCTGCCTTGCAATATGCCATCTTAGATCTCTGTAATTTGAATACGTATTATTCAGGGTTGTGATTTACCTGCTTATAGAAAGAATATCAACTTATGAAATAATAGTGCTGTATCAGATACAAATCATATCACACCCATAGTAATGGGGTACATATCGTATCGCAACCCCACCGTATCTTCGCGCTTCTAATAAATGAAACCCTTTTAGTCTGGAACCTGCTAGTCTCGAACCTGCAAGTCTGGACCATGTTATTAGGTTCCTAAGTCCCTTTACTCCTCCTTGTCTGGAAGTTCTGTATTCTAACAATTGTTTTTGGACGTACTAAGAATATGTCAAGATCCGATAATTTAGAACTTTGTCCATCTGGATGAGGAACTGGAATGTCTGTAATGGGTTGTTTTATTGAGTGTTGTAGATATAGAGATTATTATCTGATTGTGTTTCTGTATCATTAGTATCACATGTTAGAAAAATAAATGTATTATACAAGCCTTTGGCGAGCATAATACATATTTTTATTTCTAATACATGCTATTTATGGTATGGAAACCCACAAGGGTAAAAATATTGCCCTTCGTAAAATAGAGGATGTTTTACGACATATTTTTAATCATTGAAGTATCTTAAGAAACCGTGTATGAATAAAATATTTGAGTTAACTGCCCTATTTATCATATGGTGCCACATGATTTATAGCCATATCGGTCTTCAGGCACACGGTCACATTGGGAAAGAGGCTGTCGGGTAGCCTAGTGGTTAAAGCGTTCGCTCGTCACGCCGAAGACCTTGGTTCGATTCCCGACAATGAAGCCTATTTCAGGTGTCCCCCGCCATGATATTGCTGGAATATTGCTAAAAACGGCGTAAAACCATACTCACTCACTCACTCACTCAAATTGGGAAACTCCTATCTATACCTATTGGGAACATCACACAACAATTTATTGTTTAAACATTCATTACATGGATGGATAAGATATTTCCTGCTAGGTAACCTCATTTGCATATTTATCAGATAGCACTATCCAGTATGTGATAAAACTGGTTGTCCATTGATGATAATGATGTTGATTGTCCCCCAGGCAGCACATATCCGGATTCGGCTGGTTTCTGCCACAAAAGAAGTACCGCATCCAGATGTCCAAGATCATGTTCTCCCCGTCCCGCACAGAGAAACCGAATGTAAGGGACCAGTCATTGTATCAGATCATGAGAGATAAGTGTCATCTATTTTGGGCATCAAGTCGTTCAAGCTGGGAGTAAAACCAGGCTATTGGAGCAAAGGGTCCAGGGTATTAATCATAATGGATGGAGATAATATACCCTGGATTAGTGAGGATGTCTATGATGTGTAGAAATATTTTGGATACTTGCCCTTTTAATGATGACTGTCCCTCAATCTGTTAAATTTAAAAAGTATCACGAAAATTACTATTTTGACGTAAAATTTTCATTCTCTGAGCCTGTGGCTCAATCTAAGGTGCTGCAAATCCCTCTGCAGAGTTGTGTCCCTTAGGCATGCCAGAAAACGAAGACCATGGATTCTGATCTTGAATTTGGCCTGATCGTGTTTTAGGTTTGTCAGCACTGTCTGCATGCTCGTGTGTTTCACCAAAGTGGTAAACCTCTGTGACCTGTATCACTTCGGGCGTTCCTCCCAGATGCATCTGTCATGCCATGATATATATCTGGAACAAAGTTAAAACAATCTGACTCACTCACGCACTGGGAACTTGATCAAAGTCATCATACTGCTAAAAAAATATCAAAATCTTCTGGTCATAAGAGTCTGAAGCATGTTAGCAAGATATTTCTGTGAAACATTTTAATCAGCAAAAAAACAACCCTAAGAGTCATTTTTACATTTTTATAAAATAATCTTTATTAATATCTGTTTTGTATTACAGGTGATATTTACAGACAAAATAAAACAATCAAAGAAGACAAGACAAGATGTAGCTCGGGAGAGGAAGAAGTGTAAGACTTCATCATTCCTTTTCTTTGGTATCGGACATAGAGATTATTTGCCGAGTGTGTTTCCGTATAAAAAATATACATGTATCCTATATTAGGAATGAAATTCTATCCATCACGCCTAATGCATATTTATGATACCGAAATACACAATGGTAATGGTCCTTCAACCATAATGGACGTTCCACACCTTAATTCACTGAATGACATGGTTTTAGAAAACGATAATGAATAATTTTTTGAATGGACAACCAGTCCGCAATGAATGTAATGAAATATGAACTCTCAAAATATGCCCTTATCACCCTAGGAGAGCTGAATGTTATGAGCATTTGGTCATTTGGTCATTTAGTCATAAATTGCTTAACTGAAGGTTCAAGTGTATTGTAGGCCATATGTCCATGATACAAAAGAAAATGTATCATCGGCCTATGGTGCATCAGTGTATTGTCCTGCTATTAGTTTAAATACAATCTGGTTTTCCTTGAGAAAAACATGCTTACTGTGCTATGGATATGAGTGAATTCCTCGTCACAAATAATTTGAGGTAAAGAAGTCGTCTGTTGTTGATGTCATCAATGGCGATGTTGCGTGTTGTAGTGGAGACGACCCTGCAGAACATGCAACTTGGAGACCCCTGGCACGAAACCTTCATGGACGACCAGGGTCTGCAGGTAAGTGTCCATGAACCTCTTGGGTTGCTACAATCAGTACCGGTATTTGTTTAACAGCCTTGTGAAGATCCGGGGTAGAATTGGTCTTCAGGAACCCATGCTTGATGTAAGAGGCGACTAATGGGATCGGGTGGTCAGGTTCACTGACTTGGTTGATTCATGTCATGATCATAGACCAATTCCATGGATCGATGCTCATGGTATCAATCACTGGATTGTCTGGTCCAGACTCGTTTATTTACAGACCACCGTCATATAGATGGAATATTGCTGTGTGTGGCGTTAAACAACAAATAAACAAACTTGTTTAAGAACCTACCTGTCTGATTGCATAGTTTCTATCTTGCATAAACAAAAACATATCATTTAATACAAACAATAAAAAAGTTGTTATCCCTTAACTTTCACATCTTTATGATCTTCCAAATATTAAATGCCTATCAAAGACCTTGAACAGATAGTGCTCAAAGAAGAAAATAATTTTGTTTTAAGATTTGGCCCACAATTTGAAATTTTGTGTCCATTTCTTGAACCGCTAATAAATAAAATACAGTTTAGGAAAAAAGATGTGATGTAGACAGGGATTTATCTGGCTCTTCTTCTTAGAGGCTGATACAGGGTTCCATGTCTCCTGTAAATGTCAGTAAAAAAATTGAAAATTGGTTTCTTAAAATGTCCTAATTCATCATGTTCATGTTAATAATATTATAGTCATAACTTGACCTGATGAAGAGAAAGAAGTTTTGATGCCTAGTTTTACATTATTGCCTTAAATGCAATGTTAAATGCAATGTTAAAAATACCCCTTTATTTAAGAAAATACATACCATAAACTATGTTTATAACGAACTGACCGATATAATGAACTTATTTATTAGTCCCGGCCATTTATTGTATATATGCTGTATGTATGCTTATAACAAACTAAGGTTATTACGAACTAAAATTAGTGGTCCCCTTGAGTTCGTTATAACGGTAGTTTACTGTACTTTCAAAAAAACGAAGTTTTGAAGTAAATAATAAATGTTTTGCCAATTGGCGCCAAGGGATACTAAGTTTTAAGTCCTAGATGAATCCCTGGTTGAGTGAAGACCTGTTTGTTTCAGTCGACAGTGTACGCCCCCAAGGGAGAAGTGAAGGAATCGGGCGCCATGTTCCACGTTATCCTGCGATACCAGGGGACTAGTCAGATTTCAACCTACCTCACGCGCTTGTACAAACCAGAAAAGGTAATGTTCCCTAACAACTGATTCCATAGTGCAGAAGTTCTGCAGGACAGCTCACCAGTTTCAATTGGCCGACTGATGAGTGATGTCATTTTATTGTGATGTCATGGTAACAGATGATGTCACAATGGTCTGCAATGCAGGGAAATTGAAGCAATGTCGGCCTTTGCAACTTTGATCTGCCGGACCACGCCATTTCATGTCGGTGCCAGAATGTTTAGAATTTAAGTGTTTTCTGTTCAAGCATGACATTTCAGTGTTGGGAAATTTGAATCGAAAAATAATCCAAGCTACAGGAATTTGGGATTATTTCTGCTGCATGAATGAACGATTTAAAATGAAATATTATATAGAGAATCTCACCCGAGTGTCTTTTGATATAAAATATATCAACATGAGTTGATAAAAGTGGAAAAACTCCAAGGCTTGCCGAGGATTTTTGCCACTTTTGTCAACGAGTGTTGATATATTTGATATCAAAAGACACAAGGGTGAGATTTTATTTATCATCCAAAATCATTCTTCCAACTTTTCCAGTTTGTCGACAGAAATATGCAGTGTCTTAAGTGTAAAAAGAACTGCCAACAGCTTCAGTAGCAGAGCCATTTGTGATGTCATTTGATTGTGATGTCATTATTACCGTGATGTCACAATGGTCTGCAAAGCATTGTGATGCAATTTCATTGCAGCTATATCTACAGTGTAGATATCACTTGATCTCACCCAAGCGAAATCTCCTGTGGGAGCCAATTTTGGATGATAAAATATTGTAACCAATATGGCCAAGAGATATATCATAAACGAATGGAGAAATATGCTACACAAAAATAGTTAAGGACCCCCTGATTCTTTCATGTTATTATAGTTATTGTCATGGCATTCAAGAAGGAATTGGTCTGCATGACAGATTAACTATAGTAGCGTTAGTAAGAAAGAATTGGATGGTCCTTAACTTTGTTTTAGTAGTATGATAATGAAGGATGGGTCTGTTTGGGCTTTGTGGTGAGTTCGGGGCAGTCGGTAGCCTAGTGGATAAAGCGTTCGCTCGTCACGCCAAAGACCCGGGTTCGATTCCCGACATGGGTACAATGTGTGAAGACCATTTCTGGTGTCCCCCGCCATGATATTGCTGGAATATTGCTAAAAGCGGCGTAAAACCATACTCACTCACTCACTCACTTGTGGTGAGTTCAGTAAATGTTTTGTTTTGGAGATCTGGATTGGATTAGAAGCTGGATTGGGGTAGTGTGTCAAGTCAGTCCTGTTTTCATGCCTTCAATATGTTGTTATGTGAGTTATCTCCCATGCACCAGGTGAAGTGTTCTGGCATCCTGGAGGTGTGTCAGACGTCCAGTGGGAGGGACATGGTGTTCCTGCTGTTGTACCCCCAGTTCCCGCCCAAAGGTCAGTGGCAGGTCCTGCACAGGAAGTACAGGATTATCTTGAGTAGTGTTGGATGAGGGGGTCATAAATTCCCAACATGGTATTAAGTAGCTTCAACTGGGTTATCCTCCAGTGAGAAAAAGGTATTCTTATTTCTGTTCCCCAAAAAGGGAATTCAGAAACTGGTGTCGTTTTAAAATATTAAAATATTCTGAAATTAGAGTTTGAAATGTTTGAACCAGCCTGAAGCAAGCTTTTGTGCACTCACTCACTCTCTCACTCACTCACTCACTCACTCAGCAACCCACCCACCCAGCCACCCACCCACCCACTCACTCACTCACTCACTCACTCACTCACTCATACCAAGGATAAGAACACATTCAAATATCATTATACGTATCTGATCATAAGCAAAGTATCGTTATACGTATCGGAGAACACTGTTGGTGTCTGGTCCCAACCCTAAATCCCACCCACTCACTCAAAGAAAGGTATGGTATATCTTTGGGCTGTAACAATCATCGATACTTAGGTACACACGATACTTGAATCATCAGTTTGTGAGATCGCAATACACCATAAATAGAACAGAAACAATAGTTACCTCCCATAATGGCCGAAGTAGCATAGCGCCACCATTAAGCATGGCAGAACACAAGGATGTGGTGGCTCACAAGGACGTGGTGGCTGAGGACGCGCCGACTAACTGTTACTTTTAATAACCATCCCTTCATTTAAACCAGTTTTGTTCTTGTGGTTTTCTTTGTTAAAGTTTTTTAGATAACAATAAATGTATGGAGAAAGAGGTTTTAGAGCTGCAATTTCGTGATCATTTCTTACTCTTTGATGTGGGGTATCGTAATACCAGCAGTATCATCAGTCCGTATAATGATACAAATCGTTTCGCAAAATACCAGGCGATACTCAGCTCTAGGAAGGTAATGATATAACCTAGAGTGAACTTTATACCCAACAAGAATCTTTATTTTATGATAATATTTAAAGACGCTGTCAAGTAACCAAGACATGTTTCATGTGGTTTGGCTTTTGCAGATGCACATATGACAGTTCTGGTCCTTGACCTTCGAACTATGAAGTTGAAGGACATTAGACGGGACATCCCTCTGACGGACGCGGAATACAAGGAAGTGCTGCAGAAGGATGTTGTATCTTGTGATGTAAGTTGATACAATGTAATACAACCCTTTTGCACCCAAAAAAGTGTTTTCCTTTCAACATCCAAGTCCACGAACACTTTGAATACTGTACTAACTGATACTCTGTATAGAGTAGCCTACCGATAATGACCGAGAAAGAATAACTTTTCTATAGATATAAGCTTCTTCGTCAAAATCAGAGGTGATTATTGTGATTTGAAGCCTCTGACTGACCAATCAGAATGGACTATTTTCCAAATTCATGGTAGAACTGTGTTGGGTTTAACGCCACTTTTACAGTTTTATGGTTACATCACAATGTGTCAGTTTGATGTAGGGGGAAAGCCTGAATTGATGCAAGTTTCAGACGTTTACCACTTTTGCGAAAACATTTGATGAGGCGTGTGGTACTGACAGATCAACAACCATAATTGTGACTATTCTGAGCTATTCAAGCCAAAGTCCTGCAAATCCTGGTCAAATACCAGTGCAAATACTGATCAAATCCAGGTCAAATTCCAGTCAAATACCAGTCAAATACTGGTCAAGTACCAGTCAAATTCAGGTCAAATACTAGTCAAATACCAGTCAAATACCAGTCAAATACCGGTCAAATACCAGTCAAATACCGGTCAAATCCAGGTCAATTACCGGTCAAATACCAGTCAAGTACAGGTCAAATACTGGTCAAATACAGGTCAATTACCAGTCGAATACAAGTCAAATACTGGTCAAATTCAGGTCAAATACTAGTCAAATACCGGTCAAATACCAGTCAAATACTGGTCAAATCCAGGTCAATTACCGGTCAGATACCGGTCAAATACAGGTCAAATACTGGTCAAATACAGGTCAATTACCAGTCGAATACCAGTCAAATACCGGTCAAGTCCCGGTCAAGTCCCGGTCACGTCCTGGTCAAGTCTGATCAAATCCTGGTCAAGCTAGCCATGGTTGTGGACATGTACTACTGTGGTGAAACTCCTGCGTGGCCTACCGGTTCTCAGAAACCAAGGCTCAGAATCAGGGATTCAAACCCACAATCTGCGGATCCTCGCAGCTAAGGGATGCAACTCTGCACAGTAAATTTCACCTCCTTTGACCACTGGGCTAATCCTGAGCCTGTCAGATTTGAGGGTGCCAACACCCACCCTAAGGCATCCAGCGAACCACTTAATTTGTCATGTAATACAAGTTAACATTCAGACTTGTCAGTGTACACAGCTAAATTAGACTGGAGTTTTTACATAGAATGCATGACCATGCATGCTCATAAGCTTAGGGCAAAATGTTTTATGGAATTGTCACTCAGTACAAGATAAAAAGACGTAAAGTTAATGTCAACATTGAAATACTGACTTCCGTATACCAGATAAACATATTATGGCAGCGTACTGCATTCCGGCATCTGGAATGCCAAACAGGGTTCGGCATCCTCAGATTTGGTTCTCAGTATCCCTTGTGGGTGAAAGTGGCCATCGTTGAATGGGTATTGGATGGCCACAATGGTGCTTGGTTTGGATAATTTTTATGTTAGTGAGTCCACAAGCAGTAATTATCTCCTGGTTTGTTGATGATATATATGCTGAAGGGGTCCTGTCGACACAGGTACTACAGTAATGTACCCCTAATACTTTTCTGTATACACAAATGTACCCTTGCCAAAATCAAAATACAATTTGAAGCCAAGATGGTAATTCTGAAAGATTTTGGCTCTTTACATATTAATGTTGGTCTGGTTTCTCAAGGCTGAAGGGGTCCTGGTACTACAGAAACGTACCCTAGGATGAGTCCATTTCACCGCAGGGCTGCAGGGCCGCAGGGCCGCAGGGCCGCAGGGCCGCAGGGCGCAATGCACATAACCAGTTCTTTAGGTATTCGCCACTTCCTGTATGCCAAACTGCGGTTAAATTCAACATGGCACTACGCGTTCGACAGGAGGAACTTTTAGATTATCTTGTGAAAACTGTAATGTTAAGCAAGGTCAGAGAGCTCTTGGCAAAAGATCGTGCAGAAGTAACGCGCATGCACTCTTAACCAGGCAACCCAGAACTACAACATGAACCGGTTTCGGTTTCGGTTTGAGGAATATGGACTCATCTGCTGTTTAGGGTACCAGGTGTGTTTCTGTATTCTAATTTTGGCTAGGGTACATTTCTGTACCTGGGCCGAAAACAACCCCTTCAGCGATATTGCTATTGCTGACTTGACACGCCAGGCTGACTTGTTCAAGTCTAGTCATAGTTGTCTTTCTCCAGTTATTGTTTTTGACTTCAGGTTTCCCGAGTGTTTGGGCCGACAGGCTCTGAGTACCTCTTCCTGACATTCAATGGCCGTCTGCGTGTCTTGTCCCTCAACACAGGCAAACTTGTGATGAGAGCAGAAAATGTGTCCAGGCCATCGTGTGAGTTGTCTCCCTGTGCGTTGTCCTTGGTAAACTTTTGTATGAACCGGGTACATTGTGGAACTGGAGGTTGACGGTTTAGATACAGTAAGTCTGGAAAACTGTGAGTGACACACACTTGCAATAGTTTCATGATGCAGTTATTTTTAGTTAAATACACAACTCCCACCTTCCTTCTCAACAATGACAACACATGCATATATAGTAAATAAATCTCTGACTGACACTGAGTCACCATTTCATCATCACGCTTCCTACTAATAACCCATGCAAAAGTAGCTTTGATCTTAAGTGATGTTAACAGAGTGTAGCAAAACTTTCCAGGCAATTTTGGGGGGGTTTCGGGTGAAGCCATGGGATTTTAACAAATTTGTGGTCACTAAAATTCGTGGAAATTCACGGATCCACGGAAGATTCTCACCCCTGACTGAGACATGGCAGGAATAAAATAAAAACTCCTCTCAAAATAATTTATTCCATCTGACATTTCATATTTTGATCTACAAGCTATAGTGAGTGAGTGAGTATGGTTTTATGCCGCTTTTAGCAATATTCCAGCAAAATCACGGCGGGGGACACCAGAAATGGTCTTCACACATTGTACCCATGTCGGGAATCGAACCTGGGTCTTCGGCGTGACGAGCGAATGCTTTAACCACTAGGCTTCCCAACCGCCCCTCAACAAGCTATAAGGCCTACTGCGGTAGTCTTTCATTGTCAGACCTTCCCCTCAGAGAAACAACACACTAAACAATATAAGGAGGCATATTTCCTTTATTCACTTCCACACATTGTTAAACAGCCAGTTGCATGATTTGTCTTGAAATAATAAAAGGATTGGTTCTCAGGCAATGACTGTTGAAAAAATAGTGCAAGTGGGCAGTGTATTTATTCCCTTGTTCAAACTGGTTTGTAACCAAATAAACAGTTGTATACCATCGCCCTGGGAAAGGGCCTCCCTACATAAACAAGCATACAAACTCTTATTGCCGCCATGACCATAACACGAGATGCACAGTAAAGCGGTGCGCATGTAAAGGGACGTAACTGTGTGCTATATTGGATGGCATTGTTTTTAAGTAATAGGATTATTTGATTTTTTTGAAAATGGAAATAAAATCGAAACACTTTATGATGATGCGGGCGGTGCCTGAGAACCAAAACTGTTATGCTTTTAAGCCTTAAATGAATAATCTCACACATCCTGTTTCCTTTGAAATCGGGGGCACGGGTGGCCTAGTCGTCTAAGCGCCGTGATTCACTGTGCAGAGTTGCGTCCCTTGGGCACGCCAGAAACCTATGATTGTGGGTTCGAATCCCGGTTCGCCCTGATTATGTTTTTAGGTTTGTCAGCACCATACCCATGCTCATGGGTTTCACCGAAGTGGTAAGCACCTGAGACCTGCATCACTTCGGGCTTTCCTCCCACATTAAGCTGACATGCCGTGATATAACTGGAATACTGTTAAAAGCGGCGTAAAAACTCACTCACTCACTCAGTCTTTTAAAACACATTGTCAGCTAGTGTCAAGAGTCTGCCTCAGCAGGAAAATTCACTAACCTGCCACATCTCCAGGCTCCTACCCAGGTCCTACTCAGGACCCACCCGACCCGAGTACCCGAGTTACCCGTCCCTGCCCTATACAGTAATCACTTACTGACACTGAGTGACCATTTCATCACACTGCGTCACACTAATACAAGATAACAGTGCAAAGTTGTTTGATATTTGGTAATCTCATGAACACTACAAAACTTTCCAGACGTAGTTACTATTGTTAGCTGCTCACAATAATTTAATGGCGCAAAACTTTCCAGGTTTACAGTATGTTTTCACCCATATACCATGAAATAAAAAAGTAATTAGTTTTGCAGTTTTCTACAGTTGTGACTTTTCTTTTCAGACTTTGGCGGGAATGCCCTTGACGAGAGGCTGCTCCCCCTTCAGGCCAATGCCGAAGTTACAACTGTGTGTAGTGGCGGCAGGATCTACGCAGTCCTGTACAGCATGGTAGGACAGCAGATTCTGATTACCGTATTCGACGTAATAAGCGCCCCGCTCTAATAAGCGCCCATGGCGATATTTGTTAATATATTGGCTAGTGAACAATCCCAATTAGCACCCTTTCAGATTGAGCAATGTACACAAGACTTATTTATTCGTGTATAATACGCACTCATGTGTTATATGCACCCTTAATTATGGGCAATTAAATTCTGGAAAAATATATCTGTCGAATATAAACATTTCAGGCTGTCAGCATAAACCACGAAATTTATCTTTCAGCTCTGGTTTTTGCCACCAAAATACCATTCTAATAAGAGCCCCCTCTTTCTAATTTTGAGAGCGCCCTAGGCGCTTATTACGACGAATACAGTATATATCTTTAATATTATTGTGTTCAGTATTTTGAGTTGGGTTCATGCTTGAAGTGGGGGCACGGGTGGCCCAGTCGTCTAAGGCGCCGCGATTCGCTGTGCAGAGTTGCGTCCCTTGGGCACACCAGAAACCTATGATTGTGTGCTCGAATCCCGGTTCGCCCCAATTATGTTTCTAGGTTTGTCAGCACCATACCCGTGCTCGTGGGGTTCACCGAAGTGGTAAACGTCTGAGACCTGCATCACTTCGGGCTTTCCTCCCACATTAAGCTGACATGCCGCGATATAACTGGAATACTGTTAAAAGCGGCGTTAAACCCAACTCACTCACTCACTCACTCATGCTTGAAGTGAAGTGACACAACTAATATGTTTGTTGTTTATGCCACACCCTGCAGTATTCCAGCTATATGATGGCGCCCTGTAAATAATCAAGTCTGGACCAGACAATCCAGTGATTGATATGAACATCGATCCATACCATTGGGATACAATGACACGCATCAACCAAGTCAGCGAGACTGACCACCCGATCCTTTCAGTCGCCTGTTATGAAGACAGGTGGCTATATTCTAACTCAGAACCCCTACGGGGGAGAGATAGCACGTGTCAGGATTTGTATCCTGGGTTTACTCAGTTTGGGCAAAACTTGGAATCAAATGGGGACCACAGCAACAGTATATATAAAATATGGAGCCCAGAGAATAATCAGATTCCACTGGGTGTTAAAGGAAAAAGAGGGATGAAAACTATATAAATGGATCATTGTTCATCAGTGCAGACACCAGGTGATTGTGAAATGGGTAGGCATGTCCTGTTCAACCGGTAGCACCCACTACTCACACATTTTGCATAAAAAAGTCTGTTTGCTGCTTGATACAGAAAATTAACAAAAATAATTTTGTGTTTTATTACTGGGCAAAACAATGTTCCTTCTGACACAGACTTGTTTTACCTTAGACCTCTTATGTCCCCAAGTTAAGCAATGTGATGATGACTTTGGTTTTTCTCTCAGACATCAACTGTTCTGCACATCCTGGAGGTGAGAGACGAGCACGACCACGACACACGCAGGATGATGATCAAAGCATATCAAACAGGGTAGGTGGTTCATCTGGTCAGGTCGTATCAAACAGGGTAGGTGGTTCACCTGTAGTGGTCGTATCAAACAGGGTAGGTGTTTCACCTGTAGTGGTCGTATCAAACAGGGTAGGTGGTTAACCTGGTCATGTCGTATCAAACAGGGTAGGTGGTTCACCAGTAGTGGTTGTATCAAACAGGGTAGGTAGTTCACCTGTAGTGGTCGTATCAAACAGGGTAGGTGGTCCATCTGTATTGGTCGTATCAAACAGGGTAGGTGGTCCATATGTATCGGTCGTATCAAACAGGGTAGGTGGTCCATATGTATTGGTCGTATCAAACAGGGTAGGTGGTCCATCTGTATTGGTTGTATCAAACAGGGTAGGTGGTTCACCTGTAGTGGTCGTGTCAAACAGGGTAGGTGGTGCACCTGTAGTGGTCGTATCAAACAGGGAAGGTGGTCCATCTGTATTGGTCGTATCAAACAGGGTAGGTGGTTCACCTGAAGTGGTCGTATCAAACAGGTTAGTTGGTTCACCTGTTCAGGTTGTATCAAACAGGGTAGGTCGTTCACCTGACCAGGTTGTATAAAACAGGGTAGGTGGTTCATCTGGTCAGGTCATATCAAACAGGGTAGGTAGTTCATCTAGTCAGGTCATATCAAACAGGGTAGTTTGTTCACCTTGTCAGGTCGTATCAAACAGGGGAATTTGTTCATCTGGTCAGGTCGTATCAAACAGGGTAGGTGGTTCACCTGGTCAGGTCGTATCAAACAGGGTAGGTGGTTCACCTGGTCAGGTCGTAACAAACAGAGCAGGTGGTTCACCTGGTCAGGTCGTATCAAACAGGGTAATTTGTTCATCTGGTCAGGTCGTATCAAACAGGATAGGTGGTTCATCTGGTCAGGTCGTATCAAACAGGGTAGGTGGTTCACCTGTATTCGTCGTATCAAACAGGGTAGGTGGTTTATCTGGTCAGGTCGTATCAAACAGGGTAGGTGGTTCATCTGGTCAGGTCGTATTGAACAGAGAAGGTGGTTCATCTGGTCACGTCGTATCAAACAGGGTAGGTGGTTCATCCAGTCAGGTCATATCAAACAGGGTAGTTTGTTCACCTGGTCAGGTCGTATTGAACAGGGTAGGTGGTTCACCTGGTCAGGTTGTATCAAACAGGATAGTTTGTTCACCTGGTCAGGTCGTATCAAACAGGGTAGTTTGTTTACCTGGTCAGGTCGTATCAAACAGGTTAGTTTGTTCACCTTGTCAGGTCTTTTCAAACAGGGTAGTTTGTTTACCTGGTCAGGTCGTATCAAACAGGGTAGTTTGTTTACCTGGTCAGGTCGTATCAAACAGGGTAGTTTGTTTACCTGGTCAGGTCGTATCAAACAGGGTAGGTGGTTCACCTGGTCAGGTCGTATCAAACAGGGTAGGTGGTTCACCTCGTCAGGTCGTATCAAACAGGGTAATTTGTTCATCTGGTCAGGTCGTATCAAACAGAGCAGGTGGTTCACCTGGTCAGGTCGTATCAAACAGGGTAATTTGTTCATCTGGTCAGGTCGTATCAAACAGGGTAGATGGTTCATCTGGTCAGGTCGTATCAAACAGGGTAGTTTGTTCACCTGGTCAGGTCGTATCAAACAGGGTAGGTGGTTCATCCAGTCAGGTCATATCAAACAGGGTAGTTTGTTCACCTGGTCAGGTCGTATCAAACAGGGTAGGTGGTTCATCCAGTCAGGTCATATCAAACAGGGTAGTTTGTTCACCTGGTCAGGTCGTATCAAACAGGGTAGGTGGTTCATCTGGTCATGTGGTATCAAACAGGGTAGGTGGTTCACCTGTATTCGTCGTATCAAACAGGGTAGGTGGTTTATCTGGTCAGGTGGTATCAAAGAGGGTAGGTGGTTCATCCAGTGAGGTCGTATCAAACAGGGTAGATGGTTCATCTGGTCAGGTGGTATCAAACAGGGTAGTTTGTTCACCTTGTCAGGTCGTATCAAACAGGGTAGGTGGTTCACCTGTATTCGTCGTATCAAACAGGGTAGGTGGTTTATCTGGTCAGTTCGTATCAAACAGGGTAGGTGGTTCATCCAGTCAGATCTTATTAAACAGGGTAGTTTGTTCATCTGGTCAGGTCGTATCAAACAGGGTAGATGGTTCACCTGGTCAGGTCGTATCAAACAGGGTAGGTGGTTCATCTGGTCATGTGGTATCAAACAGGGTAGGTGGTTCACCTGTATTCGTCGTATCAAACAGGGTAGGTGGTTTATCTGGTCAGGTGGTATCAAACAGGGTAGTTTGTTCACCTGGTCAGGTCGTATCAAACAGGGTAGGTGGTTCACCTGTATTCGTCGTATCAAACAGGGTAGGTGGTTTATCTGGTCAGTTCGTATCAAAGAGGGTAGGTGGTTCATCCAGTCAGATCTTATTAAACAGGGTAGTTTGTTCATCTGGTCAGGTCGTATCAAACAGGGTAGGTGGTTCACCTGGTCAGGTCGTATCAAACAGGGTAGGTGGTTCATCCAGTCAGGTCATATCAAACAGGGTAGTTTGTTCACCTGGTCAGGTCGTATTGAACAGGGTAGGTGGTTCATCTGGTCAGGTCGTATTGAACAGGGTAGTTTGTTCACCTGGTCAGGTCGTATCAAACAGGGTAGGTGGTTCACCTCGTCAGGTCGTATCAAACAGGGTAGGTGATTCACCTGTTCAGGTCGTATTGAACAGGGGACAGTAGGTGTTCTGTGTAAAATGGAAGAATCGGGGATTGCTGTGGACTGTTATGCCGGGATTTTGAACCACTTTGACCTGACACAATGTAACATAACTGAATCACTGCCTGATTTAACCCAACTCACTCACTCACTCATGCCAATGCCGTCGATGTTGAATCATGTTCTCAGGTATGACACAGAAATGGTAGGCAGTGAGATTCGTGTGGATCCTGTTGCCTGGCAACAGAACGACCTTCAGCACAAGACGGTGGAGATGCAGAAGCTGGTGATGGAGGCTGTCGACAATGCTGTCGGTCATCGGGGACGGGGGACGCCCAGCAAGAGCCAACAGTTGGACCAAGCCCTCAAGGACAAGACAGAGATGTACTTGGCACTGGAGGACAAGGTACTGCTCTGGCCTCACGTTTCATCGCCATGATGATGTTCTCAGGGGAGGCAGGACCTTGACACTCCTTCCCTAGCTATTGTACATAGACATCATTTTTGTGCTTTATTTATATATCTTGTTTACTTGTTTGTTTGTTGTTTGACACTGCACTCCACAATATTCTAGCAATATGATCGCGGTGAAAATAATCGTGTCTCCAGTGATTGACATCATGAGCATCGATGTAGGCAAATGGGATGTGATGGCCTGCATCAGGGTTAGAAACTAACAATTTTTTACCACTAGTCCTTATAATGATAACATATAGCAAAAACCTTAAAATGGGACAATTTCTATTAGTCCTTAGGATACCTTTACTATTGGGCAGTTTGGTAAGGACTACAGGCCTAGTGCCAGTTTCTAACCCTGATGCATTAACAAAATCAGCGAGCCTGCCCACCCGATCCCGTTAGTTGCCTCTTACGACAAGCATGGATCTTCACGGGTTTGTTGATATATCAATTAACTGTTGCAACTTGTGCTGATAAATTGGTCAACTACAAAACAACATCTGTTGTTAAATGTGTTTGAACATAGTAGGGATAAGAATTTATGGATGAACAACTTCTTTATTACAATTAAGAGCGACGTTTCAGTGTAGATTCTAACACCGTTATCAAGCAAGTGATATACATCAACTCATCAAAGACCCCAATCAGCCATAATCCTGTTGTATATATTACTGGCTTCATCCTTTGTTTATGTCACTGACTTCGCTGATGATTGTCATCACTACCCTTGTGTGTTCATAACAGGCTTCTCTACTCCAGTATAACAATATCTACTCTACTGTATAAACATTGCTTCCTACTTGTATTTGTACTTGCCAACCACACTCTGTATATCACCTGCATGATAACGGTATTAGAACCTACACAGAAACATCGCACTGAATTGTAATAAAGAAGTTGCTCATCCATAAATTCTTATTCTTACTTAGTACTCCAACTTCTAAGTGCCTATCAAAGAAGGTATTTGAACATGTATTGCAGGTTGACTCGGCAGCGCTCCTGGATGGAGTGTCACCCGATGAGCGCAGGCGAGCGGAACGCTGAGGAACACCGGAACCACGAAACCATATGCCAGTGGTATTCCTGACAAGAGTGGATCAGTATACTACTCAAGTTTTGATTGGGATTGTCCATGTGGGAATTGAATGAGAGTGGTCGCTTGGAGATGTTATCAAACTGAAAGTGTTCAAAAACTCATTGGAGGAAATGTTTCTATGTTTATGTCTATGTCCATCTTCCCGAGGCAAGGGAGTTAACTGACTATAAAAGTCTGGAATTCCTCAGGTAAATATTGGCTGGACTAACGAGTCTATGCATAGTCCAATCAAAATCGCATGACAAACTGGTTATCCGACTGGTCAATAGGAGGCACATAGAAGGGACATAACTCGTAATAGCCACCCACTGGTGGCGCTACGATCAAGCCCAGAAATTCCTGCCTAGTTCAGCAAGGGTAGAAGCTGGACTTTTATGATCAGTTAATGACCTTGCCTCAGGAAGATGGTCTATGTCAAAGTTTCTTGCTATGAAACCCAGGTTTCCATATTGATGAGAAAGTTTTATGACATTCAAGTCCATAATTCAATAAGGGGTGGGTACAGGTGGGCACAGGTGGGCAAGTACTGAGTTCCGACCCTTAGGTTCACCAGTGACCTCTGATCGTGGGTTTGAATCCAAGTCCACCTAGGTTTGTCTGAGCCATAACTATGCATAGGGTTTCACCAGAAGGGTAAACATCGAAGACCTGCATCACTTCAGCGTTTCCTCCCACATTAAGCTGACGTCCTGATGTAACTGAAATACTGTTCAAAGCGGCGTGAAATAACAAGTTCACTTCGGGTGGTCAGTGTGAGATCATGTCTTCAGGGGGTAGCCATGTGGTTGAGGTGGTGGTCTCTATGCAGAAGGAACGGGTTCAAATCCCACAAGGGTACAATGTGTAAAGATCATTATTGGTAAAACTGACATAAAACTATACTCACTTTTTGATTGTTGTGTGTCAATCTCATTAAAATCAGATCTTGGGTATCGCTCCCGCCAAACAAAGATCTGAGGACATCCCATTACAGGTCACGTCAGAACGACCTTTCATCCGGCCAATCAGAGCATTGCTTACCAGATCAGGAAAGGGACAGTCGTAATTTGTTTTCTAATCATGCAACCTTGAAGGGGTATTCCGAACGACAGTTACGGGCTTTACGACTGAATCCATACAATCTTGGCCATCGAATAGCCATTCCCAAATGTTCCTTTGTTCAGTTTTCAAATTTTTAATTGAGAATTTGTCAAAATATATTTCGAAGTGTAGTCGCCAGTTTGAAACTAGTGCCGTAAAGCATGAGAAAGCTGCCTTCTGATTGGCTAATGTCGACTTCTTGTCAGTCAATCCATTGGTCGGTCAAAGTTTGGAAAGGTCGGTCTGACGTGAACCGTAATGGGATATCCTCAGATCTTTGTTTAGCGGCAGTGAGAACTAAGATCTGATTTTAATGAGATTGGTTATGTGTATACTGAAGATCTGATTACCTTCCCAATCTTATACTGTAATATATTATACAAGTACACTCACTTTCTGTGATCCTTGCATCCATCCATCCATCCATCCATCCATCCATCCATCCATCCATCCATCCATCAATTCATTCATTCATTCATTCATTCATTCATGCATGCTTCCATGTATAAATGATTCCATGTATAAATGATACTTACGAATATTTTGTATACATTTCTTTACTCATAGGTATGCTTAATACCTGCACATGAAAACATACTTTTTATCCAATGTTCTGTATATTTCCAGATTTTGTTCATGCCAAAATTGTTACTGTTATGGTGGTTGAAACATGTGAAAGTTTATTTTCGTGAAAAAATGAGAAAATATTGCTTTCTTTCATGTTTTGAACTTTTGAAATATGTTGGAGTCGAAGTCAAGGGTATTAGTGAGCCCTGCTCACTTTTTTTGTTCCTCACAGCAAAGACCTAGGTTTGATCCTTCCAGGGAATTGGGAAGTCTGTGGTGTCCACATTGCTGGAATATTGATAACAGCAGATCGCTCCATACCCACTCACTCACTGACTCTCTGCTTGCAGACAATAATTTTGATCAAGCAAAGGCATTGTTGTAAATTGTCTGGAGATGTGCAGACTGAAAGTTTCACATATGTGGAAAAAAAAGCCTTCTTGAGGAATTGTTTCATACCTGTTGATTCTGTTAACTAATATTAGTACCTGAAAATGTAAAAATAGCAGATAAGGTCAATATGCACAGGGAATATGCCCTTTTTTATATCCTTTATTATTTCAACCATCAAACAATGTTTTAAGAGATGTCCACAAGAACCATATTACTTTTGTCATATATTTTACATCAAGTTGTTGGTATTTGTTTGTTGGTGTTTTGTTGTTTAACACTCAGCATTATTCCAGCTGTATAATGGCGGCCTGTAAATAATCAAGTCAGGGCCCTGTTCTATAAAGCTTTCGCAGTGCTACGATCATAAGTCTATGTTAAAGTATGGGAGTTACGATCATCTTAGCACTACGACTATCGTCAGTCTATGGTAAAGGATGGGAGTTATGATCACCTTAGCACTACGACTGTTGTAAGTCTATGATAAAATATGGGAGTAACGATCACCTTAGCACTACGACTGTCGTAAGTCTATGTTAAAGTATGGGAGTTTCGATCACCTTATCACTACGACTGTCGTAAATCTATGTTAAAGTATGGGAGTTACGATCACCTTATCACTACGACTGTCGTAAGTCTATGTTAAAGTATGGGAGTTACGATCACCTTAGCACTACGACTGTCGTAAATCTATGTTAAAGTATGGGAGTTACGATCACCTTAGCGCAACAACTGTCGTAAGTCTATGTTAAAGTATGGGAGTTACGATCACCTTAGCGCAACAACTGTCGTAAGTCTATGTTAAAGTATGGGAGTTACGATCACCTTATCACTACGACTGTCGTAAATCTATGTTAAAGTATGGGAGTTACGATCACCTTATCACTACGACTGTCGTAAATCTATGTTAAAGTATGGGAGTTACGATCACCTTATCACTACGACTGTCGTAAGTCTATGTTAAAGTATGGGAGTTATGATCACCTTAGCACTACGACTGTCGTAAGTCTATGATAAAGTATGGGAGCTACGATTACCTTAGCGCATCAACTGTAGTAAGTCTATGTTAAAGTATGGGACTGACGATAATCTTTTAAGTCGCTTTCTGGAACAGGCTTGTTCTCAAACCATATCTCTAGAGGTATGCCAAGCATGTTTCTGAGGCGACAGGGCATGTATATAGTTTAAAAGGAGTGACATATCTGATAACCTGGCATTTGTGTAATTATTCGAAGTCGGTCACGTTATAGTTCCTGATCTTGTATTTGTGTAATGTGTCATATCTCTCCTACTGATAGTGCTATTGTTATCAACTGCATGTAGTTCGTCATCTCATTCCAGCATGCATCCTGTTATGAGCTTCCACTTTGAAGCAAGTGCTTTATGATCATGTTAAATAACGATATAAGGGTAACGCTATTTTCCACAAATGATATATTTAACACAAATGATAAGGCCCTGAAAAATAGCGTTACTGTTATTACAGCATAACTGGATAGAATTTGTTATCTAATAAAAATAAACAATATCGGTTTTGAAATATTTACTTTAATCAACACACTGATCCAAGTTTACAGATATGGAAACATCATAGAACAAACCAGATGATGTCACTATTGAACGTGACATCACCTATCCCTATACCTATGACGTCATCGGATGTGATATTGCCTGTCAAGCAATATGAGGGCATTATCAAGTTACAGTGGCCCGCTCATTTCTGATGACATGCGGGCGGTTTAATGATAATTCTATTCATTTTAGCTATAATGAGCAATAAACATACTTGTTTTTCATCGCTCATTTTGTTACGAGAGTTCTTTTTTTTTTTTAAATAAATTCATTACATTTTTTCACAAACACTGATTATATAATGATATATAAACTCAAAAGACGTTTAAGAACACCAGATTCATTCATATTATTAATTAATCTGTCATGACGAATTAACTTTAGTAATATGAAGGAATCACGAGAACACAGGAAACAAATGAACATGCAAGGTCATCCCCCATTTGTCAGGCAGTTTAAAACAACAACTTTTATGGTTGAGGACACAAATGGGTGTCTGACAAATGGGAGGACCCCATATACAACTGCCGGTATAAGCTCCGCCCACCACCAGTGAAAAAACATTATACACATTACACTTGTTAAATTTGCATAACTGTCGGGGTGGCTGAACAATGTTTGTCTTCATGCGTAAATTCATGACAATGTACACAGGCAAGTGAAAATAAAATGTTTTGAGGATATATTTTGCACTGTACCTCGTTTTTAGTCCACTTTGACGTTGTTCCGTGGTCTAGTGGTAGAGCGTCCGCCCGGAGAGCGGAAGTTCCGGGGTTCGATCCCCGGCCGCGTCATACCAAAAGACGTTAAAAGATGGTACTTGCTGTTACCCTGTCTGGCGCTCGGCATTAAATGGCTAAAACAAGGACTGGTCGGCTCGGAGTCAGTATACTGTGTCTGAGTGGGGTATCCATGTTAAACTGCGGCATGATATCTCAGTGTGCTAGCACTATAAATCGGCATCAGTCCGGACAAGTACAAGCAGCCACACACACACACATACACGTGCATGCACGTCGCTATATAAGCGCAATAATCTTCGACGCGACGTTAAACCCAATTTCACCTCACCTCACTTTGACGTTGTCCACTTACACGTGACAGCGGCGGTGGGGTAGCCTAGTGGTTCAAGGATTTGCGGGTTCATGCCCCACATGGGTGAAATTGGTAAAGCCCATATATGGTATGCCCCATGCTGGAATATTGTTAAAAGTGGGGTAAAACCATATTCACTTACTTATACACACAACACCCGGTAGTTAACTGGTTTAACATCCTCTTAGTGGATGGCACCTGATTAACGGGGAGGTGGACTCTTAGGGTTGTCATCGGTTGGGCATTTATAAACAGTAACAGGAAAATATCATTAAGTGATAGCACAGACAGTATCTCAAATACTAAATACATTTTATGGTTGTTAATTCGTTACTTTGGTTTTCAAGTGGAGCGTGTTGGCTAACACTACAACGTACCGCATTTCTGCTATGTTCTCATTGCTTAATTAAGTTATGCCTACATCGAACCTTTCAGTGTGAGTCATATTCACGTGTTAAGACAAGTTTCTGCCGTGCGGCACTCTTGTTCCACGTTAATTTATTACCTTTTGGCCAGACCGCCTCCGTGGTCTAATGGTTGAGCGTCCGCCCGTAGAGCGGAAGGTCCGGGGTTCGATCCACAGCCGCGTCATACCAAAATACGTTAAAAGATGGTACTTGTTACCCTGTGTGGCGCTCGGCATTAGGGGGCTACAACAAGGACTTTAAATCGGCATCAGTCCGGACTAGTACAAGCACTCACACACACACACACACACACACACACACACACACACGTGCATGCATTCTCTATATAAGTGCAATAATCTTGGACGCGACGTTAAACCCCATTTCACCTCACCTCACCTCACCTTTTGGTCCTCGTCAGGCTATTCTGAACACCCCTCTCCGGGTATCGCAAACACTTATTTTCAGGATATTCCGAACACCCCGGTATTAACCGCGCGTGCGGGCACGCCCGTGTGAAGCCAACTGCTTGTGTCCCCCACCATGATATTGCTGGAATATTGCTAAAAGCGGCGTAAAACCATACTCACTATCCATGGAGACTTGGACCAGAGACCCCAGCCAAAACACCATCTACAGGAAGCCTACCCATTCTGACCAGTACATTCACTCCAACTCCAACCACCCCCCTAAAACTAAGTCTGGCATCATCTCCCCACTGACCAAGTAGGCCCAGCAGCGTGGACACAGGCATGAAGATGTGTGTTCTCAGAACGCCAAGTCCTTTTGGTTCGAGTTGGACAGGGGTGTCAGACAAGTCAATATACTATCAGCGAATCGCAATCTGGTGTATGTGAGTGAGTGAGTTTGGTTTAACGCGGCTTTTAACAGTATTCCAGTTATATCGCGGCGTGTTAGCTTAAGGAAAGCCCGACGTGATGCAGGTCTCAGACGTATACCACTTCGGTGAAACCCACGAGCACGGGTATGGTTCTGACCAACGTAGAATCATAATCGAGGCGAACCGGGATTCGAACCCACAAGCGTAGGTTTCTGGCGTGCCCAAGGGACGCAACTCTGCACAGCGAATCGGGGCGCCTTAGTGAGTGAGTGAGTGAGTTGGGTTTAACGCCGCTTTTAATAGTATCCAGTCATATCACGGCGTGTCAGCTTAATGTTGGAGGAAAGCCCGAGGTGATGCAGGTCTCAGACGTTTACCACTTCGGTGAAAACCACGAGCACGGGTATGGTGCTGACAAACCTAGAAACATAATCGGGGCAAACCGGGATTCGAACCCACAAGCTTAGGTTTCTGGCGTGCCCAAGGGACGCAACTCTGCACAGCGAATCGCGGCGCCTTAGACGTCTTGGCCCCAAAATAGCCACCCCAACGCTGGTCTGTAAATAATCGAGTCTGGACTAACCAATCCAGTGATTGACATCATAAGCATCGATCCACGCATTTTGGATGCGATGACATGCATCAACCAAGTCAGCAAGCCTGACCACCCGATCCCGTTAGTCGTCTTTTTTTTGGGGGGTGGGGGGGGGGGGGGGGTGGTGGTTTGGTTTGTTGTTTAACGCCGCACTCGGCAATTTTCTAGCTATATGACGGTGATCTGTAAATTATCGAGTCCGGACCAGAAAATTCAGTGGTTGATATCATAATCATCGATCCACGCAACTAGGATCGATGACAAGCTTCAACCAAGTCAGCGAGCCTGACCACCCGATCCCGTTAGTTGCCTCTCACGACAAGCATAGTCGCCTTTTACGACAAGCATGAGTTGCTGAAGACCTATTCTGACCCGATCTTCACGGGTTTAGTCGCCTCTTACGGCAAGCATAGCCGCCTTTTACGACAAGCATGAGTTGCTGAAGACCTATTCTGACCCGATCTTCACGGGTTTAGTCGCCTCTTACGACAAGCATAGCCGCCTTTTACCACAAGCACGGGTTGCTGAAGACCTATTCTACTCCGGATCATGATCACAGTCGAAAACTTAACAGACGACGACGTCACGAGCTGATTTGACTGTCTGAATGGCGTTTACATGTTTTGTACGCGAAGTAGTTGGGCAGTAAATCTTATGGGGCGAGTGCAAATACTGCTGGCACTGTGCCAGTATTGAACACAGCCACGCAAGTATTATAACGCCCATTGAAAATGACTTGCTTTGAAAACTTGGGTTTTGTTACCACTTATCGGACGCCGTCAAACGCTGTTCTCTAAAGTATAATCGTAGCCTAGTGCTTTAGATGGACCGATTGCCCCCGTTAGTGTTTACAACAGTCGAGAGTTATGTTTCGCGTTGAAGTGTACTTGAATGACAAGAATTATAACAAGAGTTCCTTATCACCAGTTGCTAAGACGGTCCAGTCAATATCAACCTGTGTTATCAGCTAACTTGAGGGTCTAGAGAAGACCGGTTTTACACGCCATGTTATCGCTACTGTTCTGTCGACATTACCGGATCAAACATTGACTTGAGGTTGGACGTGTTCAACATGGATTTGGCGCGGCAGGAGACAGAGTGAACGGAGAGCCGGTATGCCGATGTAATTCCCTGTTTTTCCAGCTCAAATGATCACGGCCACAGTGTTGATTATTGGGTGTACGTTTAGGCCATGATATCTGAGGGTGTTCGTGATGAGGAATCTTTCACTGACAGGGTGTCACGAGACAGACGACTGGCAGACGTGAAACGCGGGGCTGGATACACTCGGACTATCGACACACTGGCGGACAGGCAATGGAACGCTCACGCAGGGCGCCCAATAGCTGAGAACCCCAAAGTTAAAAATGTCCTACAGTTTCACAGTCGAGCTGTGCATAAAGATTCCCCTAATACACCCGCTATGTCACAAGTGAAGTTCCAACGTTCGCCAGCTCCACCTTTAACTGGATTACAACTTGCGTCACAGCCCTTTAACACCTGGGGAACAAGCAACTGCGAGTTTGACAAGAAGCTGATGCCGGACAACAAATTGAGTGTGGGGCTTCCAAAACGTGGAGTGGTGATGAGTAGAGTTGCCGGAAGTCAACGAGATAGACCTTTCAGGACAAATACGAACTTCAGATCTCGTAATGGAACTATCAGAATAATCGAACCGTTACAACCCCTGCCGCCAAGGGACCAACGAATGAAACAACTGTCTGAGTTCGATCCTGAAGCAGTGGAACGTGAGAAGACCTATCTTATGTTGAGGCGGATTGACCAAATTTTGCATCCTGCCAAGATGTTTTTCAGAAGCGAGGTCAGTTCCTCGGAAATTGAGATAGTGTCTCAGAATGAGGAGAGTGTCGGAGACAGAGTGGGTAGATCCGACCAGGTTTCTTCTCAACAACCAAAACATGGACTACGCCGTGAGAGACTAGCCGATAGGAAAGCAGGACGCAAGACACAGAAACGGTGTGATGGACGGTACAGTTACTCTCTGACTCCTGTCATTGATCAGTTAGAAAAGAGTGAGTTAGATGCTTATAGGAAGTGCCAAATATGGATTGACAGATGTTCGACATTCCCTCAATAAACTCGCAGTGTGTAAGTTATTTACGCAAGTCATCTTGCACCTCTGGGCATGCTTGAGTCCCTTGTGTTTGGAGACTGATGGTGGCGGTAATCGGGAATAATAATAATAATAATAATATTAATATTAATAATATGTCCATTAATTATGCGCCAGATTCTATTCATCAAGTTAAACCATTATTACCCCGATCCATGGATCCGTGTTTTCATTCTCAGCTTCCTGGGGAGTATACAACTGAAGCTGTCTGTGAGGCGCTATAAGGTTAACAGTAACATTACCGTCTCATCCTACCGGGTACCCATTTCCTGAAGGGAAACAGAGGCATATTACGAACAAAGTCTCTTACCAGAGTAGCCTAGTGGTTAAAGCGTTCGCTCGACACGCCGAAGACACGGGTTCGATTCCCGACATGGGTACAATGTGTGGTGTCCCCCGCCGTGATATTGCTGGGATATTCCTGAAAGCGGCGTAAAACCATGCTCACTCACTCTTACCAGAGGAGACAGCACGCGTAACGTAGTACGCGAATTCTGCAATGTGACTGTTCATAGTTAATGCGAAATGTAGACAATAACGTGTATCAACCATAAAGTCTACCAAAAGATAAAAGGACTGTTGCGTGTTCTTTAAACACTGGAACGCAGTTCTATTTGCGCCACTTACAAGATAAACATGCCTGTATGTAAGATAAACGGTCTCATGTTTCCACTGAACATCAGAGACGGTGGGGTCGCCTGATGGTTAAGGCGTTCGCTCGTCAGACTGTAGTCTCGGGTCGATTCCCTACATGGGTGTTGATACTGGAATTGAACATGAAAATGAAAATATTGAGATACCGAACTGGTCCTGTACGTGACCCTCCACATACACATAAATGCATCCTCGATTGTCAAGGGTTGTATATCTCCATTCTTGCGACCACAGCTTCCTTTACATAGTGAGATGCCTCCATCAGTAACTTGGCTTTGTTTTGGTTTGGTTGTTGTTTAACGCCGCACTCACCAATATTCCAGCTATATGACGGCGGTCTGTACATAATCGAGTCTGGACCAGACAATCAAGTGATTGACATCATAAGCATCAATACACGTAATTGGGATACGATGACATGCATCAACCAAGTCAGCGAGCTTGACCACTCGATCCAGTTAGTCGCCACTTACGATAAGCATAGTCGCCTTTTACAGCAAGCACCCCGGATCGTCACTGGTCGTGACGCCATATGAACGAATGTTTGCAAATAGTTGGAGATGACGTCATCCACTGAACATGACGTCTCAAATGAGTTAGCTGACGTAGTTGTAACAATAGACTAACTGCGCTGATGCGTCAACTTGAACAGAAACTCACATGTACACATGTTCATATATTTTCAGGGGCGGTCGGGTAGCCAAGTGGTTAAAGCGTTCGCTCGTCACGCCGAAGACCCGGGTTCGATTCCCGACATGGGTACAATGTGTGAAGCCCATTTCTGGTGTCCCCCGCCGTGATACTGCTGGAATATTGCTAAAAGCGGCGTAAAACCATACTCACTCACTCACTCATATATTTTCAAAGAATGAAGACTTACTAAGGCTCGGGTGTTATTTCACTCGGGACACACAATCCGTATTTCCTCGTAGTTCGTAGTTTATTCTCAAAATATGTTCACCACAAATCAAAGGCTGATGACACGAATTAAACTTAAGATAAACCACCTTTGTATTATAATAGTTATTTATTCCATATGGGCCAAAGGTCAAAATACAAAACAATAACAAAGATAATCTGTAGTCCTCGACACTTGAAATAGAATCACGAAATATAATCACCCAAAGATAGCACATGTCTACATGTGTGCTTATACTTATAAAGTTGAAACAAGCCATTCCGGCGATACGCAATATTACTAACGCTAAATAAATGGCAAAAATTGCAAAGTGTGCTTTTTAAGAAATATCCATTTTGTTGGCAAAAAACATCTTTTAGTTTTGATCACGTGGTTACAATCAGGATAAAGTCGGCAGTAAGGTGACTGCCAGCGGCTATATTTAGCAGCGCGTGCATCACGAACTACGCCAATGGCGCTTTAAATACCACATCTGCACGTTTATTTTGTCTCAGTTCGAGCTGGTAATGAATGTAATCTGCACTTGCTCCTAAGTGTAACCGCTAGAAGTCACCTGGCTGCCGACCTAATGCTATAGGGTAACCGAATTCTTATCAGTATGTGAATAATTAAATGCTTGTTTTTAACTTTGGTGTGATGCTACAATTAACAGACATTATTAAAGGCTCTGTCAAGGAGGTTAAAGTACCGTAAAAATATTCATAAATTGTTTCTAAATATAGTATGCTCAAATATGTTTTGCAACTTGTTTTTAAACAAAACTTTGCATTAATGACTAAATTGTAAATATATTAACTTGGTCTCGTCGCTATATGGCTGAAATAATGCTGATGCGACGTTAAATTTTAACTCACTCACTCTTCAGTAATCAAGATATCCTGAACAATCTCCACTATGTAGCTTTGTTGTGAGAACACCATGAGCGAGAGAAATTATGTGCCAAGTTACTTGACCCGTGGAGATCCGGGTTAGAATAGGTCTTAAGCAACCCATTCTTGTCTCCCCGAGAAGACCCGGGGTAGAATAGATCCTCAGCAACCAATGCTTGCCGTAAAAGTTGACTATGCTTGTCGTAAGAGGCTACTAACGCCTACTAACGGGAACAACTGAGTGAGTTAAAATTATTTCAGCCATATAGCGACAACAACAACAAAAAAAACACCAAAAAACAGAAAAACATATGGCGTCGCGTCGGATCTCTTTGCAAGCTATGAAATATTTGTCCCCCTGATGCAAGACAACCCGTTCTGCCCATAAGGGAAGCCGGACATAGGTTCTGCGAAGCTCATGGGGATTACAGTTTGTCTCACTTTTGCGTAGGAATACATTTGTTTTGGTTTACAGCCGCTAGAAATTTCGACGGTTGTTTGGGTAGGGATCTAGAGACGGTTGCAGTAAGTTTTATTATGGGTAAGAAAGATAATGACCAACCCGGAAACACGGTTTATCTTCCAGTCGGGCATCGCTCACTCAGGATCTATATATATGACATAGATCATCTATTCCCTCACGAAAGATGAACCGTAATTCCTCGTAGGTCGTTGGTTATTCTCTTAAAAATACGACCGCCTCCATGGTCTAATGGTAGAGCGTCCGCCCGGAGAGCGGAAGGTCCGGGGTTCGATCCCCAGCCGCGTCATACCAAAAGACGTTAAAAGATGGTACTTGTTGTTACCCTGTCTGGCGCTCGGCATTTAGAGGCTAAAACAAGGACTGTGTCTGAGTAGAGTATTCATGTTAAACTGCGGCATGGTATCTCAGTGAGCTAGCTCTATAAATCGGCATCAGTCCGGACTAGTACAAGCAGCCACACAAACACTTACACGTGCATGCACGTCGCTATATAAGTGTAATAATCTTGGACGCGACGTTAAACCCCATTTCACCTCACCTCACCTCGTAAAAAATACTCAGTGAGGATTACACGTTCGACAACACCCGTGTACCTGTGGATAACATTTCTCATAAAACCAACAAATCTTAGCTCCCTCATTTTTCTGAAGCAGATTTTCCGAAAATTGAACCTTGTGGGAGAATTGCAGTCACGCGGCGCTTGGTCTACCTCCAGCTGTATAATTACGCAGAGATGTTGAATATCAGATTTCTACATTCACCTGATTGTATAACTATAATTTTAGTCATGGTGGCCATGATTAATGTATGACTAGTCTTATAATCAAATTTGATGAATTACAGTAAAATCTCTTGAAAACCACATTCGTGAAACCGGTTTAGTAAATTGTACAGCTCATTTTTGGACTTTTGTCTTTTATCTATTTACAGGTTGCGTTGACATTAATATATATATAAATAATATAATATATCTTTGGACTTTTGTCTCTTATCTATTTACAGGTTGCGTTGACATTAATATATATATACATACATACATACATACATACATACATACATACATACATACATACATACATACATATTTGGAGTTAGTTTCGAGGATTATTTGTCAACTTCGTCTTGAAAAACTATGTGTTTTTAAATAGACAAGAATATTTTATTCTTGAACTTTAGTGATATTTGTTACATTTATAACTACCTGTGACCCCTTTTTCGGACTATTCTAAGCTAGCGGACCTTAATACACGTGATAATCACGCGTTCCAAGAGAGCATCATTTTCAAAGCGCTCTTCTGTATGAGATTTTGTCCTTGATTTAGCCCCTTAATGCCGAGCGCCAGACAATGGAAATGCAGAATATAGTGTAAAATTCACACTGAAAAAGTAATATAAAGTGAACGAGTGAGTTTTATTGAATACCTTTACTTGGGTTTAATTATTCTCAAGATGTTCAGTTCACATCATAAAACACGGATACGCCTATTTTAATTTAATACCGAGCGTTTTATAAATATATAAATATCAGGCATCTGCTCTACAGCGGCTCAACATTAAATTTCAAAACACAGTTGGTTTATCTCTTAACTTTGTTTGTTTGTTTGTTGTTTAACGTCGCACTCAGCAATAGTCCAGCTATATGACAGCAGTCTGTAAATAATCGAGTCTGGACCCGACAATCCAGTGATTGACTTCATGAGGATCGATGTACGCATTTGGGACACGATGACATGCATCAACCAAGTCAGCGAGCCTGACCACCCGATCCCGTTAGTCGCCTCTCACGACAAGCATAGTCGCCTTTTACGGCAAGCATGGGTTGCTGAAGACCTATTCTACCCCGGATCTTCACGTGTCGAAAGCCCTAGGAGTACACCCCCCTAAGAGCCCCCTGCACAGTTCTTAACCATCGTTGCCGTTACAAACCAGAGCCTGCAAATGAATGATTCATTGCAAAAGATGCCCCACGGTAGACAGATAGTGTTTGGATGGGTGACGTTTGAATGTGTACAGCATCAATAAAGAAATACCTGATAACCTAATTCCTGTTACAATGTGCATAATGATAAAAAAAATACTGAATTGAAAAAATAATATATATGTATATTAGTCCTCATTCATAATTCCTTTAGCCATATGAATGAAGTTAACACCGAAAATAAGATAAACTATATTTAAAACGAAAATACTTTGATAGGACTTGCTTTATAAAATGTGTCGCAGCAGGTGGTATTTGGTAAAGAGATATCAAAAACTCTCAACACTGGTGGTCTTATTCAGTGCGTGGAGAGATGATAGATCACTGAGAGGAGCTTATTATCATCTAATGTGTGACCCCCACTCTCCTACCCAGTGTTCCATGCGGCCAGCTCAGTCACCACTGCACGAGCTGAAACGCGCTAAAACGCGTACCAACAGTGGAACCAGTTTACACTGCATCGGAGAGTGGATGACTCCAGCATCCATGTTGCTATGATGACGTCATATGGCATTGTTTCCTCGGTGTGTCTTGCAACACAATTTCAAAAATTACGTCATAGGGTATATATATATATATATATATATATATATATATATATATATATATATATATATATTACTCGAATACCTGTCAGATACCATTTATCTTACAACTAGTTGTTTTAAAACGTATCTTACGAGCGAAAGTGAGTTAGATACGCTTTGAAACAACGAGTTGTAAGATAAATGGCATCTGAGTCACCCTAAAATCGCACCTTTTTAGCATCGAATCGATTCATTTTTTTCTATTCTTATGATCGCAGTGGCGGATTAATACACAACACCACGGTCATGAGTGACGATGTATTGCTTACTGCTCATAAATTATGTGACCCTACACAAAAAGGTTTCCACCATATTTGTGGATTATGAAGGCGATGATATGATAATGAAAGCTAGATAAGATCAAAGAACACGCTGGATGCCGAGTTCAAAATTCTTACCTCAAAGAAATTACCAAATATGTACAACAATGTTTACTTCCGTATGACATCACTACCGGTGACGGACTTTTACAAAATGGCGTGTTCTCTGGCAACAGTACCCCCACCCACACAAAGACAAATATATAGCGTCCATTTTCAGTAAGTGCGTCAATCATGAGCAATTTTGTTTAGTCCTTTATTCCATCATGTACTCGTCTACATGGTCTACATTTTCTTTCCTTGTCCCGAAGTAAACATGAACATGGCGAACCAGTTTGCTTTCACTTAGTTATGTACTGTTCCGCTTTTACTATCCGACATCACTGGTCGCCAACACATTGCTACGTTTCACGCCTTCACGAAGTTCTACTCAAGTCCGATGCAGTATGTAAGTGAGGTGAGGTGAGGTGAGGTGAAATGGGTTTAACGTCGGGTGCAAGATTATTGCACTTATATAGCGACGTGCATGTACGTGTGTGTGTTTGTGTGGCTGCTTGTACTAGTCGGGACTGATGCCGATTTATAGTGCTAGCTCACTGAGATACCATGCCGCAGTTTAACATGAAGACCCCACTCAGACACAGTATACTGACTCCGAGCCGACCAGTCCTTGTTTTACTCCCTTAATGCCGAGCGCCAGACATCTTTTAACGTCTTTTGGTATGACGCGGTCGGGGATCGAACCCCGGACCTTCCGCTCTCCGGGCGGACGCTCTACCACTAGACCACGGAGGCGGTCCAGTTTGTAAGTAGTAGACGCCATGTTGTTTTAACCTCCATAAATCTTAAAAATTGACATAGTCCTGGAGATGTTTGGTTCTATTCAAAGGTAACTGGTTTGAGAACAAGGGGTATAAACAAAATCAACGGTATTCTTTCATCTTTAATTCAGACGGAGATTGTGGATGTCGGAGGAAAATACAATCAGCGTATGTTGGACACTACACACAGTGAAAAAAATGGCTATGATTTCACGGCTAGTTTTTTAGGTACCGTTGTCCGAGTTATATGAAGGAGTGCCTGCTCTATCTACAAGACAGATTGGTGACACGACAATACTCTCACCAAGACACACCCGCGTGACCTTTCTCCCGAGATAACAGTACACAGGCATTCTGTTACTTTTTTTGTCGTCGGGACAGGCCTAATGGTTTCGGATAAATAACGCACTTACCTGCTATTGGGGTAAAATCCACAGCAAGTAACATACAAATACAATTACTTTAATATACTTTTCATAGGGATGTTTTTTTTATCTTCATATCCGATTATTCTATTATAGTTGAGTAATATTTGTTTCACACATTCGGAATAATGACGATGGGTTGGTTCTTGTTTGACACGTAAATGCCACGTTTCGCACGTGAACGCATGATTTGCACATGCATCTCGTGTCACTTCATCTTGCCCATTGACCTGTGTACTGTTCTCCGTGGTGGTATTCCCATCAACTGAATAATGTGTTTCTTTTGACTTACAGTCAAGCTTTGTATTCAAGGTTTCGTCATCAAAGGCCTGGTCAAGTACAGTCAAGCTTTGTATTCAAGGTTTCGTCATCAAAGGCCTGGTCAAGTACAGTCAAGCTTTGTATTCAAGGTCTCGTCATCCAAGGCCTGGTCAAGTCTTTGCAGGACTTCAGTTGTAGATATTCAGCGGAATTTACGTTGCTTGTCAACATAATGCATGACACTTTCCCATTCTATGTTCTTTAGAGGAGGTTTTCACACCTCCTTGCTCACTGGCACGAACTTTGATGCCAGTGCAGGGAACCGAAGGGGTGAGGTGGTTTTCTTTCCTTCTTGTTGTTTGTTTTTTGTTTTTTTAGGAGACCCTCTTTTCACATCCGATGACAATTAACTACTAGTCTGTCATACCGACCCTGACACAAATATTCCCAATAAAGCCCATGCAAATCTATAATATTTGGCAAGAAAAGATTACTGCAACAAATTTAAGAAAGTCTCTTACCTCCTTTTTATGACATTTCATAACTTTAATTTAACAACTGATTATTTCTGTAAAATATGTTAGTTTAAAACTTTGTAGGCGCATTCCGAATTGCGGCGCTTTAGACGATTGGGTCATCCCTGTCCACTTGGCTTTTCAAACTTTTGAGAGCGTGTTTAATATTTTGGGCGAATGAGAACGTGACCGTGAATGAGTGAGTCAGCAATATTCCAGCAATATCACGGCGGCTTGGGGGTAATCCAGTCGTGGCCAGACAAACCGGGGACTCAAAACATAAGCAACGATCAACGCCATCGAGGTGCAATGAATCACGCACCCAAAGATTTTGTAACATCAATGCGCGATCATCATGTGCGATCATTTTAGTACAGTCTTTGTGTGGAGGCGTGTTGATAAAATACTTACGGTTCCAGGCGCCTTATCTCCCGATCAACGCCTTGATAAAGTCAGCAGGACCTTCCCAGTTGTCGATCTGAAAGACAAGAAGTCGGGTCTTCGTGGCTGCTTCTGAGGCTTAGCTCTGTTGAGATAATAGTTTTACATCCTCGGGTCGTGTTCGAATCCCTGACCATGAATGTGGTCCTACTGTTGTGTCTCTGTGCTGTGACTGTTGTGTCTGAGAAGTGTTACACTGGGTATGGCTGTTTCCATACCTTCGGCTCTTTCAAGGCTTTGCCCCAAGAACCGGATGTGATAAAGACAGCCTTTGAATTGTTCAGTAAGCATGGGAATTCTGTCCTCCTGGCCACGGACAGCTCCCACTGGAGAAGCTTGTTGAGTGCTGGACATTTCAGTGCAAGCAAGGAGACGAAGTTCATCATCCATGGATTCAGCAACAGTGGTCACACGTCGTGGGTGACTGAGATGAAGAATGATCTGCTGCAGAAGGTGAGTTTTCAGCACTAGTCCTCCACTGTTGTCTTTCTTTGTTTGTTTTGTTGTTTAACGCTGCACTCAGCAATATTCCAGCTATATTACGGCGGTCCTCCACTGTTGGCGTTCATTCCAGCATTATGGACTTTTGGCAATATTCGATAAGTGGGGGTCCTTAGAAAGTTCCCCGCAGTATTCCGACGGGGAACACAAGAAGTGGGTTTTGAAAATTGGAATAGAACCCGGACCTTTGGTGTGACGAGTGAACGCTTTCACATCAAGGCTGCACTCAGTATGACCTGTTCGTCATATACCAAAGGTTTGATTTTCAACTAGGACATGAAAATAAACACCGAGCTACGAGACGGACAGATTATTCTATTTTCCAAGTTTAGAGGGTGATTTAACAATAACAATATTTTCAAGTAAATTTCGTAGATGAAAACAAACCCGTGAAGATCATGGGTAGAACAGATCTTTAGCAACCCATGCTTGCCGGAAACGTTGACCATGCTTGTCGAAAGAGGCGACTAACGCGATCGGGTGGTCAGGCTGCCTGAATTGGTTGATGCATGTCATCGTATCCCAATTCCGTGGATCGATGCTCATGATGGCAACCACTGGATTGTCTGGTCCAGACTCGATTATTTACAGACCGCCGTCATATAGACGTAATACTGTTGAGTTTGGCGTTAAAAAACGGACAAACAAACAAACAAGATGAAAACTTTTCATGTTGCGCTGCGACATAAAAATAAAGTATATTTTGTTTTACTCTTACGGTGACATAGGACGGTTTTATTGTCTTTGATAGAGTTAATATTGGTGGTTCGTTTTCTTGGGTAACCGAAAAGTTTTAACGTGCAAGTCATGAAGTTTCATGTCCAAGTTAATGACGCATTCACAACTCACAAAACTATTATCACGCTAAGACCTTGACGCCTGGCCTTTATAACATCGTCAGGACCTTGACACTTGACCCTTATAACAACGTCAGGACCTTGACACTTGACCCTTATAACAACGTCAGGACCTTGACACTTGACCCTTATAACAACGTCAGGACCTTGACACTTGACCCTTATAACAACGTCAGGACCTTGACACTTGACCCTTATAACAACGTCAGGACCTTGCACTTGACCCTTATAACAACGTCAGGACCTTGACCCTTGACCCTTATAACAACGTCAAGACCTTGACACTTAACCCTTTTAACAACGTCGGGACCTTGACACTTGACCCTTATAACAACGTCAGGACCTTGACACTTGACCCTTATAACAACGTCGGGACCTTGACACTTGACCTTTATAACAACGTCAAGACCTTGACACTGGACCCTTATAACAACGTCAGGACCTTGCACTTGACCCTTATAACAACGTCAAGACCTTGACACTTGACCCTTATAACAACGTCAAGACCTTGACACTTGACCCTTATAACAACGTCGGGACCTTGACACTTGACCCTTATAACAACGTCAGGACCTTGCACTTGACCCTTATAACAACGTCAGGACCTTGCACTTGACCCTTATAACAACGTCAGGACCTTGACACTTGACCCTTATAACAACGTCAGGACCTTGACACTTGACCCTTATAACAACGTCAGGACCTTGCACTTGACCCTTTTAACAACGTCAGGACCTTGACACTTGACCCTTATAACAATGTCAGGACCTTGACACTAGACCCTTATAACAACGTCAAGACCTTGACACTGGACCCTTATAACAACGTCAAGACCTTGACACTTGACCCTTATAACAACGTTCTCACTTTCTGCCAAGTGTTCTAGGCCCCAAAAGCCTGTGGGACATCCCTGCAAAGTTGTTGACCGGACTCGTCGATCCAGAGGTGGGGTAGTATGTGTGTGAGTGGGTGCGCACCCATGCCCTTTTTTAAGCATGTTATTGTACCATATCAACACCGTATGAAGAAACATTTAACTAAACCACTAAGTAAGCTAATAACAATTATTTGACCTGAAGTCTTTGATAGGCAGTCGAAAGTTGGAAGAACATGAATACATGACACTTTTTATTGATGACAACCTCTTATTCTGTGTCACGACCTTTCAGAGCTACTTCGTCAGATGAAGAATGAAGGAACAAATAAGTACTTCTGGAACGTCGTGACAATCAATTAAAGAAGTTGTTATCCATACAAAGTGTCGTTGTATTAATAACTTGACTATTATGGGCTAAAAAGCTCAAATTTTATCACGAATTATCCACTCAAAGTGTTTATATCTGGCAAGGAAAGCATCGAAGTAAATATCTGATTTTAATGAAATTGTTGGGTTTTTTATTTCCTGGATGGAAACATGTCAAGCGACATCTTTAGCCTAGTGGTTAAAACGTTCGCTCGTCACGCCGAAGACCCGGGTTCGATTCCCGACATGGGTACAATGTGTGAAGCCCATTTCTGGTGACCCCCGCCGTGATATTGCTGGAATATTGCTAAAAGCGGCGTAAAACCATACTCACTCACTCACTACCCCTTGGGGATTCCGGGATAGGTCGCCAGTACCCTGTGCTGGTCGTTAGAGGCGACCAAGTGGACAGGTTCGGTGGATTGGCAAGTTGCGTGTCATCATACCACTACGGCGTCCTCACACTATCAATCACTGCATTGTTTGGGCCAAAGTCGATTATTTACAGGTCGTCGTCACATAGCTAGAATATTTGCTGAGTGCGTCGTTAAACAACACACAGACACACTGAATCAAAGAAACCAATCATTCTGGTTGTTTCCAGGGTGACTTCAACGTGATCGTGGTGGACTGGGGCAAGGGCTCCTCATTCCCCTACACTCAAGCCACAGCCAACACCTTCCTGGTGGCCGCCGAGGTGGCCAAGTTCGTCAAGTATCTGCACTCATCGCTCCACGTGGACCTGAAGAAAGTTCATCTGATTGGCCACAGTCTTGGGGCGCAGATATGCGGTAATGTTGGTGCCGCAGTCAGAGGCATCAGAAGGATTTCAGGTACCTTGTCACCATATTGCATGTTTGTTTGTTTGTTGTTTGTTTTTTAAAGCCGCACTCAGCAATATTCCAGCTAAATGGCGTCTGCAAATAATCTTGTCTGGACCAGACAATCCATTGATCGATATCATGAGCATCCATCCACGCCATTGGGATACGATGACATGCATCAACCAAGTCAGTTAGCCTGACCACCCGATCCCGTTAGGCGCCTCTCATGACAAGCATAGTCGCTTTGGATCTTAATATTATGACAGGGATCGTGGTGCTCTGCATTCGACAACACTCGTGTCATTCCGTGACAAGATAATTGGCGACTCGTTCTCTTGTAGCCTGTTTACCAACTTAATTCGCGCAAACGGGCGAAGCAGACAAAAATAGCCTACATTTTTTTCACATCAGCTTTTGCTTTGCGATAAGGGCTGACCACTCAATATCCTAGGCGTGTGGGTGCGTATGCGTTAGCATGTGAGTATGTGTGTCCGCGTGTGAGAGGTGGGGGGATAGGGTGGGTGGGAAGGGTTGCCTCTGAAAGGGGGGACGGGGAAGGCAAAAAAAGTTTCTTTGCATCAAGAAAACATATTTGAGCCAAAATCAAAACAAAACATCCCAGGTCCCATGCTGATAAAGACCCACAGCCAGCGGATCCTGTCAGGGCTAAGGGGCACAACTCTACACAGAGTTTGGGATAATTAATTGATATATTACTTTCAGGTCTGGATCCTGCCGAACCCTACTTCATCAACTTCCCTGACTCCAATCGCCTCGACAAGTCGGATGCCTCCTTCGTCGATGTTATCCACACCGACGGGGAGAAGTTTAGCGGCATCGCAGGTACGAAATAAGCTGGAAGTAGTCTGTTTCCAACACACAAAATACCATGGTAACATGCAAGGAATTAATTATTCATTGAACAATGTTAGTTTATGTTTAACTCTGCAGATAGTTTGGTACGTTGAAGCTAAGGGGACTTCCAAGATGGTGAGTGAGTATAGTTTCACGCCGCTTTTAGCAATATTCCAGCAATATCACGGCTTGACGAGCGAACGCTTTAACCACTAGGCGACCAAGCCGACCCCTTTCACAATACGACATGCAGTAAGGCGTCTGTGTCTGTCTCGACCCGTGAAGATCTGGGGTAGAAAAGGTCTTCAGCAAACCATGCTTGCCGTAAACGGCGACTATGCTTGTCGTAAAAGGCGACTAACGGGATCGGTTGGTCAGGCTCGCTGACGTGGTTGATGCATGTCATCGATCCCAATTGCATAGATCGATGCTCATGATGTCAATCACTGGATTGTCTGGTCCAGACTCGATTATTTACAGATCGCCGTCATATAGCTGGAATATTGCTGAGTGTGGCGTTAAACAACAAACAAACAATGCAGAAACTCCAGATGATCCGAGAAAATGTTTCACTATATTTGAAGAATACTATAATAAATAGAAACATAAATTAAATGTAGATAAGACATTCTTTGGGTCAGGTATTGTGACAAAGGTAGATAAGAGACACGTTGTACTATTATGTGGACAGCCGTCAAGTAAGGCATGCAATGATCTTTTTAAGATATCTTGTGAAAGAATATGTTTATCTTGGTGTCTTGTTTACAAACACCGGAAGATCTTGTACATCCCAGACTGATCAGACAACGAAGGCTATAAATGCGCACTGTTTAGTAAACATAGACTGTCAGAAATACCTATCTTTTGGCGGATACCACCACCCCCTCCCCTTTTTTTTGTTTTATATATGATGACATCTTGCCTACCATGATAACATGTTGATTTGTTTGTTATTGTGTTAAATTATAATTAATGATGGTTTTCAATCAGTGTTTGTGGTTTTGGGGTATGCACTTAGGTGAACCAAACTCACTCACTCTTTCATTCATTCATTTACGAGTCCCACCGGTCGACATGCCTCAATGACGGGTCACATAATGAGGAGACACTATATATTGTCACTCTTTTCCCCCTACTGATGTAATACATTTTTATGTAAAAATTCAACCAATCTTAATCAATTGACTTATGTCGTGTTGTCTCCAGGATATGGCATGATGAAGGCATGCGGGGATATCGACTTCTATCCTAACGGGGGCGAGGACCAGCCCGGGTGCTCTGACAACCCCCTCGGCAGCCTGCTCGGCGGCATATTCGGAGGCCACGCCGGTCGTAAGTTGTGAGCTGATCGCGAGCAATAGAGAAAACAGGTTCCGCACATCCGCACACCTCGTCCCTTTCCGTACTTTTTGAAGTGTCAGAAACATGTCAGTATTCAACTCACAGTTTCCAATTACTAATCTGACGAAGGCAATCCACTTCTTTTGGGTTTTTTTCTTCTTTTTTTGTTTAAAGTCGCAAAATCAGCAATATTCCAACGACATTATATGACGCCAGCCTCTAAATCATGGAATCTGAACTAGACAAACCAGTGATTGATATTGTGAACAACAAACCACGCCGTCCGGGTTCGAAGACATCCTACCAACCAAATCGCCGAGCATGACCCACCCGATCAATTTGGTCGCCTCTAAGGTTTCTTGTTTGACGCCGCACTCAGCAATATTCCAGCAAAATGACGGCTGTAAATGTAAATTATCGAGTCCGGACCAGAAAATCCATTGATCGATATCATGAGCATCCATCGACGCAAATGGTATACGATGACATGCATCTACCAAGTCAGCGAGCCTCACCAACCGATTCCTTTAGTCGCCTCTTATGACTATCCACTAGGCTTTTTATCCTTTTTAAGTCTTGTTTCCACCCTTGCCACATCAAGCCCACTTTTCTGTGCTACATATGATTGGACTATGTCACATATCGATAGTCCAATCAGAGAACGTTTCACAAAATCAACATCCACGACTGGTGCACCTTCGTCTGAAAGTGATTTACCGCTGCCTGTCTTTGTTGACAATTCTTTTTCATCCCTATTTTTTTAATCAGGGATAAAATCGCGAATGATTTCGTTACCTGATCGACTAGATCGTCGCCTATGGTAGTCGCCATCTTTGTGTGAAGCTATACGAGATACGAACAGCGATCTGATTGGATATCACGTTTTCATTACAAGGGGCACAACTCGTGATCTACGCGAGGTGGCGCCAGGGTTTTGAGCCATGGCCTTGATGTGGCAAGGGTAGAAACTAGGCTTTGATATAGGCTAGTGGACACGCTAGCCTCGGGAAGATGGTTATGACAAGCATAGTCGCCTTTTACAGCACGCATGGGTTGCTGAAGACCTATTGTACCCTGGATCTTCACGGGTAGTTCGCCTCTAGGACTGCCATAGGATTCCATGGATATCCTCTAACCCGGAACTGGTGCATTATGCCATGGACATGTTTTACCCCATGTTACCGTGGTCGCCTCTGTGGTCTAGTGGCAGAGCGTCCGCCGGAAGGTCCGGGGTCATATCCCCGGCCGCGTCAAGACGTTATAAGAAGGTACTTGTTGTTGCCCCGCCTGGCGCACGGCATTAAGGTGCTAAACCAAGGACCGGTCGGCCCGGAGTCAGTATACTATGTCCGAGTGGGGTAAGCATGTTAAACAGCGGCATGGTGTCTCAGTGGGCTAGAACTATAAATCTTGGCCCAGATTCGAACATACTTAATGCCAGTCATATTTTATATGTATACCGAGAAGAATTTACTGCTATTTACACAGAATACGTACTACGAGTTATTTTGTGCTGTATCACGCACGCATACACACCAGTCAATTCGTTGACCCCAACATAAACTCCTGTCTTGCATGTAAGAAATATGTGAAATTAACTGACACAATTTGGTATTTTTTCACCCTACCACCCACGACTCCACACACTTTCTCGTCTTCAGCAACCCCTGCTTGCCGTAAAAGGCGAGTATGCTTGTCGCTAGAGACGATTAACGGGATCGAGTGGTCAGGCTCGCTGACCTTGTTGATGCATGTCATCGTATCCCAATTGCGTGGATCTGGATTGTCTGGTCCAAACGCGATTATTTATAGACCGCCGTCATTTTGCTGGAATATTGCTGAGTGCGGCGTTAAACAACAAACAAACAAACAAACACACAGTTACAGTTCATTTATTCCCATTTATTCTCGTTTTCTCTCACAGAGGCAACGAAGTCCGTTTCATGCAGTCACGGACGAGCTATTAAATACTTCATCGAGAGCCTCAAGTCCAGCACGTGCAAGTTCACAGGTCACACGTGCAGGGACTGGGCTTCATACGAGACGGGCACCTGTCATGGCTGCCCTTCCGGCGGATGTCCGGTGATGGGTTATGACGCTGATCAAACGTCAGACAGGGGCTCATTCTACCTCAGCACGGGACAAACCGATCCATTCTGTGGTATGTGTTGTTCAAAATAGCTAATTCTGTGGTATATGTTGTGCCAAAAAAATTATGCTTTATTTCACTGAAAGTGAACGTTGAGTAAGGATTCCAGATCGAAAACACCGGTACGGGTTTTTAAGAACAAGATAGCGACCTCTCAAGACCACAAACGGTTTTGGTTGACGGGTAAGTTGGTTGGTTGGTTTGTTGTTTGACGCCGCACTCAGCAATATTCCAGCTATATGACGGCGGCCTGTAAATAATCGAGTCCGGACCAGACAATCCAGTGATTGATAACATGAGCATAGATCCACGCAATTGAGATCGATGACAAGTCAGCGAGCCTGATCACCCGATCCCGTTAGTCGCCTCTTGACGGCTAAGTGTATGGTTTGATGGAGTATAGGACACTGCTTCTACTCATTCGTTCACACTTAAGAATTGGCAAGATCGCATTCAGCATTTATATAAGGGAAGAGTCCAAATTATCACAACCCTCTCTCGTGTTATGTTACTGCCTACAACATATTACATTGTTTTAAAATGGTTGGTTGGTTGATTGGTTGATTAACGCCGCACTCAGCAATATTCCAGCAATATAACGACGGCCTGTAGGAAAAATAATCGAGACTGGACCAGACAATCGAGTGATTTATGTCATGAGCATCCACGTCATTGGGATAAGATGACCCGATCGTCGTCTCTTACGACAAGCATAGTCGCCTTTTACGGCAAGCATGGGTTGCTGAAGACCTATTCGACCCCCGACCACCACGGGTCGGTTTTGAGGAGTGTGTGTGTGTGTGGGGGGGGGGGGGGGGGTCATTTTACATGAATACTTCTATACATTAAACATTGCTTTATTAGTCAATCACATCCAGTAAAATCACTTTTGCAATTTTTTTGTTTGAAAGGCCTACTAATATTCGCTTATTTTCAGCTTTGGCTACACATCATAAAATATATTTCATAACTACAGTAACTCCTTTATTACTAAGCTCCAAATGCGCGTATCGCCGATATTGCTGATATGTACGTCATAAAGCTGAAATATTGCTGAGTGCGATGTTAAACAACAAACAAACATATACTGTATTTGATCGAAACATTCGTGACCAACTCGTGTTATTACGGGACAAGCCGAACCTTGCAGGTTGCGGAAAGGGGCGAGTGGTGACGAATGTGATCGAAAATGTTCTTTAGGATTGTCGATGGGAATTGAAAACCGGTTCGTCTATTAACGTCGTGGATATCTATGTTCTTCTTTAAGTCTTCGAACGTTTTAAGTACTGATTCAGACATTGTATGTATTGTTAAGATATTTACACGAGTTAAATTCTTATCCCCAGGGCACGAGTTTTTCGTGGAGATTGACCTTGCCTCTGTCGACGAGAACGCTTTCGGGCGTCTGTACGTGACATTAACGGGGTCAAAGGGCACAAGTGCAGAGGTGGAGTTCACGAGGTAAAGATTGTTGTTGGAGTTTATGTTTTTGTCATGTTTACAAGATTAAGTTTTATGTCATCCAGTTGTTGACATCCATGATGAACAAATATCATACATGTACATGCCACCTGTGATCTCGATAAGTATTACTTTCCTCTAGGAGTTGAGCAAATGGTATGTCTGTGACAGGACCGTAGTAGTAGTAGTAGTAGTAGTAGTAGTAGTAGTACCGTAGTAGTAGTAGTAGTAGTAGTAGTAGTAATAGTAGTAGTAGTAGTAGTAGTAGTGGCAGTAGTGGTAGTTAGGGCTGGGACGAGTCCAAATTTACTGCCCGGGTACCCACCCCCTTATTACCCGACCCAACCCGGGTACCCGCTCGAGGTCTCAAGAGATAGGTCCAAATGTCCGATTGGGAATGGTTTGACCGTAGCCCTGGCACAATATATTTAGCTGCTCGTATAAAACAATCCGGTCATGCACACAGTGAAGATGTCTAAAGTTTTATCTTTATTCAAACATATAAAGAAGGAATGTGTGCAGTCAGAAAAAAATGTGAACATAAGTCACTCATAGTGTAACCATAGACTTGCCATTAAACAATATATCACGTGACTAACCACGGGTCCAGGTTGTCCAGTGGGTACCCGGGTCCTACTCAGTACCCACCCGACCCGAATACCCGAGTACCCGTCCCAGCCCTAGTAGTAGTAGTAGTAGTAGTAGTAGTAGTAGTAGTAGTAGTAGCTGTAGTAGTAGTTCTTTCAATTGTAATGTTGCGATGGATGACATTGATATAATGGGAACGTTTTTGTCTTTATCCATTTTTGTTTTAACTTCTGGTTTGTGGGTACTTGGATGAAATATTGCAACGAATGCCTGCCAGTCTTACGTTCTGTTATGTGATAAGATACTACTTGTTTCAGGGAAAACCGCCATTACCACAAATCCGACCACGAGAAACACATGATCGCCATTCATAAGGACATAGGATCTGTGTCGAGTGTGAAGGTCAAGTTTGACAAGGGGGATGGACTGGCGGGGTCAGGGACGGACACTGAAGTCATCGTCAGCCGCGTCTTCGTCAGGGACGCAAACACGTCTAACCAGTAAGTCAACATGCAGTGGCGAGCTCCAGTTGCGTAGATCGATGCTCGTAATGTCAATCACTGGATTGTCTGGTCCAGACTCGATTATTTACAGACCGCCGTCATATAGCTGGAATATTGCTGAGTGCGGCGTTAAACAACAAACAAACATACATACAACATCGTACTGGTAAACACACAGGTCTGAAGGATGCACAGGATGCACAAGATCCATATTTTGTTTCATAATTCGGGAGACAGTTCAATATATTTTTACAACTTGAGGTGAGGTCAGGTGAAATTGGGTTTAACGCCGCGTCTAAGATTATTGCACTTATATAGCGACGTGCATGCACGTGTTTGTGTGTGGCTGCTTGTACTAGTCCGGACTGATGCCGATTTATAGTGCTAGCCCACTGAGATATCATGCCGCAGTTTAACATGAAGACCCCACTCAGACACAGTATACTGACTCCGAGCCGACCAGTCCTTGTTTTAGCCCCTTAATGCCGAGCGCCAGACAGGGTAACAAGTACCATCTTTTAACGTCTTTTGGTATGACGCGGCCGGGGATCCAACCCCGGACCTTCCGCTCTCCGGGCGGACGCTCTACCACTAGACCACGGAGGCGGTCTTTTACAGGTTGAGTTTCAGCCATAAAGAAATGGGTTGGAATTGGTCTTCACCTACCCTACCTGTCTTGACTCATATGTTTTGGATGGCCCAAGGTCTTTTTGTGAGCTAGTTTTCACGATCTTTCGAAGATCCGGGTTCATGAAGCATCACTGGATTGTCTGGTCCAGACTCGATAATTTACAGACTGCTGTCATATAGCTGAAATATTGCTAAGTGGGGCGTTAAACAACAAACAAACTTCGGAGACAAGACACGCCGGCAGCATACCTAGCAGTCACGTGATTGCTTCGTACTGTTATAGGCTGTTATATACTGTCATCTCATGAGGTCACGGATGGCCCAGTCGGCCCTTTGGCACGCTAGAAACCTATGTTTGTGGGTTCGAATCCTTCTGTAGGTTTATCAGCGCCATACCCGTGCTCCTGGGTTTAACCTAAGTGGTTAACGTTTGAGACCTGCATCACTTCTGGCATCCTTCCCACATCCAGCTGACACACCGTCATGTAACTGGAACACTGTTCAAAGCCGCGTTAAACCAAATTCACTCACTCACTATATCTAAGTAGGGCTGAGGTGAGGTGAAACTTTGGTTAAACGTTTCGTTCAAAATGATTGCACTTATATAGCGACGTATGGAGGTTTGATACTAAAAATGACAAAATGATCTTAATCAGAAATACAGATCCTGGGTTCTAAACATGCTAGAATACTTATATAATTTGTTATGATGGGCAGTGGGGTGGCCTAGTTGTTAATGCGTTCACTCGTAACGCCATAGACCCGGGTTCGATTCCCCACATGGGTACAATGTGTGAAGCCCATTTCTGGTGTCCGCCGCCGTGATATTGCTGGAATATTGCTGAAAGAAACTAAAACCACACTCACTCTAATGTATATTGATGTAACGCAGGCACAGGTCAGGGTCAGTCGAGCAGTGAGGAAGTAGGTGTCGTAATGACAGCGTTATCGGCTTGAAGTAATCCATACGTCCACCCAACGTCCACAGAAAGCAGTAAATCACGATGTGCTTCAGGCCCCAATCAAGGTGACCGTAGCACCCGCTTCAGGCCCCAATCAAAGTGACCGTAGCACCATGACAATTGGATAACCGTGTCAATAGACTGACTCCATATATGATCCCCCGGGGGGCGTTACTAGGACAACCAGGCCCATTCATCAGCTATTTGACCGGGATTAGTCTCACTTGTGAACTGGAACCCCTCAGAAAGAAATCAAACATCGTCTTAAATGGAGACTCTGAAATAATCCGAACATCTTCAAACAAAATCTACACTACTTGGGCTAGTCTAGATTCTTGAGTATCCGAAGGGATTATCCGGGGTCCATTTACGCCGTTTTTAGCAAAATTCCAGCAATATCACTGCGGTGTGTGTGTGTGTGGGGGGGGGGGGTCACCAGAGATTTGCTTCACACACTGTACCCATCTGGAGAATCAAAGAGGCGTGACGAGTGAACGAGCTTTAACCACAAGACTTCCTCACCATCCTTATATATTGAGACGATTGAGGAAGACCAAAATAATTTTGTTATTTGTCTTGTTAAATCATTATATTGTTCCGAATCGAAGCCGTGGTCAGGTTCTGTGCTTTGAAAATATTGCGTGTCCTCGTGCCTCGACAGGAATGGATCGATGCTCATGCCTTCACTCTCTGGTTTTCCTGGTCCAGACTCGAGTATTTATAAGTATTGCCGACTAAGGCTCCTGAGATCGGACGGCTGGGATCCCCTGACCGCGTCATACCGAAAGACGTTAAATAATGGTACTTGTTGTTACCCTGCTTAGCGCTCGGCGTTCAGGGCATAAAACAAGGACTGGTCGGCTCGGAGACAGTACATTGTGTGCATCACTATAAAACCGGTATAAGTTCGGAATAACACGCACACGCACACGCACACGCACGCACGCACACGCACACACACACGTTGTTGTTATGAGAGGACACCCACGTGGATGCACGTCGCTATGACAGTAAGCGACGTTTACCTATTCACGCCCGGGTTACCTTATGCAACTTCACCTTGTGTATCGACCTTTGTGTTTGATTTAAAATTAACACTGTTTTTCTTTTCCAGGGTGAAATTTTGTGGACATAACGCTCATATTCTGGACGACAAATCCATAAGTCTGACGTCACACAGTGGGTGTTGACGACACTTGGTACTGGCTAATGTAGGGTGATGTTGATTGGGGTCAATAAATTAGACTCAATATTTGGTATATAGTTTATTTGGAGATGCAGTCAAATCCTTCGAAGATTTAAAGTGATTGACTTTTTTAGGTTTAACTACCTTTGAAGTTTCCGTAACATCACTGCGTCACAGCTTGAGGCTTGTTTGTGTGTTGTTTAATTGTTTGTTTAACGCGGCACTTGGCAATATTCCAGCTACGTGACGACAGTTTGTGCATAAACAAATCTGGGCCAAACAATCAAGTGATTGATATCATGAGCATCTATGACAGCCTAAGAACAACAAGTCTCGATTTATATGTCGAAACAGATTTCATTGGGCGTAAAAGGCAATATATCGGAGACAGGTATGTGCATGGGCCACTGAAAAACAGGGATGGATGTATGAGCATTATTAAACAAATAAGTAAATTCATTATGCGCTTCAGGGCTGCTGAAGACCTATTCTCTACCCTGAACTTCTCGGGTATCAACAGAATGTAGTGGGTCAAGGGATGTATCATATTAGAGTGGCTTTACAATACACTTATCACACCTCCATGTCATACATAAGACAAAACCACAATCTCACCTTACATTCAAATACTAGCTTCTGATTGGTTAAGGAACGGACAAGAATTGTCCATCTTGCCTGCTCATGTACCCGCCTGAAAAATCAATCGGAACACACCATAGGTAACTTGCTTATCTCGCACACGTATTCTTGAGCTGAATGCATTGTCCGATTGCATTGGGTAAAGGGAAGTAACTCGATTCGTGTGTGTCGTCTGCTAGCTGTCAAAATGGCTGAGTCAAAGCATTTTACTCAGAGAAACTGTATCAGAAAAAATGTCGGTGAGGTAAATTCGTTGTCACTCGATCCCTCGGGCCATATGGTGTGATGTACCCTGTGTGTGAGCCTGTGTAAGGCTCTGGGTACATGGGCCCGATTCTTTCATGTTTCTAAAGTTAACCTGTCATGGTATGACAGATTAACTATAGTGAGTGGGAGAGTGAGTTAAAATTTAACGTCGCATCGGCATTATTTCAGCCATATAACGACGGGACCAAGTTAATATATTTACAATTTAGTTATTAATGCAATTTTCTTGTTTAAAAACAAGTTGTGAAACATATGTGAGCAAAGCAAAATTATATATACAGTTTTAAAACACGGGCTATTGGCCACCAGTAACCAAAGCTAGGCCACCTGACTGAGGATCATGGGGACTTACAGTACTTCTGCTTCCTGCATTATACCCAGCAGGATTTAAGTCATCACTTTACCCACGGGTGGTTGTGAACAATACTAGCCAATATTTAAAAAAACTCAGCAATGAGTTGGCTTAAAAACTCTAGTTGATGATAGTTACATCGATTATGATAGGATTACGTGTCACACAGGGGGACAATTATTTTACGATACTTTAACCCCCTGGACAGAGCCTTCAATGATTTACTATAGAAATATAAAAGAATCTGATGACCCTTAACTTCTTTGAGTAGTATAAATATATGTCCATCAGTCCGATCCATTTTTTCCAAAGTTAAAAAAAGGTTGAAAACCTCCAGTTACACGAGCTTATTACTCACAGGAGACGCATACAAAACAACGCGCGTGTATATGATCTGTCACACAGGAAAGTGAATAGCGACACGCATACATACAACCAGATTAACAGACGTCGAACACCATACCACTACTTCCATATTAAAGGGCTGGTCGTCAACCACTTAGTACCATTGTCATCCCGACAAAAGCTAACCTACATTCATGAACACAGACACACAACCGGATTTAAATATTCAGTGACAGGTGAGGTGAGGTGAACTGGGGTTTGACGTCGCGTCCAAGATGATTGCACTTATATAGCAACGTGCATGTACGTGTGTGTGGCTGATTGTACTAGCCGGACTTATGCCGATTTATAGTGCTAGCCCACTGAGATACCATGCCGCAGTTTAGCATGAATACCCCACACAGACACAGTATACTGACTCCGAGCCGACCAGTCCTTGTTTTAGCCCCTTAATGAGCGCCAGACAGGGTAACAACAAGTACCACAAGTACCACAAGTACCATCTTTTAACATAATTTGGTATGACGCGGCCGGGGATCGAACCCTGGACTTTCCACTCCTCGGGCGCTTTACCACTAGACCACGAAGCGGTCTATTCAGTGACAGAAATCTGTGTATTTGTGAAGTGAAGAAAAACGAACTCAATCCATAGAACGCCGTTTTATTATCTAAACTATGCATGGCGTTATAACATGATATGACAGATATAATTTGTACATAAGATAATGCATACAACAAATGACTTCCTAATGACAGGAGACAAGCATGACACTGTATTGGTTCATGCAACATAGTTACGATACATATGAATATGATAACATATATAGTCCTATATCTACGACATATACACTTCTCCCTGAAGATGAAGCTGAAACATATAGAAGATCAACCCGTGTCGTGTGATTATTTTGTGAATTTCTTTATATTATATATAATATATGATGGTCAGATAACGTCCCCAGACAGCAAACAATGTGTAAAATGAGACCGATTTCAGGAACAAGATATACATATATATAGTTTTAGTTCTATATCTAGTTGTGTTTTGAACTGACATGTACACTGTATGTATATATATAGTTTTAGTTCTATATCTAGTTTTGTTTTGAACTGACATGTATACTGTGACGTATGCCAGCTAGTTGTCAAGGTTAATGGAGACACCGCTCCAGGCACTGGTGCCCATGCCACGTAGAGGTCAAGACGGTATTGGTTTGAAACAGTTTCTCTGTCTAATTCTGGTATTGATTAACTGTCGGATTGATCAACATCATAAAACGTTTGAAGATTTGAATCAAACTTGGTGAGAATGTCAGCTAGCCCGAGGCAAGTCCCACTTTAACACCTTAGGACTGATGGTTAGACAACGCCCTCAGACAGAAAACATTGTGTAATATGAGACAGCTTCATTTCAGGAACTTCAGATATATGGCATTAATTACATCACGAGTACCTGTCGCAACATTACCCAATGGAAACACTTCAGTGAGGTTGTTTAAAGGGACATTACGCTCCACGGCCAGGCGCCGATGTTTGAGGCAGTGTAAACATTGTCCCTGTGTTGTTAGCCCAATCATTAAATGGTTGTAATTAGACTAACCATTGACTGGTAGGTTGATACACATGGCAATAGGAACAACAGATATGCACATTGTCAATTAAAGGACTTCAATATAAATTTCTGGGACTGTCGGTTGGCCGGAGCCTATACCCCCTTTAACGTCACAGATATATCCCATGCAGAGGATACGTGCTGTTTTGGCATGCGTACACTGTGGAATGTAACTACATCCTACCTGAGAGTAGACATTGAGAAGGAACGTTGATAGCGGCGTGGTAACAAACAACTCGTATTGCCCAATTCTCGTATTTTCAGAGTATTCGTTTAGCGCCACTAGAAATGGTCATTTACACATCATACGCCGTTTCAGTGAGTGAGTGAGTATGGTTTTACGCCGCTTTTAGCAATATTCCAGCAATATCACGGCGGGGGACACCAGAAATGGGCTTCACACAATGTACCCATGTCGGGAATCGAACCCGGGTCTTCGACGTGACGAGCGAACGCTTTAACCACTAGGCTACCCGACCGCCCCTACGCCGTTTCAAAACTATTTCAGTTATATCACGGCGTGTCGGCTTAATAAAAGAGGAAGATCCCTGCTGTTGTGAAAGGGGGGCGAGGGGAGGGGGGCACGGGTGGCCCAGTCGTCTAAGGCGCTGCGATTCGTTCGCTGTGCAAAGTAGCGTCCCTTGGGCACGCCAGAAACCTATGATTGTGGGTTCGAATCCCGGTTCGCCCCGATTATGTTTCTAGGTTTGTCAGCACCATACCCGTGCTCGTGGGTTTCACCAAAGTGGTAAACGTCTGAGACCTGCATCACTTCAGGCTTTCCTCCTACATTAAGCTGACACGCCGTGATATAACTGGAATACTGTTAAAAAGGGCGTTAAAACCCAACTCACTCACTGTTGTAGACGTTGGCGAAACCAGCGGGCAGGTTGGTGGTGCTGACAAACCAAGGATCATAATCGGGGTGATTCTAGGATTCAAACCATGCGGATGCACAACACGATGCGGTGTCTTAGACCATTGGACCACCCTAGATCCTTTAATCAGATCTAGAAACTTTGATAGTGTGAAGACATGTAGCGTTCTTTCTTCTCTATCAGACAATCCACACGAATGACAATCCACACCACAATCGCAATCAGTTCCCGACCAGTAGATCCTTTTTACACTCCAACATCGTAGTCTATATTACAATCATTATTTCTGGTGGAGTATATCTTTTTGTAAACGATGAACGGTCAACGACGGATGTGACAAAAACTTTTGTCTGAGCTCACTGACAGTTGAAGTGAAGTTAGCACTTAATATGTCACTATATCTATAGATTCGTCACAACCGGATTTGACTACCTCCATCTCGAAATGTTTCCTGAAGTTGTCCAGCAAGACACAGTCCTTCGTAGCATCACTTCCCTCATCTCGAAACACTGATTCGTCTTATCTGGAAATGACTAATCTAACCCTGTTATCTCGAAATGTTCTCTCGAAGTTGTCCACTGTGACACAGCTCGCAATGTTATTCCCCTAGCTCAAAACTCGGATACTCCCTGTGCGCCCTTCGATATTTCCGTAGTTAACTATTCTTGTAAAACATATTGTAGGTCATCTTACTCCAGATAGTAAACGACAGGTGCTTGTGGGTAGGCTGTCTGTTGGCCGGGGTAGATTACTTGCTGTGGGTAGTACGGAGCGGCAGATGGGGGTGGGGCTTTAGACTTGGGCTTAGGTGGGGATAAGAGCCGTACAGCCATTCCATAACAAAAGCACGTGATCAGCACCAGCACGAAAGCAACCCAGGCAGCGATGTAGGACTCTTTGAATTCCATTTTGGTAGAATTCTTCAACTCTGTAGGCCATGATTGATAATACTGTTGCCTGTCCGCCATCGTGTCCCTTACATTTTCCCTCTCCACGTGGACAGAGCCGTGGAATAGAGCCAGACCCAGGGCAATGAGGAACGCGGAGAGGAAAGTCAGAACAGCCGCCACCCAGGCCTTGGAGTACATCTTCCCAACACAGAGACACAGCCCAATGATGTAGGCAATGACAAGGATCAACTCACCCACCAGGAACATCACCATGAACGCCGTATACAGCCCCAGCATCAGCTTATAGTCATCCGATGCGCCGTCCGGATTGTCGCTGAACAGCAACGAGAAGCAGTTCTTGTCCAAGACATCGGTTGCAGTGTCGAGGAACATTGTGTCGTTACCGGGGTAGCACTCCCTGAACATACCCCGCTGTCGGGTGTGGTAGTACCGTGCTTTGATCCCATCCATGGAGCCGAGCTGTGTCGCCGGGAGAAGTCGATTTCTCTCCACAGTGAATACGAGCCATCTGTCTGTTCCTATAACCGCAGCAATTATCACTATAGCCAACACGCCGATGATGTTGGCCACGGTGAGGCAGGCCTCGACTTTGTTACATCCACGGTTGTTCATGATGTCGATGTGGACGCTTCACACGTATAGGCAGTTGACACGCGGTATGTCTCCCAAGAACGTTCCCCGGCACCTCGTGTTAGCTACAAGTATTCAATCTGTATGTCACAAGTTCTTCGAACGAAATTAAACTTTGTTTCCCTGGACTCGAAAACCTCTCTCAGGGCGTGGACGCTGAAGCCTCCCACTACTTATGTCGGAACAGACCTCGGCCGTCTCACACAGTAGTTCGTCAACATAGCTGTGGTTGTCCATGCGAGAAGTACGTCTTTCTCCACCACTGACTACAGCTTGTCGGGTGTGGACGACAGTCGGGCCGTTGTGTTCTCCTTCACACTATTGTCCTCCCATTCACCTCCGCTGTGCTATCATATACCGACTTTATTCAAGAGGGAGAGTCTCAAATTGTTTATACGCCAATATAAGTTTACTCAGTCCGCTGTCTATCACATTAACCCTACTCGAATATGTCATTATGCAGTAAGCTAAAAAGAGAAGGAGAGAGACACAACCTTGTCGCACTCCTCGCCGCGATCGATTGGTTGATTGTGAATCGTGGGTTATGACACAGTCCCTCCCAGGTATGCTACCTGTTTGTCACGCATAGCTGCATCCACATTGCGGGATACTGACGTAGTAACCAGAGAAGATGATGGTGGCAGGACAATAGGAGAAACTCCCAGCGGGTCTAGCGGAACTGATTCGAATTCAGTTCAACCTACGACGAACAGCTTCAGAGTTTCAGATAACGTGCCACATAGCGTGTTTAAGACGTCCTATATATGTCGACACCTTTATAAATTAAAAATATCTTTGCAATGGTTAGAGTTACGTAACAAAACTATGTTGGTATGAATTGATAACCAGATGTTTATATCTGAGTGAGTGAGTGAGTGAGTGAGTGAGTGAGTGAGTGAGTGAGTGAGCGAGTGGGTTGGTGGGTGGGTTAGTATGAGTGAGTGAATGAGTGACACAGACAGACCAAAGATCATAATCGAGGCGAATCTGGGATTCAAACAATGGACCACCGGATCCTGACACGCCAAAGTGGCGGCCATTCTAATCTACACATTGATATGAAGTGTGTACTACATTACTGTTACCCAGAAATAAACAATATATTGTCAATAGTCCGTCAACGGAGTGCAAAGTATGACCGAATCAATCACAGCATCCAGAATCTGATAGAGTGAGTGAGTTGGGTTTTAACGCCGATTTGAACAGTATTCCAGTTATGACACGGCGTGTCACCTTAATATGGGTAAAACCCATGTGCACGGGTATGGTGCTGACAAACCTAGAAACATAATCGGGGCAAACCGGGATTCGAACCCACAACCATAAGTTTCTGGCGCGCCCAAGGGACGCAACTCTGACCAGCGAATTGCGGCGCCTTAGAGGACTGGGCCACCCGTGCCCCTAGAATGTGATAGAGGGATTCGGAGCGGTAAACTGTTGCGAAAAACAATTCAAGTCATACTGTATTATTATTAACTGATTTTTTTTCTTTATTTCTCTCGTTTGTAGTGTCATATTGCTGTCAGAATCAAGGGTGCGTCCCTATCTATATATTCTAAAAATATATCAGTAAACACAAAAAAGGTGTGAGCGATGATAATTGATTTTCCCAATATACGTATACACTTTACTCGGGCGCCGAGCGATCACATTACTTAATATGTATACTTCTTCTGCAGTAACATTAAATAGAAAGGCAGGAAACCACAACCATGTCGCACTCAAACCAAATAACGGTAAAATAAAACCACGACATACACGTGACCTATCTATATGATATGCATGCATCAAATAATAACTTATTAAGTATTTATGTTAATGAAATATTGATTTACCTAAGCAACGGAATATGTAGAGAGGTTATAATGATCCATAATGAATGATGTTGTATCTATATCAGCATCCTTTGGGAAGATTGTAACAGTGACAGTGAATACATTATTGATATATTCCGTGGACAGAAATAACGGACTACAAATCAGTATAGTATAGTATAGAACGAGTGGTTGAGTGAGTGAGTACAATGGTGTTCCAAAGAGAATGAGGTGAGGTAATATGGGGTTTAACGTCGCGTTCAACATCATTGTACTTACACAGCGACATGCATGCACGTGCGCGAGCATTTGAGCGTGCGTTCGAACGTGTGTGTGTTTGACATTAGATCAAACTCATTTTCTCATGTCGAGATGAGGTGAGCTGTGCTGAAATTTGGTTTAACGTCGCGTTCAACATTATTGTATTTATGTAGCGACGTGTTTGTGTGCGTGCGTGCGTGCGTGCGTGCGTGCGTGTGTTTGTTCATGTCGGTTTTATAGCGCTCGCCCACGGTGATACCATGCCACTGTTTAACATGAATACCCCACTCAGACACAGTATACCGACTCCGAGACAACCAATCCTTGTTTTAGCCCCTGGATCTTTGTCAATTGTTGATACTAGTATCAAGTAAGCCACAACCTTTTACGCCGATTGACAATTATATCTCGACTGGAAGTGGTAGAACGGCTCACGGTAAGTGACCAAGGTCCTGACTGTTTACAGTAACGCCTAGCAGTACGGGTTTGCTGCTGATCGTCCATGGAATATAATAGGAGCCCTTATCGAACCCAAGGCCAGCTGATCCAGGCAGCTAAGGGACACAACTCTGCACACCGATTGGCAACGTCTTCGACCTCTGGGTCATCCGGGCTTCCTGTTAATACACTACACGTGAAAACGCTTCTTTGATGGTCATATCACATTATCAGACTCTCGGGCAAAAGGGGGGCACGGGTGGCCCAGTCGTCTAAGGCGCCGCGATTCGCTGTGCAGAGTTGCGTCCCTTGGTTCGCCCCAATTATGTTTCTAGGTTTGTCAGCACCATACCCGTGCTCGTGGGTTTCCCCGAAGTGGTAAACGTCTGAGACCTGCATCACTTCGGGCTTTCCTCCCACATTAAGCTGACACGCCGTGATATAACTGGAATACTGTTAAAAGCGGCGTTAAACCCAACTCACTCACTCACTCACACTCGGGCAAAAGAAAGTATACACTTGGATTGGATTCGACCAAAATATTACAAACGTTATGAAACTGACGTTACAAGGCTAAAACAGTCACCGAAACACTGCATGTTTTAAGGTCCAAAGAACAACTATGATACCCGTATCAAATACATCACCATCGAATCACCATTTGTTTTATTTTTAGCCACCATCAAACATGGGTGTATACTTATGTTTGCCCGGCAGTGTAATTGGGGCTCAACTCGAACCCAAAGCCAGCGGATCCAGGCAGCAAAGGGACACAACTCTGCACACCAAATAGCGTCATCACCGACTTCTGCGTCACCCGTGCCTTTGGTAATTACAACATACGCGTAGGCGTTTCATCTGATGGCTACATGACATTATTAAAAATAGTACTACGACTTCACATGTTCAAAGCCGCTGCACATTATAATTGTCATTCAAATGGCGAATATACTGGGTGTGTTCGTCATTTTTAAAGAGTGCGTGCAATTCAGTTTGTAAGCGATTTCAACTTCAAACTGAGTATTTCTATGCCAGGTGTGGATGAGACTAGATCACTGTCGTACACCCGTAGAGACATGAAACGCGTTGCATGAACAGCAGGAAAAGGGTGTGGTGATTGGCTGATATCATTGTTTCGTGTAGTATGAATGCGCGAAGCGTGTTCTATCCCTTTTTCATGCTTTATACAGCTAGACTTAGTTTCCGACATAGACTACTTAAATATCCAGGTGACTCCCCTTCGATACAAAGGTACTGCGTGTTCACAGCATCCTGATGCTGCAGGGTCACCGGTAGACTGACATTTAGTCCCAGAAATAAAGTTATCTTTAATATTTAAAACTATATAAATCTATAAAATATAGAAATATAATCCAAATGGAGCCCAGAACAATGACAGAGATGAGGCAATCTAGACTTGCTCTATCATTCTAGATTAGAGCTGGGCTCCTTTTTTAATTTATTCTCTGGTCTGGGAGACTGACTAGATCACCCGTGCTCCATGGAATAGATTTAAGGGAATATCAATGAAGAGAGTTATCACTCCTCTGTGCCCCATTTATGATATTATATATAAAATAAAATAATATTAAGGACGCTTATATAGCGCTAGACTCTACACACCACTAGTATGCTCAAAGCGTGTACAAACAAGACAGTGTTTTTTTATTTATTCACAACGCTGAAACAGGTGTGATTTTAGACGTTATTTGAACGTCGCGAGATTCGGAGACGTTCGTAGTTGCATTGAATGAGAGTTCCATTTTAACGCAGCTTGCACATCAAATGTCAAGAAACCAAACGTTTTCAATTTCGATTTGGGTACAACTACCTGCTGTTGTTGACTAGAGCGGTTGGTTGGTTTGTTGTTTAACGCCGCACTCAGCAATATTCAAGCTACATGACGGCGGTCTGTAAATAATCGAGTCTGGACCAGACAATCCAGTGATTGATATCATGAGCATCGATCCACGCAATTGGGATCGATGACATGTATCAACCAAGTCAGCGAGCCTGACCACCCGATCCCGTCAGTCGCCTTTTACGACAAGCATAGTCACCTTTTACGGCAAGCATAGTCACCTTTTACGGCAAGCATGGGTTGCTGAAGACCTATTCTTCCCCCGGAATCTTCACGGGTCGACTAGAGCGTGGTGGCCTGGTTGGACTGTAGAGTTTAAGCATATCTGAGAGATATTTTGGCGCTATATTGTTGACGCCCTCTTGGTACAATATTCGCGCCCGTAATCGTCTTGCTAGAAGTAATATGTTATGTATACTAATTCGATTTATTAAAAGAGTACTGATTTAGCTGACAAAAAAATTCTTAAACGGATTCACATTGTTCATTTTGTTTCATGGTAGAAAACATTAAAATACGTTTTCTGATTTCTGAGATCCCTGGCAGACTGTTCATTCAAATACATATTAGTTATTTATTCTAAACACCAAAGCCTGTGTTTGTTTGTTGTTTAACGCCGCACTCAGAAATATTCCAGCTATATGACAACTGCCTGTAAATAGTCGAGTCTGGACCAGACAATTCAGTGATTGGTATAAGCATCGATCATTGGGATATGATGACGTGCATCTACCAAGACAACAAACCTGACCACCCGATCCCGTTAGTCGCTCTTACGGCAAGCATAGTGGCCTCTTACGACAAGCATAGTGGCCTCTTACGACAAGCATAGAGGCCTCTTACGACAAGCATAGTGGCCTCTTACGGCAAGCAGAGTGGCCTCTTACGACAAGCATAGAGGCCTCTTACGACAAGCATAGTGGCCTCTTACGACAAGCATAGAGGCCTCTTACGACAAGCATAGTGGCCTCTTACGACAAGCATAGTGGCCTCTTACGACAAGCATAGTGGCCTCTTACGACAAGCATAGAGGCCTCTTACGACAAGCATAGTGGCCTCTTACGGCAAGCAGAGTGGCCTCTTACGACAAGCATAGTGGCCTCTTACGACAAGCATAGAGGCCTCTTACGACAAGCATAGAGGCCTCTTACGACAAGCATAGTGGCCTCTTACGACAAGCATAGAGGCCTCTTACGACAAGCGAGGGTTGGTGAAGATCAGTTCTAACCCGAATCGTTACGGGGCGCATGTATATGTATTCATGGGATAAACGTAAATACTTTGAACAAATATTATCGTTGCCGCCCTTCTCCGTGTACACATGCACGTACACTGATTGTACACCTCACAGTTCAGTCCGCTGTGGTTAATACAGAAAGCAAATATTGAGAGCTTAGCAATGTCAAATCCCAAAACAATCGTTGCCTGTGGAAAGAATTGTCTACTGACGAATACAAAGCAATCTGTATATTTTATTTTCCCAGTATGTGAACATGTCGGCGCATATTTAAGTATATCGTGGGAGATATAGTTGCCGTTCGTAGTACTAAGCAGCTAGGTACCGTTTGTTTGTTGTTTAACGCTGCACTCAGCAATATTCCAGATATATGACGGCGGCCTGTACATAATCAAGTCTGGACCAGACAATCCAGTGACTGAGGCTATGGTTTCAGCTGTTTGAATTGTTTGTTTGTTTGTTTGTTTGTTTTTTGTTTAAAGCTGCACTCAGAAGTATTCCAGCTTTGTGACTGTGGTCTGTAAATAATTTAGTCTGGACCAGACGATCCAGTGATTGACGCTATGATTTGTTTTGTTTGTTTGTGTGTCTGTTGGTTGTTTAACGCCACATTCAGCAGTATTCAAGATACATGACTGCGGTCTGTAAATAATCGTGCCTGACATCATGAACATCGATCACGCAATTGGGATACGATGACATGCATCAAGCACGTCAGCGAGTCTGACCACCCGATCCCGTTAGTCGCCTCTTATGCGGAATGGGTTTCGGAAAACCAACTCTAACCCGAATCTTCACGGTGGAGCCGGAAACTGCTATACGTCGAAGGGACTGCTTATATATGAGATAAGTGGATATAAATTCTAGAAGTTTAGGGATTTCCGGCGATGTGTTTGGTTTAATTGCTGCTCACGTGACCCGTTCATTTTTCAACAAATTCCAGAAAGTGACGTTTAGAAAGTATAAACTTTTTGACGGAAACTATATATACTTTTCATGGGGAATCCCTGTGTTGAACACAATCCTCTGGCTGTCTCACATATTCGCATTAACCCATGGATGCCAGAGGGACATATTGGCCCATATGTCCCTCCTCTTCAAAACTCACGGAGATGTCGAATAAAATTCAAAATGCATCACGCACACAAATACACTGCAAGTTTTCAATTCGAAGAAAGTTCCCTTTTGTGTGATGTCATTCACTGTCACTTTAGCAAAGCAAAATTACTGAAAATGACCTGAAAATTTCGAACTTCGTAAATCTCGCCATTTTTTGACACATTACTAAATCACCATTGCGGCGCTGTTTTGTGTATGTTTTGAATAAAAATATCGGATATTTACTCGGAAAAATGCATTTCAAATATAGCATATTAATTAGTGATAAGTGCCTTCATCACGGGTATCTGTTTTTTCTCAAATCACCAATGATCATTTTGAAACGTCGCTGACAACCCTGGAATCGATTAGAATGTTTTGGAAAATACGCCAACACGAAGGTTGAAGTGAACCTCCTACCATATTGCATTGGACATTGCTTACAACATCCCTTTCACGTATGCCGGTTATGAGAAGCCTATGTCAACTCGCATATTTCAAACTCAGCTGCGATACATACATCCTTCAATTCATCCTGGACCGCCTCCGTGGCCTATGGTAGAGCGTCCGCCCGGAGAGCGGAAGGTCCGGGGCTCGATCCCCAGCCGCGTCATACCAAAAGACGTTAAAAGATGGTACTTGTTGTTACCCTGTCTGGCGCTCGGCATTAAGGGACTGGTCGGCTCAGAGTCAGTATACTGTGTCTGAGTGGGGTATTCATGTTAAACTGCGGAATCGTATCTCAGTGTGCTAGCACTATAAATCGGCATCAGTCCGGACTAGTACAAGCAGCCACACACACACACATACACGTGCATGCACGTCGCTATATAAGTGCAATAATCTTGGATGCGACGTTAAACCCCACCTCACCTCACCTCAATTCATCCTACATTTTAGTGAGTGAGTGAGTTTGATTTTACGCCGCTTTTAGCAATATTCCAGCAATATTACGGCGGGGGACACCACAAATGGGCTTCACACATTGTACCAATGTCGGGAATCGAACCCGGGTCTTCGGCGTGACGAGCGAACGCTTTAACCACTAGGCTACCCGACCGCCCCTCCTACATTTTAGAATCAAATAATAAATGGTCTTTGTCACAACAGGCCTATAAACTGTCTAGATTAACATTAAATACATTACTTGTGAAAACGAACGTTGTACTCGAAAAACTGCACTTGTTTGAAATGTAAACAAAGCAGAGATCGGATTTTACACTGTGTAACGTTTTCTCCCATTTTGAGAGTTCCATTCATCTAGTCGTTGCGTACAATGGCTCAATATTTTTAGAATATGCATGGGCAGATTATCATAGCAACAGTTAAGGAATTAAAGATAGAGACATTACAAAGGTTTGGTAAATTCAACAGAAATTGTCAAAGTTTCCGTCCTACGTGACGCCACGACAGACTCAATATCACGCAAAACGACAACGGTATTTATCAGCATTTTTGACTATTTCTCTTGGTTTCGATGAAAAAACATAAAAACAAAAAACAATGGGTAGAATGTCAGATTGTCTCTGCTTCGTTACATGACACATTAATGTATGTACGAGCCCTGAATCAACGAAAATACCCTTGTACAATCCCGCAGACTAGTGTCAGTGGACACGCCATTTTGTTAAAATCAGTCACTGGTTGTGATGTCATACGTCAAGATATGTTGTACATATTTGGTAATTTCTTTGAGGTGAAGGTTGGGTGAAAAAAGTAAGTAATTTCTGATGTAAAATTAATAAAGGAAACTTTCGTTGATTAACAATGATTTGTGTTTTTTTATTTATGGAATTGGAACTACTTTGTGTTGCGTAAGTGTGAAGAATATACCTGCTGTTAGGTCGCTGTATTCCAATGTATCTGTTACGCCTATCGCCTAAAATGTGCGTCACAGTAAGATTTGCATCGCTAAACTTCGAAATGCGAATTTATAAGAAATGAATTTCATATTGTGTTTGTTTACTGGAGTATGAACGTTTTGAATAGTGTAAGTTAAAATCGTGTAAACCTCGGAGCCTGCGTTCACACGCAGTAAACCAACACAATGTGAAATTCATTTCTTAATTACGAGACGGATAAACGCAACTAGCACCGCCCGTTTATTGTCACATACAAATAGGTTGATAATATTATCGATAAAAATTGTGAAAACTAGTTTACTAAAAGGCATTGGGCCATCTTAAACATATTGAGTAATAAAGTCAAGACAAGAAGATGGATGATATTTAATTAAGAATTAACGTCAATATGTTTTGCATTTATAAAATGATAAACGTAAAAGCCGGTGTGCATACTGTCTAAACCCGCGTTGCAATTTATTTATAGAATAATCAACGCACAGCGAAGAAATACGGATTATTTGGTATCATGTGAAAATAGAGAAAATTGCTGTATTAACCCTATGGTTAATATTAAGATATTAATACATATTTTAATGACGATAGCATCAATATCGCCTTGAATAGTATATGATGTATAGAACACGCCCATACAACACAGTTACGGACATAATTGCACAATTTTGTACACGCCTTAAGAATATCAAACAGAGGAATAATGCCTTCTTGCATAATATTTAAAAAAGTGGGCGTATATTTTTGTTTATGTGCATCACGTATTTCATCTATATTTATCACTTCACGTGGAGGTTACAACAAGGGGAGTAGACAATATACACCTTGCAGTACACCTACATTCAAACTTACTTCCAGCGGATAATATTTTCACGAGCTGTAAGGTGTTGTCACGTCTACGACAAACCCGAGACTGGAGTAGACTCCATTTTATTATAATAACATGTAAACAATGTCTAAAATAACCATAAGCAAGTAAACAAACAATAAACAAAACATTGGTGATGGAATTACTATTTCCAGAAATAAAAACTAGTTTTTATGCCTTCAGAACACACCAGGAAAGCGAAAAAATATATCTCGTGTTTTTATATATATTTTTTTATATTGTTAATGGACACAAGCACACACGTTTCTAGTTTTTGACAACACGGGCGCTACTTATTATGACCAGGGACTTTTGACCTCGTTAACTTGAATTTTTTGTCGTGTTATCCGCGGATCCGTAAACCTGGCTTATGAATATTTATTGCGTGATATGGTTATGTATGCTGGAATGGTCACGATGTGGGACACGATTTAAAGAGGTCATCCGCGGCGTCAGTTGGTCGATCTTTAATCGAAAGTCATAGTGGAAAAAGTGGTCTAAAAATCAAAGAAGACTACTTCATGCGCTTTCAATAAAATGGTTTGTAATTTTCACATAGTGCTTAAGTGTTTCACTTATAAAGGCGTGGGGTATGTTCAGTGATGAATGCAGAGCATGTACACTGACCGTGACGGGATGAGGTATCGGGCGTATCAGAGCGTGACAGTGGGGTTGGCTACCCGGGATATAGCAGGGCGTGACAGAGGGGTGGGCTACCCAGAATAAAGCAGGGTGTGACAGTGGATGGACTACCCGGGATATAGCAGAGTGTGAAAGTGGGGTGGGCTACCCAGAATATAGCAGGGTGTGACAGTGGCCTGGGTGGACTACCCGGGATATAGCAGGGTGTGACAGTGGAGTGAAATACCCGGGATTTAGCAGGGTTGTGACAGTGGGGTTGGATACTTGGGATATAGCAGGATGTGACAGTGGGATGGAATACCCGGGATAAGGCAGGGCGTGGCAGTGGGGTTGAGTACCCGGGATATATCAGGGTGTGACAGTGGGTTGGACTACCCGGGATATAGCAGGGTGTGACAGTGGGGTGGACTACCCGGGATATAGCAGGGCGTGGCAGTGGGATGGACTACACGGGGTTTAGCAGAATGTGACAGTGGGGTGGGCTACCCTGGATATAGCAGAATGTGACAGTGGGATGGACTACCCGGGACATAGCAGAATGTGACAGTGGGGTGGGCTACCCGGGATAAAGCAGGGTGTGACAGTGGGATGGACTACCCGGGATATAGCAGAATATGACAGTGGGATGGACTACCCGGGATATAGCAGGGTGTGACAGTGGAGTGGAATACCCGGGATATAGCCGAATGTGGCAGTGGGGTGGACTACCCGGGATATAACAGGGTGTGACAGTGGGGTGGACTACCCGGGATATAGCAGGATGTGACAGTTGGGTGGAATACCCAGGGTATAGCAGGGGGTGGCAGTGGGATGGACTACCCGGGATATAGCAGGGTGTGACAGTGGAGTGGACTAGCCGGGATAAAGCAGGGCGTAGCAGTGGGATGGACTACTCGGGATATAGCAGGGTGTGACAGTGGAGTGGACTACCCGGGATATAGCAGGGTGTGACAGTGGGGTGGACTATCCGGGATATAGCAGGGTGTGACACAGTGGGGTGGACTATCCGGGATTTAGCAGGATGTGACAGTTGGGTGGACTACCCGGGATATAGCAGGGTGTGACAGTGTAGTGGACTACCCGGGATATATCAGGGTGTGACACTGGAGAGCACTACCCGGGATATAGCAGGGTGTGACAGTGGAGTGGAAAACCCGGGATATCGCAGGGGGTGGCAGTGGGATGGACTACCCGGGATATAGCAGGGCTTAGCAGTGGGATGGACTACCCGGGATATAGCAGGGTTTGACAGTCGGGTGGACTACCCGGGATATAGCAGGGTGTGACAGTGGGGTGGACTACCCGGGATATAGCAGGGTGTGACGGGGGGCGGAATACCCGAGATATAGCAGGGTGTGACAGTTGGGTGGAATACCCGGGATATAGCAGGGTGTGACAGTGGGGTGGACTACCCTGGATATAGCAGGGTGTGACGGGGGGCGGAATACCCGAGATATAGCAGGGTGTGACAGTGGGGTGGAATACCCGGGATATAGCAGGGGGTGGCAGTGGGATGGACTACCCGGGATATAGCAGAATGTGACAGTAAGATGGACTACCCTGGATATAGCAGGTTGTGACAGTGGAGTGGAATACCCGGGATATAGCAGGGTGTGACAGTGGGGTGGACTACCCTGGATATAGCAGGGTGTGACAGTGGGATGGACTACCCGGGATATAGCAGGGTGTGACAGTGGGGTGGACTACCCGAGATATATCAGGGTGTGACAGTGGAGTGGAATACCCGGTATATCGCAGGGGGTGGCAGTTGGGTGGGTTACCCGGTATACCGCACGGGGTGACAGTGGAGTGGACTACCCGGGATATCGCAGGGGGTGACAGTGGGGTTGAATACCCGGGATTTAGCAGAGTGTGAGAGTGGGTGTACTACCCGGGATATAGCAGGGCGTGATAGTGGAATGGAATACCCGATAGTAGATCTACGCCCGGGTTTAGCAGAGTGTGAGAGTGGGTGCACTACCCGGGATATAGCAGGGCGTGATTGTGGGGTGGTATATCCGGGATATATCAGGGTGTGACAGTGAACTATCCTGAAACCAAATTATTCCAACACAAATATATACTTAACCAAATTAAAAACTTCACAATCCTAAAATTTTAACATTTTGACCAGTTATCATTGTTGGCCCTTATTGTGTATTTAAACAGTAATGGCCACGTATTGTCTTCAGATAACACCCATTTTTGTGCAGGTGAATCGATCAAAATCATGTGCACAGCACTATAGTGGCAAAAGTGTTTTTTCACGTGCAACTGGTCACGTGGCCATAATACCGCACGTGTGTTAAGCCATACTTGTTAGCAGTCATTAACAAAAAAAGAAAAACACAAGAAAACAAAAGTCTTTGTCATGCAACGCCTTTCAAATGTGCAACGTGAACGTGCCATCGGCATGTTGCAGACGGGAACGTCCGTAGCTGAAGTCGCAAGGACGATAGGTTGTAGTCGACGGACTGTTTATGATTTACAGACGCGTCTACAGCAAACGGGTACCACCGCTGATCACCCTCGGCAAGGTCGACCACGTGTGACGTCACATGCAGAGGATCGTCAGATTGTCTTACGTCACCTCCGTAATCGATTTTTGACGGCTACATCAACCAGAAATGAACTGTTTAGGGGTAGACTGAGTGCGCAAACTGTTCGAAATCGTCTGAGAACTGCTCACCTTCAAGCACGACGGCCATACTGCGGGCCGATTCTGACTCAATTACACAGACGTCAACGTCAATTGTGGGCACAGCGACACTTACGATGGACTCAGAGGAATTGGAATCAAGTCGTCTTCAGTGACGAATCCCGATTTAATCTTCGATTTGCTAATGGTACGGCGAGGGTTTGGAGGCGCCGTCATGAACGTTACGCCCAGTGTTGTGTACAGGAATCTGACAGATTTCGAGGCGGAAGTGTCATGGTGTGGGGTGCTTTCTGTGGCAATGCACGTTCCAGGCTTCTTGTCATCCGTGGCAACCTCAACGCTGCTGCTTACCGCGACCAGGTACTGGCACCAGAACTTCTGCCTTTTATGGCAGCACATGGACCCGGTTTGATCTTCCAACACGACAATGCCAGACCCCACACAGTAATTTTGACAAGGAATTTCCTTCAGAATGCGGGAGTCAACGTCATGGACTGGCCGTCAAGGTCTCCCGACCTCAATCCCATCGAACATGTCCGGGATGCTCTTGGCAGAAGTCTTGGCACTCTCCAGAACCAACCACAGAATTTGCAAGATCTTGGCACCATTTTGCAGCAACAATGGCGTCGTCTTCCCAATCATATGTTCACAAGCATCACAAGGTCCATGCGGAGGCGTTGTGTGGCAGTTGTCAACGCACATGGTGGCCATACACGCTACTGAACTTGTGTGCCATCAGATTCTCGTGCTTGGGACTTACGATTTAAACTGTTGATGTTATTACCGAATATCGTAGGTGCTTGGAACAAATTATTGTTACCACCGTTAATTATAATCCTTCTTTGGACATTAATGATTAAAAATTACCTTCTCTGATACATTTGTCCGTTGTATATCATATATGGGATTACTTTTAAAAATGTGAAGTTTTTAATTTGACTCAGTATATAAATACATAAAAAAATATAATGACGCACTTGATGGCCCTCTCTCATATATCGTACAAGGTTCGTTAACTTGGTAGATTTATTTTATTCTTTTTTTATTTTTCTATTAAAGAAATAACGTAAATAGTTTAATATCGTGCGACCACAATGCTTTATAAAGGGTGAAAAATTGATTATATAATACAAAACTAGACCAGTCATTCCTAAACCATTTGTGACAACGTGCACCCGGTGAATCGTTACACATCAATGCCCTGTCATGCAAACGACCAGAAACAATTCCTTCTACAATAGTGTGCATATATTTAATGCCAATATGATCCATGTTGTGTATGCATATTGTAAGTAACATATGAAGTTTTAGGTATAAGATAAATTGAAATGGCGACAGATGAACTTGTTTATATAAAATTACAATACTGAATATTATACATATTGCATTGCATTTGTCGAAAGTAAATTCTAATCCTAATAAGACTGAATCAGTTTTTATTTCTTAGACGAGAACAGCAAGTATACAGTGTCATATGTATTTATGAGGTGAGGTGAAATTGGATTTAACGTCGCGTCCAAGATTATTGCGCTTATATAGCGACGTGCATGCACGTGTGTCTGTGTGTGGCTGCTTGTACTAAGCCGATTTATAGTGCTAGCACACTGAAATATCATGTCGCAGTTTAACATGGATACCCCACTCAGACAGTATACTGGCTCCGAGCCGACCAGTCCTTCTTTTAGCCCTTTAATGCCGAGCGCCAGACAGGGTAACAACAAGTACCATCTTATAACGTCTTTTGGTATGACGCGGCCGGGGATAGAACCCCGGACCTTACGCTCCCCGGCGCGACGCTCTACCACTAGACCACGGAGGCGGTCTGTATTTATGAACAATATGAAGACTGAATCGTGTTAATTCTCACACACATCTTGGACTTACTCTGCAATTAGATGGTCAGTGGGTGATGCTAATTTTCAGAGGTCGTTTTTAGTAAGAAAAAAGGTTTTTAAGAATGTTTCTTTGCCTAAAATGACTTTGGACAGATAACACAGAACAGGGAATTTCGCGCAGAATTCAGAACAGTGAAGTGTATTCGTGTGCGCGATGTCTTTTCAGTTGTATTCAGCTTCGTGGTGAACCAACCTGCCTGTCGGTGGAATGTGAAAGGAATTCGGCATCGACCCTGGTATGAGGCGATGGTGATGGAATCTGCAAAACGCTAAGCGTTGACTATGGAACACTAGGAGGGACATTGTCGTGTTGTCGCCCTGACAAAAACAAGCAAAAAGTGTCAAAATGAACCAAAGCGGGGCAATGCGAAAATACGACAACGCGACATTTTGGCCATTTGTCGCATTGTCGCGCTTTGAATAATATTTTACCAAAGGGCGACTATGCGACAACGCGACAATGTCCCTTCTAGGACTCCATAGTTGATTCATATCAACTGTGCTTTCAATGCAAGTAGTGCATGACGATTTACGTTCGTGCTGCATTCCAAAGGGAAACAAACGACTGCTTGTAGATTGACACTGTCATGTCTCTCCTAACATCAGGCCGTTTTAGCACCCACTCTCTCTCTCTCTCTCTCTCTCTCTCTCTCTCTCTCTCTCTCTCTCTCTCTCTCTCTCTCACACACACTCTCTCTCTCTCTCTCTCTCGCTCTCTCCCTCTCTCTCTCTCTCTCGCTCTCTCTCTCTCTCGCTCTCTCTCTCTCTCGCTCTCTCTCGCTCTCTCTCTCTCTCGCTCTCTCTCTCTCTCTCTCTCGCTCTCTCTCTCTCTCTCGCTCTCTCTCTCTCTCGCTCTCTCTCTCTCTCTCGCTCTCTCTCTCTCTCTCTCTCCCTCTCTCTCTCTCTCTCTCGCTCTCTCTCTCTCTCTCCCTCTCTCTCTCTCTCGCTCTCTCTCTCTCTCTCTCTCTCTCTCTCTCTCCCTCTCTCTCTCTGGGCCCCTCTGGGGCGGTCGGGTAGCCTAGTGGTTAAAGCGTAACATTATGAAATCAATAATAACAATGCACATAAACATATCAACACATGTTTATATCATATCTATAAATCAACATTTGATTACATTATATCTATATATCTACACATGATTTTATCATATCTATATATCAACACATGCTATTTATAGCATGTCTATGTATCAAACACGTTGAAATTATACTATTGATATTAATATGGATATAAATAAAATAATAATAAATATAACATTTGAGGTAAGTATTTGTGACAATGTCTAAAATGAACGTGACGTTAAAATATATTTTAAGAGTGAGTGAGTATGGTTTTATGACGCTTTTAGAAATATTGTGCGATTCCGACTATATCAGAAGGATGTGTTAACATATACTTTTTTTGCAAATTGTGTGAATGGCGGGTCCTACACGTAGAGCTGGGCATGCTTTCCCTTTTCTGGAACACTTGGTGGCATCACTGATTTTCTTTACACCATATGGAGGCAGTATGGGCCGATTATCGAGACAGATTATTCTATGGCGTTGATGTTCAATATTTACGAATCACTATCAAATAGTGATGATACTAAATGTTCGCCAAACCTAAATAAACTCAAAATATAACCATGAAACAAATGCTGATATTGTAACTGCAAAAAGGACAATATGATATTCTATATGAAACAGTGAGTGAGTATGGTTTTACGCCGCTTTTAGCAATATTCCAGCAATATCACGGCGGGGGACACCACAAATGGGCTTCACACATTGTACTCATGTCGGGAATCGAACCCGGGTCTTCGGCGTGACGAGCAAACGCTTTAACCACTAGGCCACCCGACCGCCCCCTATATGAAACAAGGCGCACAGGTTTTAGTGAGCGATGGATGCATCTTTCATGGATAACAGCAGGGGTTTCATGCCTTGTCCTTTTTTAAAGAGAATGATTTTTCGTTAACAAAATGTTCAAACAGTTTCATTAACACTGACAGGTTTGAAAATATTTCAAATAAATAACCAAAACAAAGCTTGAACAAAGCTTCCAGAATATTTTTTTCACATAAAAATATTACAGTAAACTACATTTATAACGAACACGCTTATAACGAACCGGCCATTTGTTGTGTATATGCTGTATATACGCTTATAACAAACTACGGTTATTACGAACTAAAATTAGTGGTCCCTTTGAGTTCGTTATAACCGTATGTATATTTTGAGTATCCATACTTTTCAAAACGCACCTGTCTTGAACATAATTCCAGCCATGAAGATAGCCTTGTTTGTAGTAGGTAAAGAGAAGAATGGTAAAATTACCAGCATTGGTTATACAGCAAAGCTCCGTTAATACAGACACACCTTTACCATTGAAATTACCCTGAAAATAAATTCTGGATTAACGAATTATGGCCGTGGGGTAAAGTCCTCTTGAATGTGACGTACCAGACAGTTCACCTCACAACGGAGGGTTTCTGGACTGCCAGGGTCCAGAAATAACGTGGTTTCACTGTTGTAACACAAACTAGTAACTGACGCACAGCTTGTCATGGCTCGGGGGTAACGGTGATAACATGTGCTGTTTCAATAATCCAGAGAACAACGAAGTCACTGTCAATATAGATTGTAGTATGAAGAAGGGGAGGCAAGGACCTTTAAAGACTTCAGTTTCATGGGCTTTTTCCCAGGTCGGCCAAGTGTCAAGACAGGCATTGGTCTTACAGGTCGCAGAGCATGTTGAGGTCTCCTCGGAGGTTTAAAGCTAGGCTGCCGCTGCAGGTACTTCTCCAACGGACTTCTACTCCGGGTCAATTCTGATGCAACGAAACTATAGCAAAAGGCGGCAATGATAGCAAAGGCGAACCCGACCCAGGCAGCGATGTAGGATTCCTTGAAGTATCGTGTTGTGGCCCGCTTCAGTTCGCTTGGCCATTTCTGGTAAAACTGCTGGCGGTTTTCAAGTTGGTCCACGACAAGGTTCTCCTCGATGTAGACTGAGCTGTGGAAGAACGCCATCCCAAGAACTATAACAAATGCAGCGACACACACTAGGATGGTTGGGACCCACACGTGCGAGCGAGGTCTTGCTATGCAGAGGTACAATCCTGCCATGTAGCAGATGACGAGGAGCAGCTCGCCCACAAGGAACGTGGCCATGAAGGTCGTGTACAGGGCCAACATAGAGGTGTACGCGTCACTGGCACCGGCGATGTTGTCACTGAACATCAGCTTGAAGCAGTTCTTGTCTTCAACCCCACCTATCGTATCAAGGAATAGGGTATCGTTGCCAGGGTAACACTCACGGAACATGCCTCTGTGGCGGGTGTGGTAGTATCGCGCTGTGATCCCCGTCGATGATGATGTTTGTTGCGTGGTCGTCAGCTTCGTCCTGTCAACTTTGTACATCAACCATTTATCGGTGCCCATGGCAGCAAGGATGAGGACGATGACGACGACGTTGGCAATGTTGCCGAGCGTGAGGAATAGGGTGACACGTTTATTCTGTCCCATGGTTAAGAAGACGTTTTCAGGTCACTTCGCGTTGGTAGGCGTGATAGTTTCTGAGGCTTACTCGACCTGCTCTTATTCGAAATGGATAGGGTCATGCCCATGAGTAATGATGTCCCTATATTGTCAACTGCTTCTTTTGAGCAGACTATTCAGCTTTCAGCCTCCCTTATTAACCTGGGTCTGTCTCCAAAGTATTCACACGCTTTAAACATGTCTTTCTCGAATATACGGAACAGATCACCAAACGCACGTCAATGTCATGATGACATAACTATAGTATTGGCAGTATGTGTGGGAACTGTTAGTTTGGTAAATTAGGAGCTTCGCAAATAAATCTACATATCGGTTGTGAGACCTCCCCCTCCAGGTATGTCTCACTACCTGTCACACATTGATGCACATAGGGTGATTGTGTTCACAGTCACCACTGCATCTGGAGATGGCTTCACAGAGCTGAACAGATTTGTGACGACGACACATTAACAGTGATATTCCGATCACGTCGTCTTACAAATATCTGATCAGAGCATTTATGTTCAGCTGTATGGAAACCTCAGAATAGGCCAGTTGTGAGTATTCGTTTCGACAGCAATGTATTGGTGGGCCCGTGAAGGAAGGGTGGGGCGGGGCGTGGCGGGGCAGGGCAGGGCAGGGTAGGGTAGGGTGGGGTGGGACGGGGTGGGTAAGTGGTTGGATCACGTGAACAGTATGTTAAGATGTATCGCATTTCCACATTACACATGAACATAATGATCACAACTGTTGTCAAAGACACGCAGAAAGACAGAAGGAGAGAGGAGGGGGGAGAGGGAGGGAGAGAGAGAGGAGAGAGAGTGAGAGAACAGAGAGGAGAGGGAGAGAGAGAAGAGGGATACACAAAAGAGACAGAGAAAGAGAGAGGGTGAGAGAGAGAGATACACAGTGAGAGAGAAAAAGAGACACACACAGAGTAAAGAGAGAGAGGGGCACAGAGTGAGTGAGTATGGTTTAACGCCGCTTTTAGCAATACTCCAGCAATATCACGGCGGGGATACCAGAAATGGGCTTCACGCATTTTACCCATGTCGGGAATCGAACCCGGGTCTTCGGCGTGACCATCGAACGCTTTAACCACTAGGCTACCACACAGAGAGAGAGAGAGAGAGAGAGAGAGAGAGAGAGAGAGAGAGAGAGAGAGAGAGAGAGAGAGAGAGAGAGGGTGGGTGGGTGGGACAGAGTTGGGAGGAGAGGGAGGGAGACACAGAGAGAGAAGAGAGACACGCAGAGAGAAAAGAGAGGACAGAGAGATATACACAGTGCCACAGAGAAAATGAGAGAGAGAGAGGAGAGACACAGAGCGAGATTCACGGTGAGAAAGATAAGACACAGAGATAGGGAGAGAGAGACCGAGGACGATTCACAGAGAGGGAATGAAAGGGGGAGTTAGGTACACAGTAAGAGAGACAGAGAGATATGGGGAGAGAGAAGGACAGAGCGAGATACACAGTGAGAAAAAAGGGAGACAGAGAGAGAAGAGAGACGGAAAGAGACACAGAGAGAGGAGGATGGATAGAAACAGACATACGGACAGATACAGAGAGCGATACACAGTGAGAGAAGAGAGAGAGAGTGAGTGAGTGAGTGAGTGAATATGGTTTTCCGCCGCTTTTAGCAATATTCCAGCAATATCATGGCGGGGGACACCACAAATGGGCTTCACACATTGTACCCATGTCGGGAATCGAACCCGGGTCTTCGGCGTGACGAGCGAACGCTTTAACCACTAGGCTACCCGACCGCCCCGAGAGAGAGAGAGAGAGAGAGAGAGAGAGAGAGAGAGAGAGAGAGAGAGAGAGAGAGAGAGAGAGAGAGAGAGGTGGGACAGAGGTGGGAGGAGAGGGAGGGAAGTGAGAGAAACACCTGCTTTTGAGAGGGGACACACCTCCGTCACACACCAGGGCGCATGTTGGGCACTCTCCCTGATAGTTCTCAGTGGGCCCTCGACCATACATCCGACACAATGGCCCCGGTAGTACGGGGTCCATCTTCGCGGTGTCTTTGTTGAATATCATCTGCTGGTATATCATCAGAAAGAAACCCGTGAGAACAGGGAACATCAATTAGGATGTGAGGGAGTATGTTTTTACGCCGCTATTTCAGCAATATTCCAGCAATATCGTCGCAGGAATCACTATGTTTATCGTGTGTAGAATCGATCTTGGGCTTTCGACCCGACGAGCGAAAGCCTTAACCACTAGGCTACCCTACCGCCTCAATTACGTGATTTGAAATGGGGTTTAACGTCGCGTCCAAGATTATAGCATTTATATAGCGACGTACATGCACGTGTGTGTGTGTGTGCGTGTGTGCGTGCGTGCGTGCGTGCTTGCGTGCGTGCGTGCGTGCGTGCGTGCGTGCGTGCGTGCGTGCGTGCGTGCGTGCAGTTTAACATGAATACCCTACTCAGACACAGACACTCTGACTCCGAGCCGACCAGTTCTTGTTTTAGCCTCTTAATGCCGAACGCCAGACAGGGTAACAACAAGTACCATCTTTTAACGTCTTCTGGTATGACGCGGCCAGAGATCGAATCCCGGACCATGCGCTCTCCGGCCGGACGCTCTACCACTAGACCACGGAGGCAGTTGCCTCCATTACGCCATCATGACGTGAATACGCTGGGATGGAATACAGGAATACTGTTCAAAACGGCGTTAAACCCAACCCACTCACTCACTCACTGAATACACAGGGTATCGGCTAGAGTTAGAAACCTTCAGCATGTTTCAGTATGAGGAAATGACATGGAAACCCAAATTCTTATGAAATAGATTGTCACTTACACTCTTCAAAAAAAGAAACGCACAGGTAGTATGTAATTAATTGAACCTGACTACACAAAAGAATCAGGTATATAAATTGGATACCTCTTATTGAAAAATGTTGGTGGCCTCATGTTCGACAAACGGTGCGTCAAAACGCACAGCCATTGTCGATTTGCAATGTCTTAAACGGCATTATTTTCACGCTTGTTCAAAAATGTCATGGAGGAAAACAGTAAAGCAAAATGCACGTGCAAGTTATGGCATTCGTAACTCGTGGTAGTGGTTATAAAAAGGCAATCATAAGCCAATAAATTTGTCGTTCAATTGTCAACATCTTTCAAGTTTAAAAATGCCGAGACTCAGCGCTGCCGATAGGACTCGACATCGCCATAGGACGTATCCAAAGAGGGGAATCGCAGTGTTCTGTTGCACGCCACTTTAACGTCTACCACAGCACCATTTGCCGCCGTTGGGACCGATACACACAGTTCAGTTCCACTGCAGACCGTATATCGACTGAATTAGGGACAATACTAAAAATCTACCTGTGCGTTTCTTTTTTTGAAGAGTGTATAAGAGTCAAACGAATATGAGATGAATATCTTCAGTAGAGAATGAACTTTAACTTTAATTGTGAATACACTGTTATTGCAGATAATAAACTGCCTGACATTAGTAAGTATACACACATGTTTGATCGTGACTAAAAATGAAACAAACAAGAAAGTTTTGGCAACTGTTTTCAACCTGGTAATGTAATTTGTTGGTCAAATACGATTTTCAAGTGTATAATTTCTTTGTCTCGACATTTTATTTGAATCATATTTTATTTTGATAGCCATGCTTAACATGTTGTCACATGATATTGAGTCTAGTTTGAGCGCTGGTGTGCGAGGGGAAAACGAGGGCCTCGCATATATTGCCCTGTATTCACAGTTCGCTTTATCCGCACAGGGGCAGTGGGTAGCCTAGTGGTCAAAGCGGTCGCTCGTCACACCGAAGCCCCGGGTTCGATTCCCGACATGGGTACAACGTGTGAAGCCCGTTTGTGGTGTCCCCCGCCATGATATTGCTGGAACATTGCTAAAAGCGGCGTAAAACCATACTCACTCACTCATCATTCGCACAGTTTCCCAGTCAAATTCTCTACATGATTTCTCTAACACTGAGGCAGTTATTAATCTGTAACTTCGTGATTTAGTCTTCATACACGCATGGGAACCTCGTATTACACAAAGCAGTAGCTGTGTTACCAAGAAATTGTCGATTTATGACTATTTGATAGTGACTGGTACAGACGGTATAGTATAGTTGTAATATAGTCGGAATCTTACAATGGACTTTTATTCACCAAGAGGGCCGATGCGTTATTTCTTAACGATACGTGTGAACGTTTGGAGGTATTCGCAGCTTAAACAAGGTAATTGAAATACTATCAGGACATATAGGATTGCTACGCTATTACTTACAATGACCAATGAAGAACAAAGCGTGGTTTATTTCACGATAAAACATTATTCTATCATGATGTCATTTCTGGAGATTCGAACAAGCGCTCGCAACTTGATGACGTCGTATGTTTCATGACGTTATGTTTTAGAGGGGAGTGTCCAGTGAGTTGTTCGCCACAGATGTAGCTGGGGAACGCAGATAAACACGATGGCAGAGCGATCGCATCCAAGACCGGGAGATATATAACAATGCGTATTTGGGAGAAAAGGTACGGGTAATCGACGTAAGAATTGTGAGAATATGCGGGAAATATCCACCTGTGCATAAAATGGACTTGACTTACATTGCCGAGGTCGGATTCTATTGAGGGAGTCATCATTATTTAAATAGGGGTTAATATTTTTTAAGCTTGTACATTTTATCAACATTCTTAAAGAGGGTGTAGGAGAATAAACCACTCGGAGCTGCGGCCCTCATGGTTTATACTCTTGCAGTGTTTTATTGTAGGATAAACAACTCCCACTCGTCGTATGTCCCTGCTGTGCTCTCTCTCTCTCTCTCTCTCTCTCTCTCTCTCTCTCTCTCTCTCTCTCTCTCTTAATATTTCAGCACATAACATGAATATGTAGGGTGAAAGCGGGTCACCTTGGCGACAGCTTTTAAAAGTACTCAACACCTGTGATCATTACCAACATATTGGATTGAATTTCGTGTTATCCAATTCCAAACAGCCTTTCTGTTTTGACTAAATGTGTAAACTACATTATCTTCGGGGTTCTGGCTCGCGGTTTTACATTTTCAACCAAAACTACGGAGTCGTGTTTTATTCTCAAATAAAATACTGCAGGGAGAGAAAAACACGAGGTTGTCCCTTCTGTGTTTTATTGTACAAAAACAACGACCAAGAGTTTTCAACATTATGTACAGCCTCTGAAAATAATTTTAATAAAATTTACACGCTTTAAAAACATTTACCCGTATTTAAATAATGATGACTCCCTGAATACAATCTGGCCACGGCAAAGTCGGACTCGTCCATTTTATTAACAGTGGGGTTACGTTTGGTATTTCCCGGATATTTTCAGAATTTTCAGGTCGATTATCTGTACCTTTTCTCCCAATACTGATTGTCATATCTCATATTCTCTCCCTAGGTGTTGTGTAGCAGAAAACACACATTCCACGAACTACCATAGTTACAGCAGGTATCGCTTGCAGAGTTGCGCCCCTTGCGTGCCAGAAACCTATGACCAACGGTTGGACGACCAGATTCGTCCTTTTATGTTTTCCGTTTGCCAGTGTCATACCCGTGTTACACAAATGTGGTAAATGTCTACGATCTGCATCATTTGGAGTGCATCTGTCGTTTACACTTGGGGTAAACATGTAGAGAGACGCTGCTGTATATTAACAACAGGTGTGACCAGCCATGCGATAAGAGACCTTATGAGTAAAAAATCACAGTTTGACTTATTAATACATTTTAAAACCACAGCATCTTCGGTCCATAAAATACGATTCATAAACTGCAACGATGGCCGGATGTTCTTTCTGCGCTCCAGCAATGATGGCGAACTGATGCTTGAGAGCTGGGCACATAAATGTATGGTATCAACTTTCTTTCAATTAAATTTTCAATCTATCGTGGGTTGGTTGGTTTGTTGTTTAACGCCGCACACAGCAATATTCCAGCTATATGACGGCGGTCTGTTAATCATCGAGTCTGGACCAGACAATCCAGTGATTAATATGATGAGAATATGTAGAGGACGTCATTGAAAATGATAAATAAAAAATGTTTTGGAATAGGTCCGTTTACAGCCTCAGACGTATGCAGGTCAACAAACCTGATCTTGTCCTTTTTGATAAATCCAATGAAATAATTTATATTATTGAATTTTCTGTCCCTTTTGACACCAATGTGTTGACTGACATTGGGAGAGCACCCGGGTTTGCGACCAGGAATACAACCCTTCTGACAAACTGGGTAATGCAGATAGGCTGCAGTGTTGGGGAGTCTTCACATTCTCCGAAAAGTTCTGGGTGGGTTTGACTAGGCAGCGCTTCCTGGGAGAAGTCCCATTCGCTGTCTGCCATTCGCAAGGGCCCTTAGCTGATGATGCCAAACCAGCCTGACTGTGCCAGGATCACCCAAACCCTCTTTGCCGCATTTTTTATTTCAATCTGATGATGATGATAATAATAATATAATGTTCTTTAGAATAATATAATGTTGGTTATAGTAATAGAACATTGTTTCTAATAATAGAATTGTGTTCATTATAATGCTGCAACATTTTATAATAACAGAATGGTGTTTATTATAAAATGTTATTTCAGAATAATAGAATATTCTTGATAATAATATAATGGTGTTCAATACTGTTCATGATAATAACTTTTTTTATAATGTTGTTTATAATAGAATGATGTTAATACTGATAGAATGTTATAATACAAAGCTATCTATAATAATATAAAAAAAAATTATGAAACAGAATGTTATTTATAGTAATGTAGAAAAGTGTTTTTGATGATAGAATGGTGTTTATGACAATAGAATGTTATTTATAATCAAACAGAATGGTGTTTATAATAATTGAATGGTGTCTTAAATAATACAGTGGAGTGTATGATAATAGAATGGTGTTTACAATATGGAGATGGGATGGAGATAGACTACAATACTAACCAGTTTCGCGAACACTACAATTTTAATTTTAGTGAAGACAAATTTATTTGCCAGGACTCATGTCATGTCACGTGGCAAGGAGTAAGAACAACCTGTCTCATTGAAGCCATCACACATATGGTTGTATCTGTTCAATTTTGATATTAATACCACTTCTATCCCAGGGTATTTTTTGTGCCACTACGATGGTAAGCTACACGTCAGACAGAAGGACCACGATATTCTGTCTTAAGGGTACGACTTTGACTTCTTTGCCACCAAACTTAGAACTGATCGCGGCGGAACCAACCTCTTGATAAGGATATGTGACACCTGCCCGACGAAGATGGATACGGAGACGGCTCTGTGTGTGTGTGTGTGTGTGTGTGTGTGTGTGTGTGTGTGTGTGTGTGTGTGTGTGTGTGTGTGTGTCTGTGTGTGTGTCTATGTGTGTGTCTGTGTGTGAGTGTGTCATCATCTTGATCTATACATTATTTGCACATAAAAAAGTTGATCAAGAAACAGTTCATTTGACATTAGCTTTGTAAACTCTGCCACATACCCAGAAACTGCTGATGTGGGCAAGAGATCTCATCGTGCATTTTCCCACCTGAATCTGAAAAGACAACAACAGCACATAGAGATATGGGTTTTACTTTTAGGTGTTTAAAAGTTGCGCTCAATATTTTAAAAAATGTCTGAACAAAACAATATAATAGAATCAAATTGTCCCTGAAAATTTCTTGACAGAAGTTGCCTGCCATAATAGATCACAGTTTACAGCTTAAGCTAAAGTTCCTAAAAGATATCAGAGGAAAGTTGGTGGCATACAATGTCAGGATCTCTTCAGACTATTTAACAAGAGATGTGAAATACGATTGCCGTTGGATACACCTTAGACCAGACAGTTTCTGGCTAATCAGCACAGCGGATCGCGGCGCCTTAGACGACCCGTGCCCCTTATAAATCTTAGAACGTACCCCGATTCAATCGACGCAACGAAGAGACATTTGAAACGCCTTCCTCGGATAAACTTTGCTAAATAAGTACGACCTACGACGTTTAATGGAGAATGTATGCACTGGCTGAAAAGTTCTGAGCCAAAGAATGATTGACTGCTTTGATGGAGGTGCTTGCTGTGCAAAGGCTACAACGAGTGAGTGAGTGAGTTGGGTTTAACGCCGCTTTTAACAGTATTCCAGTCATATCGCGGCGTGTCAGCTTAAAGGGGCACTGATCTAAAGCAATTCCCCGGGACTGGTTGTTGCCTTTGTTATTGTTCCCCCCCCCCCCCCCCCCCCGTGAGTACGCAACGCAACTGAGCATGACAAGAGACTGGGCCCCAGGCTGCAAGGACAGCAACATAAACTTGGAGGCAATAATTCTTTTACCCATTTTTGATCACTGATTTGTTAACCGTGATCTATAAAAATTTCGACAAAGAGCGCATGTTAAGTAATTTCTTCAGCCTAAACAAATAGACAAAAAGAACGGCGGAGCTCATTGGTTGTCGTCATTTGGAAATACCCCTGATTGTTATAGCTTAAAAAAAGTATCAATGCAGTGAAAGCATTTTCGGATTTCGGATTGCGTCGATAATACGATTACTACTACCTTGTTGTCATCCACGTTTTCTGGTATAACCCTACACTTGTGTATTTGTCGTCATTCCCTTGATGCTCAGTTAATGAATTTATTACAGGTATAATTAGAGGTAGCACCACTCCGAATACCTGAGGAAGCTTCCCATTTGTCATTTATTGTGTCTGGATGTAAAAACAACATACTTTGTTCAAAGGGTTAACCGATAATACGTTGATTAATTGCTCATTGTTATCTAACTCAATGGATTATTTTAGGAACCGTGGACGTTATGAAAATAGTTGTCACGTGGGCTTTCTCAGCCGACCTTTGAGACTTGACACCTATGTGAAACACCTGAAACAATCTAAGTGATCAGTTGAGAAACGAACACGGGTTATAATATCCCGAAACGATATATATATTTTAAAATATTTGATTGTTACAGAGACACGTGACATCGAATACGTTTCTTTGTACAGCTACAGACGTTTGGGATATTGTTCTTTTGTGTGGATATTCACGGATACATTCCTCGTACAAGGAAACTGCCTAAAATTATACACATAAATTTGGTAGGTTGTAATTATGATATTCGCATATTGTTTTCCTTCATTTGCAGTAGCATTGGACAGATTCATTCTTGTTAACGTTCCTCTACGCGTCTTTGTTGGGATATTCTTCCACGCGCGATAGACGTTGTTTTCACAAGTCTTGTCCTTTGTATATTACAGTCAATTTATAACATGTGATTCTCTCAGGCAATTTATAAAATGTGTAAATATTTCAGTCATTTTGACTGAAAAATCTGTCCATTTCTTTAACAGATTGTCAAAAATTGATTAAGACGACCAATAGGGCCTAAAAACATCACAATAGATTATTATGTAGGATGAGAAGCCAAACAATATAGAAATGTACTTTTCATCGTAACCATTTCAGTCTCTTGGTGATGATATTAAACATAAAATTGTTTGGAATTCTTTTTCATAATAATACAGATGGACATATTTTTCAGTCATTTTGTAAAATAACTGAATATTCAGGCGTTTAATAAATTTCCTAAGTGAAAATTTTGCACATTTTAACTGTAAAAATATAAACACGATAAAATAAGCAATGCTCAGGAGTAATATTTATTTTGTGTTGCAAGTAAAAATAGTGTAAACGAAAATCGCACAAATTACCCAGCAAGTGACTTATCAAAACTTCGTCACCATTACCGATGCTACCCACAAAGATACCTACATTTCCTTATTATTTCCAAAACTGTATTTCATTTTGCTGATCAATGTGACCATACGCCCTTATACTATCAAAAAAAGTGACAAATGCGCTTACGAATTGCGCAGCACAGGTTGCGAACTAGTCTAGGTTTCTGCTATATCATCAGGGGACTCACGGGAAAAAACAATATTTTGATATTTTGTTCCATAATAAGAGTTAGCGAATGTGTCATAGTCGAGTGCACGTGAACTACCCGATGGTTGTGTTTTGAACGTATATAGTTTCTTAATCAATTATTAGCAAACAAGGGCGGTCGGGTAGCCTAGTGGTTAAAGCGTTCGCTCGTCACGCCGAAGACCCGGGTTCGATTTCCGACATGGGTACAATGTGTGAAGCCCATTTCTGGTGTCCCCCGCCGTGATATTGCTGGAATATTGCTAAAAGCGGCGTAAAACCATACTCACTCACTATTAGCAAACACGATTATCTAAGTTAATCAGATTTCTCTCTTGTTAACGTAAACTATAATATCACATTTAAATATATGCAACAATTTTGTGTTCACTAATAGATACCCAGATAAACCGATTTTCTGTTGAGTCCTGTATCAATTTAACAATTTTGTATCTGTTCTTCGGCGATAGCCTGTGAATGCGTGTTGTAGTGAATCCCATATGCTGTGTGTACGTTTAATCTTTCCACGTTTATGGATACATTATCGTTGTACATGTATGTGGCCTTAATACATTCGTGTGAAAAACAACAAATACATGTACATCACAAGGGACATTTTTGACTTCATGCATGTTTGACATTACACACATTAAAGTGTAAAGAAAATTACAGCTTAAAATATTTCGGTATATCCTCAGCAACTTACACTTATAGTGCGAGGCAACTCATGATTCAAGGAATCGGGTTGTTGACGTGTCAACGTGCTCTGACTGCGTGAACCGTTGTTCTTAGTACAGCTCATAAATATATCAGACAGCCGTCTTATAACGGGAATATTGCTGAGTGCGGCGTTAAACAGCACACACACACACACACACACTTTTTCAAACTGGAGGGCTGTAGCCATTTCAAATAGAGGCACTGTACATATGTCTTTCAAACCAGCTCACTCACTCTGTTTCGAATATTTAGCGCAAAATATATAAAAACAGCTGTGAATTGAGATCTCATAT